>NW_027361712.1:34752500-35352500 GCF_039654945.1 Dendrobates tinctorius | reverse complement strand
AGCTAGGGGGCCCACACTCCGTCCGAGTGTCGCCAAGCTAGGGGGCCCACACTCCGTCCCAGTGTCGCCTAGCTAGGGGGCCCACACTCCGCCCAAGTGTCGCCTAGCTACGGGGCCCACACTCCGTCCGAGTGTCGCCTAGCAAGGGGGTCCACACTCCGTCAGAGTGTCACCTTGCTAGGGGGCCCACACTCCCTCCGAGTGTCGCCTAGCTAGGGGGCCCACACTCTGTCAGAGTGTTGCCTAGCTAGGGGGCCCAGACTCCCTCCGAGTGTCGCCTAGCTAGGGGGCCCAGACTCCCTCCGAGTGTCGCCTAGCTAGGGGGCCCACACTCCGTCCGAGTGTCGCCTAGCTAGGGGGCCCACACTCCGTCCGAGTGTCGCCTAGCTAGGTGGCCCACACTCCGTCCGAGTGTCGCCTAGCTAGGGGGCCCACACTCCGTCCGAGTGTCGCCTAGCTAGGGGGCCCACACTCCGTCCGAGTGTCGCGTAGCTAGGGGGCCCACACTCCTTCCGAGTGTTGCCTAACTAGGGGACCCACACTCCGAGTGTCGCCTAGCAAGGGGGCCCACACTCCGTCAGAGAGTCGCCTACCTAGGGGGCACACACTCCGTCCGAGTGTCGCCTAGCTAGGGGGCCCACACTCCGTCCGAGTGTCGCCTAGCTAGGGGGCCCACACTCCTTACGAGTGTCGCCTAGCTAGAGGGCCCACACTCCGTCCGAGTGTCGCCTAACTAGGGGGCCCACACTCCGTCCGAGTATCGCCTAGCTACGGGCCGACACTCCATCCGAGTGTCGCCTAGCAAGGGGGTCCACACTCCGTCAGAGTGTCACCTTGCTAGGGGGCCCACACTCCCTCCGAGTGTCGCCTAGCTAGGGGGCCCACACACCGTCAGAGTGTTGCCTAGCTAGTGGGCCCAGACTCCCTCCGAGTGTCGACTAGCTAGGGGGCCCACACTCCGTCCGAGTGTCGCCTAGCTAGGGGGCCCACAGTCCGTCCGAGTGTGGAAAAGCTAGGGGGTCCACACTCCGTTCGAGTGTAGCCTAGCTAGGGGGCCCACACTCCGTCCGAGTGTCGCCTAGCTAGGGGGTCCACACTCCTTCCGAGTGTCGCCAAACTAGGGGACCCACAATCGGAGTGTCACCTAGCAAGGGGGCCCACACTCCGTCCGATTGTCGCCTAGCAAGGGGGCTCACACTCCGTCCGAGTGTCGCCTAGCAAGGGGGCCCACACTCCGTCCGAGAGTCGCCTAGCTAGGGGGCCCACACTCCGTCAGAGTGTCGCCTAGCTAGGGGGCCCACACTCCGTCAGAGTGTCGCCTAGCTAGGGGGCCCACACTCCGTCAGAGTGTCGCCTAGCTAGGGGGCCCACACTCTGTCAGAGTGTCGCCTAGCTAGGGGGCCCACACTCCGTCCGAGTGTCGCCTAGCTAGTGGGCCCACACTCCGTCCGAGTGTCACTTGGCTAGGGGGCCCATACTCCGTCCGAGTGTCGCCTAGCTAGGGGGCCCACACTCCGTCCGAGTGTCACCTAGCTAGGGTGCCCACACTCCGTCCGAGTGTCGCCTAGCTAGGGGGCCCACACTCCTTCCGAGTGTTGCCTAACTAGGGGACCCACACTCCGAGTGTCGCCTAGCAAGGGGGCCCACACTCCGTCAGATTGTCGCCTACCTAGGGGGCGCACACTCCGTCCGAGTGTCGCCTAGCTAGGGGGCCCACACTCCGTCCGAGTGTCGCCTAGCTAGGGGGCCCACACTCCATCCGAGTGTCGCCTAGCTAGGGGGCCCACACTCCGTCCGAGTGTCGCCTAGCTAGGGGACCCACACTTCGTCCGAGTGCCGCCTAGCTAGGGGGCCCACACTCCTTCCGAGTGTCGCCTAGCTAGAGGGCCCACACTCCGTCCGAGTGTCGCCCAACTAGGGGGCCCACACTCCGTCCCAGTGTCACCTAGCTACGGGGCCCACACTCCATCCGAGAGTCACCTAGCAAGGGGGTCCACACTCCGTCAGAGTGTCACCTTGCTAGGGGGCCCACACTCCCTCCGAGTGTCGCCTAGATAGGGGGCCCACACTCTGTCAGAGTGTTGCCTAGCTAGGGGACCCAGACTCCCTCCCAGTGTAGCCTAGCTAGGGGGCCCACACTCCGTCCGAGTGTCGCCTAGCTAGGGGGCCCACACTCCGTCCGAGTGTCGCCTAGCTAGGGGGCCCACACTCCGTCCGAGTGTCGCCTAGCTAGGGGGCCCACACTCCGTCCGAGTGTCGCCTAGCTAGGGGGCCCACACTCCGTCCGAGTGTTGCCTAGCTAGGGGGCCCACACTCCGTCCGAGTATCGCCTAGCTAGGGTGCCCACACTCCGTTCGAGTGTCGCCTAGCTAGGGGGCCCACAATCCTTCCGAGTGTTGCCTAACTAGGGGACCCACACTCCGAGTGTCGCCTAGTAAGGGGGCCCACACTCCGCCAGAGAGTCGCCTACCTAGGGGGCACACACTCCATCCGAGTGTCGCCTAGCTAGGGGGCCCACACTCGGTCCGAGTGTCGCCATCCTACGGGGCCCACAATCCTTCCGAGTGTCGCCTAGCTAGAGGGCCCACACTCCGTCCGAGTGTCGCCTAACTAGGGGGCCCACACTCCGTCCGAGTGTCGCCTAGCTACGGGCCCACACTCCATCCGAGTGTCGCCTAGCAAAGGGGTCCACGCTCCGTCAGAGTGTTGCCTAGCTAGGGGGCCCAGACTCCCTCCGAGTGTCGACTAGCTAGGGGGTCCACACTCCGTCCGAGTGTCACCTAGCTAGGGGGCCCACACTCCGTCCGAGTGTCGAAAAGCTAGGGGGTCCACACTCCGTCCGAGTGTAGCCTAGCTAGGGGGCCCACACTCCGTCCGAGTGTCGACTAGCTAGGGGGCCCACACTCCGTCCGAGTGTCGCCTAGCTAGGGGGCCCACACTCCGTCCGAGTGTCGCCTAGCTAGGGGGCCCACACTCCGTCCGTGTGTCGAAAAGCTAGGGGGTCCACACTCCGTCTGAGTGTAGCCTAGCTAGGGGGCCCACACTCCGCCCGATTGTCGCCTAGCTAGGGGGCCCACAATCCTTCCGAGTGTTGCCTAACTAGGGGACCCACACTCCGAGTGTCGCCTAGTAAGGGGGCCCACACTCCGCCAGAGAGTCGCCTACCTAGGGGGCACACACTCCATCCGAGTGTCGCCTAGCTAGGGGGCCCACACTCGGTCCGAGTGTCGCCATCCTACGGGGCCCACAATCCTTCCGAGTGTCGCCTAGCTAGAGGGCCCACACTCCGTCCGAGTGTCGCCTAACTAGGGGGCCCACACTCCGTCCGAGTGTCGCCTAGCTACGGGCCCACACTCCATCCGAGTGTCGCCTAGCAAAGGGGTCCACGCTCCGTCAGAGTGTTGCCTAGCTAGGGGGCCCAGACTCCCTCCGAGTGTCGACTAGCTAGGGGGCCCACACTCCGTCCGAGTGTCACCTAGCTAGGGGGCCCACACTCCGTCCGAGTGTCGAAAAGCTAGGGGGTCCACACTCCGTCCGAGTGTAGCCTAGCTAGGGGGCCCACACTCCGTCCGAGTGTCGACTAGCTAGGGGGCCCACACTCCGTCCGAGTGTCGCCTAGCTAGGGGGCCCACACTCCGTCCGAGTGTCGCCTAGCTAGGGGGCCCACACTCCGTCCGTGTGTCGAAAAGCTAGGGGGTCCACACTCCGTCTGAGTGTAGCCTAGCTAGGGGGCCCACACTCCGCCCGATTGTCGCCTAGCTAGGGGGCCCACACTCCGTCCGAGTGTCGCCTAGCTAGGGGGCCCACACTCCGTCCCAGTGTCGCCTAGCTAGGGGGCCCACACTCCGTCCCAGTGTCGCCTAGCTTGGGGGCCCACACTCCCTCCGAGTGTCGACTAGCTAGGGGTCCTACACTCCGTCAGAGTGTCGCCTAGCTAGGGGGCCCACACTCCGTCAGAGTGTCGCCTAGCTAGGGGGCCCACACTCCGTCAGAGTGTCGCCTAGCTAGGGGGCCCACACTCCATCCGAGTGTCGCCTAGCTAGGGGGCCCACACTCTGTCCGAGTGTCGCCTAGCTAGGGGGCCCACACTCCGTCCGAGTGTCGCCTAGCTAGGGGGCCCACACTCCGTCCGAGTGTCGCCTAGCTAGGGGAACCACACTCCATCCGAGTGTCGCCTAGCTAGGGGGCCCACACTCCGTCCGAGTGTCGCCTAGCAAAGGGGTCCACGCTCCGTCAGAGTGTCACCTTGCTAGGGGGCCCACACTCCCTCCAAGTGTCGCCTAGCTAGGGGCCCACACTCCGTCCGAGTGTCGCCTAGCTAGGGGGCCCACACTCCATCCGAGTGTCGCCTAGCTAGGGGGCCCACACTCCGTCCGAGTGTCGCCTAGCAAAGGGGTCCACGCTCCGTCAGAGTGTCACCTTGCTAGGGGGCCCACACTCCCTCCAAGTGTCGCCTAGCTAGGGGCCCACACACCGTCAGAGTGTTGCCTAGCTAGGGGGCCCACACTCCGTCCGAGTGTCGCCTAGCTAGGGGGCCCACACTCCATCCGAGTGTCGCCTAGCTAGGGGGCCCACACTCCGTCCGAGTGTCGCCTAGCTAGGGGACCCACACTTCGTCCGAGTGTCGCCTAGCTAGGGGGCCCACACTCTGTCCGAGTGTCGCCTAGCTAGGGGGCCCACACTTCGTCAGAGTGTCGCCTAGCTATGGGTGCTCACACTCCGTCCGAGTGTCGCCTAACTAGGGGGCCCACACTTCGCCCAAGTGTCGCCTAGCTAGGGGGCCCACACTCCCTCCGAGTGTCGCCTAGCTAGGGGGCCCACACTCTGTCAGAGTGTTGCCTAGCTAGGGGGCCCAGACTCCCTCCCAGTGTAGCCTAGCTAGGGGGCCCACACTCCGTCCGAGTGTCGCCTAGCTAGGGGGCCCACACTCCGTCCGAGTGTCGCCTAGCTAGGGGGCCCACACTCCGTCCGAGTGTCACCTAGCTAGGGGGCCCACACTCCGTCCGATTATCGCCTAGCTAGGGTGCCCACACTCCGTCCGAGTGTCGCCTAGCTAGGGGGCCCACAATCCTTCCGAGTGTTGCCTAACTAGGGGACCCACACTCCGAGTGTCACCTAGTAAGGGGGCCCACACTCCGCCAGAGAGTCGCCTACCTAGGGGGCACACACTCCGTCCGAGTGTCGCCTAGCTAGGGGGCCCACACTCCGTCCGAGTGTCGCCATCCTACGGGGCCCACAATCCTTCCGAGTGTCGCCTAGCTAGAGGACCCACACTCCGTTCGAGTGTCGTCTAGCTAGGGGGCCCACACTCCATCCGAGTGTCGCCTAGCTAGGGGGCCCACACTCCATCCGAGTGTCGCCTAGCTAGGGGGCCCACACTCCGTCCGAGTGTCACCTAGCTAGGGTGCCCACACTCCGTCCGAGTGTCGCCTAGCTAGGGGGCCCACACTCCTTCCGAGTGTTGCCTAACTAGGGGACCCACACTCCGAGTGTCGCCTAGCAAGGGGGCCCACACTCCGTCAGATTGTCGCCTACCTAGGGGGCGCACACTCCGTCCGAGTGTCGCCTAGCTAGGGGGCCCACACTCCGTCCGAGTGTCGCCTAGCTAGGGGGCCCACACTCCATCCGAGTGTCGCCTAGCTAGGGGGCCCACACTCCGTCCGAGTGTCGCCTAGCTAGGGAACCCACACTTCGTCCGAGTGCCGCCTAGCTAGGGGGCCCACACTCCTTCTGAGTGTCGCCTAGCTAGAGGGCCCACACTCCGTCCGAGTGTCGCCCAACTAGGGGGCCCACACTCCGTCCGAGTGTCACCTAGCTACGGGGCCCACACTCCATCCGAGAGTCACCTAGCAAGGGGGTCCACACTCCGTCAGAGTGTCACCTTGCTAGGGGGCCCACACTCCCTCCGAGTGTCGCCTAGATAGGGGGCCCACACTCTGTCAGAGTGTTGCCTAGCTAGGGGACCCAGACTCCCTCCCAGTGTAGCCTAGCTAGGGGGCCCACACTCCGTCCGAGTGTCGCCTAGCTAGGGGGCCCACACTCCGTCCGAGTGTCGCCTAGCTAGGGGGCCCACACTCCGTCCGAGTGTCGCCTAGCTAGGGGGCCCACACTCCGTCCGAGTGTCGCCTAGCTAGGGGGCCCACACTCCGTCCGAGTGTTGCCTAGCTAGGGGGCCCACACTCCGTCCGAGTATCGCCTAGCTAGGGTGCCCACACTCCGTTCGAGTGTCGCCTAGCTAGGGGGCCCACAATCCTTCCAAGTGTTGCCTAACTAGGGGACCCACACTCCGAGTGTCGCCTAGTAAGGGGGCCCACACTCCGCCAGAGAGTCGCCTACCTAGGGGGCACACACTCCATCCGAGTGTCGCCTAGCTAGGGGGCCCACACTCGGTCCGAGTGTCGCCATCCTACGGGGCCCACAATCCTTCCGAGTGTCGCCTAGCTAGAGGGCCCACACTCCGTCCGAGTGTCGCCTAACTAGGGGGCCCACACTCCGTCCGAGTGTCGCCTAGCTACGGGCCCACACTCCATCCGAGTGTCGCCTAGCAAAGGGGTCCACGCTCCGTCAGAGTGTCACCTTGCTAGGGGGCCCACACTCCCTCCAAGTGTCGCCTAGCTAGGGGCCCACACACCGTCAGAGTGTTGCCTAGCTAGGGGGCCCAGACTCCCTCCGAGTGTCGACTAGCTAGGGGGCCCACACTCCGTCCGAGTGTCACCTAGCTAGGGGGCCCACACTCCGTCCGAGTGTCGAAAAGCTAGGGGGTCCACACTCCGTCCGAGTGTAGCCTAGCTAGGGGGCCCACACTCCGTCCGAGTGTCGACTAGCTAGGGGGCCCACACTCCGTCCGAGTGTCGCCTAGCTAGGGGGCCCACACTCCGTCCGAGTGTCGCCTAGCTAGGGGGCCCACACTCCGTCCGAGTGTCGAAAAGCTAGGGGGTCCACACTCCGTCTGAGTGTAGCCTAGCTAGGGGGCCCACACTCCGCCCGATTGTCGCCTAGCTAGGGGGCCCACACTCCGTCCGAGTGTCGCCTAGCTAGGGGGCCCACACTCCGTCCCAGTGTCGCCTAGCTAGGGGGCCCACACTCCGTCCCAGTGTCGCCTAGCTTGGGGGCCCACACTCCCTCCGAGTGTCGACTAGCTAGGGGTCCTACACTCCGTCAGAGTGTCGCCTAGCTAGGGGACCCACACTCCGTCCGAATGTCGCCTAGCTAGGGGGCATACACTCCTTCCGAGTGTCGCCTAGCTAGGGGGCCCACACTCCGTCCGAGTGTCGCCTAGCTAGGGGGCCCACACTCCGTCCGAGTGTCGCCTAGCTAGGAGGCCCACACTCCGTCCGAGTGTCGCCTAGCTAGGGGGCCCACACTCCCTCCGAGTGTCGCTTAGCTAGGGGACCCACACTCCGTTCGAGTGTCGTCTAGCTAGGGGGCCCACACTCCATCCGAGTGTCGCCTAGCTAGGGGGCCCACACTCCGTCCGAGTGTCGCCTAGCTAGGGGACCCACACTCCCTCCGAGTGTCGCCTAGCTAGGGGGCCCACACTCCGTCGGAGTGTCGCCTAGCTAGGGGGCCCACACTCCGTCCGAGTGTCGCCTAGCTAGGGGGCCCACACTCCGTCCGAGTGTCGCCTAGCTAGGGGGCCCACACTCCATCCGAGTGTCGCCTAGCTAGGGGGCCCACACTCCGTCCGAGTGTCGCCTAGCTAGGGGACCCACACTTCGTCCGAGTGTCGCCTAGCTAGGGGGCCCACACTCTGTCCGAGTGTCGCCTAGCTAGGGGGCCCACACTCCGTCAGAGTGTCGCCTAGCTATGGGTGCTCACACTCCGTCCGAGTGTCGCCTAACTAGGGGGCCCACACTTCGCCCAAGTGTCGCCTAGCTAGGGGGCCCACACTCCGTCAGAGTGTAGCCTAACTAGGGGGCCCACACTCCGTCAGAGTGTCACCTAGCTGGGGGGCCCACACTCCGTCCGATTGTCGCCTAGCTAGGGGGCTCACACTCCGTCCGAGTGTCGCCTAGGAAGGGGGCTCACACTCCGTCCGAGTGTCGCCTAGCTAGGGGGCCCACACTCCCTCCGAGTGTCGCCTAGCTAGGGGGCCCACACTCCGTCAGAGTATCGCCTAGCTAGGGGGCCCACACTCCCTCCGAGTGTCGCCTATTTAGGGGGCCCACACTCCGCCCGAGTGTTGCCCAGCTAGGGGGCTCACACTCCATCCGAGTGTCGCCTAACTAGGGGGCCCACACTCCGTCCGAGTGTCGCCTAGCTAGGGGGCCCACACTCCGTCCGAGTGTCGCCTAGCTAGGGGGCCCACACTCCGTCAGAGTTTCGCCTAGCTAGGGGGCCCACACTCCGTCCGAGTTTCGCCTAGCTAGGGGGTACACACTCCGTCCGAGTGTCGCCTAGCTAGGGGGCCCACACTCCGTCCGAGTGTCGCCTAGCTAGGGGGCCCACACTCCGTCCGAGTGTCGCGTAGCTAGGGGGCCCACACTCCGTCCGAGTGTCGCCTAGCTAGTGGGCCCACACTCCGTCCGAGTGTCACTTGGCTAGGGGGCCCACACTCCGTCCGAGTGTTGCCTAGCTAGGGGGCCCACACTCCGTCCGAGTGTCGCCTAGCTAGGGGGTCCACACTCCGTCCGAGTGTCGCCTAGCTAGGGGGTCCACACTCCGTCCGAGTGTCGCCTAGCTAGAGGGCCCACAATCCGTCCCAGTGTTGCCTAGCTAGGGGGCCCACACTCCGCCCGAGTGTCGCCTAGCTAGGGGGCCCACACTCCGCCCGAGTGTCGTCTAGCTAGGGGGCCCACACTCCGTCCCAGTGTCGCCTAGCTTGGGGGCCCACACTCCCTCCGAGTGTCGACTAGCTAGGGGTCCCACACTCCGTCAGAGTGTCGCCTAGCTAGGGGGCCCACACTCCGTCAGAGTGTCGCCTAGCTAGGGGGCCCACACTCCGTCAGAGTGTCGCCTAGCTAGGGGACCCACACTCCGTCCGAATGTCGCCTAGCTAGGGGGCATACACTCCTTCCGAGTGTCGCCTAGCTAGGGGGCCCACACTCCGTCCGAGTGTCGCCTAGCTAGGGGGCCCACACTCCGTCCGAGTGTCGCCTAGCTAGGAGGCCCACACTCCGTCCGAGTGTCGCCTAGCTAGGGGGCCCACACTCCCTCCGAGTGTCGCCTAGCTAGGGGACCCACACTCCGTTCGAGTGTCGTCTAGCTAGGGGGCCCACACTCCATCCGAGTGTCGCCTAGCTAGGGGGCCCACACTCCGTCCGAGTGTCGCCTAGCTAGGGGGCCCACACTCCGTCCGAGTGTCGCCTAGCTAGGGGGCCCACACTCCGTCCGAGTGTCGCCTAGCTAGTGGGCCCACACTCCGTCCGAGTGTCGCCTAGCTAGGGTGCCCACACTCCATCCGAGTGTCGCCTAGCTAGGGGGCCCACACTCCGTCCGAGTGTCGCCTAGCTAGGGGACCCACACTTCGTCCGAGTGTCGCCTAGCTAGGGGGCCCACACTCTGTCCGAGTGTCGCCTAGCTAGGGGGCCCACACTCGGTCCGAGTGTCGCCTAGCTAAGGGTGCTCACACTCCGTCCGAGTGTCGCCTAACTAGGGGGCCCACACTTCGCCCGAGTGTCGCCTAGCTAGGGGGCCCACACTCCGTCAGAGTGTCGCCTAACTAGGGGGCCCACACTCCGTCAGAGTGTCACCTAGCTAGGGGGCCCACACTCCATCCGAGTGTCGCCTAGCTAGGGGGCCCACACTCCGTCCGAGTGTCGCCTAGGAAGGGGGCTCACACTCCGTCCGATTGTCGCCTAGCTAGGGGGCCCACACTCCCTCCGAGTGTCGCCTAGCTACGGGGCCCACACTCTGTCAGAGTATCGCCTAGCTAGGGGGCCCACACTCCCTCCGAGTGTCGCCTATTTAGGGGACCCACACTCCGCCCGAGTGTCGCCCAGCTAGGGGGCTCACACTCCATTCGAGTGTCGCCTAACTAGGGGGCCCACACTCCGTCCGAGTGTCGCCTAGCTAGGGGCCCCACACTCCGTTCGAGTGTCGCCTAGCTAGGGGGCCCACACTCCATCAGAGTTTCGCCGAGCTAGGGGGCCCACACTCCGTCCGAGTTTCGCCTAGCTAGGGGGTACACACTCCGTCCGAGTGTCGCCTAGCTAGGGGGCCCACACTCCGTCCGAGTGTCGCCAAGCTAGGGGGCCCACACTCCGTTCGAGTGTCACGTAGCTAGTGGGCCCACACTCCGTCCGAGTGTCACTTGGCTAGGGGCCCCACACTCCGTCCGAGTGTCGCCTAGCTAGGGGGCCCACACTCCGTCCGAGTGTCGCCTAGCTAGGGGGCCCACACTCCGTCCGAGTGTCGCCTAGCTAGGGGGCCCACAATCCGTCCGAGTGTCGCCTAGCTAGGGGGCCCACACTCCGTCCGAGTGTCGCCTAGCTAGGGGGCCCACACTCCGTCCGAGTGTCGCCTAGCTAGTGGGCCCAAACTCCGTCCGAATGTTGCCTAGCTAGGGGGCCAACACTCCTTCAGAGTGTCGCCTAGCTAGGGGTCCCACACTCCGTCCGAGTGTCGCCTAGCAAGGGGGACCACACTCCGTCCGAGTGTCGGCTAGCTAGGGGGACCACACTCCGTCCGAGTGTCGCCTAGCTAGGGGGCCCACACTCCCTCCGAGTGTCGCCTAGCTAGGGGGCCCACACTCCGTCAGAGTATCGCCTAGCTAGGGGGCCCACACTCCGTCCGAGTGTCGCCTAGCTAGGGGGCCCACACTCCGTCCGAGTGTCGCCTAGCTAGGGGGCACACACTCCGTCCGAGTGTCGCCTAGCTAGGGGGCCCACACTCCGTCCGAGTGTCGCCTAGCTAGGGGGCCCACACTCCGTCCGAGTGTTGCCTAGCTAGGGGGCCCACACTCCGTCCGAGTATCGCCTAGCTAGGGTGCAAACACTCCGTTCGAGTGTCGCCTAGCTAGGGGGCCCACAATCCTTCCGAGTGTTGCCTAACTAGGGGACCCACACTCCGAGTGTCGCCTAGTAAGGGGGCCCACACTCCGCCAGAGAGTCGCCTACCTAGGGGGCACACACTCCATCCGAGTGTCGCCTAGCTAGGCGGCCCACACTCCGTCCGAGTGTCGCCATCCTACGGGGCCCACAATCCTTCCGAGTGTCGCCTAGCTAGAGGGCCCACACTCCGTCCGAGTGTCGCCTAACTAGGGGGCCCACACTCCGTCCGAGTGTCGCCTAGCTACGGGCCCACACTCCATCCGAGTGTCGCCTAGCAAAGGGGTCCACGCTCCGTCAGAGTGTCACCTTGCTAGGGGGCCCACACTCCCTCCAAGTGTCGCCTAGCTAGGGGGCCCACACACCGTCAGAGTGTTGCCTAGCTAGGGGGCCCAGACTCCCTCCGAGTGTCGACTATCTAGGGGGCCCACACTCCGTCCGAGTGTCACCTAGCTAGGGGGCCCACACTCCGTCCGAGAGTCGAAAAGCTAGGGGGTCCACACTCCGTCCGAGTGTAGCCTAGCTAGGGGGCCCACACTCCGTCCGAGTGTCGCCTAGCTAGGGGGCCCACACTCCGTCCGAGTGTCGCCTAGCTAGGGGGCCCACACTCCGTCCGAGTGTCGAAAAGCTAGGGGGTCCACACTCCGTCTGAGTTTAGCCTAGCTAGGGGGCCCACACTCCGCCCGATTGTCGCCTAGCTAGGGGGCCCACACTCCGTCCGAGTGTCGCCTAGCTAGGGGGCCCACACTCCGTCCCAGTGTCGCCTAGCTAGGGGGCCCACACTCCGTCCCAGTGTCGCCTAGCTTGGGGGCCCACACTCCCTCCGAGTGTCGACTAGCTAGGGGTCCTACACTCCGTCAGAGTGTCGCCTAGCTAGGGGGCCCACACTCCGTCAGCGTGTCGCCTAGCTAGGGGGCCCACACTCCGTCAGAGTGTCGCCTAGCTAGGGGACCCACACTCCGTCCGAATGTCGCCTAGCTAGGGGGCATACACTCCTTCCGAGTGTCGCCTAGCTAGGGGGCCCACACTCCGTCCGAGTGTCGCCTAGCTAGGGGGCCCACACTCCGTCCGAGTGTTGCCTAGCTAGGAGGCCCACACTCCGTCCGAGTGTCGCCTAGCTAGGGGGCCCACACTCCCTCCGAGTGTCGCCAAGCTAGGGGACCCACACTCCGTTCGAGTGTCGTCTAGCTAGGGGGCCCACACTCCATCCAAGTGTCACCTAGCTAGGGGGCCCACACTCCGTCCGAATGTCGCCTAGCTAGGGGACCCACACTCCGTCCGAGTGTCGCCTAGCTAGGGGGCCCACACTCCGTCCGAGTGTCGCCTAGCTAGGGGGCCCACATTCCGTCCGAGTGTCGCCTATCTAGGGGGCCCACACTCCGTCCGAGTGTCGCCTAGCTAGGGGGCCCACACTCCATCCGAGTGTCGCCTAGCTAGGGGGCCCACACTCCGTCCGAGTGTCGCCTAGCTAGGGGACCCACACTTCGTCCGAGTGTCGCCTAGCTAGGGGGCCCACACTCTGTCCGAGTGTCGCCTAGCTAGGGGGCCCACACTCCGTCCGAGTGTCGCCTAGCTATGGGTGCTCACACTCCGTCCGAGTGTCGCCTAACTAGGGGGCCCACACTTCGCCCAAGTGTCGCCTAGCTAGGGGGCCCACACTCCGTCAGAGTGTCGCCTAACTAGGGGGCCCACACTCCGTCAGAGTGTCACCTAGCTAGGGGCCCACACTCCGTCCGAGTGTCGCCTAGCTAGGGGGCCCACACTCCGTCCGAGTGTCGCCTAGCTAGGGGGCCCACACTCCCTCCGAGTGTCGCCTATTTTGGGGGCCCACACTCCGCCCGAGTGTTGCCCAGCTAGGGGGCTCACACTCCATCCGAGTGTCGCCTAACTAGGGGGCCCACACTCCGTCCGAGTGTCGCCTAGCTAGGGGGCCCACACTCCGTCCGAGTGTCGCCTAGCTAGGGGGCCCACACTCCGTCAGAGTTTCGCCTAGATAGGGGGCCCACACTCCGTCCGAGTTTCGCCTAGCTAGGGGGTACACACTCCGTCCGAGTGTCGCCTAGCTAGGGGGCCCACACTCCGTCCGAGTGTCGCCTAGCTAGGGGGCCCACACTCCGTCCGAGTGTCGCGTAGCTAGGGGGCCCACACTCCGTCCGAGTGTCGCCTAGCTAGTGGGCCCACACTCCGTCCGAGTGTCACTTGGCTAGGGGGCCCACACTCCGTCCGAGTGTCGCCTAGCTAGGGGGCCCACACTCCGTCCGAGTGTCGCCTAGCTAGGGGGTCCACACTCCGTCCGAGTGTCGCCTAGCTAGGGGGTCCACCCTCTGTCCGAGTGTCGCCTAGCTAGAGGGCCCACAATCCGTCCAAGTTTTGCCTAGCTAGGGGGCCCACACTCCGCCCGAGTGTCGCCTAGCTAGGGGGCCCACACTCCGCCCGAGTGTCGTCTAGCTAGGGGGCCCACACTCCGTCCCAGTGTCGCCTAGCTTGGGGGCCCACACTCCCTCCGAGTGTCGACTAGCTAGGGGTCCCACACTGCGTCAGAGTGTCGCCTAGCTAGGGGGCCCACACTCCGTCAGAGTGTCGCCTAGCTAGGGGGCCCACACTCCGTCAGAGTGTCGCCTAGCTAGGGGACCCACACTCCGTCCGAATGTCGCCTAGCTAGGGGGCATACACTCCTTCCGAGTGTCGCCTAGCTAGGGGGACCACACTCCGTCCGAGTGTCGCCTAGCTAGGGGGCCCACACTCCGTCCGAGTGTCGCCTAGCTAGGAGGCCCACACTCCGTCCGAGTATCGCCTAGCTAGGGGGCCCACACTCCCTCCGAGTGTCGCCTAGCTAGGGGACCCACACTCCGTTCGAGTGTCGTCTAGCTAGGGGGCCCACACTCCATCCGAGTGTCGCCTAGCTAGGGGGCCCACACTCCGTCCGAGTGTCGCCTAGCTAGGGGGCCCACACTCCGTCCGAGTGTCGCCTAGCTAGGGGGCCCACACTCCGTCCGAGTGTCGCCTAGCTAGGGGGCCCACACTCCGTCCGAGTGTCGCCTAGCTAGGGGGCCCACACTCCATCCGAGTGTCGCCTAGCTAGGGGGCCCACACTCCGTCCGAGTGTCGCCTAGCTAGGGGACCCACACTTCGTCCGAGTGTCGCCTAGCTAGGGGGCCCACACTCTGTCCGAGTGTCGCCTAGCTAGGGGGCCCACACTCGGTCCGAGTGTCGCCTAGCTAAGGGTGCTCACACTCCGTCCGAGTGTCGCCTAACTAGGGGGCCCACACTTCGCCCGAGTGTCGCCTAGCTAGGGGGCCCACACTCCGTCAGAGTGTCGCCTAACTAGGGGGCCCACACTCCGTCAGAGTGTCACCTAGCTAGGGGGCCCACACTCCGTCCGAGTGTCGCCTAGCTAGGGGGCCCACACTCCGTCCGAGTGTCGCCTAAGAAGGGGGCTCACACTCCGTCCGAGTGTCGCCTAGCTAGGGGGCCCACACTCCCTCCGAGTGTCGCCTAGCTAGGGGGCCCACACTCCGTCAGAGTATCGCCTAGCTAGGGGGCCCACACTCCCTCCGAGTGTCGCCTATTTAGGGGGCCCACACTCCGCCCGAGTGTCGCCCAGCTAGGGGGCTCACACTCCATCCGAGTGTCGCCTAACTAGGGGGCCCACACTCCGTCCGAGTGTCGCCTAGCTAGGGGGCCCACACTCCGTTCGAGTGTCGCCTAGCTAGGGGGCCCACACTCTGTCAGAGTGTCGCCTAGCTAGGGGGCCCACTCTCCGTCCGAGTGTCGCCTAGCTACGGGGCCCACACTCCGTCCGAGTGTCGCCTAGCTAGGGGGTCCACACTCCGTCCGAGTGTCGCCTATCTAGGGGGCCCACACTCCGTCCGAGTGTCGCCTAGCTAGGGGGCCCACACTCCGTCCGAGTGTCGCATAGCTAGGGGGCCCACGCTCCGTCCGAGTGTCGCATAGATAGGGGGCCCACACTCCGTCCAAGTGTCGCCTAGCTAGGGGGCCCACACTCCGTCCGAGTGTCGCCTAGCTAGGGGGCCCACACTCCGTCCGAGTGTCGCCTAGCTAGGGGGCCCACACTCCGTCCGAGTGTCGCCTAGCTAGGGGGCCCACACTCCGTCCGTGTGTCGCCTAGCTAGGGGGCCCACACTCCGTCCGAGTGTCGCCTAGGAAGGGGGCTCACACTCCGTCCGAGTGTCGCCTAGCAAGGGGGCCCACACTCCGTCCGAGTGTCGCCTAGCTAGGGGGCCCACACTCCGTCAGAGTGTCGCCTAGCTAGGGGGCCCACACTCCGTCCAAGTTTCGCCTAGCTAGGGGGTCCACACTCCGTCCGAGTATCGCCTAGCAAGGGGGCCCACACTCCGTCCGAGTGTCGCCTAGCTAGGGGGTCCACTCTCCGTCCAAGTGTCGCCTAGCTAGGGGGCCCACACTCCGACCGAGTGTCGCCTAGCTAGGGGGCCCACACTCCGTCCGAGTGTCGACTAGTTGGTGGGCCCACACTCCGTCCGAGTGTCCCTTGGCTAGGGGGCCCACACTCCGTCAGAGTTTCGCCTAGCTAGGGGGCCCACACTCCGTCCGAGTGTCGCCTAGCAAGGGTCCCACACTCCGTCCGAGTGTCGCCTAGCTAGGGGGCCCACACTTCGTCAGAGTGTCGCCTAGCTAGGGGGCCCACACTCCGTCCAAGTTTCGCCTAGCTAGGGGGTCCACACTCCGTCCGAGTATCGCCTAGCAAGGGGGCCCACACTCCGTCCGAGTGTCGCCTAGCTAGGGGGCCCACACTCCGTCAGAGTTTCGCCTAGCTAGGGGGCCCACACTCCGTCCGAGTGTCGCCTAGCTAGGGGGCGCACACTACGTCCGAGTGTCGCCTAGCTAGGGGGCCCACACTACGTCCGAGTGTCGCCTACCTAGGGGTCCCACACTCCGTCCGAGTGTCGCCTAGCTAGGGGGCCCACACTCCGTCCGAGTGTCGCCTAGCTAGGGGGCCCACACTCCGTCCGAGTGTCTCTTAGCTAGTGGGCCCAAACTCCGTCCTAATGTTGCCTAGCTAGGGGGCCCACACTCCGTCTGAGTGTCGCCTAGCTAGGGGTCCCAAACTCCGTCCGAGTGTCGCCTAGCAAGGGGGACCACACTCCGTCAGAGTATCGCCTAGCTAGGGGGCCCACACTCCCTCCGAGTGTCGCCTATTTAGGGGGCCCACACTCCGCCCGAGTGTCGCCCAGCTAGGGGGCTCACACTCCATCCGAGTGTCGCCTAACTAGGGGGCCCACACTCCGTCCGAGTGTCGCCTAGCTAGGGGGCCCACACTCCGCCCGAGTGTCGCCTAGCTAGGGGGTCCACACTCCGTCCGAGTATCGCCTAGCAAGGGGGCCCACACTCCGTCAGAGTGTCGCCTAGCTAGGGGGCCCACACTCCGTCAGAGTTTCGCCTAGCTAGGGGGCCCACACTCCGTCAGAGTTTCGCCTAGCTAGGGGGTCCACACTCCGTCCGAGTATCGCCTAGCAAGGGGGCCCACACTCCGTCCGAGTGTCGCCTAGCTAGGGGGCCCACACTCCGTCAGAGTTTCGCCTAGCTAGGGGGCCCACACTCAGTCCGAGTGTCGCCTAGCTAGGGGGCCCACACTCCGCCCGATTGTCGCCTAGCTAGGGGGCCCACACTCCGTCCGAGTGTCGCCTAGCTAGGGGGCCCACACTCCGTCCCAGTGTCGCCTAGCTAGGGGGCCCACACTCCGTCCCAGTGTCGCCTAGCTTGGGGGCCCACACTCCCTCCGAGTGTCGACTAGCTAGGGGTCCTACACTCCGTCAGAGTGTCGCCTAGCTAGGGGGCCCACACTCCGTCAGCGTGTCGCCTAGCTAGGGGGCCCACACTCCGTCAGAGTGTCGCCTAGCTAGGGGACCCACACTCCGTCCGAATGTCGCCTAGCTAGGGGGCATACACTCCTTCCGAGTGTCGCCTAGCTAGGGGGCCCACACTCCGTCCGAGTGTCGCCTAGCTAGGGGGCCCACACTCCGTCCGAGTGTTGCCTAGCTAGGAGGCCCACACTCCGTCCGAGTGTCGCCTAGCTAGGGGGCCCACACTCCCTCCGAGTGTCGCCAAGCTAGGGGACCCACACTCCGTTCGAGTGTCGTCTAGCTAGGGGGCCCACACTCCATCCAAGTGTCACCTAGCTAGGGGGCCCACACTCCGTCCGAATGTCGCCTAGCTAGGGGACCCACACTCCGTCCGAGTGTCGCCTAGCTAGGGGGCCCACACTCCGTCCGAGTGTCGCCTAGCTAGGGGGCCCACATTCCGTCCGAGTGTCGCCTATCTAGGGGGCCCACACTCCGTCCGAGTGTCGCCTAGCTAGGGGGCCCACACTCCATCCGAGTGTCGCCTAGCTAGGGGGCCCACACTCCGTCCGAGTGTCGCCTAGCTAGGGGACCCACACTTCGTCCGAGTGTCGCCTAGCTAGGGGGCCCACACTCTGTCCGAGTGTCGCCTAGCTAGGGGGCCCACACTCCGTCCGAGTGTCGCCTAGCTATGGGTGCTCACACTCCGTCCGAGTGTCGCCTAACTAGGGGGCCCACACTTCGCCCAAGTGTCGCCTAGCTAGGGGGCCCACACTCCGTCAGAGTGTCGCCTAACTAGGGGGCCCACACTCCGTCAGAGTGTCACCTAGCTAGGGGCCCACACTCCGTCCGAGTGTCGCCTAGCTAGGGGGCCCACACTCCGTCCGAGTGTCGCCTAGCTAGGGGGCCCACACTCCCTCCGAGTGTCGCCTATTTTGGGGGCCCACACTCCGCCCGAGTGTTGCCCAGCTAGGGGGCTCACACTCCATCCGAGTGTCGCCTAACTAGGGGGCCCACACTCCGTCCGAGTGTCGCCTAGCTAGGGGGCCCACACTCCGTCCGAGTGTCGCCTAGCTAGGGGGCCCACACTCCGTCAGAGTTTCGCCTAGATAGGGGGCCCACACTCCGTCCGAGTTTCGCCTAGCTAGGGGGTACACACTCCGTCCGAGTGTCGCCTAGCTAGGGGGCCCACACTCCGTCCGAGTGTCGCCTAGCTAGGGGGCCCACACTCCGTCCGAGTGTCGCGTAGCTAGGGGGCCCACACTCCGTCCGAGTGTCGCCTAGCTAGTGGGCCCACACTCCGTCCGAGTGTCACTTGGCTAGGGGGCCCACACTCCGTCCGAGTGTCGCCTAGCTAGGGGGCCCACACTCCGTCCGAGTGTCGCCTAGCTAGGGGGTCCACACTCCGTCCGAGTGTCGCCTAGCTAGGGGGTCCACCCTCTGTCCGAGTGTCGCCTAGCTAGAGGGCCCACAATCCGTCCAAGTTTTGCCTAGCTAGGGGGCCCACACTCCGCCCGAGTGTCGCCTAGCTAGGGGGCCCACACTCCGCCCGAGTGTCGTCTAGCTAGGGGGCCCACACTCCGTCCCAGTGTCGCCTAGCTTGGGGGCCCACACTCCCTCCGAGTGTCGACTAGCTAGGGGTCCCACACTGCGTCAGAGTGTCGCCTAGCTAGGGGGCCCACACTCCGTCAGAGTGTCGCCTAGCTAGGGGGCCCACACTCCGTCAGAGTGTCGCCTAGCTAGGGGACCCACACTCCGTCCGAATGTCGCCTAGCTAGGGGGCATACACTCCTTCCGAGTGTCGCCTAGCTAGGGGGACCACACTCCGTCCGAGTGTCGCCTAGCTAGGGGGCCCACACTCCGTCCGAGTGTCGCCTAGCTAGGAGGCCCACACTCCGTCCGAGTATCGCCTAGCTAGGGGGCCCACACTCCCTCCGAGTGTCGCCTAGCTAGGGGACCCACACTCCGTTCGAGTGTCGTCTAGCTAGGGGGCCCACACTCCATCCGAGTGTCGCCTAGCTAGGGGGCCCACACTCCGTCCGAGTGTCGCCTAGCTAGGGGGCCCACACTCCGTCCGAGTGTCGCCTAGCTAGGGGGCCCACACTCCGTCCGAGTGTCGCCTAGCTAGGGGGCCCACACTCCGTCCGAGTGTCGCCTAGCTAGGGGGCCCACACTCCATCCGAGTGTCGCCTAGCTAGGGGGCCCACACTCCGTCCGAGTGTCGCCTAGCTAGGGGACCCACACTTCGTCCGAGTGTCGCCTAGCTAGGGGGCCCACACTCTGTCCGAGTGTCGCCTAGCTAGGGGGCCCACACTCGGTCCGAGTGTCGCCTAGCTAAGGGTGCTCACACTCCGTCCGAGTGTCGCCTAACTAGGGGGCCCACACTTCGCCCGAGTGTCGCCTAGCTAGGGGGCCCACACTCCGTCAGAGTGTCGCCTAACTAGGGGGCCCACACTCCGTCAGAGTGTCACCTAGCTAGGGGGCCCACACTCCGTCCGAGTGTCGCCTAGCTAGGGGGCCCACACTCCGTCCGAGTGTCGCCTAAGAAGGGGGCTCACACTCCGTCCGAGTGTCGCCTAGCTAGGGGGCCCACACTCCCTCCGAGTGTCGCCTAGCTAGGGGGCCCACACTCCGTCAGAGTATCGCCTAGCTAGGGGGCCCACACTCCCTCCGAGTGTCGCCTATTTAGGGGGCCCACACTCCGCCCGAGTGTCGCCCAGCTAGGGGGCTCACACTCCATCCGAGTGTCGCCTAACTAGGGGGCCCACACTCCGTCCGAGTGTCGCCTAGCTAGGGGGCCCACACTCCGTTCGAGTGTCGCCTAGCTAGGGGGCCCACACTCTGTCAGAGTGTCGCCTAGCTAGGGGGCCCACTCTCCGTCCGAGTGTCGCCTAGCTACGGGGCCCACACTCCGTCCGAGTGTCGCCTAGCTAGGGGGTCCACACTCCGTCCGAGTGTCGCCTATCTAGGGGGCCCACACTCCGTCCGAGTGTCGCCTAGCTAGGGGGCCCACACTCCGTCCGAGTGTCGCATAGCTAGGGGGCCCACGCTCCGTCCGAGTGTCGCATAGATAGGGGGCCCACACTCCGTCCAAGTGTCGCCTAGCTAGGGGGCCCACACTCCGTCCGAGTGTCGCCTAGCTAGGGGGCCCACACTCCGTCCGAGTGTCGCCTAGCTAGGGGGCCCACACTCCGTCCGAGTGTCGCCTAGCTAGGGGGCCCACACTCCGTCCGTGTGTCGCCTAGCTAGGGGGCCCACACTCCGTCCGAGTGTCGCCTAGGAAGGGGGCTCACACTCCGTCCGAGTGTCGCCTAGCAAGGGGGCCCACACTCCGTCCGAGTGTCGCCTAGCTAGGGGGCCCACACTCCGTCAGAGTGTCGCCTAGCTAGGGGGCCCACACTCCGTCCAAGTTTCGCCTAGCTAGGGGGTCCACACTCCGTCCGAGTATCGCCTAGCAAGGGGGCCCACACTCCGTCCGAGTGTCGCCTAGCTAGGGGGTCCACTCTCCGTCCAAGTGTCGCCTAGCTAGGGGGCCCACACTCCGACCGAGTGTCGCCTAGCTAGGGGGCCCACACTCCGTCCGAGTGTCGACTAGTTGGTGGGCCCACACTCCGTCCGAGTGTCCCTTGGCTAGGGGGCCCACACTCCGTCAGAGTTTCGCCTAGCTAGGGGGCCCACACTCCGTCCGAGTGTCGCCTAGCAAGGGTCCCACACTCCGTCCGAGTGTCGCCTAGCTAGGGGGCCCACACTTCGTCAGAGTGTCGCCTAGCTAGGGGGCCCACACTCCGTCCAAGTTTCGCCTAGCTAGGGGGTCCACACTCCGTCCGAGTATCGCCTAGCAAGGGGGCCCACACTCCGTCCGAGTGTCGCCTAGCTAGGGGGCCCACACTCCGTCAGAGTTTCGCCTAGCTAGGGGGCCCACACTCCGTCCGAGTGTCGCCTAGCTAGGGGGCGCACACTACGTCCGAGTGTCGCCTAGCTAGGGGGCCCACACTACGTCCGAGTGTCGCCTACCTAGGGGTCCCACACTCCGTCCGAGTGTCGCCTAGCTAGGGGGCCCACACTCCGTCCGAGTGTCGCCTAGCTAGGGGGCCCACACTCCGTCCGAGTGTCTCTTAGCTAGTGGGCCCAAACTCCGTCCTAATGTTGCCTAGCTAGGGGGCCCACACTCCGTCTGAGTGTCGCCTAGCTAGGGGTCCCAAACTCCGTCCGAGTGTCGCCTAGCAAGGGGGACCACACTCCGTCAGAGTATCGCCTAGCTAGGGGGCCCACACTCCCTCCGAGTGTCGCCTATTTAGGGGGCCCACACTCCGCCCGAGTGTCGCCCAGCTAGGGGGCTCACACTCCATCCGAGTGTCGCCTAACTAGGGGGCCCACACTCCGTCCGAGTGTCGCCTAGCTAGGGGGCCCACACTCCGCCCGAGTGTCGCCTAGCTAGGGGGTCCACACTCCGTCCGAGTATCGCCTAGCAAGGGGGCCCACACTCCGTCAGAGTGTCGCCTAGCTAGGGGGCCCACACTCCGTCAGAGTTTCGCCTAGCTAGGGGGCCCACACTCCGTCAGAGTTTCGCCTAGCTAGGGGGTCCACACTCCGTCCGAGTATCGCCTAGCAAGGGGGCCCACACTCCGTCCGAGTGTCGCCTAGCTAGGGGGCCCACACTCCGTCAGAGTTTCGCCTAGCTAGGGGGCCCACACTCAGTCCGAGTGTCGCCTAGCTAGGGGGCCCACACTCCGTCCGATTGTCGCCTAGCTAGGGGGCCCACACTCCGTCCGAGTGTCGCCTAGCTAGGGGGCCCACACTCCGTCCGAGTGTCGCCTAGCTAGGGGGCCCACAGTCCATCCGAGTGTCGCCTAGCTAGGGGGCCCACACTCCGTCCGGGTGTCGCCTAGATAGGGGACCCACACTTCGTCCGAGTGCCGCCTAGCTAGGGGGCCCACACTCCTTCCGAGTGTCGCCTAGCTAGAGGGCCCACACTCCGTCCGAGTGTCGCCCAACTAGGGGGCCCACACTCCGTCCGAGTGTCACCTAGCTACGGGGCCCACACTCCATCCGAGAGTCACCTAGCAAGGGGGTCCACACTCCGTCAGAGTGTCACCTTGCTAGGGGGCCCACACTCCCTCCGAGTGTCGCCTAGATAGGGGGCCCACACTCTGTCAGAGTGTTGCCTAGCTAGGGGACCCAGACTCCCTCCCAGTGTAGCCTAGCTAGGGGGCCCACACTCCGTCCGAGTGTCGCCTAGCTAGGGGGCCCACACTCCGTCCGAGTGTCGCCTAGCTAGGGGGCCCACACTCCGTCCGAGTGTCGCCTAGCTAGGGGGCCCACACTCCGTCCGAGTGTCGCCTAGCTAGGGGGCCCACACTCCGTCCGAGTGTTGCCTAGCTAGGGGGCCCACACTCCGTCCGAGTATCGCCTAGCTAGGGTGCCCACACTCCGTTCGAGTGTCGCCTAGCTAGGGGGCCCACAATCCTTCCGAGTGTTGCCTAACTAGGGGACCCACACTCCGAGTGTCGCCTAGTAAGGGGGCCCACACTCCGCCAGAGAGTCGCCTACCTAGGGGGCACACACTCCATCCGAGTGTCGCCTAGCTAGGGGGCCCACACTCCGTCCGAGTGTCGCCATCCTACGGGGCCCACAATCCTTCCGAGTGTCGCCTAGCTAGAGGGCCCACACTCCGTCCGAGTGTCGCCTAACTAGGGGGCCCACACTCCGTCCGAGTGTCGCCTAGCTACGGGCCCACACTCCATCCGAGTGTCGCCTAGCAAAGGGGTCCACGCTCCGTCAGAGTGTCACCTTGCTAGGGGGCCCACACTCCCTCCAAGTGTCGCCTAGCTAGGGGCCCACACACCGTCAGAGTGTTGCCTAGCTAGGGGGCCCAGACTCACTCCGAGTGTCCACTAGCTAGGGGGCCCACACTCCGTCCGAGTGTCACCTAGCTAGGGGGCCCACACTCCGTCCGAGTGTCGAAAAGCTAGGGGGTCCACACTCCGTCCGAGTGTAGCCTAGCTAGGGGGCCCACACTCCGTCCGAGTGTCGACTAGCTAGGGGGCCCACACTCCGTCCGAGTGTCGCCTAGCTAGGGGGCCCACACTCCGTCCGAGTGTCGCCTAGCTAGGGGGCCCACACTCCGTCCGAGTGTCGAAAAGCTAGGGGGTCCACACTCCGTCTGAGTGTAGCCTAGCTAGGGGGCCCACACTCCGCCCGATTGTCGCCTAGCTAGGGGGCCCACACTCCGTCCCAGTGTCGCCTAGCTAGGGGGCCCACACTCCGTCCCAGTGTCGCCTAGCTAGGGGGCCCACACTCCGTCCCAGTGTCGCCTAGCTTGGGGGCCCACACTCCCTCCGAGTGTCGACTAGCTAGGGGTCCTACACTCCGTCAGAGTGTCGCCTAGCTAGGGGGCCCACACTCCGTCAGAGTGTCGCCTAGCTAGGGGGCCCACACTCCGTCAGAGTGTCGCCTAGCTAGGGGACCCACACTCCGTCCGAATGTCGCCTAGCTAGGGGGCATACACTCCTTCCGAGTGTCGCCTAGCTAGGGGGCCCACACTCCGTCTGAGTGTCGCCTAGCTAGGGGGCCCACACTCCGTCCGAGTGTCGCCTAGCTAGGAGGCCCACACTCCGTCCGAGTGTCGCCTAGCTAGGGGGCCCACACTCCCTCCGAGTGTCGCCTAGCTAGGGGACCCACACTCCGTTCGAGTGTCGTCTAGCTAGGGGGCCCACACTCCATCCGAGTGTCGCCTAGCTAGGGGGCCCACACTCCGTCCGAGTGTCGCCTAGCTAGGGGACCCACACTCCGTCCGAGTGTCGCCTAGCTAGGGGGCCCACACTCCGTCGGAGTGTCGCCTAGCTAGGGGGCCCACACTCCGTCCGAGTGTCGCCTAGCTAGGGGGCCCACACTCCGTCCGAGTGTCGCCTAGCTAGGGGGCCCACACTCCATCCGAGTGTCGCCTAGCTAGGGGGCCCACACTCCGTCCGAGTGTCGCCTAGCTAGGGGACCCACACTTCGTCCGAGTGTCGCCTAGCTAGGGGGCCCACACTCTGTCCGAGTGTCGTCTAGCTAGGGGGCCCACACTCCGTCCGAGTGTCGCCTAGCTATGGGTGCTCACACTCCGTCCGAGTGTCGCCTAACTAGGGGGCCCACACTTCGCCCAAGTGTCGCCTAGCTAGGGGGCCCACACTCCGTCAGAGTGTCGCCTAACTAGGGGGCCCACACTCCGTCAGAGTGTCACCTAGCTAGGGGCCCACACTCCGTCCGAGTGTCGCCTAGCTAGGGGGCCCACACTCCGTCCGAGTGTCGCCTAGGAAGGGGGCTCACACTCCGTCCGAGTGTCGCCTAGCTAGGGGGCCCACACTCCCTCCGAGTGTCGCCTAGCTAGGGGGCCCACACTCCGTCAGAGTATCGCCTAGCTAGGGGGCCCACACTCCCTCCGAGTGTCGCCTATTTTGGGGGCCCACACTCCGCCCGAGTGTTGCCCAGCTAGGGGGCTCACACTCCATCCGAGTGTCGCCTAACTAGGGGGCCCACACTCCGTCCGAGTGTCGCCTAGCTAGGGGGCCCACACTCCGTCCGAGTGTCGCCTAGCTAGGGGGCCCACACTCCGTCAGAGTTTCGCCTAGATAGGGGGCCCACACTCCGTCCGAGTTTCGCCTAGCTAGGGGGTACACACTCCGTCCGAGTGTCGCCTAGCTAGGGGGCCCACACTCCGTCCGAGTGTCGCCTAGATAGGGGGCCCACACTCCGTCCGAGTGTCGCGTAGCTAGGGGGCCCACACTCCGTCCGAGTGTCGCCTAGCTAGTGGGCCCACACTCCGTCCGAGTGTCACTTGGCTAGGGGGCCCACACTCCGTCCGAGTGTCGCCTAGCTAGGGGGACCACACTCCGTCCGAGTGTCGCCTAGCTAGGGGGTCCACACTCCGTCCGAGTGTCGCCTAGCTAGGGGGTCCACCCTCTGTCCGAGTGTCGCCTAGCTAGAGGGCCCACAATCCGTCCAAGTTTTGCCTAGCTAGGGGGCCCACACTCCGCCCGAGTGTCGCCTAGCTAGGGGGCCCACACTCCGCCCGAGTGTCGTCTAGCTAGGGGGCCCACACTCCGTCCCAGTGTCGCCTAGCTTGGGGGCCCACACTCCCTCCGAGTGTCGACTAGCTAGGGGTCCCACACTGCGTCAGAGTGTCGCCTAGCTAGGGGGCCCACACTCCGTCAGAGTGTCGCCTAGCTAGGGGGCCCACACTCCGTCAGAGTGTCGCCTAGCTAGGGGACCCACACTCCGTCCGAATGTCGCCTAGCTAGGGGGCATACACTCCTTCCGAGTGTCGCCTAGCTAGGGGGACCACACTCCGTCCGAGTGTCGCCTAGCTAGGGGGCCCACACTCCGTCCGAGTGTCGCCTAGCTAGGAGGCCCACACTCCGTCCGAGTGTCGCCTAGCTAGGGGGCCCACACTCCCTCCGAGTGTCGCCTAGCTAGGGGACCCACACTCCGTTCGAGTGTCGTCTAGCTAGGGGGCCCACACTCCATCCGAGTGTCGCCTAGCTAGGGGGCCCACACTCCGTCCGAGTGTCGCCTAGCTAGGGGGCCCACACTCCGTCCAAGTGTCGCCTAGCTAGGGGGCCCACACTCCGTCCGAGTGTCGCCTAGCTAGGGGGCCCACACTCCGTCCGAGTGTCGCCTAGCTAGGGGGCCCACACTCCATCCGAGTGTCGCCTAGCTAGGGGGCCCACACTCCGTCCGAGTGTCGCCTAGCTAGGGGACCCACACTTCGTCCGAGTGTCGCCTAGCTAGGGGGCCCACACTCTGTCCGAGTGTCGCCTAGCTAGGGGGCCCACACTCGGTCCGAGTGTCGCCTAGCTAAGGGTGCTCACACTCCGTCCGAGTGTCGCCTAACTAGGGGGCCCACACTTCGCCCGAGTGTCGCCTAGCTAGGGGGCCCACACTCCGTCAGAGTGTCGCCTAACTAGGGGGCCCACACTCCGTCAGAGTGTCACCTAGCTAGGGGGCCCACACTCCGTCCGAGTGTCGCCTAGCTAGGGGGCCCACACTCCGTCCGAGTGTCGCCTAAGAAGGGGGCTCACACTCCGTCCGAGTGTCGCCTAGCTAGGGGGCCCACACTCCCTCCGAGTGTCGCCTAGCTAGGGGGCCCACACTCCGTCAGAGTATCGCCTAGCTAGGGGGCCCACACTCCCTCCGAGTGTCGCCTATTTAGGGGGCCCACACTCCGCCCGAGTGTCGCCCAGCTAGGGGGCTCACACTCCATCCGAGTGTCGCCTAACTAGGGGGCCCACACTCCGTCCGAGTGTCGCCTAGCTAGGGGGCCCACACTCCGTTCGAGTGTCGCCTAGCTAGGGGGCCCACACTCTGTCAGAGTGTCGCCTAGCTAGGGGGCCCACTCTCCGTCCGAGTGTCGCCTAGCTACGGGGCCCACACTCCGTCCGAGTGTCGCCTAGCTAGGGGGTCCACACTCCGTCCGAGTGTCGCCTATCTAGGGGGCCCACACTCCGTCCGAGTGTCGCCTAGCTAGGGGGCCCACACTCCGTCCGAGTGTCGCATAGCTAGGGGGCCCACGCTCCGTCCGAGTGTCGCATAGATAGGGGGCCCACACTCCGTCCAAGTGTCGCCTAGCTAGGGGGCCCACACTCCGTCCGAGTGTCGCCTAGCTAGGGGGCCCACACTCCGTCCGAGTGTCGCCTAGCTAGGGGGCCCACACTCCGTCCGAGTGTCGCCTAGCTAGGGGGCCCACACTCCGTCCGTGTGTCGCCTAGCTAGGGGGCCCACACTCCGTCCGAGTGTCGCCTAGGAAGGGGGCTCACACTCCGTCCGAGTGTCGCCTAGCAAGGGGGCCCACACTCCGTCCGAGTGTCGCCTAGCTAGGGGGCCCACACTCCGTCAGAGTGTCGCCTAGCTAGGGGGCCCACACTCCGTCCAAGTTTCGCCTAGCTAGGGGGTCCACACTCCGTCCGAGTATCGCCTAGCAAGGGGGCCCACACTCCGTCCGAGTGTCGCCTAGATAGGGGGTCCACTCTCCGTCCAAGTGTCGCCTAGCTAGGGGGCCCACACTCCGACCGAGTGTCGCCTAGCTAGGGGGCCCACACTCCGTTCGAGTGTCGACTAGCTAGTGGGCCCACACTCCGTCCGAGTGTCCCTTGGCTAGGGGGCCCACACTCCGTCAGAGTTTCGCCTAGCTAGGGGGCCCACACTCCGTCCGAGTGTCGCCTAGCAAGGGTCCCACACTCCGTCCGAGTGTCGCCTAGCTAGGGGGCCCACACTTCGTCAGAGTGTCGCCTAGCTAGGGGGCCCACACTCCGTCCAAGTTTCGCCTAGCTAGGGGGTCCACACTCCGTCCGAGTATCGCCTAGCAAGGGGGCCCACACTCCGTCCGAGTGTCGCCTAGCTAGGGGGCCCACACTCCGTCAGAGTTTCGCCTAGCTAGGGGGCCCACACTCCGTCCGAGTGTCGCCTAGCTAGGGGGCGCACACTACGTCCGAGTGTCGCCTAGCTAGGGGGCCCACACTACGTCCGAGTGTCGCCTACCTAGGGGGCCCACACTCCGTCCGAGTGTCGCCTAGCTAGGGGGCCCAAACTCCGTCCGATTGTCGCCTAGCTAGGGGGCCCACACTCCGTCCGAGTGTCTCTTAGCTAGTGGGCCCAAACTCCGTCCTAATGTTGCCTAGCTAGGGGGCCCACACTCCGTCTGAGTGTCGCCTAGCTAGGGGTCCCAAACTCCGTCCGAGTGTCGCCTAGCAAGGGGGACCACACTCCGTCAGAGTATCGCCTAGCTAGGGGGCCCACACTCCCTCCGAGTGTCGCCTATTTAGGGGGCCCACACTCCGCCCGAGTGTCGCCCAGCTAGGGGGCTCACACTCCATCCGAGTGTCGCCTAACTAGGGGGCCCACACTCCGTCCGAGTGTCGCCTAGCTAGGGGGCCCACACTCCGCCCGAGTGTCGCCTAGCTAGGGGGTCCACACTCCGTCCGAGTATCGCCTAGCAAGGGGGCCCACACTCCGTCAGAGTGTCGCCTAGCTAGGGGGCCCACACTCCGTCAGAGTTTCGCCTAGCTAGGGGGCCCACACTCCGTCAGAGTTTCGCCTAGCTAGGGGGTCCACACTCCGTCCGAGTATCGCCTAGCAAGGGGGCCCACACTCCGTCCGAGTGTCGCCTAGCTAGGGGGCCCACACTCCGTCAGAGTTTCGCCTAGCTAGGGGGCCCACACTCAGTCCGAGTGTCGCCTAGCTAGGGGGCCCACACTCCGTCCGATTGTCGCCTAGCTAGGGGGCCCACACTCCGTCCGAGTGTCGCCTAGCTAGGGGGCCCACACTCCGTCCGAGTGTCGCCTAGCTAGGGGGCCCACAGTCCATCCGAGTGTCGCCTAGCTAGGGGGCCCACACTCCGTCCGGGTGTCGCCTAGCTAGGGGACCCACACTTCGTCCGAGTGCCGCCTAGCTAGGGGGCCCACACTCCTTCCGAGTGTCGCCTAGCTAGAGGGCCCACACTCCGTCCGAGTGTCGCCCAACTAGGGGGCCCACACTCCGTCCGAGTGTCACCTAGCTACGGGGCCCACACTCCATCCGAGAGTCACCTAGCAAGGGGGTCCACACTCCGTCAGAGTGTCACCTTGCTAGGGGGCCCACACTCCCTCCGAGTGTCGCCTAGATAGGGGGCCCACACTCTGTCAGAGTGTTGCCTAGCTAGGGGACCCAGACTCCCTCCCAGTGTAGCCTAGCTAGGGGGACCACACTCCGTCCGAGTGTCGCCTAGCTAGGGGGCCAACACTCCGTCCGAGTGTCGCCTAGCTAGGGGGCCCACACTCCGTCCGAGTGTCGCCTAGCTAGGGGGCCCACACTCCGTCCGAGTGTCGCCTAGCTAGGGGGCCCACACTCCGTCCGAGTGTTGCCTAGCTAGGGGGCCCACACTCCGTCCGAGTATCGCCTAGCTAGGGTGCCCACACTCCGTTCGAGTGTCGCCTAGCTAGGGGGCCCACAATCCTTCCGAGTGTTGCCTAACTAGGGGACCCACACTCCGAGTGTCGCCTAGTAAGGGGGCCCACACTCCGCCAGAGAGTCGCCTACCTAGGGGGCACACACTCCATCCGAGTGTCGCCTAGCTAGGGGGCCCACACTCCGTCCGAGTGTCGCCATCCTACGGGGCCCACAATCCTTCCGAGTGTCGCCTAGCTAGAGGGCCCACACTCCGTCCGAGTGTCGCCTAACTAGGGGGCCCACACTCCGTCCGAGTGTCGCCTAGCTACGGGCTCACACTCCATCCGAGTGTCGCCTAGCAAAGGGGTCCACGCTCCGTCAGAGTGTCACCTTGCTAGGGGGCCCACACTCCCTCCAAGTGTCGCCTAGCTAGGGGCCCACACACCGTCAGAGTGTTGCCTAGCTAGGGGGCCCAGACTCACTCCGAGTGTCCACTAGCTAGGGGGCCCACACTCCGTCCGAGTGTCACCTAGCTAGGGGGCCCACACTCCGTCCGAGTGTCGAAAAGCTAGGGGGTCCACACTCCGTCCGAGTGTAGCCTAGCTAGGGGGCCCACACTCCGTCCGAGTGTCGACTAGCTAGGGGGCCCACACTCCGTCCGAGTGTCGCCTAGCTAGGGGGCCCACACTCCGTCCGAGTGTCGCCTAGCTAGGGGGCCCACACTCCGTCCGAGTGTCGAAAAGCTAGGGGGTCCACACTCCGTCTGAGTGTAGCCTAGCTAGGGGGCCCACACTCCGCCCGATTGTCGCCTAGCTAGGGGGCCCACACTCCGTCCGAGTGTCGCCTAGCTAGGGGGCCCACACTCCGTCCCAGTGTCGCCTAGCTAGGGGGCCCACACTCCGTCCCAGTGTCGCCTAGCTTGGGGGCCCACACTCCCTCCGAGTGTCGACTAGCTAGGGGTCCTACACTCCGTCAGAGTGTCGCCTAGCTAGGGGGCCCACACTCCGTCAGAGTGTCGCCTAGCTAGGGGGCCCACACTCCGTCAGAGTGTCGCCTAGCTAGGGGACCCACACTCCGTCCGAATGTCGCCTAGCTAGGGGGCATACACTCCTTCCGAGTGTCGCCTAGCTAGGGGGCCCACACTCCGTCCGAGTGTCGCCTAGCTAGGGGGCCCACACTCCGTCCGAGTGTCGCCTAGCTAGGAGGCCCACACTCCGTCCGAGTGTCGCCTAGCTAGGGGGCCCACACTCCCTCCGAGTGTCGCCTAGCTAGGGGACCCACACTCCGTTCGAGTGTCGTCTAGCTAGGGGGCCCACACTCCATCCGAGTGTCGCCTAGCTAGGGGGCCCACACTCCGTCCGAGTGTCGCCTAGCTAGGGGACCCACACTCCGTCCGAGTGTCGCCTAGCTAGGGGGCCCACACTCCGTCGGAGTGTCGCCTAGCTAGGGGGCCCACACTCCGTCCGAGTGTCGCCTAGCTAGGGGGCCCACACTCCGTCCGAGTGTCGCCTAGCTAGGGGGCCCACACTCCATCCGAGTGTCGCCTAGCTAGGGGGCCCACACTCCGTCCGAGTGTCGCCTAGCTAGGGGACCCACACTTCGTCCGAGTGTCGCCTAGCTAGGGGGCCCACAATCCTTCCGAGTGTTGCCTAACTAGGGGACCCACACTCCGAGTGTCGCCTAGTAAGGGGGCCCACACTCCGCCAGAGAGTCGCCTACCTAGGGGGCACAAACTCCATCCGAGTGTCGCCTAGCTAGGGGGCCCACACTCCGTCCGAGTGTCGCCATCCTACGGGGCCCACAATCCTTCCGAGTGTCGCCTAGCTAGAGGGCCCACACTCCGTCCGAGTGTCGCCTAACTAGGGGGCCCACACTCCGTCCGAGTGTCGCCTAGCTACGGGCCCACACTCCATCCGAGTGTCGCCTAGCAAAGGGGTCCACGCTCCGTCAGAGTGTCACCTTGCTAGGGGGCCCACACTCCCTCCAAGTGTCGCCTAGCTAGGGGCCCACACACCGTCAGAGTGTTGCCTAGCTAGGGGGCCCAGACTCACTCCGAGTGTCCACTAGCTAGGGGGCCCACACTCCGTCCGAGTGTCACCTAGCTAGGGGGCCCACACTCCGTCCGAGTGTCGAAAAGCTAGGGGGTCCACACTCCGTCCGAGTGTAGCCTAGCTAGGGGGCCCACACTCCGTCCGAGTGTCGACTAGCTAGGGGGCCCACACTCCGTCCGAGTGTCGCCTAGCTAGGGGGCCCACACTCCGTCCGAGTGTCGCCTAGCTAGGGGGCCCACACTCCGTCCGAGTGTCGAAAAGCTAGGGGGTCCACACTCCGTCTGAGTGTAGCCTAGCTAGGGGGCCCACACTCCGCCCGATTGTCGCCTAGCTAGGGGGCCCACACTCCGCCCGAGTGTCGCCTAGCTAGGGGGCCCACACTCCGTCCCAGTGTCGCCTAGCTAGGGGGCCCACACTCCGTCCCAGTGTCGCCTAGCTTGGGGGCCCACACTCCCTCCGAGTGTCGACTAGCTAGGGGTCCTACACTCCGTCAGAGTGTCGCCTAGCTAGGGGGCCCACACTCCGTCAGAGTGTCGCCTAGCTAGGGGGCCCACACTCCGTCAGAGTGTCGCCTAGCTAGGGGACCCACACTCCGTCCGAATGTCGCCTAGCTAGGGGGCATACACTCCTTCCGAGTGTCGCCTAGCTAGGGGGCCCACACTCCGTCCGAGTGTCGCCTAGCTAGGGGGCCCACACTCCGTCCGAGTGTCGCCTAGCTCGGAGGCCCACACTCCGTCCGAGTGTCGCCTAGCTAGGGGGCCCACACTCCCTCCGAGTGTCGCCTAGCTAGGGGACCCACACTCCGTTCGAGTGTCGTCTAGCTAGGGGGCCCACACTCCATCCGAGTGTCGCCTAGCTAGGGGGCCCACACTCCGTCCGAGTGTCGCCTAGCTAGGGGACCCACACTCCGTCCGAGTGTCGCCTAGCTAGGGGGCCCACACTCCGTCGGAGTGTCGCCTAGCTAGGGGGCCCACACTCCGTCCGAGTGTCGCCTAGCTAGGGGGCCCACACTCCGTCCGAGTGTCGCCTAGCTAGGGGGCCCACACTCCATCCGAGTGTCGCCTAGCTAGGGGGCCCACACTCCGTCCGAGTGTCGCCTAGCTAGGGGACCCACACTTCGTCCGAGTGTCGCCTAGCTAGGGGGCCCACACTCTGTCCGAGTGTCGCCTAGCTAGGGGGCCCACACTCCGTCCGAGTGTCGCCTTGCTATGGGTGCTCACACTCCGTCCGAGTGTCGCCTAACTAGGGGGCCCACACTTCGCCCAAGTGTCGCCTAGCTAGGGGGCCCACACTCCGTCAGAGTTTCGCCTAACTAGGGGGCCCACACTCCGTCAGAGTGTCACCTAGCTAGGGGCCCACACTCCGTCCGAGTGTCGCCTAGCTAGGGGGCCCACACTCCGTCCGAGTGTCGCCTAGGAAGGGGGCTCACACTCCGTCCGAGTGTCGCCTAGCTAGGGGGCCCACACTCCCTCCGAGTGTCGCCTAGCTAGGGGGCCCACACTCCGTCAGAGTATCGCCTAGCTAGGGGGCCCACACTCCCTCCGAGTGTCGCCTATTTTGGGGGCCCACACTCCGCCCGAGTGTTGCCCAGCTAGGGGGCTCACACTCCATCCGAGTGTCGCCTAACTAGGGGGCCCACACTCCGTCCGAGTGTCGCCTAGCTAGGGGGCCCACACTCCGTCCGAGTGTCGCCTAGCTAGGGGGCCCACACTCCGTCAGAGTTTCGCCTAGATAGGGGGCCCACACTCCGTCCGAGTTTCGCCTAGCTAGGGGGTACACACTCCGTCCGAGTGTCGCCTAGCTAGGGGGCCCACACTCCGTCCGAGTGTCGCCTAGATAGGGGGCCCACACTCCGTCCGAGTGTCGCGTAGCTAGGGGGCCCACACTCCGTCCGAGTGTCGCCTAGCTAGTGGGCCCACACTCCGTCCGAGTGTCACTTGGCTAGGGGGCCCACACTCCGTCCGAGTGTCGCCTAGCTAGGGGGCCCACACTCCGTCCGAGTGTCGCCTAGCTAGGGGGTCCACACTCCGTCCGAGTGTCGCCTAGCTAGGGGGTCCACCCTCTGTCCGAGTGTCGCCTAGCTAGAGGGCCCACAATCCGTCCAAGTTTTGCCTAGCTAGGGGGCCCACACTCCGCCCGAGTGTCGCCTAGCTAGGGGGCCCACACTCCGCCCGAGTGTCGTCTAGCTAGGGGGCCCACACTCCGTCCCAGTGTCGCCTAGCTTGGGGGCCCACACTCCCTCCGAGTGTCGACTAGCTAGGGGTCCCACACTGCGTCAGAGTGTCGCCTAGCTAGGGGGCCCACACTCCGTCAGAGTGTCGCCTAGCTAGGGGGCCCACACTCCGTCAGAGTGTCGCCTAGCTAGGGGACCCACACTCCGTCCGAATGTCGCCTAGCTAGGGGGCATACACTCCTTCCGAGTGTCGCCTAGCTAGGGGGACCACACTCCGTCCGAGTGTCGCCTAGCTAGGGGGCCCACACTCCGTCCGAGTGTCGCCTAGCTAGGAGGCCCACACTCCGTCCGAGTGTCGCCTAGCTAGGGGGCCCACACTCCCTCCGAGTGTCGCCTAGCTAGGGGACCCACACTCCGTTCGAGTGTCGTCTAGCTAGGGGGCCCACACTCCATCCGAGTGTCGCCTAGCTAGGGGGCCCACACTCCGTCCGAGTGTCGCCTAGCTAGGGGGCCCACACTCCGTCCGAGTGTCGCCTAGCTAGGGGGCCCACACTCCGTCCGAGTGTCGCCTAGCTAGGGGGCCCACACTCCGTCCGAGTGTCGCCTAGCTAGGGGGCCCACACTCCCTCCGAGTGTCGCCTAGCTAGGGGGCCCACACTCCGTCCGAGTGTCGCCTAGCTAGGGGACCCACACTTCGTCCGAGTGTCGCCTAGCTAGGGGGCCCACACTCTGTCCGAGTGTCGCCTAGCTAGGGGGCCCACACTCGGTCCGAGTGTCGCCTAGCTAAGGGTGCTCACACTCCGTCCGAGTGTCGCCTAACTAGGGGGCCCACACTTCGCCCGAGTGTCGCCTAGCTAGGGGGCCCACACTCCGTCAGAGTGTCACCTAGCTAGGGGGCCCACACTCCGTCCGAGTGTCGCCTAGCTAGGGGGCCCACACTCCGTCCGAGTGTCGCCTAAGAAGGGGGCTCACACTCCGTCCGAGTGTCGCCTAGCTAGGGGGCCCACACTCCCTCCGAGTGTCGCCTAGCTAGGGGGCCCACACTCCGTCAGAGTATCGCCTAGCTAGGGGGCCCACACTCCCTCCGAGTGTCGCCTATTTAGGGGGCCCACACTCCGCCCGAGTGTCGCCCAGCTAGGGGGCTCACACTCCATCCGAGTGTCGCCTAACTAGGGGGCCCACACTCCGTCCGAGTGTCGCCTAGCTAGGGGGCCCACACTCCGTTCGAGTGTCGCCTAGCTAGGGGGCCCACACTCTGTCAGAGTGTCGCCTAGCTAGGGGGCCCACTCTCCGTCCGAGTGTCGCCTAGCTACGGGGCCCACACTCCGTCCGAGTGTCGCCTAGCTAGGGGGTCCACACTCCGTCCGAGTGTCGCCTAGCTAGGGGGCCCACACTCCGTCCGAGTGTCGCCTAGCTAGGAGGCCCACACACCGTCCGAGTGTCGCCTAGCTAGGGGGCCCACACTCCCTCCGAGTGTCGCCTAGCTAGGGGACCCACACTCCGTTCGAGTGTCGTCTAGCTAGGGGGCCCACACTCCATCCGAGTGTCGCCTAGCTAGGGGGCCCACACTCCGTCCGAGTGTCGCCTAGCTAGGGGGCCCACACTCCGTCCGAGTGTCGCCTAGCTAGGGGGCCCACACTCCGTCCGAGTGTCGCCTAGCTAGTGGGCCCACACTCCGTCCGAGTGTCGCCTAGCTAGGGGGCCCACACTCCATCCGAGTGTCGCCTAGCTAGGGGGCCCACACTCCGTCCGAGTGTCGCCTAGCTAGGGGACCCACACTTCGTCCGAGTGTCGCCTAGCTAGGGGGCCCACACTCTGTCCGAGTGTCGCCTAGCTAGGGGGCCCACACTCGGTCCGAGTGTCGCCTAGCTAAGGGTGCTCACACTCCGTCCGAGTGTCGCCTAACTAGGGGGCCCACACTTCGCCCGAGTGTCGCCTAGCTAGGGGGCCCACACTCCGTCAGAGTGTCGCCTAACTAGGGGGCCCACACTCCGTCAGAGTGTCACCTAGCTAGGGGGCCCACACTCCGTCCGAGTGTCGCCTAGCTAGGGGGCCCACACTCCGTCCGAGTGTCGCCTAGGAAGGGGGCTCACACTCCGTCCAATTGTCGCCTAGCTAGGGGGCCCACACTCCCTCCGAGTGTCGCCTAGCTAGGGGGCCCACACTCCGTCAGAGTATCGCCTAGCTAGGGGGCCCACACTCCCTCCGAGTGTCGCCTATTTAGGGGACCCACACTCCGCCCGAGTGTCGCCCAGCTAGGGGGCTCACACTCCATTCGAGTGTCGCCTAACTAGGGGGCCCACACTCCGTCCGAGTGTCGCCTAGCTAGGGGGCCCACACTCCGTTCGAGTGTCGCCTAGCTAGGGGGCCCACACTCCGTCAGAGTTTCGCCGAGCTAGGGGGCCCACACTCCGTCCGAGTTTCGCCTAGCTAGGGGTACACACTCCGTCCTAGTGTCGCCTAGCTAGGGGGCCCACACTCCGTCCGAGTGTCGCCTAGCTAGGGGGCCCACACTCCGTCCGAGTGTCGCGTAGCTAGTGGGCCCACACTCCGTCCGAGTGTCACTTGGCTAGGGGCCCCACACTCCGTCCGAGTGTCGCCTAGCTAGGGGGCCCACACTCCGTCCAAGTGTCGCCTAGCTAGGGGGCCCACACTCCGACCGAGTGTCGCCTAGCTAGGGGGCCCACACTCCGTCCGAGTGTCGCCTAGCTAGGGGGCCCACACTCCGTCCGAGTGTCGCCTAGCTAGGGGGCCCACACTCCGTCCGAGTGTCGCCTAGCTAGTGGGCCCAAACTCCGTCCGAATGTTGCCTAGCTAGGGGGCCAACACTCCTTCAGAGTCTCGCCTAGCTAGGGGTCCCACACTCCGTCCGAGTGTCGCCTAGCAAGGGGGACCACACTCCGTCCGAGTGTTGGCTAGCTAGGGGGACCACACTCCGTCCGAGTGTCGCCTAGCTAGGGGGCCCACACTCCCTCCGAGTGTCGCCTAGCTAGGGGGCCCACACTCCGTCAGAGTATCGCCTAGCTAGGGGGCCCACACTCCGTCCGAGTGTCGCCTAGCTAGGGGGCCCACACTCCGTCCGAGTGTCGCCTAGCTAGGGGGCCCACACTCCGTCCGAGTGTCGCCTAGCTAGGGGGCCCACACTCCGTCCGAGTGTCGCCTAGCTAGGGGGCCCACACTCCGTCCGAGTGTTGCATAGCTAGGGGGCCCACACTCCGTCCGAGTATCGCCTAGCTAGGGTGCCCACACTCCGTTCGAGTGTCGCCTAGCTAGGGGGCCCACAATCCTTCCGAGTGTTGCCTAACTAGGGGACCCACACTCCGAGTGTCGCCTAGTAAGGGGGCCCACACTCCGCCAGAGAGTCGCCTACCTAGGGGGCACACACTCCGTCCGAGTGTCGCCTAGCTAGGGGGCCCACACTCCGTCCGAGTGTCGCCATCCTACGGGGCCCACAATCCTTCCGAGTGTCGCCTAGCTAGAGGGCCCACACTCCGTCCGAGTGTCGCCTAACTAGGGGGCCCACACTCCGTCCGAGAGTCGCCTAGCTACGAGCCCACACTCCATCCGAGTGTCGCCTAGCAAAGGGGTCCACGCTCCGTCAGAGTGTCACCTTGCTAGGGGGCCCACACTCCCTCCAAGTGTCGCCTAGCTAGGGGGCCCACACACCGTCAGAGTGTTGCCTAGCTAGGGGGCCCAGACTCCCTCCGAGTGTCGACTATCTAGGGGGCCCACACTCCGTCCGAGTGTCACCTAGCTAGGGGGCCCACACTCCGTCCGAGTGTCGAAAAGCTAGGGGGTCCACACTCCGTCCGAGTGTAGCCTAGCTAGGGGGCCAACACTCCGTCCGAGTGTCGACTAGCTAAGGGGCCCACACTCCGTCCGAGTGTCGCCTAGCTAGGGGGCCCACACTCCGTCCGAGTGTCGCCTAGCTAGGGGGCCCACACTCCGTCCGAGTGTCGAAAAGCTAGGGGGTCCACACTCCGTCTGAGTTTAGCCTAGCTAGGGGGCCCACACTCCGCCCGATTGTCGCCTAGCTAGGGGGCCCACACTCCGTCCGAGTGTCGCCTAGCTAGGGGGCCCACACTCCGTCCCAGTGTCGCCTAGCTAGGGGGCCCACACTCCGTCCCAGTGTCGCCTAGCTTGGGGGCCCACACTCCCTCCGAGTGTCGACTAGCTAGGGGTCCTACACTCCGTCAGAGTGTCGCCTAGCTAGGGGGCCCACACTCCGTCAGCGTGTTGCCTAGCTAGGGGGCCCACACTCCGTCAGAGTGTCGCCTAGCTAGGGGACCCACACTCCGTCCGAATGTCGCCTAGCTAGGGGGCATACACTCCTTCCGAGTGTCGCCTAGCTAGGGGGCCCACACTCCGTCCGAGTGTCGCCTAGCTAGGGGGCCCACACTCCGTCCGAGTGTCGCCTAGCTAGGAGGCCCACACTCCGTCCGAGTGTCGCCTAGCTAGGGGGCCCACACTCCCTCCGAGTGTCGCCTAGCTAGGGGACCCACACTCCGTTCGAGTGTCGTCTAGCTAGGGGGCCCACACTCCATCCGAGTGTCGCCTAGCTAGGGGGCCCACACTCCGTCCGAGAGTCGCCTAGCTAGGGGACCCACACACCGTCCGAGTGTCGCCTAGCTAGGGGGCCCACACTCCGTCCGAGTGTCGCCTAGCTAGGGGGCCCACACTCCGTCCGAGTGTCGCCTAGCTAGGGGGCCCACACTCCGTCCGAGTGTCGCCTAGCTAGGGGGCCCACACTCCGTCCGAGTGTCGCCTAGCTAGGGGACCCACACTGCGTCCGAGTGTCGCCTAGCTAGGGGGCCCACACTCTGTCCGAGTGTCGCCTAGCTAGGGGGCCCACACTCCGTCCGAGTGTCGCCTAGCTATGGGTGCTCACACTCCGTCCGAGTGTCGCCTAACTAGGGGGCCCACACTTCGCCCAAGTGTCGCCTAGCTAGGGGGCCCACACTCCGTCACAGTGTCGCCTAACTAGGGGGCCCACACTCCGTCAGAGTGTCACCTAGCTAGGGGGCCCACACTCCGTCCGAGTGTCGCCTAGCTAGGGGGCCCACACTCCGTCCGAGTGTCGCCTAGGATGGGGGCTCACACTCCGTCCGAGTGTCGCCTAGCTAGGGGGCCCACACTCCCTCCGAGTGTCGCCTAGCTAGGGGGCCCACACTCCGTCAGAGTATCGCCTAGCTAGGGGGCCCACACTCCCTCCGAGTGTCGCCTATTTAGGGGGCCCACACTCCGCCCGAGTGTTGCCCAGCTAGGGGGCTCACACTCCATCCGAGTGTCGCCTAACTAGGGGGCCCACACTCCGTCCGAGTGTCGCCTAGCTAGGGGGCCCACACTCCGACCGAGTGTCGCCTAGCTAGGGGGCCCACACTCCGTCAGAGTTTCGCCTAGCTAGGGGGCCAACACTCCGTCCGAGTTTCGCCTAGCTAGGGGGTACACACTCCGTCCGAGTGTCGCCTAGCTAGGGGGCCCACACTCCGTCCGAGTGTCGCCTAGCTAGGGGGCCCACACTCCGTCCGAGTGTCGCGTAGCTAGGGGGCCCACACTCCGTCCGAGTGTCGCCTAGCTAGTGGGCCCACACTCCGTCCGAGTGTCACTTGGCTAGGGGGCCCACACTCCGTCCGAGTGTCGCCTAGCTAGGGGGCCCACACTCCGTCCGAGTGTCGCCTAGCTAGGGGGTCCACACTCCGTCCGAGTGTCGCCTAGCTAGGGGGTCCACCCTCTGTCCGAGTGTCGCCTAGCTAGAGGGCCCACAATCCGTCCAAGTGTTGCCTAGCTAGGGGGCCCACACTCCGCCCGAGTGTCGCCTAGCTAGGGGGCCCACACTCCGCCCGAGTGTCGTCTAGCTAGGGGGCCCACACTCCGTCCCAGTGTCGCCTAGCTTGGGGGCCCACACTCCCTCCGAGTGTCGACTAGCTAGGGGTCCCACACTGCGTCAGAGTGTCGCCTAGCTAGGGGGCCCACACTCCGTCAGAGTGTCGCCTAGCTAGGGGGCCCACACTCCGTCAGAGTGTCGCCTAGCTAGAGGACCCACACTCCGTCCGAATGTCGCCTAGCTAGGGGGAATACACTCCTTCCGAGTGTCGCCTAGCTAGGGGGACCACACTCCGTCACAGTGTCGCCTAACTAGGGGGCCCACACTCCGTCAGAGTGTCACCTAGCTAGAGGACCCACACTCCGTCCGAATGTCGCCTAACTAGGGGGCCCACACTTCGCCCAAGTGTCGCCTAGCTAGGGGGCCCACACTCCGTCACAGTGTCGCCTAACTAGGGGGCCCACACTCCGTCAGAGTGTCACCTAGCTAGGGGGCCCACACTCCGTCCGAGTGTCGCCTAGCTAGGGGGCCCACACTCCGTCCGAGTGTCGCCTAGGAAGGGGGCTCACACTCCGTCCGAGTGTCGCCTAGCTAGGGGACCCACACTCCCTCCGAGTGTCGCCTAGCTAGGGGGCCCACACTCCGTCAGAGTATCGCCTAGCTAGGGGGCCCACACTCCCTCCGAGTGTCGCCTATTTAGGGGGCCCACACTCCGCCCGAGTGTTGCCCAGCTAGGGGGCTCACACTCCATCCGAGTGTCGCCTAACTAGGGGGCCCACACTCCGTCCGAGTGTCGCCTAGCTAGGGGGCCCACACTCTGACCGAGTGTCGCCTAGCTAGGGGGCCCACACTCCGTCAGAGTTTCGCCTAGCTAGGGGGCCCACACTCCGTCCGAGTTTCGCCTAGCTAGGGGGTACACACTCCGTCCGAGTGTCGCCTAGCTAGGGGGCCCACACTCCGTCCGAGTGTCGCCTAGCTAGGGGGCCCACACTCCGTCCGAGTGTCGCGTAGCTAGGGGGCCCACACTCCGTCCGAGTGTCGCCTAGCTAGTGGGCCCACACTCCGTCCGAGTGTCACTTGGCTAGGGGGCCCACACTCCGTCCGAGTGTCGCCTAGCTAGGGGGCCCACACTCCGTCCGAGTGTCGCCTAGCTAGGGGGTCCACACTCCGTCCGAGTGTCGCCTAGCTAGGGGGTCCACCCTCTGTCCGAGTGTCGCCTAGCTAGAGGGCCCACAATCCGTCCAAGTGTTGCCTAGCTAGGGGGCCCACACTCCGCCCGAGTGTCGCCTAGCTAGGGGGCCCACACTCCGCCCGAGTGTCGTCTAGCTAGGGGGCCCACACTCCGTCCCAGTGTCGCCTAGCTTGGGGGCCCACACTCCCTCCGAGTGTCGACTAGCTAGGGGTCCCACACTGCGTCAGAGTGTCGCCTAGCTAGGGGGCCCACACTCCGTCAGAGTGTCGCCTAGCTAGGGGGCCCACACTCCGTCAGAGTGTCGCCTAGCTAGAGGACCCACACTCCGTCCGAATGTCGCCTAGCTAGGGGGAATACACTCCTTCCGAGTGTCGCCTAGCTAGGGGGACCACACTCCGTCCGAGTGTCGCCTAGCTAGGGGGCCCACACTCCGTCCGAGTGTCGCCTAGCTAGGAGGCCCACACTCCGTCCGAGTGTCGCCTAGCTAGGGGGCCCACACTCCCTCCGAGTGTCGCCTAGCTAGGGGACCCACACTCCGTTCGAGTGTCGTCTAGCTAGGGGGCCCACACTCCATCCGAGTGTCGCCTAGCTAGGGGGCCCACACTCCGTCCGAGTGTCGCCTAGCTAGGGGGCCCACACTCCGTCCGAGTGTCGCCTAGCTAGGGGGCCCACACTCCGTCCGAGTGTCGCCTAGCTAGGGGGCCCACACTCCGTCCGAGTGTCACCTAGCTAGGGGGCCCACACTCCATCCGAGTGTCGCCTAGCTAGGGGGCCCACACTCCGTCCGAGTGTCGCCTAGCTAGGGGACCCACACTTCGTCCGAGTGTCGCCTAGCTAGGGGGCCCACACTCTGTCCGAGTGTCGCCTAGCTAGGGGGCCCACACTCGGTCCGAGTGTCGCCTAGCTAAGGGTGCTCACACTCCGTCCGAGTGTCGCCTAACTAGGGGGCCCACACTTCGCCCGAGTGTCGCCTAGCTAGGGGGCCCACACTCCGTCCGAGTGTCGCCTAGCTAGGGGGCCCACACTCCGTCCGAGTGTCGCATAGCTAGGGGGCCCACGCTCCGTCCGAGTGTCGCATAGATAGGGGGCCCACACTCCGTCCAAGTGTCGCCTAGCTAGGGGGCCCACACTCCGTCCGAGTGTCGCCTAGCTAGGGGGCCCACACTCCGTCCGAGTGTCGCCTAGCTAGGGGGCCCACACTCCGTCCGAGTGTCGCCTAGCTAGGGGGCCCACACTCCGTCCGTGTGTCGCCTAGCTAGGGGGCCCACACTCCGTCCGAGTGTCGCCTAGGAAGGGGGCTCACACTCCGTCCGAGTGTCGCCTAGCAAGGGGGCCCACACTCCGTCCGAGTGTCGCCTAGCTAGGGGGCCCACACTCCGTCAGAGTGTCGCCTAGCTAGGGGGCCCACACTCCGTCCAAGTTTCGCCTAGCTAGGGGGTCCACACTCCGTCCGAGTATCGCCTAGCAAGGGGGCCCACACTCCGTCCGAGTGTCGCCTAGATAGGGGGTCCACTCTCCGTCCAAGTGTCGCCTAGCTAGGGGGCCCACACTCCGACCGAGTGTCGCCTAGCTAGGGGGCCCACACTCCGTCCGAGTGTCGACTAGCTAGTGGGCCCACACTCCGTCCGAGTGTCCCTTGGCTAGGGGGCCCACACTCCGTCAGAGTTTCGCCTAGCTAGGGGGCCCACACTCCGTCCGAGTGTCGCTTAGCAAGGGTCCCACACTCCGTCCGAGTGTCGCCTAGCTAGGGGGCCCACACTTCGTCAGAGTGTCGCCTAGCTAGGGGGCCCACACTCCGTCCAAGTTTCGCCTAGCTAGGGGGTCCACACTCCGTCCGAGTATCGCCTAGCAAGGGGGCCCACACTCCGTCCGAGTTTCGCCTAGCTAGGGGGCCCACACTCCGTCCGAGTGTCGCCTAACTAGGGGGCGCACACTACGTCCGAGTGTCGCCTAGCTAGGGGGCCCACACTACGTCCGAGTGTCGCCTACCTAGGGGGCCCACACTCCGTCCGAGTGTCGCCTAGCTAGGGGGCCCACACTCCGTCCGAGTGTCGCCTAGCTAGGGGGCCCACACTCCGCCCGAGTGTTGCCCAGCTAGGGGGCTCACACTCCATCCGAGTGTCGCCTAACTAGGGGGCCCACACTCCGTCCGAGTGTCGCCTAGCTAGGGGGCCCACACTCTGACCGAGTGTCGCCTAGCTAGGGGGCCCACACTCCGTCAGAGTTTCGCCTAGCTAGGGGGCCCACACTCCGTCCGAGTTTCGCCTAGCTAGGGGGTACACACTCCGTCCGAGTGTCGCCTAGCTAGGGGGCCCACACTCCGTCCGAGTGTCGCCTAGCTAGGGGGCCCACACTCCGTCCGAGTGTCGCGTAGCTAGGGGGCCCACACTCCGTCCGAGTGTCGCCTAGCTAGTGGGCCCACACTCCGTCCGAGTGTCACTTGGCTAGGGGGCCCACACTCCGTCCGAGTGTCGCCTAGCTAGGGGGCCCACACTCCGTCCGAGTGTCGCCTAGCTAGGGGGTCCACACTCCGTCCGAGTGTCGCCTAGCTAGGGGGTCCACCCTCTGTCCGAGTGTCGCCTAGCTAGAGGGCCCACAATCCGTCCAAGTGTTGCCTAGCTAGGGGGCCCACACTCCGCCCGAGTGTCGCCTAGCTAGGGGGCCCACACTCCGCCCGAGTGTCGTCTAGCTAGGGGGCCCACACTCCGTCCCAGTGTCGCCTAGCTTGGGGGCCCACACTCCCTCCGAGTGTCGACTAGCTAGGGGTCCCACACTGCGTCAGAGTGTCGCCTAGCTAGGGGGCCCACACTCCGTCAGAGTGTCGCCTAGCTAGGGGGCCCACACTCCGTCAGAGTGTCGCCTAGCTAGAGGACCCACACTCCGTCCGAATGTCGCCTAGCTAGGGGGAATACACTCCTTCCGAGTGTCGCCTAGCTAGGGGGACCACACTCCGTCCGAGTGTCGCCTAGCTAGGGGGCCCACACTCCGTCCGAGTGTCGCCTAGCTAGGAGGCCCACACTCCGTCCGAGTGTCGCCTAGCTAGTGGGCCCACACTCCCTCCGAGTGTCGCCTAGCTAGGGGACCCACACTCCGTTCGAGTGTCGTCTAGCTAGGGGGCCCACACTCCATCCGAGTGTCGCCTAGCTAGGGGGCCCACACTCCGTCCGAGTGTCGCCTAGCTAGGGGGCCCACACTCCGTCCGAGTGTCGCCTAGCTAGGGGGCCCACACTCCGTCCGAGTGTCGCCTAGCTAGGGGGCCCACACTCCGTCCGAGGTCACCTAGCTAGGGGGCCCACACTCCATCCGAGTGTCGCCTAGCTAGGGGGCCCACACTCCGTCCGAGTGTCGCCTAGCTAGGGGACCCACACTTCGTCCGAGTGTCGCCTAGCTAGGGGGCCCACACTCTGTCCGAGTGTCGCCTAGCTAGGGGGCCCACACTCGGTCCGAGTGTCGCCTAGCTAAGGGTGCTCACACTCCGTCCGAGTGTCGCCTAACTAGGGGGCCCACACTTCGCCCGAGTGTCGCCTAGCTAGGGGGCCCACACTCCGTCCGAGTGTCGCCTAGCTAGGGGGCCCACACTCCGTCCGAGTGTCGCATAGCTAGGGGGCCCACGCTCCGTCCGAGTGTCGCATAGATAGGGGGCCCACACTCCGTCCAAGTGTCGCCTAGCTAGGGGGCCCACACTCCGTCCGAGTGTCGCCTAGCTAGGGGGCCCACACTCCGTCCGAGTGTCGCCTAGCTAGGGGGCCCACACTCCGTCCGAGTGTCGCCTAGCTAGGGGGCCCACACTCCGTCCGTGTGTCGCCTAGCTAGGGGGCCCACACTCCGTCCGAGTGTCGCCTAGGAAGGGGGCTCACACTCCGTCCGAGTGTCGCCTAGCAAGGGGGCCCACACTCCGTCCGAGTGTCGCCTAGCTAGGGGGCCCACACTCCGTCAGAGTGTCGCCTAGCTAGGGGGCCCACACTCCGTCCAAGTTTCGCCTAGCTAGGGGGTCCACACTCCGTCCGAGTATCGCCTAGCAAGGGGGCCCACACTCCGTCCGAGTGTCGCCTAGATAGGGGGTCCACTCTCCGTCCAAGTGTCGCCTAGCTAGGGGGCCCACACTCCGACCGAGTGTCGCCTAGCTAGGGGGCCCACACTCCGTCCGAGTGTCGACTAGCTAGTGGGCCCACACTCCGTCCGAGTGTCCCTTGGCTAGGGGGCCCACACTCCGTCAGAGTTTCGCCTAGCTAGGGGGCCCACACTCCGTCCGAGTGTCGCCTAGCAAGGGTCCCACACTCCGTCCGAGTGTCGCCTAGCTAGGGGGCCCACACTTCGTCAGAGTGTCGCCTAGCTAGGGGGCCCACACTCCGTCCAAGTTTCGCCTAGCTAGGGGGTCCACACTCCGTCCGAGTATCGCCTAGCAAGGGGGCCCACACTCCGTCCGAGTTTCGCCTAGCTAGGGGGCCCACACTCCGTCCGAGTGTCGCCTAACTAGGGGGCGCACACTACGTCCGAGTGTCGCCTAGCTAGGGGGCCCACACTACGTCCGAGTGTCGCCTACCTAGGGGGCCCACACTCCGTCCGAGTGTCGCCTAGCTAGGGGGCCCACACTCCGTCCGAGTGTCGCCTAGCTAGGGGGCCCACACTCCGTCCGAGTGTCTCTTAGCTAGTGGGCCCAAACTCCGTCCTAATGTTGCCTAGCTAGGGGGCCCACACTCCGTCTGAGTGTCGCCTAGCTAGGGGTCCCAAACTCCGTCCGAGTGTCGCCTAGCAAGGGGGACCACACTCCGTCAGAGTATCGCCTAGCTAGGGGGCCCACACTCCCTCCGAGTGTCGCCTATTTAGGGGGCCCACACTCCGCCCGAGTGTCGCCCAGCTAGGGGGCTCACACTCCATCCGAGTGTCGCCTAACTAGGGGGCCCACACTCCGTCCGAGTGTCGCCTAGCTAGGGGGCCCACACTCCGCCCGAGTGTCTCCTAGCTAGGGGGTCCACACTCCGTCCGAGTATCGCCTAGCAAGGGGGCCCACACTCCGTCAGAGTGTCGCCTAGCTAGGGGGTCCACACTCCGTCCGAGTATCGCCTAGCAAGGGGGCCCACACTCCGTCCGAGTGTCGCCTAGCTAGGGGGCCCACACTCCGTCAGAGTTTCGCCTAGCTAGGGGGCCCACACTCAGTCCGAGTGTCGCCTAGCTAGGGGGCCCACACTCCGTCCGATTGTCGCCTAGCTAGGGGGCCCACACTCCGTCCGAGTGTCGCCTAGCTAGGGGGCCCACACTCCGTCCGAGTGTCGCCTAGCTAGGGGGCCCACAGTCCATCCGAGTGTCGCCTAGCTAGGGGGCCCACACTCCGTCCGGGTGTCGCCTAGCTAGGGGGCCCACACTCCCTCCGAGTGTCGCCTAGCTAGGGGACCCACACTCCGTTCGAGTGTCGTCTAGCTAGGGGGCCCACACTCCATCCGAGTGTCGCCTAGCTAGGGGGCCCACACTCCGTCCGAGTGTCGCCTAGCTAGGGGACCCACACTCCGTCCGAGTGTCGCCTAGCTAGGGGGCCCACACTCCGTCGGAGTGTCGCCTAGCTAGGGGGCCCACACTCCGTCCGAGTGTCGCCTAGCTAGGGGGCCCACACTCCGTCCGAGTGTCGCCTAGCTAGGGGGCCCACACTCCATCCGAGTGTCGCCTAGCTAGGGGGCCCACACTCCGTCCGAGTGTCGCCTAGCTAGGGGACCCACACTTCGTCCGAGTGTCGCCTAGCTAGGGGGCCCACACTCTGTCCGAGTGTCGCCTAGCTAGGGGGCCCACACTCCGTCCGAGTGTCGCCTAGCTATGGGTGCTCACACTCCGTCCGAGTGTCGCCTAACTAGGGGGCCCACACTTCGCCCAAGTGTCGCCTAGCTAGGGGGCCCACACTCCCTCCGAGTGTCGCCTATTTAGGGGGCCCACACTCCGCCCGAGTGTCGCCCAGCTAGGGGGCTCACACTCCATCCGAGTGTCGCCTAACTAGGGGGCCCACACTCCGTCCGAGTGTCGCCTAGCTAGGGGGCCCACACTCCGCCCGAGTGTCTCCTAGCTAGGGGGTCCACACTCCGTCCGAGTATCGCCTAGCAAGGGGGCCCACACTCCGTCAGAGTGTCGCCTAGCTAGGGGGTCCACACTCCGTCCGAGTATCGCCTAGCAAGGGGGCCCACACTCCGTCCGAGTGTCGCCTAGCTAGGGGGCCCACACTCCGTCAGAGTTTCGCCTAGCTAGGGGGCCCACACTCAGTCCGAGTGTCGCCTAGCTAGGGGGCCCACACTCCGTCCGATTGTCGCCTAGCTAGGGGGCCCACACTCCGTCCGAGTGTCGCCTAGCTAGGGGGCCCACACTCCGTCCGAGTGTCGCCTAGCTAGGGGGCCCACAGTCCATCCGAGTGTCGCCTAGCTAGGGGGCCCACACTCCGTCCGGGTGTCGCCTAGCTAGGGGGCCCACACTCCCTCCGAGTGTCGCCTAGCTAGGGGACCCACACTCCGTTCGAGTGTCGTCTAGCTAGGGGGCCCACACTCCATCCGAGTGTCGCCTAGCTAGGGGGCCCACACTCCGTCCGAGTGTCGCCTAGCTAGGGGACCCACACTCCGTCCGAGTGTCGCCTAGCTAGGGGGCCCACACTCCGTCGGAGTGTCGCCTAGCTAGGGGGCCCACACTCCGTCCGAGTGTCGCCTAGCTAGGGGGCCCACACTCCGTCCGAGTGTCGCCTAGCTAGGGGGCCCACACTCCATCCGAGTGTCGCCTAGCTAGGGGGCCCACACTCCGTCCGAGTGTCGCCTAGCTAGGGGACCCACACTTCGTCTGAGTGTCGCCTAGCTAGGGGGCCCACACTCTGTCCGAGTGTCGCCTAGCTAGGGGGCCCACACTCCGTCCGAGTGTCGCCTAGCTATGGGTGCTCACACTCCGTCCGAGTGTCGCCTAACTAGGGGGCCCACACTTCGCCCAAGTGTCGCCTAGCTAGGGGGCCCACACTCCGTCAGAGTGTAGCCTAACTAGGGGGCCCACACTCCGTCAGAGTGTCACCTAGCTGGGGGGCCCACACTCCGTCCGAGTGTCGCCTAGCTAGGGGGCCCACACTCCGTCCGAGTGTCGCCTAGGAAGGGGGCTCACACTCCGTCCGAGTGTCGCCTAGCTAGGGGGCCCACACTCCCTCCGAGTGTCGCCTAGCTAGGGGGCCCACACTCCGTCAGAGTATCGCCTAGCTAGGGTTCCCACACTCCCTCCGAGTGTCGCCTATTTAGGGGGCCCACACTCCGCCCGAGTGTTGCCCAGCTAGGGGGATCACACTCCATCCGAGTGTCGCCTAACTAGGGGGCCCACACTCCGTCCGAGTGTCGCCTAGCTAGGGGGCCCACACTCCGTCCGAGTGTCGCCTAGCTAGGGGGCCCACACTCCGTCAGAGTTTCGCCTAGCTAGGGGGCCCACACTCCGTCCGAGTTTCGCCTAGCTAGGGGGTACACACTCCGTCCGAGTGTCGCCTAGCTAGGGGGCCCACACTCCGTCCGAGTGTCGCCTAGCTAGGGGGCCCACACTCCGTCCGAGTGTCGCGTAGCTAGGGGGCCCACACTCCGTCCGAGAGTCGCCTAGCTAGTGGGCCCACACTCCGTCCGAGTGTCACTTGGCTAGGGGGCCCACACTCCGTCCGAGTGTCGCCTAGCTAGGGGGCCCACACTCCGTCCGAGTGTCGCCTAGCTAGGGGGTCCACACTCCGTCCGAGTGTCGCCTAGCTAGGGGGTCCACACTCCGTCCGAGTGTCGCCTAGCTAGAGGGCCCACAATCCGTCCCAGTGTTGCCTAGCTAGGGGGCCCACACTCCGCCCGAGTGTCGCCTAGCTAGGGGGCCCACACTCCGCCCGAGTGTCGTCTAGCTAGGGGGCCCACACTCCGTCCCAGTGTCGCCTAGCTTGGGGGCCCACACTCCCTCCGAGTGTCGACTAGCTAGGGGTCCCACACTCCGTCAGAGTGTCGCCTAGCTAGGGGGCCCACACTCCGTCAGAGTGTCGCCTAGCTAGGGGGCCCACACTCCGTCAGAGTGTCGCCTAGCTAGGGGACCCACACTCCGTCCGAATGTCGCCTAGCTAGGGGGCATACACTCCTTCCGAGTGTCGCCTAGCTAGGGGGCCCACACTCCGTCCAATTGTCGCCTAGCTAGGGGGCCCACACTCCGTCCGAGTGTCGCCTAGCTAGGAGGCCCACACACCGTCCGAGTGTCGCCTAGCTAGGGGGCCCACACTCCCTCCGAGTGTCGCCTAGCTAGGGGACCCACACTCCGTTCGAGTGTCGTCTAGCTAGGGGGCCCACACTCCATCCGAGTGTCGCCTAGCTAGGGGGCCCACACTCCGTCCGAGTGTCGCCTAGCTAGGGGGCCCACACTCCGTCCGAGTGTCGCCTAGCTAGGGGGCCCACACTCCGTCCGAGTGTCGCCTAGCTAGTGGGCCCACACTCCGTCCGAGTGTCGCCTAGCTAGGGGGCCCACACTCCATCCGAGTGTCGCCTAGCTAGGGGGCCCACACTCCGTCCGAGTGTCGCCTAGCTAGGGGACCCACACTTCGTCCGAGTGTCGCCTAGCTAGGGGGCCCACACTCTGTCCGAGTGTCGCCTAGCTAGGGGGCCCACACTCGGTCCGAGTGTCGCCTAGCTAAGGGTGCTCACACTCCGTCCGAGTGTCGCCTAACTAGGGGGCCCACACTTCGCCCGAGTGTCGCCTAGCTAGGGGGCCCACACTCCGTCAGAGTGTCGCCTAACTAGGGGGCCCACACTCCGTCAGAGTGTCACCTAGCTAGGGGGCCCACACTCCGTCCGAGTGTCGCCTAGCTAGGGGGCCCACACTCCGTCCGAGTGTCGCCTAGGAAGGGGGCTCACACTCCGTCCGATTGTCGCCTAGCTAGGGGGCCCACACTCCCTCCGAGTGTCGCCTAGCTAGGGGGCCCACACTCCGTCAGAGTATCGCCTAGCTAGGGGGCCCACACTCCCTCCGAGTGTCGCCTATTTAGGGGACCCACACTCCGCCCGAGTGTCGCCCAGCTAGGGGGCTCACACTCCATTCGAGTGTCGCCTAACTAGGGGGCCCACACTCCGTCCGAGTGTCGCCTAGCTAGGGGGCCCACACTCCGTTCGAGTGTCGCCTAGCTAGGGGGCCCACACTCCGTCAGAGTTTCGCCGAGCTAGGGGGCCCACACTCCGTCCGAGTTTCGCCTAGCTAGGGGTACACACTCCGTCCTAGTGTCGCCTAGCTAGGGGGCCCACACTCCGTCCGAGTGTCGCCTAGCTAGGGGGCCCACACTCCGTCCGAGTGTCGCGTAGCTAGTGGGCCCACACTCCGTCCGAGTGTCACTTGGCTAGGGGCCCCACACTCCGTCCGAGTGTCGCCTAGCTAGGGGGCCCACACTCCGTCCGAGTGTCGCCTAGCTAGGGGGCCCACACTCCGACCGAGTGTCGCCTAGCTAGGGGGCCCACACTCCGTCCGAGTGTCGCCTAGCTAGGGGGCCCACACTCCGTCCGAGTGTCGCCTAGCTAGGGGGCCCACACTCCGTCCGAGTGTCGCCTAGCTAGTGGGCCCAAACTCCGTCCGAATGTTGCCTAGCTAGGGGGCCAACACTCCTTCAGAGTGTCGCCTAGCTAGGGGTCCCACACTCCGTCCGAGTGTCGCCTAGCAAGGGGGACCACACTCCGTCCGAGTGTTGGCTAGCTAGGGGGACCACACTCCGTCCGAGTGTCGCCTAGCTAGGGGGCCCACACTCCCTCCGAGTGTCGCCTAGCTAGGGGGCCCACACTCCGTCAGAGTATCGCCTAGCTAGGGGGCCCACACTCCGTCCGAGTGTCGCCTAGCTAGGGGGCCCACACTCCGTCCGAGTGTCGCCTAGCTAGGGGGCCCACACTCCGTCCGAGTGTCGCCTAGCTAGGGGGCCCACACTCCGTCCGAGTGTCGCCTAGCTAGGGGGCCCACACTCCGTCCGAGTGTTGCATAGCTAGGGGGCCCACACTCCGTCCGAGTATCGCCTAGCTAGGGTGCCCACACTCCGTTCGAGTGTCGCCTAGCTAGGGGGCCCACAATCCTTCCGAGTGTTGCCTAACTAGGGGACCCACACTCCGAGTGTCGCCTAGTAAGGGGGCCCACACTCCGCCAGAGAGTCGCCTACCTAGGGGGCACACACTCCGTCCGAGTGTCGCCTAGCTAGGGGGCCCACACTCCGTCCGAGTGTCGCCATCCTACGGGGCCCACAATCCTTCCGAGTGTCGCCTAGCTAGAGGGCCCACACTCCGTCCGAGTGTCGCCTAACTAGGGGGCCCACACTCCGTCCGAGAGTCGCCTAGCTACGAGCCCACACTCCATCCGAGTGTCGCCTAGCAAAGGGGTCCACGCTCCGTCAGAGTGTCACCTTGCTAGGGGGCCCACACTCCCTCCAAGTGTCGCCTAGCTAGGGGGCCCACACACCGTCAGAGTGTTGCCTAGCTAGGGGGCCCAGACTCCCTCCGAGTGTCGACTATCTAGGGGGCCCACACTCCGTCCGAGTGTCACCTAGCTAGGGGGCCCACACTCCGTCCGAGTGTCGAAAAGCTAGGGGGTCCACACTCCGTCCGAGTGTAGCCTAGCTAGGGGGCCAACACTCCGTCCGAGTGTCGACTAGCTAAGGGGCCCACACTCCGTCCGAGTGTCGCCTAGCTAGGGGGCCCACACTCCGTCCGAGTGTCGCCTAGCTAGGGGGCCCACACTCCGTCCGAGTGTCGAAAAGCTAGGGGGTCCACACTCCGTCTGAGTTTAGCCTAGCTAGGGGGCCCACACTCCGCCCGATTGTCGCCTAGCTAGGGGGCCCACACTCCGTCCGAGTGTCGCCTAGCTAGGGGGCCCACACTCCGTCCCAGTGTCGCCTAGCTAGGGGGCCCACACTCCGTCCCAGTGTCGCCTAGCTTGGGGGCCCACACTCCCTCCGAGTGTCGACTAGCTAGGGGTCCTACACTCCGTCAGAGTGTCGCCTAGCTAGGGGGCCCACACTCCGTCAGCGTGTTGCCTAGCTAGGGGGCCCACACTCCGTCAGAGTGTCGCCTAGCTAGGGGACCCACACTCCGTCCGAATGTCGCCTAGCTAGGGGGCATACACTCCTTCCGAGTGTCGCCTAGCTAGGGGGCCCACACTCCGTCCGAGTGTCGCCTAGCTAGGGGGCCCACACTCCGTCCGAGTGTCGCCTAGCTAGGAGGCCCACACTCCGTCCGAGTGTCGCCTAGCTAGGGGGCCCACACTCCCTCCGAGTGTCGCCTAGCTAGGGGACCCACACTCCGTTCGAGTGTCGTCTAGCTAGGGGGCCCACACTCCATCCGAGTGTCGCCTAGCTAGGGGGCCCACACTCCGTCCGAGAGTCGCCTAGCTAGGGGACCCACACACCGTCCGAGTGTCGCCTAGCTAGGGGGCCCACACTCCGTCCGAGTGTCGCCTAGCTAAGGGGCCCACACTCCGTCCGAGTGTCGCCTAGCTAGGGGGCCCACACTCCGTCCGAGTGTCGCCTAGCTAGGGGGCCCACACTCCGTCCGAGTGTCGCCTAGCTAGGGGACCCACACTGCGTCCGAGTGTCGCCTAGCTAGGGGGCCCACACTCTGTCCGAGTGTCGCCTAGCTAGGGGGCCCACACTCCGTCCGAGTGTCGCCTAGCTATGGGTGCTCACACTCCGTCCGAGTGTCGCCTAACTAGGGGGCCCACACTTCGCCCAAGTGTCGCCTAGCTAGGGGGCCCACACTCCGTCACAGTGTCGCCTAACTAGGGGGCCCACACTCCGTCAGAGTGTCACCTAGCTAGGGGGCCCACACTCCGTCCGAGTGTCGCCTAGCTAGGGGGCCCACACTCCGTCCGAGTGTCGCCTAGGAAGGGGGCTCACACTCCGTCCGAGTGTCGCCTAGCTAGGGGGCCCACACTCCCTCCGAGTGTCGCCTAGCTAGGGGGCCCACACTCCGTCAGAGTATCGCCTAGCTAGGGGGCTCACACTCCCTCCGAGTGTCGCCTATTTAGGGGGCCCACACTCCGCCCGAGTGTTGCCCAGCTAGGGGGCTCACACTCCATCCGAGTGTCGCCTAACTAGGGGGCCCACACTCCGTCCGAGTGTCGCCTAGCTAGGGGGCCCACACTCCGACCGAGTGTCGCCTAGCTAGGGGGCCCACACTCCGTCAGAGTTTCGCCTAGCTAGGGGGCCCACACTCCGTCCGAGTTTCGCCTAGCTAGGGGGTACACACTCCGTCCGAGTGTCGCCTAGCTAGGGGGCCCACACTCCGTCCGAGTGTCGCCTAGCTAGGGGGCCCACACTCCGTCCGAGTGTCGCGTAGCTAGGGGGCCCACACTCCGTCCGAGTGTCGCCTAGCTAGTGGGCCCACACTCCGTCCGAGTGTCACTTGGCTAGGGGGCCCACACTCCGTCCGAGTGTCGCCTAGCTAGGGGGCCCACACTCCGTCCGAGTGTCGCCTAGCTAGGGGGTCCACACTCCGTCCGAGTGTCGCCTAGCTAGGGGGTCCACCCTCTGTCCGAGTGTCGCCTAGCTAGAGGGCCCACAATCCGTCCAAGTGTTGCCTAGCTAGGGGGCCCACACTCCGCCCGAGTGTCGCCTAGCTAGGGGGCCCACACTCCGCCCGAGTGTCGTCTAGCTAGGGGGCCCACACTCCGTCCCAGTGTCGCCTAGCTTGGGGGCCCACACTCCCTCCGAGTGTCGACTAGCTAGGGGTCCCACACTGCGTCAGAGTGTCGCCTAGCTAGGGGGCCCACACTCCGTCAGAGTGTCGCCTAGCTAGGGGGCCCACACTCCGTCAGAGTGTCGCCTAGCTAGAGGACCCACACTCCGTCCGAATGTCGCCTAGCTAGGGGGAATACACTCCTTCCGAGTGTCGCCTAGCTAGGGGGACCACACTCCGTCCGAGTGTCGCCTAGCTAGGGGGCCCACACTCCGTCCGAGTGTCGCCTAGCTAGGAGGCCCACACTCCGTCCGAGTGTCGCCTAGCTAGGGGGCCCACACTCCCTCCGAGTGTCGCCTAGCTAGGGGACCCACACTCCGTTCGAGTGTCGTCTAGCTAGGGGGCCCACACTCCATCCGAGTGTCGCCTAGCTAGGGGGCCCACACTCCGTCCGAGTGTCGCCTAGCTAGGGGGCCCACACTCCGTCCGAGTGTCGCCTAGCTAGGGGGCCCACACTCCGTCCGAGTGTCGCCTAGCTAGGGGGCCCACACTCCGTCCGAGTGTCACCTAGCTAGGGGGCCCACACTCCATCCGAGTGTCGCCTAGCTAGGGGGCCCACACTCCGTCCGAGTGTCGCCTAGCTAGGGGACCCACACTTCGTCCGAGTGTCGCCTAGCTAGGGGGCCCACACTCTGTCCGAGTGTCGCCTAGCTAGGGGGCCCACACTCGGTCCGAGTGTCGCCTAGCTAAGGGTGCTCACACTCCGTCCGAGTGTCGCCTAACTAGGGGGCCCACACTTCGCCCGAGTGTCGCCTAGCTAGGGGGCCCACACTCCGTCAGAGTGTCGCCTAATTAGGGGGCCCACACTCCGTCAGAGTGTCACCTAGCTAGGGGGCCCACACTCCGTCCGAGTGTCGCCTAGCTAGGGGGCCCACACTCCGTCCGAGTGTCGCCTAGCTAGGGGGCCCACACTCCGTCCGAGTGTCGCCTAACTAGGGGACCCACAGTTCGTCCGAGTGTCGCCTAGCTAGGGGGCCCACACTCCTTCCGAGTGTCGCCTAGCTAGAGGGCCCACACTCCGTCCGAGTGTCGCCTAACTAGGGGGCCCACACTCCTTCCGAGTGTAGCCTAGCTAGGGGGCCCACACTCCGTCCGAGTGTCGCCTAGCTAGGGGTCCCACACTCCGTCCGAGTGTCACCTAGCTAGGGTGCCCACACTCCGTCCGAGTGTCGCCTAGCTAGGGGGCCCACACTCCTTCCGAGTGTTGCCTAACTAGGGGACCCACACTCCGAGTGTCGCCTAGCAAGGGGGCCCACACTCCGTCAGAGAGTCGCCTACCTAGGGGGCACACACTCCGTCCGAGTGTCGCCTAGCTAGGGGGCCCACACTCCGTCCGAGTTTCGCCTAGCTAGGGGGCCCACACTCCATCCGAGTGTCGCCAACCTAGGGGGACCACACTCCGTCCGATTGTCGCCTAGCTAGGGGACCCACACTTCGTCCGATTGTCGCCTATCTAGGGCGCCCACACTCCTTCCGAGTGTCGCCTAGCTAGAGGGCCCACACTCCGTCCGAGTGTCGCCTAATTAGGGGGCCCACACTCCGTCCGAGTGTCGCCTAGCTACGGGGCCCACACTCCATCCGAGTGTCGCCTAGCAAGGGGGTCCACACTCCGTCAGAGTGTCACCTTGCTAGGGGGCCCACACTCCCTCCGAGTGTCGCCTAGCTAGGGGGCCCACACTCTGTCAGAGTGTTGCCTAGCTAGGGGGACCAGACTCCCTCCGAGTGTCGCCTAGCTAGGGGACCCACACTCCGTCCGAGTGTCGCCTAGCTAGGGGGCCCACACTCCGTCCGAGTGTCGCCTAGCTAGGGGGCCCACACTCCATCCGAGTGTCGCCTAGCTAGGGGGCCCACACTCCGTCCGAGTGTCGCCTAGCTAGGGGGCCCACACTCCGTTCGAGTGTAGCCTAGCTAGGGGGCCCACACTCCGTCCGAGTGTCGCCTAGCTAGGGGGTCCACACTCCTTCCGAGTGTCGCCAAACTAGGGGACCCACAATCGGAGTGTCGCCTAGCAAGGGGGCCCACACTCCGTCAGAGAGTCGCCTAGCTAGGGGGCCCACACTCCGTTCGAGTGTCGAAAAGCTAGGGGGTCCACACTCCGTTCGAGTGTAGCCTAGCTAGGGGGTCCACACTCCGTCCGAGTGTCGCCTAGCTAGGGGGTCCACACTCCTTCCGAGTGTCGCCAAACTAGGGGACCCACAATCGGAGTGTCGCCTAGCAAGGGGGCCCACACTCCGTCAGAGAGTCGCCTAGCTAGGGGGCCCACACTCCGTCCGAGTGTCGCCTAGCTAGGGGGCCCACACTCCGTCCGAGTGTCGCCTTGTTAGGGGGCCCACACTCCGTCCGAGTGTCGCCTAGGTAGTGGGCCCACACTCCTTCCGAGTGTCGCCTAGCTAGGGGGCCCACACTCCGTCCGAGTGTCGCCTAGCTAGGGGGCCCACACTCCGTCCGAGTGTCGCCTAGCAAGGCGGCCCACACTCCGCCCGAGTGTCGCCTAGCTAGGGGGCCCACACTCCGCCCGAGTGTCGTCTAGCTAGGGGGCCCACACTCCGTCCCAGTGTCGCCTAGCTTGGGGGCCCACACTCCCTCCGAGTGTCGACTAGCTAGGGGTCCCACACTGCGTCAGAGTGTCGCCTAGCTAGGGGGCCCACACTCCGTCAGAGTGTCGCCTAGCTAGGGGGCCCACACTCCGTCAGAGTGTCGCCTAGCAAGGCGGCCCACACTCCGCCCGAGTGTCGCCTAGCTAGGGGGCCCACACTCCGCCCGAGTGTCGTCTAGCTAGGGGGCCCACACTCCGTCCCAGTGTCGCCTAGCTTGGGGGCCCACACTCCCTCCGAGTGTCAACTAGCTAGGGGTCCCACACTGCGTCAGAGTGTCGCCTAGCTAGGGGGCCCACACTCCGTCAGAGTGTCGCCTAGCTAGGGGGCCCACACTCCGTCAGAGTGTCGCCTAGCTAGAGGACCCACACTCCGTCCGAATGTCGCCTAGCTAGGGGGAATACACTCCTTCCGAGTGTCGCCTAGCTAGGGGGACCACACTCCGTCCGAGTGTCGCCTAGCTAGGGGGCCCACACTCCGTCCGAGTGTCGCCTAGCTAGGAGGCCCACACTCCGTCCGAGTGTCGCCTAGCTAGGGGGCCCACACTCCCTCCGAGTGTCGCCTAGCTAGGGGACCCACACTCCGTTCGAGTGTCGTCTAGCTAGGGGGCCCACACTCCATCCGAGTGTCGCCTAGCTAGGGGGCCCCACACTCCGTCCGAGTGTCGCCTAGCTAGGGGGCCCACACTCCGTCCGAGTGTCGCCTAGCTAGGGGGCCCACACTCCGTCCGAGTGTCGCCTAGCTAGGGGGCCCACACTCCGTCCGAGTGTCACCTAGCTAGGGGGCCCACACTCCATCCGAGTGTCGCCTAGCTAGGGGGCCCACACTCCGTCCGAGTGTCGCCTAGCTAGGGGACCCACACTTCGTCCGAGTGTCGCCTAGCTAGGGGGCCCACACTCTGTCCGAGTGTCGCCTAGCTAGGGGGCCCACACTCGGTCCGAGTGTCGCCTAGCTAAGGGTGCTCACACTCCGTCCGAGTGTCGCCTAACTAGGGGGCCCACACTTCGCCCGAGTGTCGCCTAGCTAGGGGGCCCACACTCCGTCAGAGTGTCGCCTAATTAGGGGGCCCACACTCCGTCAGAGTGTCACCTAGCTAGGGGGCCCACACTCCGTCCGAGTGTCGCCTAGCTAGGGGGCCCACACTCCGTCCGAGTGTCGCCTAGCTAGGGGGCCCACACTCCGTCCGAGTGTCGCCTAACTAGGGGACCCACAGTTCGTCCGAGTGTCGCCTAGCTAGGGGGCCCACACTCCTTCCGAGTGTCGCCTAGCTAGAGGGCCCACACTCCGTCCGAGTGTCGCCTAACTAGGGGGCCCACACTCCTTCCGAGTGTCGCCTAGCTAGGGGGCCCACACTCCGTCCGAGTGTCGCCTAGCTAGGGGTCCCACACTCCGTCCGAGTGTCACCTAGCTAGGGTGCCCACACTCCGTCCGAGTGTCGCCTAGCTAGGGGGCCCACACTCCTTCCGAGTGTTGCCTAACTAGGGGACCCACACTCCGAGTGTCGCCTAGCAAGGGGGCCCACACTCCGTCAGAGAGTCGCCTACCTAGGGGGCACACACTCCGTCCGAGTGTCGCCTAGCTAGGGGGCCCACACTCCGTCCGAGTTTCGCCTAGCTAGGGGGCCCACACTCCATCCGAGTGTCGCCAACCTAGGGGGACCACACTCCGTCCGATTGTCGCCTAGCTAGGGGACCCACACTTCGTCCGACTGTCGCCTATCTAGGGGGCCCACACTCCTTCCGAGTGTCGCCTAGCTAGAGGGCCCACACTCCGTCCGAGTGTCGCCTAATTAGGGGGCCCACACTCCGTCCGAGTGTCGCCTAGCTACGGGGCCCACACTCCATCCGAGTGTCGCCTAGCAAGGGGGTCCACACTCCGTCAGAGTGTCACCTTGCTAGGGGGCCCACACTCCCTCCGAGTGTCGCCTAGCTAGGGGGCCAACACTCTGTCAGAGTGTTGCCTAGCTAGGGGGACCAGACTCCCTCCGAGTGTCGCCTAGCTAGGGGACCCACACTCCGTCCGAGTGTCGCCTAGCTAGGGGGCCCACACTCCGTCCGAGTGTCGCCTAGCTAGGGGGCCCACACTCCATCCGAGTGTCGCCTAGCTAGGGGGCCCACACTCTGTCCGAGTGTCGCCTAGCTAGGGGGCCCACACTCCGTTCGAGTGTAGCCTAGCTAGGGGGCCCACACTCCGTCCGAGTGTCGCCTAGCTAGGGGGTCCACACTCCTTCCGAGTGTCGCCAAACTAGGGGACCCACAATCGGAGTGTCGCCTAGCAAGGGGGCCCACACTCCGTCAGAGAGTCGCCTAGCTAGGGGGCCCACACTCCGTTCGAGTGTCGAAAAGCTAGGGGGTCCACACTCCGTTCGAGTGTAGCCTAGCTAGGGGGTCCACACTCCGTCCGAGTGTCGCCTAGCTAGGGGGTCCACACTCCTTCCGAGTGTCGCCAAACTAGGGGACCCACAATCGGAGTGTCGCCTAGCAAGGGGGCCCACACTCCGTCAGAGAGTCGCCTAGCTAGGGGGCCCACACTCCGTCCGAGTGTCGCCTAGCTAGGGGGCCCACACTCCGTCCGAGTGTCGCCTTGTTAGGGGGCCCACACTCCGTCCGAGTGTCGCCTAGGTAGTGGGCCCACACTCCTTCCGAGTGTCGCCTAGCTAGGGGGCCCACACTCCGTCCGAGTGTCGCCTAGCTAGGGGGCCCACACTCCGTCCGAGTGTCGCCTAGCAAGGCGGCCCACACTCCGTCCGAGTGTTGCCTAGCTAGGGGGCTCACACTCCGTCCGAGTGTCGCCTAGCTAGGGGGCCCACACTCCGTCCGAGTGTCGCCTAGAAAGGGAGCTCACACTCCGTCCGAGTGTCGCCTAGCAAGGGGGCCCACACTCCGTCCGAGTGTCGCCTAGCTAGGGGGCCCACACTCCGTCCGGGTGTCGCCTAGCTAGGGGGCGCACACTCCGTCCGAGTGTCGCCTAGCTAGGGGGTCCACACTCCGTCCGAGTGTCGCCTATATAGGGGGCCCACACTCTGTCAGAGTGTCGCCTAGCTAGGGGGCCCACACTCCGTCCGAGTGTTGGCTAGCTAGGGGGCCCACACTCCGTCCGAGTGTCGCCTAGCTAGGGGGTCCATACTCCGTCCGAGTGTCGCCTAGCTAGGGAGCCCACACTCCGTCCGAGTGTCGCCTAGCTAGGGGGCCCACACTCCGTCCGAGTGTCGCATAGCTAGGGGGCCCACGCTCCGTCCGAGTGTCGATGAGCTAGGGGGCCCACACTCCGTCCAAGTGTTGGCTAGCTAGGGGGCCCACACTCCGTCCGAGTGTCGCCTAGCTAGGGGGCCCACACTCCGTCCGAGTGTCGCCTAGCTAGGGGGCCCACACTCCGTCCGAGTGTCGCCTAGCAAGGGGGCCCACACTCCGTCCGAGTGTCGCCTAGCTAGGGGGCCCACACTCCGTCCGAGTGTCGCCTAGCTAGGGGGCCCACACTCCGTCCGAGTGTCGCCTACCTAGGGGGCCCACACTCCGTCCGAGTGTCGCCTACCTAGGGGGCCCACACTCCGTCCGAGTGTCGCCTAGCTAGGGGGCCCACACTCCGTCCAAGTGTCCCTTGGCTAGGGGGCCCACACTCCGTCCGAGTGTCCCTTGGCTAGGGGGCCCACACTCCGTCCGAGTGTCGCCTAGCTAGGGGGCCCACACTCCGTCCGAGTGTCGCCTAGGAAGGGGGCTCACACTCCGTCCGAGTGTCGCCTAGCTAGGGGGCCCACACTCCGTCCCAGTGTCGCCTAGCTAGGGGGCCCACACTCCGTCCCAGTGTCGCCTAGCTTGGGGGCCCACACTCCCTCCGAGTGTCGACTAGCTAGGGGTCCTACACTCCGTCAGAGTGTCGCCTAGCTAGGGGGCCCACACTCCGTCAGAGTGTCGCCTAGCTAGGGGGCCCACACTCCGTCAGAGTGTCGCCTAGCTAGGGGACCCACACTCCGTCCGAATGTCGCCTAGCTAGGGGGCATACACTCCTTCCGAGTGTCGCCTAGCTAGGGGGCCCACACTCCGTCCGAGTGTCGCCTAGCTAGGGGGCCCACACTCCGTCTGAGTGTCGCCTAGCTAGGAGGCCCACACTCCGTCCGAGTGTCGCCTAGCTAGGGGGCCCACACTCCCTCCGAGTGTCGCCTAGCTAGGGGACCCACACTCCGTTCGAGTGTCGTCTAGCTAGGGGGCCCACACTCCATCCGAGTGTCGCCTAGCTAGGGGGCCCACACTCCGTCCGAGTGTCGCCTAGCTAGGGGGCCCACACTCCGTCGGAGTGTCGCCTAGCTAGGGGGCCCACACTCCGTCCGAGTGTCGCCTAGCTAGGGGGCCCACACTCCGTCCGAGTGTCGCCTAGCTAGGGGGCCCACACTCCATCCGAGTGTCGCCTAGCTAGGGGGCCCACACTCCGTCCGAGTGTCGCCTAGCTAGGGGACCCACACTTCGTCCGAGTGTCGCCTAGCTAGGGGGCCCACACTCTGTCCGAGTGTCGCCTAGCTAGGGGGCCCACACTCCGTCCGAGTGTCGCCTAGCTATGGGTGCTCACACTCCGTCCGAGTGTCGCCTAACTAGGGGGCCCACACTTCGCCCAAGTGTCGCCTAGCTAGGGGGCCCACACTCCGTCAGAGTGTAGCCTAACTAGGGGGCCCACACTCCGACAGAGTGTCACCTAGCTGGGGGGCCCACACTCCGTCCGAGTGTCGCCTAGCTAGGGGGCCCACACTCCGTCCGAGTGTCGCCTAGGAAGGGGGCTCACACTCCGTCCGAGTGTCGCCTAGCTAGGGGGCCCACACTCCCTCCGAGTGTCGCCTAGCTAGGGGGCCCACACTCCGTCAGAGTATCGCCTAGCTAGGGTTCCCACACTCCCTCCGAGTGTCGCCTATTTAGGGGGCCCACACTCCGCCCGAGTGTTGCCCAGCTAGGGGGCTCACACTCCATCCGAGTGTCGCCTAACTAGGGGGCCCACACTCCGTCCGAGTGTCGCCTAGCTAGGGGGCCCACACTCCGTCCGAGTGTCGCCTAGCTAGGGGGCCCCCACTCCGTCAGAGTTTCGCCTAGCTAGGGGGCCCACACTCCGTCCGAGTTTCGCCTAGCTAGGGGGTACACACTCCGTCCGAGTGTCGCCTAGCTAGGGGGCCCACACTCCGTCCGAGTGTCGCCTAGCTAGGGGGCCCACACTCCGTCCGAGTGTCGCGTAGCTAGGGGGCCCACACTCCGTCCGAGTGTCGCCTAGCTAGTGGGCCCACACTCCGTCCGAGTGTCACTTGGCTAGGGGGCCCACACTCCGTCCGAGTGTCGCCTAGCTAGGGGGCCCACACTCCGTCCGAGTGTCGCCTAGCTAGGGGGTCCACACTCCGTCCGAGTGTCGCCTAGCTAGGGGGTCCACACTCCGTCCGAGTGTCGCCTAGCTAGAGGGCCCACAATCCGTCCCAGTGTTGCCTAGCTAGGGGGCCCACACTCCGCCCGAGTGTCGCCTAGCTAGGGGGCCCACACTCCGCCCGAGTGTCGTCTAGCTAGGGGGCCCACACTCCGTCCCAGTGTGGCCTAGCTTGGGGGCCCACACTCCCTCCGAGTGTCGACTAGCTAGGGGTCCCACACTCCGTCAGAGTGTCGCCTAGCTAGGGGGCCCACACTCCGTCAGAGTGTCGCCTAGCTAGGGGGCCCACACTCCGTCAGAGTGTCGCCTAGCTAGGGGACCCACACTCCGTCCGAATGTCGCCTAGCTAGGGGGCATACACTCCTTCCGAGTGTCGCCTAGCTAGGGGGCCCACACTCCGTCCGAGTGTCGCCTAGCTAGGGGGCCCACACTCCGTCCGAGTGTCGCCTAGATAGGAGGCCCACACTCCGTCCGAGTGTCGCCTAGCTAGGGGGCCCACACTCCCTCCGAGTGTCGCCTAGCTAGGGGACCCACACTCCGTTCGAGTGTCGTCTAGCTAGGGGGCCCACACTCCATCCGAGTGTCGCCTAGCTAGGGGGCCCACACTCCGTCCGAGTGTCGCCTAGCTAGGGGGCCCACACTCCGTCCGAGTGTCGCCTAGCTAGGGGGCCCACACTCCGTCCGAGTGTCGCCTAGCTAGTGGGCCCACACTCCGTCCGAGTGTCGCCTAGCTAGGGGGTCCACACTCCGTCCGAGTGTCGCCTAGCTAGGGGGTCCACACTCCGTCCGAGTGTCGCCTAGCTAGAGGGCCCACAATCCGTCCCAGTGTTGCCTAGCTAGGGGGCCCACACTCCGCCCGAGTGTCGCCTAGCTAGGGGGCCCACACTCCGCCCGAGTGTCGTCTAGCTAGGGGGCCCACACTCCGTCCCAGTGTGGCCTAGCTTGGGGGCCCACACTCCCTCCGAGTGTCGACTAGCTAGGGGTCCCACACTCCGTCAGAGTGTCGCCTAGCTAGGGGGCCCACACTCCGTCAGAGTGTCGCCTAGCTAGGGGGCCCACACTCCGTCAGAGTGTCGCCTAGCTAGGGGACCCACACTCCGTCCGAATGTCGCCTAGCTAGGGGGCATACACTCCTTCCGAGTGTCGCCTAGCCGGGGGGGCCCACACTCCGTCCGAGTGTCGCCTAGCTAGGGGGCCCACACTCCGTCCGAGTGTCGCCTAGCTAGGAGGCCCACACTCCGTCCGAGTCTCGCCTAGCTAGGGGGCCCACACTCCCTCCGAGTGTCGCCTAGCTAGGGGACCCACACTCCGTTCGAGTGTCGTCTAGCTAGGGGGCCCACACTCCATCCGAGTGTCGCCTAGCTAGGGGGCCCACACTCCGTCCGAGTGTCGCCTAGCTAGGGGGCCCACACTCCGTCCGAGTGTCGCCTAGCTAGGGGGCCCACACTCCGTCCGAGTGTCGCCTAGCTAGTGGGCCCACACTCCGTCCGAGTGTCGCCTAGCTAGGGGGCCCACACTCCATCCGAGTGTCGCCTAGCTAGGGGGCCCACACTCCGTCCGAGTGTCGCCTAGCTAGGGGACCCACACTTTGTCCGAGTGTCGCCTAGCTAGGGGGCCCACACTCTGTCCGAGTGTCGCCTAGCTAGGGGGCCCACACTCGGTTCGAGTGTCGCCTAGCTAAGGGTGCTCACACTCCGTCCGAGTGTCGCCTAACTAGGGGGCCCACACTTCGCCCGAGTGTCGCCTAGCTAGGGGGCCCACACTCCGTCAGAGTGTCGCCTAACTAGGGGGCCCACACTCCGTCAGAGTGTCACCTAGCTAGGGGGCCCACACTCCGTCGGAGTGTCGCCTAGCTAGGGGGCCCACACTCCGTCCGAGTGTCGCCTAGGAAGGGGGCTCACACTCCGTCCGATTGTCGCCTAGCTAGGGGGCCCACACTCCCTCCGAGTGTCGCCTAGCTAGGGGGCCCACACTCCGTCAGAGTATCGCCTAGCTAGGGGGCCCACACTCCCTCCGAGTGTCGCCTATTTAGGGGACCCACACTCCGCCCGAGTGTCGCCCAGCTAGGGGGCTCACACTCCATTCGAGTGTCGCCTAACTAGGGGGCCCACACTCCGTCCGAGTGTCGCCTAGCTAGGGGGCCCACACTCCGTTCGAGTGTCGCCTAGCTAGGGGGCCCACACTCCGTCAGAGTTTCGCCGAGCTAGGGGGCCCACACTCCGTCCGAGTTTCGCCTAGCTAGGGGTACACACTCCGTCCTAGTGTCGCCTAGCTAGGGGGCCCACACTCCGTCCGAGTGTCGCCTAGCTAGGGGGCCCACACTCCGTCAGAGTGTCGCGTAGCTAGTGGGCCCACACTCCGTCCGAGTGTCACTTGGCTAGGGGCCCCACACACCGTCCGAGTGTCGCCTAGCTAGGGGGCCCACACTACGTCCGAGTGTCGCCTAGCTAGGGGGCCCACACTCCGTCCGAGTGTCGCCTAGCTAGGGGGCCCACACTCCGTCCGAGTGTCGCCTAGCTAGGGGGCCCACACTCCGTCCGAGTGTCGCCTAGCTAGGGGGCCCACACTCCGTCCGAGTGTCGCCTAGCTAGTGGGCCCAAACTCCGTCCGAATGTTGCCTAGCTAGGGGGCCAACACTCCTTCAGAGTGTCGCCTAGCTAGGGGTCCCACACTCCGTCCGAGTGTCGCCTAGCAAGGGGGACCACACTCCGTCCGAGTGTTGGCTAGCTAGGGGGACCACACTCCGTCCGAGTGTCGCCTAGCTAGGGGGCCCACACTCCCTCCGAGTGTCGCCTAGCTAGGGGGCCCACACTCCGTCAGAGTATCGCCTAGCTAGGGGGCCCACACTCCGTCCGAGTGTCGCCTAGCTAGGGGGCCCACACTCCGTCCGAGTGTCGCCTAGCTAGGGGGCCCACACTCCGTCCGAGTGTCGCCTAGCTAGGGGGCCCACACTCCGTCCGAGTGTCGCCTAGCTAGGGGGCCCACACTCCGTCCGAGTGTTGCCTAGCTAGGGGGCCCACACTCCGTCCGAGTATCGCCTAGCTAGGGTGCCCACACTCCGTTCGAGTGTCGCCTAGCTAGGGGGCCCACAATCCTTCCGAGTGTTGCCTAACTAGGGGACCCACACTCCGAGTGTCGCCTAGTAAGGGGGCCCACACTCCGCCAGAGAGTCGCGTAGCTAGTGGGCCCACACTCCGTCCGAGTGTCACTTGGCTAGGGGCCCCACACACCGTCCGAGTGTCGCCTAGCTAGGGGGCCCACACTACGTCCGAGTGTCGCCTAGCTAGGGGGCCCACACTCCGTCCGAGTGTCGCCTAGCTAGGGGGCCCACACTCCGTCCGAGTGTCGCCTAGCTAGGGGGCCCACACTCCGTCCGAGTGTCGCCTAGCTAGGGGGCCCACACTCCGTCCGAGTGTCGCCTAGCTAGTGGGCCCAAACTCCGTCCGAATGTTGCCTAGCTAGGGGGCCAACACTCCTTCAGAGTGTCGCCTAGCTAGGGGTCCCACACTCCGTCCGAGTGTCGCCTAGCAAGGGGGACCACACTCCGTCCGAGTGTTGGCTAGCTAGGGGGACCACACTCCGTCCGAGTGTCGCCTAGCTAGGGGGCCCACACTCCCTCCGAGTGTCGCCTAGCTAGGGGGCCCACACTCCGTCAGAGTATCGCCTAGCTAGGGGGCCCACACTCCGTCCGAGTGTCGCCTAGCTAGGGGGCCCACACTCCGTCCGAGTGTCGCCTAGCTAGGGGGCCCACACTCCGTCCGAGTGTCGCCTAGCTAGGGGGCCCACACTCCGTCCGAGTGTCGCCTAGCTAGGGGGCCCACACTCCGTCCGAGTGTTGCCTAGCTAGGGGGCCCACACTCCGTCCGAGTATCGCCTAGCTAGGGTGCCCACACTCCGTTCGAGTGTCGCCTAGCTAGGGGGCCCACAATCCTTCCGAGTGTTGCCTAACTAGGGGACCCACACTCCGAGTGTCGCCTAGTAAGGGGGCCCACACTCCGCCAGAGAGTCGCCTACCTAGGGGGCACACACTCCGTCCGAGTGTCGCCTAGCTAGGGGGCCCACACTCCGTCCGAGTGTCGCCATCCTACGGGGCCCACAATCCTTCCGAGTGTCGCCTAGCTAGAGGGCCCACACTCCGTCCGAGTGTCGCCTAACTAGGGGGCCCACACTCCGTCCGAGTGTCGCCTAGCTACGGGCCCACACTCCATCCGAGTGTCGCCTAGCAAAGGGGTCCACGCTCCGTCCGAGTGTCACCTTGCTAGGGGGCCCACACTCCCTCCAAGTGTCGCCTAGCTAGGGGGCCCACACTCCGTCCGAGTGTCGCCTAGCTAGGGGGCCCACACTCCGTCCGAGTGTCGCCATCCTACGGGGCCCACAATCCTTCCGAGTGTCGCCTAGCTAGGGGGCCCACACTCCCTCCGAGTGTCGCCTAGCTAGGGGGCCCACACTCCGTCAGAGTATCGCCTAGCTAGGGGGCCCACACTCCGTCCGAGTGTCGCCTAGCTAGGGGGCCCACACTCCGTCCGAGTGTCGCCTAGCTAGGGGGCCCACACTCCGTCCGAGTGTCGCCTAGCTAGGGGGCCCACACTCCGTCCGAGTGTCGCCTAGCTAGGGGGCCCACACTCCGTCCGAGTGTTGCCTAGCTAGGGGGCCCACACTCCGTCCGAGTATCGCCTAGCTAGGGTGCCCACACTCCGTTCGAGTGTCGCCTAGCTAGGGGGCCCACAATCCTTCCGAGTGTTGCCTAACTAGGGGACCCACACTCCGAGTGTCGCCTAGTAAGGGGGCCCACACTCCGCCAGAGAGTCGCCTACCTAGGGGGCACACACTCCGTCCGAGTGTCGCCTAGCTAGGGGGCCCACACTCCGTCCGAGTGTCGCCATCCTACGGGGCCCACAATCCTTCCGAGTGTCGCCTAGCTAGAGGGCCCACACTCCGTCCGAGTGTCGCCTAACTAGGGGGCCCACACTCCGTCCGAGTGTCGCCTAGCTACGGGCCCACACTCCATCCGAGTGTCGCCTAGCAAAGGGGTCCACGCTCCGTCAGAGTGTCACCTTGCTAGGGGGCCCACACTCCCTCCAAGTGTCGCCTAGCTAGGGGGCCCACACACCGTCAGAGTGTTGCCTAGCTAGGGGGCCCAGACTCCCTCCGAGTGTCGACTATCTAGGGGGCCCACACTCCGTCCGAGTGTCACCTAGCTAGGGGGCCCACACTCCGTCCGAGTGTCGAAAAGCTAGGGGGTCCACACTCCGTCCGAGTGTAGCCTAGCTAGGGGGCCAACACTCCGTCCGAGTGTCGACTAGCTAGGGGGCCCACACTCCGTCCGAGTGTCGCCTAGCTAGGGGGCCCACACTCCGTCCGAGTGTCGCCTAGCTAGGGGGCCCACACTCCGTCCGAGTGTCGAAAAGCTAGGGGGTCCACACTCCGTCTGAGTTTAGCCTAGCTAGGGGGCCCACACTCCGCCCGATTGTCGCCTAGCTAGGGGGCCCACACTCCGTCCGAGTGTCGCCTAGCTAGGGGGCCCACACTCCGTCCCAGTGTCGCCTAGCTAGGGGGCCCACACTCCGTCCCAGTGTCGCCTAGCTTGGGGGCCCACACTCCCTCCGAGTGTCGACTAGCTAGGGGTCCTACACTCCGTCAGAGTGTCGCCTAGCTAGGGGGCCCACACTCCGTCAGCGTGTCGCCTAGCTAGGGGGCCCACACTCCGTCAGAGTGTCGCCTAGCTAGGGGACCCACACTCCGTCCGAATGTCGCCTAGCTAGGGGGCATACACTCCTTCCGAGTGTCGCCTAGCTAGGGGGCCCACACTCCGTCCGAGTGTCGCCTAGCTAGGGGGCCCACACTCCGTCCGAGTGTCGCCTAGCTAGGAGGCCCACACTCCGTCCGAGTGTCGCCTAGCTAGGGGGCCCACACTCCCTCCGAGTGTCGCCTAGCTAGGGGACCCACACTCCGTTCGAGTGTCGTCTAGCTAGGGGGCCCACACTCCATCCGAGTGTCGCCTAGCTAGGGGGCCCACACTCCGTCCGAGTGTCGCCTAGCTAGGGGGCCCACACTCCGTCCGAGTGTCGCCTAGCTAGGGGGCCCACACTCCGTCCGAGTGTCGCCTAGCTAGGGGGCCCACACTCCGTCCGAGTGTCGCCTAGCTAGGGGGCCCACACTCCATCCGAGTGTCGCCTAGCTAGGGGGCCCACACTCCGTCCGAGTGTCGCCTAGCTAGGGGACCCACACTTCGTCCGAGTGTCGCCTAGCTAGGGGGCCCACACTCTGTCCGAGTGTCGCCTAGCTAGGGGGCCCACACTCGGTCCGAGTGTCGCCTAGCTAAGGGTGCTCACACTCCGTCCGAGTGTCGCCTAACTAGGGGGCCCACACTTCGCCCGAGTGTCGCCTAGCTAGGGGGCCCACACTCCGTCAGAGTGTCGCCTAACTAGGGGGCCCACACTCCGTCAGAGTGTCACCTAGCTAGGGGGCCCACACTCCGTCCGAGTGTCGCCTAGCTAGGGGGCCCACACTCCGTCCGAGTGTCGCCTAGCTAGGGGGCCCACACTCCGTCCGAGTGTCGCCTAACTAGGGGACCCACACTTCATCCGAGTGTCGCCTAGCTAGGGGGCCCACACTCCTTCCGAGTGTCGCCTAGCTAGAGGGCCCACACTCCGTCCGAGTGTCGCCTAACTAGGGGGCCCACACTCCTTCCGAGTGTCGCCTAGCTAGGGGGCCCACACTCCGTCCGAGTGTCGCCTAGCTAGGGGTCCCACACTCCATCCGAGTGTCACCTAGCTAGGGTGCCCACACTCCGTCCGAGTGTAGCCTAGCTAGGGGGCCCACACTCCTTCCGAGTGTTGCCTAACTAGGGGACCCACACTCCGAGTATCGCCTAGCAAGGGGGCCCACACTCCGTCAGAGAGTCGCCTACCTAGGGGGCACACACTCCGTCCGAGTGTCGCCTAGCTAGGGGGCCCACACTCCGTCCGAGTTTCGCCTAGCTAGGGGGCCCACACTCCATCCGAGTGTCGCCAACCTAGGGGGACCACACTCCGTCCGATTGTCGCCTAGCTAGGGGACCCACACTTCGTCCGACTGTCGCCTATCTAGGGGGCCCACACTCCTTCCGAGTGTCGCCTAGCTAGAGGGCCCACACTCCGTCCGAGTGTCGCCTAATTAGGGGGCCCACACTCCGTCCGAGTGTCGCCTAGCTACGGGGCCCACACTCCATCCGAGTGTCGCCTAGCAAGGGGGTCCACACTCCGTCAGAGTGTCACCTTGCTAGGGGGCCCACACTCCCTCCGAGTGTCGCCTAGCTAGGGGGCCCACCCTCTGTCAGAGTGTTGCCTAGCTAGGGGGACCAGACTCCCTCCGAGTGTCGCCTAGCTAGGGGACCCACACTCCGTCCGAGTGTCGCCTAGCTAGGGGGCCCACACTCCGTCCGAGTGTCGCCTAGCTAGGGGGCCAACACTCCGTCCGAGTGTCGCCTAGCTAGGGGGCCCACACTCCGTCCGAGTGTCGCCTAGCTAGGGGGCCCACACTCCGTTCGAGTGTAGCCTAGCTAGGGGGCCCACACTCCGTCCGAGTGTCGCCTAGCTAGGGGGCCCACACTCCTTCCGAGTGTCGCCTAGCTAGAGGGCCCACACTCCGTCCGAGTGTCGCCTAACTAGGGGGCCCACACTCCTTCCGAGTGTCGCCTAGCTAGGGGGCCCACACTCCGTCCGAGTGTCGCCTAGCTAGGGGTCCCACACTCCGTCCGAGTGTCGCCTAGCTAGGGGGCCCACACTCCTTCCGAGTGTTGCCTAACTAGGGGACCCACACTCCGAGTATCGCCTAGCAAGGGGGCCCACACTCCGTCAGAGAGTCGCCTACCTAGGGGGCACACACTCCGTCCGAGTGTCGCCTAGCTAGGGGGCCCACACTCCGTCCGAGTTTCGCCTAGCTAGGGGGCCCACACTCCATCCGAGTGTCGCCAACCTAGGGGGACCACACTCCGTCCGATTGTCGCCTAGCTAGGGGACCCACACTTCGTCCGACTGTCGCCTATCTAGGGGGCCCACACTCCTTCCGAGTGTCGCCTAGCTAGAGGGCCCACACTCCGTCCGAGTGTCGCCTAATTAGGGGGCCCACACTCCGTCCGAGTGTCGCCTAGCTACGGGGCCCACACTCCATCCGAGTGTCGCCTAGCAAGGGGGTCCACACTCCGTCAGAGTGTCACCTTGCTAGGGGGCCCACACTCCCTCCGAGTGTCGCCTAGCTAGGGGGCCCACACTCTGTCAGAGTGTTGCCTAGCTAGGGGGACCAGACTCCCTCCGAGTGTCGCCTAGCTAGGGGACCCACACTCCGTCCGAGTGTCGCCTAGCTAGGGGGCCCACACTCCGTCCGAGTGTCGCCTAGCTAGGGGGCCAACACTCCGTCCGAGTGTCGCCTAGCTAGGGGGCCCACTCTCCGTCCGAGTGTCGCCTAGCTAGGGGGCCCACACTCCGTTCGAGTGTAGCCTAGCTAGGGGGCCCACACTCCGTCCGAGTGTCGCCTAGCTAGGGGGTCCACACTCCTTCCGAGTGTCGCCAAACTAGGGGACCCACAATCGGAGTGTCGCCTAGCAAGGGGGCCCACACTCCGTCAGAGAGTCGCCTAGCTAGGGGGCCCACACTCCGTTCGAGTGTCGAAAAGCTAGGGGGTCCACACTCCGTTCGAGTGTAGCCTAGCTAGGGGGTCCACACTCCGTCCGAGTGTCGCCTAGCTAGGGGGTCCACACTCCTTCCGAGTGTAGCCAAACTAGGGGACCCACAATCGGAGTGTCGCCTAGCAAGGGGGCCCACACTCCGTCAGAGAGTCGCCTAGCTAGGGGGCCCACACTCCGTCCGAGTGTCGCCTAGCTAGGGGGCCCACACTCCGTCCGAGTGTCGCCTTGTTAGGGGGCCCACACTCCGTCCGAGTGTCGCCTAGCTAGTGGGCCCACACTCCTTCCGAGTGTCGCCTAGCTAGGGGGCCCACACTCCGTCCGAGTGTCGCCTAGCTAGGGGGCCCACACTCCGTCCGAGTGTCGCCTAGCAAGGCGGCCCACACTCCGTCCGAGTGTTGCCTAGCTAGGGGGCTCACACTCCGTCCGAGTGTCGCCTAGCTAGGGGGCCCACACTCCGTCCGAGTGTCGCCTAGAAAGGGAGCTCACACTCCGTCCGAGTGTCGCCTAGCAAGGGGGCCCACACTCCGTCCGAGTGTCGCCTAGCTAGCGGGCCCACACTCCGTCCGGGTGTCGCCTAGCTAGGGGGCGCACACTCCGTCCGAGTGTCGCCTAGCTAGGGGGTCCACACTCCGTCCGAGTGTCGCCTATATAGGGGGCCCACACTCTGTCAGAGTGTCGCCTAGCTAGGGGGCCCACACTCCGTCCGAGTGTTGGCTAGCTAGGGGGCCCACACTCCGTCCGAGTGTCGCCTAGCTAGGGGGTCCATACTCCGTCCGAGTGTCGCCTAGCTAGGGAGCCCACACTCCGTCCGAGTGTCGCCTAGCTAGGGGGCCCACACTCCGTCCGAGTGTCGCATAGCTAGGGGGCCCACGCTCCGTCCGAGTGTCGATGAGCTAGGGGGCCCACACTCCGTCCAAGTGTTGGCTAGCTAGGGGGCCCACACTCCGTCCAAGTGTCGCCTAGCTAGGGGGCCCACACTCCGTCCGAGTGTCGCCTAGCTAGGGGGCCCACACTCCGTCCGAGTGTGGCCTAGCAAGGGGGCCCACACTCCGTCCGAGTGTCGCCTAGCTAGGGGGCCCACACTCCGTCCGAGTGTCGCCTACCTAGGGGGCCCACACTCCGTCCGAGTGTCGCCTAGCTAGGGGGCCCACACTCCGTCCAAGTGTCCCTTGGCTAGGGGGCCCACACTCTGTCCGAGTGTCCCTTGGCTAGGGGGCCCACACTCCGTCCGAGTGTCGCCTAGCTAGGGGGCCCACACTCCGTCCGAGTGTCGCCTAGGAAGGGGGCTCACACTCCGTCCGAGTGTCGCCTAGCAAGGGGGCCCACACTTCGTCCGAGTGTCGCCTAGCTAGGGGGCCCACACTCCGTCAGAGTGTCGCCTAGCTAGGGGGCCCACACTCCGTCAGAGTGTCGCCTAGCTAGGGGGCCCACACTCCGTCCAAGTTTCGCCTAGCAAGGGGGTCCACACTCCGTCCGAGTATCGCCTAGCAAGGGGGCCCACACTCCGTCCGAGTGTCGCCTAGCTAGGGGGCCCACACGCCGTCAGAGTTTCGCCTAGGTAGGGGGCCCACACTCCGTCCGAGTGTCGCCTAGCTAGGGGGCCCACACTCCGTCCGAGTGTCGCCTAGCTAGTGGGCCCACACTCCATCCGAGTGTCCCTTGGCTAGGGGGCCCACACTCCGTCCGTGTGTCGCCTAGCTAGGGGGCCCACACTCCGTCCGAGTGTCGCCTAGCAAGGGGGCTCACACTCCGTCCGAGTGTCGCCTAGCAAGGGGGCCCACACTCCGTCCGAGTGTGGCCTAGCTAGGGGTCCCACACTCCGTCCGAGTGTCGCCTAGCTAGGGGGCCCACACTCCGTCCGAGTGTCGCCTAGCTAGGGGGCCCACACTCCGTCCGAGTGTCGCCTAGCTAGGGGGCCCACACTCCGTCCGAGTGTCGCCTAGCTAGTGGGCCCACACTCCGTCCGAGTGTCCCTTGGCTAGGGGGCCCACACTCCGTCCGAGTGTCGCCTAGCTAGGGGGCCCACATTCCGTCCGATTGTCGCCTAGCAAGGGGGCTCACACTCCGTACGAGTGTCGCCTAGCAAGGGGGCCCACACTCCGTCCGAGTGTCGCCTAGCTAGGGGGCCCACACTCCGTCAGAGTGTCGCCTAGCTAGGGTGCCCACAATCCGTCCAAGTTTCGCCTAGCTAGGGGGTCCACACTCCGTCCGAGTGTCGCCTAGCTAGGGGGCCCACACTCCGTCCGAGTGTCGCCTAGCAAGGGGGCCCACACTCCGTCCGAGTGTCGCCTAGCTAGGGGGCCCACACTCCGTCCGAGTGTCGCCTAGCTAGGGGGCCCACACTCCGTCCGAGTGTCGCCTAGCTAGGGGGTCCACTCTCCGTCCAAGTGTCGCCTAGCTAGGGGGCCCACACTCCATCCGAGTGTCGCCTAGCTAGGGGGCCCACACTCCGTCCGAGTGTCGACTAGCTAGTGGGCCCACACTCCGTCCGAGTGTCCCTTGGCTAGGGGGCCCACACTCCGTCCGTGTGTCGCCTAGCTAGGGGGCCCACACTCCGTCCGAGTGTCGCCTAGCAAGGGGGCTCACACGCCGTCCGAGTGTCGCCTAGCAAGGGGGCAAACACTCCGTCCGAGTGTCGCCTAGCTAGGGGGCCCACACTCCGTCACAGTGTCGCCTAGCTAGGGGGCCCACAATCCGTCAGAGTGTCGCCTACCTAGGGGGCCCACACTCCGTCCGAGTGTGGCCTACCTAGGGGGCCCACACTCCGTCCGAGTGTCGCCTACGTAGGGGGCCCACACTCCGTCCGAGTGTCGCCTAGCTAGGGGGCCCACACTCCGTCCGAGTGTCGCCTAGCTAGGGGGCCCACACTCCGTCCGAGTGTCGCCTAGAAAGGGAGCTCACACTCCGTCCGAGTGTCGCCTAGCAAGGGGGCCCACACTCCGTCCGAGTGTCGCCTAGCTAGGGGGCCCACACTCCGTCCGGGTGTCGCCTAGCTAGGGGGCGCACACTCCGTCCGAGTGTCGCCTAGCTAGGGGGTCCACACTCCGTCCGAGTGTCGCCTATATAGGGGGCCCACACTCTGTCAGAGTGTCGCCTAGCTAGGGGGCCCACACTCCGTCCGAGTGTTGGCTAGCTAGGGGGCCCACACTCCGTCCGAGTGTCGCCTAGCTAGGGGGTCCATACTCCGTCCGAGTGTCGCCTAGCTAGGGAGCCCACACTCCGTCCGAGTGTCGCCTAGCTAGGGGGCCCACACTCCGTCCGAGTGTCGCATAGCTAGGGGGCCCACGCTCCGTCCGAGTGTCGATGAGCTAGGGGGCCCACACTCCGTCCAAGTGTTGGCTAGCTAGGGGGCCCACACTCCGTCCGAGTGTCGCCTAGCTAGGGGGCCCACACTCCGTCCGAGTGTCGCCTAGCTAGGGGGCCCACACTCCGTCCGAGTGTCGCCTAGCAAGGGGGCCCACACTCCGTCCGAGTGTCGCCTAACTAGGGGGCCCACACTCCGTCCGAGTGTCGCCTAGCTAGGGGGCCCACACTCCGTCCGAGTGTCGCCTACCTAGGGGGCCCACACTCCGTCCGAGTGTCGCCTACCTAGGGGGCCCACACTCCGTCCGAGTGTCGCCTAGCTAGGGGGCCCACACTCTGTCCAAGTGTCCCTTGGCTAGGGGGCCCACACTACGTCCGAGTGTCCCTTGGCTAGGGGGCCCACACTCCGTCCGAGTGTCGCCTAGCTAGGGGGCCCACACTCCGTCCGAGTGTCGCCTAGGAAGGGGGCTCACACTCCGTCCGAGTGTCGCCTAGCAAGGGGGCCCACACTCCGTCCGTGTGTCGCCTAGCTAGGGGGCCCACACTCCGTCCGAGTGTCGCCTAGCAAGGGGGCTCACACGCCGTCCGAGTGTCGCCTAGCTAGGGGGTCCACACTCCGTCCGAGTATCGCCTAGCAAGGGGGCCCACACTACGTCCGAGTGTCGCCTAGCTAGGGGGTCCACACTCCGTCAGAGTTTCGCCTAGGTAGGGGGCCCACACTCCGTCCGAGTGTCGCCTAGCTAGGGGGCCCACACTCCGTCCGAGTGTCGCCTAGCTAGGGGGCCCACACTCCGTCCGAGTGTCGCCTAGCTAGTGGGCCCACACTCCGTCCGAGTGTCCCTTGGCTAGGGGGCCCACACTCCGTCCGTGTGTCGCCTAGCTAGGGGGCCCACACTCCGTCCGAGTGTCGCCTAGCAAGGGGGCTCACACTCCGTCCGAGTGTCGCCTAGCAAGGGGGCCCACACTCCGTCCGAGTGTCGCCTAGCTAGGGGTCCCACACTCCGTCCGAGTGTCGCCTAGCTAGGGGGCCCACACTCCGTCCGAGTGTCGCCTAGCTAGGGGGCCCACACTCCGTCCGAGTGTCGCCTAGCTAGGGGGCCCACACTCCGTCCGAGTGTCGCCTAGCTAGTGGGCCCACACTCCGTCCGAGTGTCCCTTGGCTAGGGGGCCCACACTCCGTCCGAGTGTCGCCTAGCTAGGGGGCCCACATTCTGTCCGATTGTCGCCTAGCAAGGGGGCTCACACTCCGTACGAGTGTCGCCTAGCAAGGGGGCCCACACTCCGTCCGAGTGTCGCCTAGCTAGGGGGCCCACACTCCGTCAGAGTGTCGCCTAGCTAGGGTGCCCACAATCCGTCCAAGTTTCGCCTAGCTAGGGGGTCCACACTCCGTCCGAGTGTCGCCTAGCTAGGGGGCCCACACTCCGTCCGAGTGTCGCCTAGCAAGGGGGCCCACACTCCGTCCGAGTGTCGCCTAGCTAGGGGGTCCACTCTCCGTCCAAGTGTCGCCTAGCTAGGGGGACCACACTCCATCCGAGTGTCGCCTAGCTAGGGGGCCCACACTCCGTCCGAGTGTCGACTAGCTAGTGGGCCCACACTCCGTCCGAGTGTCCCTTGGCTAGGGGGCCCACACTCCGTCCGTGTGTCGCCTAGCTAGGGGGCCCACACACCGTCCGAGTGTCGCCTAGCAAGGGGGCTCACACGCCGTCCGAGTGTCGCCTAGCAAGGGGGCCCACACTCCGTCCGAGTGTCGCCTAGCTAGGGGGCCCACACTCCGTCAGAGTGTCGCCTAGCTAGGGGGCCCACACTCCGTCCGAGTGTCGCCTACCAAGGGGGCCCACACTCCGTCCGAGTGTCGCCTACCTAGGGGGCCCACACTCCGTCCGAGTGTCGCCTACCTAGGGGGCCCACACTCCGTCCGAGTGTCGCCTAGCTAGGGGGCCCACACTCCGTCCGAGTGTCGCCTAGCTAGGGGGCCCACACTCCGTCCGAGTGTCGCCTAGAAAGGGAGCTCACACTCCGTCCGAGTGTCGCCTAGCAAGGGGGCCCACACTCCGTCCGAGTGTCGCCTAGCTAGGGGGCCCACACTCCGTCCGGGTGTCGCCTAGCTAGGGGGCGCACACTCCGTCCGAGTGTCGCCTAGCTAGGGGGTCCACACTCCGTCCGAGTGTCGCCTATATAGGGGGCCCACACTCTGTCAGAGTGTCGCCTAGCTAGGGGGCCCACACTCCGTCCGAGTGTTGGCTAGCTAGGGGGCCCACACTCCGTCCGAGTGTCGCCTAGCTAGGGGGTCCATACTCCGTCCGAGTGTCGCCTAGCTAGGGAGCCCACACTCCATCCGAGTGTCGCCTAGCTAGGGGGCCCACACTCCGTCCGAGTGTCGCATAGCTAGGGGGCCCACGCTCCGTCCGAGTGTCGATGAGCTAGGGGGCCCACACTCCGTCCAAGTGTTGGCTAGCTAGGGGGCCCACACTCCGTCCGAGTGTCGCCTAGCTAGGGGGCCCACACTCCGTCCGAGTGTCGCCTAGCTAGGGGGCCCACACTCCGTCCGAGTGTCGCCTAGCAAGGGGGCCCACACTCCGTCCGAGTGTCGCCTAACTAGGGGGCCCACACTCCGTCCGAGTGTCGCCTAGCTAGGGGGCCCACACTCCGTCCGAGTGTCGCCTACCTAGGGGGCCCACACTCCGTCCGAGTGTCGCCTACCTAGGGGGCCCACACTCCGTCCGAGTGTCGCCTAGCTAGGGGGCCCACACTCCGTCCAAGTGTCCCTTGGCTAGGGGGCCCACACTACGTCCGAGTGTCCCTTGGCTAGGGGGCCCACACTCCGTCCGAGTGTCGCCTAGCTAGGGGGCCCACACTCCGTCCGAGTGTCGCCTAGGAAGGGGGCTCACACTCCGTCCGAGTGTCGCCTAGCAAGGGGGCCCACACTCCGTCCGTGTGTCGCCTAGCTAGGGGGCCCACACTCCGTCCGAGTGTCGCCTAGCAAGGGGGCTCACACGCCGTCCGAGTGTCGCCTAGCTAGGGGGTCCACACTCCGTCCGAGTATCGCCTAGCAAGGGGGCCCACACTCCGTCCGAGTGTCGCCTAGCTAGGGGGCCCACACTCCGTCAGAGTTTCGCCTAGGTAGGGGGCCCACACTCCGTCCGAGTGTCGCCTAGCTAGGGGGCCCACACTCCGTCCGAGTGTCGCCTAGCTAGGGGGCCCACACTCCGTCCGAGTGTCGCCTAGCTAGTGGGCCCACACTCCGTCCGAGTGTCCCTTGGCTAGGGGGCCCACACTCCGTCCGTGTGTCGCCTAGCTAGGGGGCCCACACTCCGTCCGAGTGTCGCCTAGCAAGGGGGCTCACACTCCGTCCGAGTGTCGCCTAGCAAGGGGGCCCACACTCCGTCCGAGTGTCGCCTAGCTAGGGGTCCCACACTCCGTCTGAGTGTCGCCTAGCTAGGGGGCCCACACTCCGTCCGAGTGTCGCCTAGCTAGGGGGCCCACACTCCGTCCGAGTGTCGCCTAGCTAGGGGGCCCACACTCCGTCCGAGTGTCCCTTGGCTAGGGGGCCCACACTCCGTCCGAGTGTCGCCTAGCTAGGGGGCCCACATTCTGTCCGATTGTCGCCTAGCAAGGGGGCTCACACTCCGTACGAGTGTCGCCTAGCAAGGGGGCCCACACTCCGTCCGAGTGTCGCCTAGCTAGGGGGCCCACACTCCGTCAGAGTGTCGCCTAGCTAGGGTGCCCACAATCCGTCCAAGTTTCGCCTAGCTAGGGGGTCCACACTCCGTCCGAGTGTCGCCTAGCTAGGGGGCCCACACTCCGTCCGAGTGTCGCCTAGCTAGGGGGCCCACACTCCGTCCGAGTGTCGCCTAGCAAGGGGGCCCACACTCCGTCCGAGTGTCGCCTAGCTAGGGGGTCCACTCTCCGTCCAAGTGTCGCCTAGCTAGGGGGCCCACACTCCATCCGAGTGTCGCCTTGCTAGGGGGCCCACACTCCGTCCGAGTGTCGACTAGCTAGTGGGCCCACACTCCGTCCGAGTGTCCCTTGGCTAGGGGGCCCACACTCCGTCCGTGTGTCGCCTAGCTAGGGGGCCCACACTCCGTCCGAGTGTCGCCTAGCAAGGGGGCCCACACTCCGTCCGAGTGTCGCCTAGCTAGGGGGCCCACACTCCGTCAGAGTGTCGCCTAGCTAGGGGGCCCACACTCCGTCCGAGTGTCGCCTACCTAGGGGGCCCACACTCCGTCCGAGTGTCGCCTACCTAGGGGGCCCACACTCCGTCCGAGTGTCGCCTACCTAGGGGGCCCACACTCCGTCCGAGTGTCGCCTAGCTAGGGGGCCCACACTCCGTCCGAGTGTCGCCTAGCTAGGGGGCCCACACTCCGTCCGAGTGTCGCTTAGCTAGTGGGCCCAAACTCCGTCCGAATGTTGCCTAGCTAGGGGGCCCACACTCCGTCAGAGTGTCGCCTAGCTAGGGGTCCCACACTCCGTCCGAGTGTCGCCTAGCAAGGGGGACCACACTCCGTCAGAGTGTCGCCTAGCTAGGGGGCCCACACTCCCTCCGAGTGTCGCCTAGCTAGGGGGCCCACACTCCGTCCGAGTGTCGCCTACCTAGGGGGCCCACACTCCGTCCGAGTGTCGCCTAGCTAGGGGGCCCACACTCCGTCCGTGTGTCGCCTAGCTAGGGGGCCCACACTCCGTCCGAGTGTCGCCTACCTAGGGGGCCCACACTCCGTCCGAGTGTCCCTTGGCTAGGGGGCCCACACTCCGTCCGTGTGTCGCCTAGCTAGGGGGCCCACACTCCGTCCGAGTGTCGCCTAGCAAGGGGGCTCACACGCCGTCCGAGTGTCGCCTAGCAAGGGGGCCCACACTCCGTCCGAGTGTCGCCTAGCTAGGGGGCCCACACTCCGTCAGAGTGTCGCCTAGCTAGGGAGCCCACACTCCGTCCGAGTGTCGCCTACCTAGGGGGCCCACACTCCGTCCGAGTGTCGCCTACCTAGGGGGCCCACACTCCGTCCGAGTGTCGCCTACCTAGGGGGCCCACACTCCGTCCGAGTGTCGCCTAGCTAGGGGGCCCACACTCCGTCCGAGTGTCGCCTAGCTAGGGGGCCCACACTCCGTCCGAGTGTCGCTTAGCTAGTGGGCCCAAACTCCGTCCGAATGTTGCCTAGCTAGGGGTCCCACACTCCGTCAGAGTGTCGCCTAGCTAGGGGTCCCACACTCCGTCCGAGTGTCGCCTAGCAAGGGGGAACAAACTCCGTCAGAGTGTCGCCTAGCTAGGGGGCCCACACTCCCTCCGAGTGTAGCCTAGCTAGGGGGCCCACACTCCGTCAGAGTATCGCCTAGCTAGGGGGCCCACACTCCCTCCGAGTGTCGCCTATTTAGGGGGCCCACACTCCGCCCGAGTGTCGCCCAGCTAGGGGGCTCACACTCCATCCGAGTGTCGCCTAGCTAGGGGTCCCACACTCCGTCCGAGTGTCGCCTAGCTAGGGGGCCCACACTCCGTCCGAGTGTCGCCTAGCTAGGGGGCACACACTCCGTCAGAGTTTCGCCTAGGTAGGGGGCCCACACTCCGTCCGAGTGTCGCCTAGCTAGGGGGCCCACACTCCGTCCGAGTGTTGCCTAGCTAGGGGGTCCACTCTCCGTCCAAGTGTCGCCTAGCTAGGGGGCCCACACTCCATCCGAGTGTCGCCTAGCTAGGGGGCCCACACTCCGTCCGAGTGTCGACTAGCTAGTGGGCCCACACTCCGTCCGAGTGTCCCTTGGCTAGGGGACCCACACTTCGTCCGAGTGCCGCCTAGCTAGGGGGCCCACACTCCTTCCGAGTGTCGCCTAGCTAGAGGGCCCACACTCCGTCCGAGTGTCGCCCAACTAGGGGGCCCACACTCCGTCCGAGTGTCACCTAGCTACGGGGCCCACACTCCATCCGAGAGTCACCTAGCAAGGGGGTCCACACTCCGTCAGAGTGTCACCTTGCTAGGGGGCCCACACTCCCTCCGAGTGTCGCCTAGATAGGGGGCCCACACTCTGTCAGAGTGTTGCCTAGCTAGGGGACCCAGACTCCCTCCCAGTGTAGCCTAGCTAGGGGGCCCACACTCCGTCCGAGTGTCGCCTAGCTAGGGGGCCCACACTCCGTCCGAGTGTCGCCTAGCTAGGGGGCCCACACTCCGTCCGAGTGTCGCCTAGCTAGGGGGCCCACACTCCGTCCGAGTGTCGCCTAGCTAGGGGGCCCACACTCCGTCCGAGTGTTGCCTAGCTAGGGGGCCCACACTCCGTCCGAGTATCGCCTAGCTAGGGTGCCCACACTCCGTTCGAGTGTCGCCTAGCTAGGGGGCCCACAATCCTTCCGAGTGTTGCCTAACTAGGGGACCCACACTCCGAGTGTCGCCTAGTAAGGGGGCCCACACTCCGCCAGAGAGTCGCCTACCTAGGGGGCACACACTCCATCCGAGTGTCGCCTAGCTAGGGGGCCCACACTCCGTCCGAGTGTCGCCATCCTACGGGGCCCACAATCCTTCCGAGTGTCGCCTAGCTAGAGGGCCCACACTCCGTCCGAGTGTCGCCTAACTAGGGGGCCCACACTCCGTCCGAGTGTCGCCTAGCTACGGGCCCACACTCCATCCGAGTGTCGCCTAGCAAAGGGGTCCACGCTCCGTCAGAGTGTCACCTTGCTAGGGGGCCCACACTCCCTCCAAGTGTCGCCTAGCTAGGGGCCCACACACCGTCAGAGTGTTGCCTAGCTAGGGGGCCCAGACTCCCTCCGAGTGTCCACTAGCTAGGGGGCCCACACTCCGTCCGAGTGTCACCTAGCTAGGGGGCCCACACTCCGTCCGAGTGTCGAAAAGCTAGGGGGTCCACACTCCGTCCGAGTGTAGCCTAGCTAGGGGGCCCACACTCCGTCCGAGTGTCGACTAGCTAGGGGGCCCACACTCCGTCCGAGTGTCGCCTAGCTAGGGGGCCCACACTCCGTCCGAGTGTCGCCTAGCTAGGGGGCCCACACTCCGTCCGAGTGTCGAAAAGCTAGGGGGTCCACACTCCGTCTGAGTGTAGCCTAGCTAGGGGGCCCACACTCCGCCCGATTGTCGCCTAGCTAGGGGGCCCACACTCCGTCCGAGTGTCGCCTAGCTAGGGGGCCCACACTCCGTCCCAGTGTCGCCTAGCTAGGGGGCCCACACTCCGTCCCAGTGTCGCCTAGCTTGGGGGCCCACACTCCCTCCGAGTGTCGACTAGCTAGGGGTCCTACACTCCGTCAGAGTGTCGCCTAGCTAGGGGGCCCACACTCCGTCAGAGTGTCGCCTAGCTAGGGGGCCCACACTCCGTCAGAGTGTCGCCTAGCTAGGGGACCCACACTCCGTCCGAATGTCGCCTAGCTAGGGGGCATACACTCCTTCCGAGTGTCGCCTAGCTAGGGGGCCCACACTCCGTCCGAGTGTCGCCTAGCTAGGGGGCCCACACTCCGTCCGAGTGTCGCCTAGCTAGGAGGCCCACACTCCGTCCGAGTGTCGCCTAGCTAGGGGGCCCACACTCCCTCCGAGTGTCGCCTAGCTAGGGGACCCACACTCCGTTCGAGTGTCGTCTAGCTAGGGGGCCCACACTCCATCCGAGTGTCGCCTAGCTAGGGGGCCCACACTCCGTCCGAGTGTCGCCTAGCTAGGGGACCCACACTCCGTCCGAGTGTCGCCTAGCTAGGGGGCCCACACTCCGTCGGAGTGTCGCCTAGCTAGGGGGCCCACACTCCGTCCGAGTGTCGCCTAGCTAGGGGGCCCACACTCCGTCCGAGTGTCGCCTAGCTAGGGGGCCCACACTCCATCCGAGTGTCGCCTAGCTAGGGGGCCCACACTCCGTCCGAGTGTCGCCTAGCTAGGGGGCCCACACTCTGTCCGAGTGTCGCCTAGCTAGGGGGCCCACACTCCGTCCGAGTGTCGCCTAGCTATGGGTGCTCACACTCCGTCCGAGTGTCGCCTAACTAGGGGGCCCACACTTCGCCCAAGTGTCGCCTAGCTAGGGGGCCCACACTCCGTCAGAGTGTAGCCTAACTAGGGGGCCCACACTCCGACAGAGTGTCACCTAGCTGGGGGGCCCACACTCCGTCCGAGTGTCGCCTAGCTAGGGGGCCCACACTCCGTCCGAGTGTCGCCTAGGAAGGGGGCTCACACTCCGTCCGAGTGTCGCCTAGCTAGGGGGCCCACACTCCCTCCGTGTGTCGCCTAGCTAGGGGGCCCACACTCCGTCAGAGTATCGCCTAGCTAGGGTTCCCACACTCCCTCCGAGTGTCGCCTATTTAGGGGGCCCACACTCCGCCCGAGTGTTGCCCAGCTAGGGGGCTCACACTCCATCCGAGTGTCGCCTAACTAGGGGGCCCACACTCCGTCCGAGTGTCGCCTAGCTAGGGGGCCCACACTCCGTCCGAGTGTCGCCTAGCTAGGGGGCCCACACTCCGTCAGAGTTTCGCCTAGCTAGGGGGCCCACACTCCGTCCGAGTTTCGCCTAGCTAGGGGGTACACACTCCGTCCGAGTGTCGCCTAGCTAGGGGGCCCACACTCCGTCCGAGTGTCGCCTAGCTAGGGGGCCCACACTCCGTCCGAGTGTCGCGTAGCTAGGGGGCCCACACTCCGTCCGAGTGTCACCTAGCTAGTGGGCCCACACTCCGTCCGAGTGTCACTTGGCTAGGGGGCCCACACTCCGTCCGAGTGTCGCCTAGCTAGGGGGCCCACACTCCGTCCGAGTGTCGCCTAGCTAGGGGGTCCACACTCCGTCCGAGTGTCGCCTAGCTAGGGGGTCCACACTCCGTCCGAGTGTCGCCTAGCTAGAGGGCCCACAATCCGTCCCAGTGTTGCCTAGCTAGGGGGCCCACACTCCGCCCGAGTGTCGCCTAGCTAGGGGGCCCACACTCCGCCCGAGTGTCGTCTAGCTAGGGGGCCCACACTCCGTCCCAGTGTGGCCTAGCTTGGGGGCCCACACTCCCTCCGAGTGTCGACTAGCTAGGGGTCCCACACTCCGTCAGAGTGTCGCCTAGCTAGGGGGCCCACACTCCGTCAGAGTGTCGCCTAGCTAGGGGGCCCACACTCCGTCAGAGTGTCGCCTAGCTAGGGGACCCACACTCCGTCCGAATGTCGCCTAGCTAGGGGGCATACACTCCTTCCGAGTGTCGCCTAGCTAGGGGGCCCACACTCCGTCCGAGTGTCGCCTAGCTAGGGGGCCCACACTCCGTCCGAGTGTCGCCTAGCTAGGAGGCCCACACTCCGTCCGAGTGTCGCCTAGCTAGGGGGCCCACACTCCCTCCGAGTGTCGCCTAGCTAGGGGACCCACACTCCGTTCGAGTGTCGTCTAGCTAGGGGGCCCACACTCCATCCGAGTGTCGCCTAGCTAGGGGGCCCACACTCCGTCCGAGTGTCGCCTAGCTAGGGGGCCCACACTCCGTCCGAGTGTCGCCTAGCTAGGGGGCCCACACTCCGTCCGAGTGTCGCCTAGCTAGTGGGCCCACACTCCGTCCGAGTGTCGCCTAGCTAGGGGGTCCACACTCCGTCCGAGTGTCGCCTAGCTAGGGGGTCCACACTCCGTCCGAGTGTCGCCTAGCTAGAGGGCCCACAATCCGTCCCAGTGTTGCCTAGCTAGGGGGCCCACACTCCGCCCGAGTGTCGCCTAGCTAGGGGGCCCACACTCCGCCCGAGTGTCGTCTAGCTAGGGGGCCCACACTCCGTCCCAGTGTGGCCTAGCTTGGGGGCCCACACTCCCTCCGAGTGTCGACTAGCTAGGGGTCCCACACTCCGTCAGAGTGTCGCCTAGCTAGGGGGCCCACACTCCGTCAGAGTGTCGCCTAGCTAGGGGGCCCACACTCCGTCAGAGTGTCGCCTAGCTAGGGGACCCACACTCCGTCCGAATGTCGCCTAGCTAGGGGGCATACACTCCTTCCGAGTGTCGCCTAGTCGGGGGGGGCCCACACTCCGTCCGAGTGTCGCCTAGCTAGGGGGCCCACACTCCGTCCGAGTGTCGCCTAGCTAGGAGGCCCACACTCCGTCCGAGTGTCGCCTAGCTAGGGGGCCCACACTCCCTCCGAGTGTCGCCTAGCTAGGGGACCCACAGTCCGTTCGAGTGTCGTCTAGCTAGGGGGCCCACACTCCATCCGAGTGTCGCCTAGCTAGGGGGCCCACACTCCGTCCGAGTGTCGCCTAGCTAGGGGGCCCACACTCCGTCCGAGTGTCGCCTAGCTAGGGGGCCCACACTCCGTCCGAGTGTCGCCTAGCTAGTGGGCCCACACTCCGTCCGAGTGTCGCCTAGCTAGGGGGCCCACACTCCATCCGAGTGTCGCCTAGCTAGGGGGCCCACACTCCGTCCGAGTGTCGCCTAGCTAGGGGACCCACACTTCGTCCGAGTGTCGCCTAGCTAGGGGGCCCACACTCTGTCCGAGTGTCGCCTAGCTAGGGGGCCCACACTCGGTCCGAGTGTCGCCTAGCTAAGGGTGCTCACACTCCGTCCGAGTGTCGCATAACTAGGGGGCCCACACTTCGCCCGAGTGTCGCCTAGCTAGGGGGCCCACACTCCGTCAGAGTGTCGCCTAACTAGGGGGCCCACACTCCGTCAGAGTGTCACCTAGCTAGGGGGCCCACACTCCGTCCGAGTGTCGCCTAGCTAGGGGGCCCACACTCCGTCCGAGTGTCGCCTAGGAAGGGGGCTCACACTCCGTCCGATTGTCGCCTAGCTAGGGGGCCCACACTCCCTCCGAGTGTCGCCTAGCTAGGGGGCCCACACTCCGTCAGAGTATCGCCTAGCTAGGGGGCCCACACTCCCTCCGAGTGTCGCCTATTTAGGGGACCCACACTCCGCCCGAGTGTCGCCCAGCTAGGGGGCTCACACTCCATTCGAGTGTCGCCTAACTAGGGGGCCCACACTCCGTCCGAGTGTCGCCTAACTAGGGGGCCCACACTCCGTTCGAGTGTCGCCTAGCTAGGGGGCCCACACTCCGTCAGAGTTTCGCCGAGCTAGGGGGCCCACACTACGTCCGAGTTTCGCCTAGCTAGGGGTACACACTCCGTCCTAGTGTCGCCTAGCTAGGGGGCCCACACTCCGTCCGAGTGTCGCCTAGCTAGGGGGCCCACACTCCGTCAGAGTGTCGCGTAGCTAGTGGGCCCACACTCCGTCCGAGTGTCACTTGGCTAGGGGCCCCACACACCGTCCGAGTGTCGCCTAGCTAGGGGGCCCACACTACGTCCGAGTGTCGCCTAGCTAGGGGGCCCACACTCCGTCCGAGTGTCGCCTAGCTAGGGGGCCCACACTCCGTCCGAGTGTCGCCTAGCTAGGGGGCCCACACTCCGTCCGAGTGTCGCCTAGCTAGGGGGCCCACACTCCGTCCGAGTGTCGCCTAGCTAGTGGGCCCAAACTCCGTCCGAATGTTGCCTAGCTAGGGGGCCAACACTCCTTCAGAGTGTCGCCTAGCTAGGGGTCCCACACTCCGTCCGAGTGTCGCCTAGCAAGGGGGACCACACTCCGTCCGAGTGTTGGCTAGCTAGGGGGACCACACTCCGTCCGAGTGTCGCCTAGCTAGGGGGCCCACACTCCCTCCGAGTGTCGCCTAGCTAGGGGGCCCACACTCCGTCAGAGTATCGCCTAGCTAGGGGGCCCACACTCCGTCCGAGTGTCGCCTAGCTAGGGGGCCCACACTCCGTCCGAGTGTCGCCTAGCTAGGGGGCCCACACTCCGTCCGAGTGTCGCCTAGCTAGGGGGCCCACACTCCGTCCGAGTGTCGCCTCGCTAGGGGGCCCACACTCCGTCCGAGTGTTGCCTAGCTAGGGGGCCCACACTCCGTCCGAGTATCGCCTAGCTAGGGTGCCCACACTCCGTTCGAGTGTCGCCTAGCTAGGGGGCCCACAATCCTTCCGAGTGTTGCCTAACTAGGGGACCCACACTCCGAGTGTCGCCTAGTAAGGGGGCCCACACTCCGCCAGAGAGTCGCCTACCTAGGGGGCACACACTCCGTCCGAGTGTCGCCTAGCTAGGGGGCCCACACTCCGTCCGAGTGTCGCCATCCTACGGGGCCCACAATCCTTCCGAGTGTCGCCTAGCTAGAGGGCCCACACTCCGTCCGAGTGTCGCCTAACTAGGGGGCCCACACTCCGTCCGAGTGTCGCCTAGCTACGGGCCCACACTCCATCCGAGTGTCGCCTAGCAAAGGGGTCCACGCTCCGTCAGAGTGTCACCTTGCTAGGGGGCCCACACTCCCTCCAAGTGTCGCGTAGCTAGGGGGCCCACACACCGTCAGAGTGTTGCCTAGCTAGGGGGCCCAGACTCCCTCCGAGTGTCGACTATCTAGGGGGCCCACACTCCGTCCGAGTGTCACCTAGCTAGGGGGCCCACACTCCGTCCGAGTGTCGAAAAGCTAGGGGGTCCACACTCCGTCCGAGTGTAGCCTAGCTAGGGGGCCAACACTCCGTCCGAGTGTCGACTAGCTAGGGGGCCCACACTCCGTCCGAGTGTCGCCTAGCTAGGGGGCCCACACTCCGTCCGAGTGTCGCCTAGCTAGGGGGCCCACACTCCGTCCGAGTGTCGAAAAGCTAGGGGGTCCACACTCCGTCTGAGTTTAGCCTAGCTAGGGGGCCCACACTCCGCCCGATTGTCGCCTAGCTAGGGGGCCCACACTCCGTCCGAGTGTCGCCTAGCTAGGGGGCCCACACTCCGTCCCAGTGTCGCCTAGCTAGGGGGCCCACACTCCGTCCCAGTGTCGCCTAGCTTGGGGGCCCACACTCCCTCCGAGTGTCGACTAGCTAGGGGTCCTACACTCCGTCAGAGTGTCGCCTAGCTAGGGGGCCCACACTCCGTCAGCGTGTCGCCTAGCTAGGGGGCCCACACTCCGTCAGAGTGTCGCCTAGCTAGGGGACCCACACTCCGTCCGAATGTCGCCTAGCTAGGGGGCATACACTCCTTCCGAGTGTCGCCTAGCTAGGGGGCCCACACTCCGTCCGAGTGTCGCCTAGCTAGGGGGCCCACACTCCGTCCGAGTGTCGCCTAGCTAGGAGGCCCACACTCCGTCCGAGTGTCGCCTAGCTAGGGGGGCCCACACTCCCTCCGAGTGTCGCCTAGCTAGGGGACCCACACTCCGTTCGAGTGTCGTCTAGCTAGGGGGCCCACACTCCATCCGAGTGTCGCCTAGCTAGGGGGCCCACACTCCGTCCGAGTGTCGCCTAGCTAGGGGGCCCACACTCCGTCCGAGTGTCGCCTAGCTAGGGGGCCCACACTCCGTCCGAGTGTCGCCTAGCTAGGGGGCCCACACTCCGTCCGAGTGTCGCCTAGCTAGGGGGCCCACACTCCGTCCGAGTGTCGCCTAGCTAGGGGGCCCACATTCCGTCCGAGTGTCGCCTAGCTAGGGGACCCACACTTCGTCCGAGTGTCGCCTAGCTAGGGGGCCCACACTCTGTCCGAGTGTCGCCTAGCTAGGGGGCCCACACTCGGTCCGAGTGTCGCCTAGCTAAGGGTGCTCACACTCCGTCCGAGTGTCGCCTAACTAGGGGGCCCACACTTCGCCCGAGTGTCGCCTAGCTAGGGGGCCCACACTCCGTCAGAGTGTCGCCTAACTAGGGGGCCCACACTCCGTCAGAGTGTCACCTAGCTAGGGGGCCCACACTCCGTCCGAGTGTCGCCTAGCTAGGGGGCCCACACTCCGTCCGAGTGTCGCCTAGCTAGGGGGCCCACACTCCGTCCGAGTGTCGCCTAACTAGGGGACCCACACTTCATCCGAGTGTCGCCTAGCTAGGGGGCCCACACTCCTTCCGAGTGTCGCCTAGCTAGAGGGCCCACACTCCGTCCGAGTGTCGCCTAACTAGGGGGCCCACACTCCTTCCGAGTGTCGCCTAGCTAGGGGGCCCACACTCCGTCCGAGTGTCGCCTAGCTAGGGGTCCCACACTCCGTCCGAGTGTCACCTAGCTAGGGTGCCCACACTCCGTCCGAGTGTCGCCTAGCTAGGGGGCCCACACTCCTTCCGAGTGTTGCCTAACTAGGGGACCCACACTCCGAGTATCGCCTAGCAAGGGGGCCCACACTCCGTCAGAGAGTCGCCTACCTAGGGGGCACACACTCCGTCCGAGTGTCGCCTAGCTAGGGGGCCCACACTCCGTCCGAGTTTCGCCTAGCTAGGGGGCCCACACTCCATCCGAGTGTCGCCAACCTAGGGGGACCACACTCCGTCCGATTGTCGCCTAGCTAGGGGACCCACACTTCGTCCGACTGTCGCCTATCTAGGGGGCCCACACTCCTTCCGAGTGTCGCCTAGCTAGAGGGCCCACACTCCGTCCGAGTGTCGCCTAATTAGGGGGCCCACACTCCGTCCGAGTGTCGCCTAGCTACGGTGCCCACACTCCATCCGAGTGTCGCCTAGCAAGGGGGTCCACACTCCGTCAGAGTGTCACCTTGCTAGGAGGCCCACACTCCCTCCGAGTGTCGCCTAGCTAGGGGGCCCACACTCTGTCAGAGTGTTGCCTAGCTAGGGGGACCAGACTCCCTCCGAGTGTCGCCTAGCTAGGGGACCCACACTCCGTCCGAGTGTCGCCTAGCTAGGGGGCCCACACTCCGTCCGAGTGTCGCCTAGCTAGGGGGCCCACACTCCGTCCGAGTGTCGCCTAGCTAGGGGGCCCACACTCCGTCCGAGTGTCGCCTAGCTAGGGGGCCCACACTCCGTTCGAGTGTAGCCTAGCTAGGGGGCCCACACTCCGTCCGAGTGTCGCCTAGCTAGGGGGTCCACACTCCTTCCGAGTGTCGCCAAACTAGGGGACCCACAATCGGAGTGTCGCCTAGCAAGGGGGCCCACACTCCGTCAGAGAGTCGCCTAGCTAGGGGGCCCACACTCCGTTCGAGTGTCGAAAAGCTAGGGGGTCCACACTCCGTTCGAGTGTAGCCTAGCTAGGGGGTCTACACTCCGTCCGAGTGTCGCCTAGCTAGGGGGTCCACACTCCTTCCGAGTGTCGCCAAACTAGGGGACCCACAATCGGAGTGTCGCCTAGCAAGGGGGCCCACACTCCGTCAGAGAGTCGCCTAGCTAGGGGGCCCACACTCCGTCTGAGTGTCGCCTAGCTAGTGGGCCCACACTCCATCCGAGTGTCGCCTTGTTAGGGGGCCCACACTCCGTACGAGTGTCGCCTAGCTAGTGGGCCCACACTCCTTCCGAGTGTCGCCTAGCTAGGGGGCCCACACTCCGTCCGAGTGTCGCCTAGCTAGGGGGCCCACACTCCGTCCGAGTGTCGCCTAGCAAGGCGGCCCACACTCCGTCCGAGTGTTGCCTAGCTAGGGGGCTCACACTCCGTCCGAGTGTCGCCTAGCTAGGGGGCCCACACTCCGTCCGAGTGTCGCCTAGAAAGGGAGCTCACACTCCGTCCGAGTGTCGCCTAGCAAGGGGGCCCACACTCCGTCCGAGTGTCGCCTAGCTAGCGGGCCCACACTCCGTCCGGGTGTCGCCTAGCTAGGGGGCGCACACTCCGTCCGAGTGTCGCCTAGCTAGGGGGTCCACACTCCGTCCGAGTGTCGCCTATATAGGGGGCCCACACTCTGTCAGAGTGTCGCCTAGCTAGGGGGCCCACACTCCTTCCGAGTGTTGGCTAGCTAGGGGGCCCACACTCCGTCCGAGTGTCGCCTAGCTAGGGGGTCCATACTCCGTCCGAGTGTCGCCTAGCTAGGGAGCCCACACTCCGTCCGAGTGTCGCCTAGCTAGGGGGCCCACACTCCGTCCGAGTGTCGCATAGCTAGGGGGCCCACGCTCCGTCCGAGTGTCGATGAGCTAGGGGGCCCACACTCCGTCCAAGTGTTGGCTAGCTAGGGGGCCCACACTCCGTCCGAGTGTCGCCTAGCTAGGGGGCCCACACTCCGTCCGAGTGTCGCCTAGCTAGGGGGCCCACACTCCGTCCGAGTGTCGCCTAGCAAGGGGGCCCACACTCCGTCCGAGTGTCGCCTAGCTAGGGGGCCCACACTCCGTCCGAGTGTCGCCTAGCTAGGGGGCCCACACTCCGTCCGAGTGTCGCCTACCTAGGGGGCCCACACTCCGTCCGAGTGTCGCCTACCTAGGGGGCCCACACTCCGTCCGAGTGTCGCCTAGCTAGGGGGCCCACACTCCGTCCAAGTGTCCCTTGGCTAGGGGGCCCACACTCCGTCCGAGTGTCCCTTGGCTAGGGGGCCCACACTCCGTCCGAGTGTCGCCTAGCTAGGGGGCCCACACTCCGTCCGAGTGTCGCCTAGGAAGGGGGCTCACACTCCGTCCGAGTGTCGCCTAGCAAGGGGGCCCACACTCCGTCCGAGTGTCGCCTAGCTAGGGGGCCCACACTCCGTCAGAGTGTCGCCTAGCTCGGGGGCCCACACTCCGTCAGAGTGTCGCCTAGCTAGGGGGCCCACACTCCGTCCAAGTTTCGCCTAGCTAGGGGGTCCACACTCCGTCCGAGTATCGCCTAGCAAGGGGGCCCACACTCCGTCCGAGTGTCGCCTAGCTAGGGGGCCCACACTCCGTCAGAGTTTCGCCTAGGTAGGGGGCCCACACTCCGTCCGAGTGTCGCCTAGCTAGGGGGCCCACACTCCGTCCGAGTGTCGCCTAGCTAGTGGGCCCACACTCCGTCCGAGTGTCCCTTGGCTAGGGGGCCCACACTCCGTCCGTGTGTCGCCTAGCTAGGGGGCCCACACTCCGTCCGAGTGTCGCCTAGCAAGGGGGCTCACACTCCGTCCGAGTGTCGCCTAGCAAGGGGGCCCACACTCCGTCCGAGTGTCGCCTAGCTAGGGGTCCCACACTCCGTCCGAGTGTCGCCTAGCTAGGGGGCCCACACTCCGTCCGAGTGTCGCCTAGCTAGGGGGCCCACACTCCGTCCGAGTGTCGCCTAGCTAGGGGGCCCACACTCCGTCCGAGTGTCGCCTAGCTAGTGGGCCCACACTCCGTCCGAGTGTCCCTTGGCTAGGGGGCCCACACGCCGTCCGAGTGTCGCCTAGCTAGGGGGCCCACATTCCGTCCGATTGTCGCCTAGCAAGGGGGCTCACACTCCGTACGAGTGTCGCCTAGCAAGGGGGCCCACACTCCGTCCGAGTGTCGCCTAGCTAGGGGGCCCACACTCCGTCAGAGTGTCGCCTAGCTAGGGTGCCCACAATCCGTCCAAGTTTCGCCTAGCTAGGGGGTCCACACTCCGTCCGAGTGTCGCCTAGCTAGGGGGCCCACACTCCGTCCGAGTGTCGCCTAGCAAGGGGGCCCACACTCCGTCCGAGTGTCGCCTAGCTAGGGGGCCCACACTCCGTCCGAGTGTCGCCTATCTAGGGGGCCCACACTCCGTCAGAGTTTCGCCTAGGTAGGGGGCCCACACTCCGTCCGAGTGTCGCCTAGCTAGGGGGCCCACACTCCGTCCGAGTGTCGGCTAGCTAGGGGGTCCACTCTCCGTCCAAGTGTCGCCTAGCTAGGGGGCCCACACTCCATCCGAGTGTCGCCTAGCTAGGGGGCCCACACTCCGTCCGAGTGTCGACTAGCTAGTGGGCCCACACTCCGTCCGAGTGTCCCTTGGCTAGGGGGCCCACACTCCGTCCGTGTGTCGCCTAGCTAGGGGGCCCACACTCCGTCCGAGTGTCGCCTAGCAAGGGGGCTCACACGCCGTCCGAGTGTCGCCTAGCAAGGGGGCCCACACTCCGTCCGAGTGTCGCCTAGCTAGGGGGCCCACACTCCGTCAGAGTGTCGCCTAGCTAGGGGGCCCACACTCCGTCCGAGTGTCGCCTACCTAGGGGGCCCACACTCCGTCCGAGTGTCGCCTACCTAGGGGGCCCACACTCCGTCCGAGTGTCGCCTACGTAGGGGGCCCACACTCCGTCCGAGTGTCGCCTAGCTAGGGGGCCCACACTCCGTCCGAGTGTCGCCTAGCTAGGGGGCCCACACTCCGTCCGAGTGTCGCCTAGAAAGGGAGCTCACACTCCGTCCGAGTGTCGCCTAGCAAGGGGGCCCACACTCCGTCCGAGTGTCGCCTAGCTAGGGGGCCCACACTCCGTCCGGGTGTCGCCTAGCTAGGGGGCGCACACTCCGTCCGAGTGTCGCCTAGCTAGGGGGTCCACACTCCGTCCGAGTGTCGCCTATATAGGGGGCCCACACTCTGTCAGAGTGTCGCCTAGCTAGGGGGCCCACACTCCGTCCGAGTGTTGGCTAGCTAGGGGGCCCACACTCCGTCCGAGTGTCGCCTAGCTAGGGGGTCCATACTCCGTCCGAGTGTCGCCTAGCTAGGGAGCCCACACTCCGTCCGAGTGTCGCCTAGCTAGGGGGCCCACACTCCGTCCGAGTGTCGCATAGCTAGGGGGCCCACGCTCCGTCCGAGTGTCGATGAGCTAGGGGGCCCACACTCCGTCCAAGTGTTGGCTAGCTAGGGGGCCCACACTCCGTCCGAGTGTCGCCTAGCTAGGGGGCCCACACTCCGTCCGAGTGTCGCCTAGCTAGGGGGCCCACACTCCGTCCGAGTGTCGCCTAGCAAGGGGGCCCACACTCCGTCCGAGTGTCGCCTAACTAGGGGGCCCACACTCCGTCCGAGTGTCGCCTAGGAAGGGGGCTCACACTCCGTCCGAGTGTCGCCTAGCAAGGGGGCCCACACTCCGTCCGTGTGTCGCCTAGCTAGGGGGCCCACACTCCGTCCGAGTGTCGCCTAGCAAGGGGGCTCACACGCCGTCCGAGTGTCGCCTAGCTAGGGGGTCCACACTCCGTCCGAGTATCGCCTAGCAAGGGGGCCCACACTCCGTCCGAGTGTCGCCTAGCTAGGGGGTCCACACTCCGTCAGAGTTTCGCCTAGGTAGGGGGCCCACACTCCGTCCGAGTGTCGCCTAGCTAGGGGGCCCACACTCCGTCCGAGTGTCGCCTAGCTAGGGGGCCCACACTCCGTCCGAGTGTCGCCTAGCTAGTGGGCCCACACTCCGTCCGAGTGTCCCTTGGCTAGGGGGCCCACACTCCGTCCGTTTGTCGCCTAGCTAGGGGGCCCACACTCCGTCCGAGTGTCGCCTAGCAAGGGGGCTCACACTCCGTCCGAGTGTCGCCTAGCAAGGGGGCCCACACTCCGTCCGAGTGTCGCCTAGCTAGGGGTCCCACACTCCGTCCGAGTGTCGCCTAGCTAGGGGGCCCACACTCCGTCCGAGTGTCGCCTAGCTAGGGGGCCCACACTCCGTCCGAGTGTCGCCTAGCTAGGGGGCCCACACTCCGTCCGAGTGTCGCCTACGTAGGGGGCCCACACTCCGTCCGAGTGTCGCCTAGCTAGGGGGCCCACACTCCGTCCGAGTGTCGCCTAGCTAGGGGGCCCACACTCCGTCCGAGTGTCGCCTAGAAAGGGAGCTCACACTCCGTCCGAGTGTCGCCTAGCAAGGGGGCCCACACTCCGTCCGAGTGTCGCCTAGCTAGGGGGCCCACACTCCGTCCGGGTGTCGCCTAGCTAGGGGGCGCACACTCCGTCCGAGTGTCGCCTAGCTAGGGGGTCCACACTCCGTCCGAGTGTCGCCTATATAGGGGGCCCACACTCTGTCAGAGTGTCGCCTAGCTAGGGGGCCCACACTCCGTCCGAGTGTTGGCTAGCTAGGGGGCCCACACTCCGTCCGAGTGTCGCCTAGCTAGGGGGTCCATACTCCGTCCGAGTGTCGCCTAGCTAGGGAGCCCACACTCCGTCCGAGTGTCGCCTAGCTAGGGGGCCCACACTCCGTCCGAGTGTCGCATAGCTAGGGGGCCCACGCTCCGTCCGAGTGTCGATGAGCTAGGGGGCCCACACTCCGTCCAAGTGTTGGCTAGCTAGGGGGCCCACACTCCGTCCGAGTGTCGCCTAGCTAGGGGGCCCACACTCCGTCCGAGTGTCGCCTAGCTAGGGGGCCCACACTCCGTCCGAGTGTCGCCTAGCAAGGGGGCCCACACTCCGTCCGAGTGTCGCCTAACTAGGGGGCCCACACTCCGTCCGAGTGTCGCCTAGGAAGGGGGCTCACACTCCGTCCGAGTGTCGCCTAGCAAGGGGGCCCACACTCCGTCCGTGTGTCGCCTAGCTAGGGGGCCCACACTCCGTCCGAGTGTCGCCTAGCAAGGGGGCTCACACGCCGTCCGAGTGTCGCCTAGCTAGGGGGTCCACACTCCGTCCGAGTATCGCCTAGCAAGGGGGCCCACACTCCGTCCGAGTGTCGCCTAGCTAGGGGGTCCACACTCCGTCAGAGTTTCGCCTAGGTAGGGGGCCCACACTCCGTCCGAGTGTCGCCTAGCTAGGGGGCCCACACTCCGTCCGAGTGTCGCCTAGCTAGGGGGCCCACACTCCGTCCGAGTGTCGCCTAGCTAGTGGGCCCACACTCCGTCCGAGTGTCCCTTGGCTAGGGGGCCCACACTCCGTCCGTTTGTCGCCTAGCTAGGGGGCCCACACTCCGTCCGAGTGTCGCCTAGCAAGGGGGCTCACACTCCGTCCGAGTGTCGCCTAGCAAGGGGGCCCACACTCCGTCCGAGTGTCGCCTAGCTAGGGGTCCCACACTCCGTCCGAGTGTCGCCTAGCTAGGGGGCCCACACTCCGTCCGAGTGTCGCCTAGCTAGGGGGCCCACACTCCGTCCGAGTGTCGCCTAGCTAGGGGGCCCACACTCCGTCCGAGTGTCGCCTAGCTAGTGGGCCCACACTCCGTCCGAGTGTCCCTTGGCTAGGGGGCCCACACTCCGTCCGAGTGTCGCCTAGCTAGGGGGCCCACATTCTGTCCGATTGTCGCCTAGCAAGGGGGCTCACACTCCGTACGAGTGTCGCCTAGCAAGGGGGCCCACACTCCATCCGAGTGTCGCCTAGCTAGGGGGCCCACACTCCGTCAGAGTGTCGCCTAGCTAGGGTGCCCACAATCCGTCCAAGATTCGCCTAGCTAGGGGGTCCACACTCCGTCCGAGTGTCGCCTAGCTAGGGGGCCCACACTCCGTCCGAGTGTCGCCTAGCAAGGGGGCCCACACTCCGTCCGAGTGTCGCCTAGCTAGGGGGTCCACTCTCCGTCCAAGTGTCGCCTAGCTAGGGGGACCACACTCCATCCGAGTGTCGCCTAGCTAGGGGGCCCACACTCCGTCCGAGTGTCGACTAGCTAGTGGGCCCACACTCCGTCCGAGTGTCCCTTGGCTAGGGGGCCCACACTCCGTCCGTGTGTCGCCTAGCTAGGGGGCCCACACTCCGTCCGAGTGTCGCCTAGCAAGGGGGCTCACACGCCGTCCGAGTGTCGCCTAGCAAGGGGGCCCACACTCCGTCCGAGTGTCGCCTAGCTAGGGGGCCCACACTCCGTCAGAGTGTCGCCTAGCTAGGGGGCCCACACTCCGTCCGAGTGTCGCCTACCTAGGGGGCCCACACTCCGTCCGAGTGTCGCCTACCTAGGGGGCCCACACTCCGTCCGAGTGTCGCCTACCTAGGGGGCCCACACTCCGTCCGAGTGTCGCCTAGCTAGGGGGCCCACACTCCGTCCGAGTGTCGCCTAGCTAGGGGGCCCACACTCCGTCCGAGTGTCGCCTAGAAAGGGAGCTCACACTCCGTCCGAGTGTCGCCTAGCAAGGGGGCCCACACTCCGTCCGAGTGTCGCCTAGCTAGGGGGCCCACACTCCGTCCGGGTGTCGCCTAGCTAGGGGGCGCACACTCCGTCCGAGTGTCGCCTAGCTAGGGGGTCCACACTCCGTCCGAGTGTCGCCTATATAGGGGGCCCACACTCTGTCAGAGTGTCGCCTAGCTAGGGGGCCCACACTCCGTCCGAGTGTTGGCTAGCTAGGGGGCCCACACTCCGTCCGAGTGTCGCCTAGCTAGGGGGTCCATACTCCGTCCGAGTGTCGCCTAGCTAGGGAGCCCACACTCCGTCCGAGTGTCGCCTAGCTAGGGGGCCCACACTCCGTCCGAGTGTCGCATAGCTAGGGGGCCCACGCTCCGTCCGAGTGTTGATGAGCTAGGGGGCCCACACTCCGTCCAAGTGTTGGCTAGCTAGGGGGCCCACACTCCGTCCGAGTGTCGCCTAGCTAGGGGGCCCACACTCCGTCCGAGTGTCGCCTAGCTAGGGGGCCCACACTCCGTCCGAGTGTCGCCTAGCAAGGGGGCCCACACTCCGTCCGAGTGTCGCCTAACTAGGGGGCCCACACTCCGTCCGAGTGTCGCCTAGCTAGGGGGCCCACACTCCGTCCGAGTGTCGCCTACCTAGGGGGCCCACACTCCGTCCGAGTGTCGCCTACCTAGGGGGCCCACACTCCGTCCGAGTGTCGCCTAGCTAGGGGGCCCACACTCCGTCCAAGTGTCCCTTGGCTAGGGGGCCCACGCTACGTCCGAGTGTCCTTTGGCTAGGGGGCCCACACTCCGTCCGAGTGTCGCCTAGCTAGGGGGCCCACACTCCGTCCGAGAGTCGCCTAGGAAGGGGGCTCACACTCCGTCCGAGTGTCGCCTAGCAAGGGGGCCCACACTCCGTCCGTGTGTCGCCTAGCTAGGGGGCCCACACTCCGTCCGAGTGTCGCCTAGCAAGGGGGCTCACACGCCGTCCGAGTGTCGCCTAGCTAGGGGGTCCACACTCCGTCCGAGTATCGCCTAGCAAGGGGGCCCACACTCCGTCCGAGTGTCTCCTAGCTAGGGGGCCCACACTCCGTCAGAGTTTCGCCTAGGTAGGGGGCCCACACTCCGTCCGAGTGTCGCCTAGCTAGGGGGCCCACACTCCGTCCGAGTGTCGCCTAGCTAGGGGGCCCACACTCCGTCCGAGTGTCGCCTAGCTAGTGGGCCCACACTCCGTCCGAGTGTCCCTTGGCTAGGGGGCCCACACTCCGTCCGTGTGTCGCCTAGCTAGGGGTCCCACACTCCGTCCGAGTGTCGCCTAGCTAGGGGGCCCACACTCCGTCCGAGTGTCGCCTAGCTAGGGTGCCCACAATCCGTCCAAGTTTCGCCTAGCTAGGGGGTCCACACTCCGTCCGAGTGTCGCCTAGCTAGGGGGCCCACACTCCGTCCGAGTGTCGCCTAGCAAGGGGGCCCACACTCCGTCCGAGTGTTGCCTAGCTAGGGGGCCCACACTCCGTCCGAGTGTCGCCTAGCTAGGGGGCCCACACTCCGTCAGAGTTTCGCCTAGGTAGGGGGCCCACACTCCGTCCGAGTGTCGCCTAGCTAGGGGGCCCACATTCCGTCCGACTGTCGCCTAGCTAGGGGGTCCACTCTCCGTCCAAGTGTCGCCTAGCTAGGGGGCCCACACTCCATCCGAGTGTCGCCTAGCTAGGGGGCCCACACTCCGTCCGAGTGTCGACTAGCTAGTGGGCCCACACTCCGTCCGAGTGTCCCTTGGCTAGGGGGCCCACACTCCGTCCGTGTGTCGCCTAGCTAGGGGGCCCACACTCCGTCCGAGTGTCGCCTAGCAAGGGGGCTCACACGCCGTCCGAGTGTCGCCTAGCAAGGGGGCCCACACTCCGTCCGAGTGTCGCCTAGCTAGGGGGCCCACACTCCGTCAGAGTGTCGCCTAGCTAGGGGGCCCACACTCCGTCCGAGTGTCGCCTACCTAGGGGCCCCACACTCCGTCCGAGTGTCGCCTACCTAGGGGGCCCACACTCCGTCCGAGTGTCGCCTACCTAGGGGGCCCACACTCCGTCCGAGTGTCGCCTAGCTAGGGGGCCCACACTCCGTCCGAGTGTCGCCTAGCTAGGGGGCCCACACTCCGTCCGAGTGTCGCTTAGCTAGTGGGCCCAAACTCCGTCCGAATGTTGCCTAGCTAGGGGGCCCACACTCCGTCAGAGTGTCGCCTAGCTAGGGGTCCCACACTCCGTCCGAGTGTCGCCTAGCAAGGGGGACCACACTCCGTCAGAGTGTCGCCTAGCTAGGGGGCCCACACTCCCTCCGAGTGTCGCCTAGCTAGGGGGCCCACACTCCGTCCGAGTGTCGCCTACCTAGGGGGCCCACACTCCGTCCGAGTGTCGCCTAGCTAGGGGGCCCACACTCCGTCCGTGTGTCGCCTAGCTAGGGGGCCCACACTCCGTCCGAGTGTCGCCTACCTAGGGGGCCCACACTCCGTCCGAGTGTCCCTTGGCTAGGGGGCCCACACTCCGTCCGTGTGTCGCCTAGCTAGGGGGCCCACACTCCGTCCGAGTGTCGCCTAGCAAGGGGGCTCACACGCCGTCCGAGTGTCGCCTAGCAAGGGGGCCCACACTCCGTCCGAGTGTCGCCTAGCTAGGGGGCCCACACTCCGTCAGAGTGTCGCCTAGCTAGGGAGCCCACACTCCGTCCGAGTGTCGCCTACCTAGGGGGCCCACACTCCGTCCGAGTGTCGCCTACCTAGGGGGCCCACACTCCGTCCGAGTGTCGCCTACCTAGGGGGCCCACACTCCGTCCGAGTGTCGCCTAGCTAGGGGGCCCACACTCCGTCCGAGTGTCGCCTAGCTAGGGGGCCCACACTCCGTCCGAGTGTCGCTTAGCTAGTGGGCCCAAACTCCGTCCGAATGTTGCCTAGCTAGGGGTCCCACACTCCGTCAGAGTGTCGCCTAGCTAGGGGTCCCACACTCCGTCCGAGTGTCGCCTAGCAAGGGGGACCACACTCCGTCAGAGTGTCGCCTAGCTAGGGGGCCCACACTCCCTCCGAGTGTCGCCTAGCTAGGGGGCCCACACTCCGTCAGAGTATCGCCTAGCTAGGGGGCCCACACTCCCTCCGAGTGTCGCCTATTTAGGGGGCCCACACTCCGCCCGAGTGTCGCCCAGCTAGGGGGCTCACACTCCATCCGAGTGTCGCCTAGCTAGGGGTCCCACACTCCGTCCGAGTGTCGCCTAGCTAGGGGGCCCACACTCCGTCCGAGTGTCGCCTAGCTAGGGGGCACACACTCCGTCAGAGTTTCGCCTAGGTAGGGGGCCCACACTCCGTCCGAGTGTCGCCTAGCTAGGGGGCCCACACTCCGTCCGAGTGTCGCCTAGCTAGGGGGTCCAATCTCCGTCCAAGTGTCGCCTAGCTAGGGGGCCCACACTCCATCCGAGTGTCGCCTTGCTAGGGGGCCCACACTCCGTCCGAGTGTCGACTAGCTAGTGGGCCCACACTCCGTCCGAGTGTCCCTTGGCTAGGGGGCCCACACTCCGTCCGTGTGTCGCCTAGCTAGGGGGCCCACACTCCGTCCGAGTGTCGCCTAGCAAGGGGGCTCACACGCCGTCCGAGTGTCGCCTAGCAAGGGGGCCCACACTCCGTCCGAGTGTCGCCTAGCTAGGGGGCCCACACTCCGTCAGAGTGTCGCCTAGCTAGGGGGCCCACACTCCGTCCGAGTGTCGCCTACCTAGGGGGCCCACACTCCGTCCGAGTGTCGCCTACCTAGGGGGCCCACACTCCGTCCGAGTGTCGCCTACCTAGGGGGCCCACACTCCGTCCGAGTGTCGCCTAGCTAGGGGGCCCACACTACGTCCGAGTGTCGCCTAGCTAGGGGGCCCACACTCCGTCCGAGTGTCGCTTAGCTAGTGGGCCCAAACTCCGTCCGAATGTTGCCTAGCTAGGGGGCCCACACTCCGTCAGAGTGTCGCCTAGCTAGGGGTCCCACACTCCGTCCGAGTGTCGCCTAGCAAGGGGGACCACACTCCGTCAGAGTGTCGCCTAGCTAGGGGGCCCACACTCCCTCCGAGTGTCGCCTAGCAAGGGGGCCCACACTCCGTCCGAGTGTCGCCTACCTAGGGGGCCCACACTCCGTCCGAGTGTCGCCTAGCTAGGGGGCCCACACTCCGTCCGAGTGTCGCCTACCTAGGGGGCCCACACTCCGTCCGAGTGTCCCTTGGCTAGGGGGCCCACACTCCGTCCGTGTGTCGCCTAGCTAGGGGGCCCACACTCCGTCCGAGTGTCGCCTAGCAAGGGGTCTCACACGCCGTCCGAGTGTCGCCTAGCAAGGGGGCCCGCACTCCGTCCGAGTGTCGCCTAGCTAGGGGGCCCACACTCCGTCCGAGTGTCGCCTACCTAGGGGGCCCACACTCCGTCCGAGTGTCGCCTACCTAGGGGGCCCACACTCCGTCCGAGTGTCGCCTACCTAGGGGGCCCACACTCCGTCCGAGTGTCGCCTAGCTAGGGGGCCCACACTCCGTCCGAGTGTCGCCTAGCTAGGGGGCCCACACTCCGTCCGAGTGTCGCTTAGCTAGTGGGCCCAAACTCCGTCCGAATGTTGCCTAGCTAGGGGGCCCACACTCCGTCAGAGTGTCGCCTAGCTAGGGGTCCCACACTCCGTCCGAGTGTCGCCTAGCAAGGGGGACCACACTCCGTCAGAGTGTCGCCTAGCTAGGGGGCCCACACTCCCTCCGAGTGTCGCCTAGCTAGGGGGCCCACACTCCGTCCGAGTGTCGCCTACCTAGGGGGCCCACACTCCGTCCGAGTGTCGCCTAGCTAGGGGGCCCACACTCCGTCCGTGTGTCGCCTAGCTAGGGGGCCCACACTCCGTCCGAGTGTCGCCTACCTAGGGGGCCCACACTCCGTCCGAGTGTCCCTTGGCTAGGGGGCCCACACTCCGTCCGTGTGTCGCCTAGCTAGGGGGCCCACACTCCGTCCGAGTGTCGCCTAGCAAGGGGGCTCACACGCCGTCCGAGTGTCGCCTAGCAAGGGGGCCCACACTCCGTCCGAGTGTCGCCTAGCTAGGGGGCCCACACTCCGTCAGAGTGTCGCCTAGCTAGGGAGCCCACACTCCGTCCGAGTGTCGCCTACCTAGGGGGCCCACACTCCGTCCGAGTGTCGCCTACCTAGGGGGCCCACACTCCGTCCGAGTGTCGCCTACCGAGGGGGCCCACACTCCGTCCGAGTGTCGCCTAGCTAGGGGGCCCACACTCCGTCCGAGTGTCGCCTAGCTAGGGGGCCCACACTCCGTCCGAGTGTCGCTTAGCTAGTGGGCCCAAACTCCGTCCGAATGTTGCCTAGCTAGGGGGCCCACACTCCGTCAGAGTGTCGCCTAGCTAGGGGTCCCACACTCCGTCCGAGTGTCGCCTAGCAAGGGGGACCACACTCCGTCAGAGTGTCGCCTAGCTAGGGGGCCCACACTCCCTCCGAGTGTCGCCTAGCTAGGGGGCCCACACTCCGTCAGAGTATCGCCTAGCTAGGGGGCCCACACTCCCTCCGAGTGTCGCCTATTTAGGGGGCCCACACTCCGCCCGAGTGTCGCCCAGCTAGGGGGCTCACACTCCATCCGAGTGTCGCCTAACTAGGGGGCCCACACTCCGTCCGAGTGTCGCCTAGCTAGGGGGCCCACACTCCGCCCGAGTGTCGCCTAGCTATGGGGCCCACACTCCGTCAGAGTGTCGCCTTGCTAGGGGGTACACACTCCGTCCGAGTTTCGCCTAGCAAGGGGGCACACACTCCGTCAGAGTGTCGCCTAGCAAGGGGGCACACACTCCGTCAGAGTGTCGCCTAGCTAGGGGGCCCACACTCCGTCAGAGTGTCGACTAGCTAGGGGGCCCACACTCCGTCAGAGTGTCGCCTAGCTAGGGGGCCCACACTCCACCCGAGTGTCGCCTAGCTAGGGGACCCACACTCAACCCGAGTGTCGCCTAGCTAGGGGACCCACACTCCGTCCGAATGTCGCCTAGCTAGGGGGCATACACTCCTTCCGAGTGTCGCCTAGCTAGGGGGCCCACACTCCGTCCGAGTGTCGCCTAGCTAGGGGGCCCACACTCCGTCCGAGTGTCGCCTAGCTAGGGGGCCCACACTCCGTCCGAGTGTCGCCTAGCTAGGGGGCCCACACTCCGTCCGAGTGTCGCCTAGCTAGGGGGCCCACACTCCATCCGAGTGTCGCCTAGCTAGGGGGCCCACACTCCGTCCGAGTGTCGCCTAGCTAGGGGGCCCACACTCCGTCCGAGTGTCACCTAGCTAGGGGGCCCACTCTCCGTCCAAGTGTCGCCTAGCTAGGGGGCCCACTCTCCGTCCAAGTGTCGCCTAGCTAGGGGGCCCACACTCCGTCCGAGTGTCGCCTAGCTAGGGGGCCCACACTCCGTCCGAGTGTCGTCTAGCTAGTGGGCCCACACTCCGTCCGAGTGTCCCTTGGCTAGGGGGCCCACACTCCGTCCGTGTGTCGCCTAGCTAGGGGGCCCACACTCCGTCCGAGTGTCGCCTAGCAAGGGGGCTCACACTCCGTCCGAGTGTCGCCTAGCAAGGGGGCCCACACTCCGTCCGATTGTCGCCTAGCTAGGGGGCCCACACTCCGTCAGAGTGTCGCCTACCTAGGGGGCCCACACTCCTTCCAAGTTTCGCCTAGCTAGGGGGTCCACATTCCGTCCGAGTATCGCCTAGCAAGGGGGCCCACACTCCGTCCGAGTGTCGCCTAGCTAGGGGGCCCACACTCCGTCAGAGTTTCGCCTAACTAGGGGGCCCACACTCCTTCCGAGTGTCGCCTAGCTAGGGGGCCCACACTCAGTCCGAGTGTCGCCTAGCTAGGGGTCCCACACTCCGTCCGAGTGTCACCTAGCTAGGGTGCCCACACTCCGTCCGAGTGTCGCCTAGCTAGGGGGTCCACACTCCTTCCGAGTGTCGCCAAACTAGGGGACCCACAATCGGAGTGTCGCCTAGCAAGGGGGCCCACACTCCGTCAGAGAGTCGCCTAGCTAGGGGGCCCACACTCCGTCCGAGTGTCGCCTAGCTAGGGGGCCCACACTCCGTCCGAGTGTCGTCTTGTTAGGGGGCCCACACTCCGTCCGAGTGTCGCCTAGCTAGTGGGCCCACACTCCGTCCGAGTGTCGCCTAACTATGGGGCCCACACTACGTCCGAGTGTCGCCTAGCTAGGGGGCCCACACTCCGTCCGAGTGTCGCCTAGCAAGGCGGCCCACACTCCGTCCGAGTGTCGCCTAGCTAGGGGGCCCACATTCCGTCCGATTGTCGCCTAGCAAGGGGGCTCACACTCCGTCCGACTATCGCCTAGCAAGGGGGCCCACACTCCGTCCGAGTGTCGCCTAGCTAGGGGGCCCACACTCCGTCCGAGTGTCGCCTACCTAGGGGGCCCACACTCCGTCCGAGTGTCGCCTACCTAGGGGGCCCACACTCCGTCCGAGTGTCGCCTAGCTAGGGGGTCCACACTCCGTCCGAGTGTCGCCTAGCTAGGGGGCCCACACTCCGTCCGAGTGTCGCTTAGCTAGTGGGCCCAAACTCCGTCCGAATGTTGCCTAGCTAGGGGGCCCACACTCCGTCAGAGTGTCGCCTAGCTAGGGGTCCCACACTCCGTCCGAGTGTCGCCTAGCAAGGGGGACCACACTCCGTCAGAGTGTCGCCTAGCTAGGGGGACCACACTCCGTCCGAGTGTCGCCTAGCTAGGGGGCCCACACTCCGTCCGAGTGTCGCCTAGCTAGGGGGCCCACACTCCGTCCGAGTGTCGCCTAGCTAGGGGGCCCACACTCCGTCCGAGTGTCGCCTAGCTAGGGGGCCCACACTCCGTTCGAGTGTAGCCTAGCTAGGGGGCCCACATTCCGTCCGAGTGTCGCCTAGCTAGGGGGTCCACACTCCTTCCGAGTGTCGCCAAACTAGGGGACCCACAATTGGAGTGTCGCCTAGCAAGGGGGCCCACACTCCGTCAGAGAGTCGCCTAGCTAGGGGGCCCACACTCCGTTCGAGTGTCGAAAAGCTAGGGGGTCCACACTCCGTTCGAGTGTAGCCTAGCTAGGGGGTCCACACTCCGTCCGAGTGTCGCCTAGCTAGGGGGTCCACACTCCTTCCGAGTGTCGCCAAACTAGGGGACCCACAATCGGAGTGTCGCCTAGCAAGGGGGCCCACACTCCGTCAGAGAGTCGCCTAGCTAGGGGGCCCACACTCCGTCCGAGTGTCGCCTAGCTAGGGGGCCCACACTCCGTCCGAGTGTCGTCTTGTTAGGGGGCCCACACTCCGTCCGAGTGTCGCCTAGCTAGTGGGCCCACACTCTGTCAGAGAGTCGCCTAGCTAGGGGGCCCACACTCCGTTCGAGTGTCGAAAAGCTAGGGGGTCCACACTCCGTTCGAGTGTAGCCTAGCTAGGGGGTCCACACTCCGTCCGAGTGTCGCCTAGCTAGGGGGTCCACACTCCTTCCGAGTGTCGCCAAACTAGGGGACCCACAATCGGAGTGTCGCCTAGCAAGGGGGCCCACACTCCGTCAGAGAGTCGCCTAGCTAGGGGGCCCACACTCCGTCCGAGTGTCGCCTAGCTAGGGGGCCCACACTCCGTCCGAGTGTCGTCTTGTTAGGGGGCCCACACTCCGTCCGAGTGTCGCCTAGCTAGTGGGCCCACACTCCGTCCGAGTGTTGCCTAGCTAGGGGGCCCACACTCCGTCCGAGTGTCGCCTAGCTAGGGGGCCCACACTCCGTCCGAGTGTCGCCTAGAAAGGGAGCTCACACTCCGTCCGAGTGTCGCCTAGCAAGGGGGCCCACACTCCGTCCGAGTGTCGCCTAGCTAGGGGGCCCACACTCCGTCCGGGTGTCGCCTAGCTAGGGGGCGCACACTCCGTCCGAGTGTCGCCTAGCTAGGGGGTCCACACTCCGTCCGAGTGTCGCCTAGCTAGGGGGCCCACACTCCGTCCAAGTGTTGCCTAGCTAGGGGGCCCACACTCCGACCGAGTGTCGCCTAGCTAGGGGGCCCACACTCCGTCCGAGTGTCGTCTAGCTAGGGTGCCCACACTCCGTCCGAGTGTCGCCTATCTAGGGGGCCCACACTCCGTCCCAGTGTCGCCTAGCTAGGGGGCCCACACTCCGTCCCAGTGTCGCCTAGCTAGGGGGCCCACACTCCGTCCGAGTGTCGCCTAGCTAGGGGGCCCACACTCCGTCCGAGTGTCGCCTAGCTAGGGGGCCCACACTCCGTCCGAGTGTCGCCTAGCTAGGAGACCCACACTCCGTCCGAGTGTCGCCTAGCTAGGGGGCCCACACTCCCTCTGAGTGTCGCCTAGCTAGGGGACCCACACTCCGTTCGAGTGTCGTCTAGCTAGGGGGCCCACACTCCATCCGAGTGTCGCCTAGCTAGGGGGCACACACTCCGTCCGAGTGTCGCCTAGCTAGGGGGCCCAGACTCCGTCCGACTGTCACCTAGCTTTGGAGCCCACACTCCGTCCGAGTGTCGCCTAGCTAGGGGGCCCACACTCCATCCGAGTGTTGCCTAACTAGGGGACCCACACTCCGAGTGTCGCCTAGCAAGGGGGCCAACACTCCGTTCGAGTGTCGCCTAGCTAGGGGGCCCACACTCCGTCCGAGTGTCGCCTAGCTAGGGGGCCCACACTCCATCCGAGTGTCGCCTAGCTAGGGGGCCCACACTCCGTCCGAGTGTCGCCTAGCTAGGGGGCCCACACTCCATCCGAGTGTCGCCTAGCTAGGGGGCCAACACTCCGTCCGAGTGTCGCCTAACTAGGGGACCCACACTTCGTCCGAGTGTCGCCTAGCTAGGGGGCCCACACTCCTTCCGAGTGTCGCCTAGCTAGAGGGCCCACACTCCGTCCGAGTGTCGCCTAACTAGGGGGCCCACACTCCTTCCGAGTGTCGCCTAGCTAGGGGGCCCACACTCCGTCCGAGTGTCGCCTAGCTAGGGGTCCCACACTCCGTCCGAGTGTCACCTAGCTAGGGTGCCCACACTCCATCCGAGTGTCGCCTAGCTAGGGGGCCCACACTCCTTCCGAGTGTTGCCTAACTAGGGGACCCACACTCCGAGTGTCGCCTAGCAAGGGGGCCCACACTCCGTCAGAGAGTCGCCTACCTAGGGGGCACACACTCCGTCCGAGTGTCGCCTAGCTAGGGGGCCCACACTCCGTCCGAGTTTCGCCTAGCTAGGGGGCCCACACTCCATCCGAATGTCGCCTACCTAGGGGGACCACACTCCGTCCGATTGTCGCCTAGCTAGGGGACCCACACTTCGTCCGACTGTCGCCTATCTAGGGGGCCCACACTCCTTCCGAGTGTCGCCTAGCTAGAGGGCCCACACTCCGTCCGAGTATCGCCTAATTAGGGGGCCCACACTCCGTCCGAGTGTCGCCTAGCTACGGGGCCCACACTCCATCCGAGTGTCGCCTAGCAAGGGGGTCCACACTCCGTCAGAGTGTCACCTTGCTAGGGGGCCCACACTCCCTCCGAGTGTCGCCTAGCTAGGGGGCCCACACTCTGTCAGAGTGTTGCCTAGCTAGGGGGACCAGACTCCCTCCGAGTGTCGCCTAGCTAGGGGCCCACACTCCGTCCGAGTGTCGCCTAGCTAGGGGGCCCACACTCCGTCCGAGTGTCGCCTAGCTAGGGGGCCCACACTCCGTCCGAGTGTCGCCTAGCTAGGGGGCCCACACTCCGTCCGAGTGTCGCCTAGCTAGGGGGCCCACACTCCGTTCGAGTGTAGCCTAGCTAGGGGGCCCACACTCCGTCCGAGTGTCGCCTAGCTAGGGGGTCCACACTCCTTCCGAGTGTCGCCAAACTAGGGGACCCACAATCGGAGTGTCGCCTAGCAAGGGGGCCCACACTCCGTCAGAGAGTCGCCTAGCTAGGGGGCCCACACTCCGTTCGAGTGTCGAAAAGCTAGGGGGTCCACACTCCGTTCGAGTGTAGCCTAGCTAGCGGGTCCACACTCCGTCCGAGTGTCGCCTAGCTAGGGGGTCCACACTCCTTCCGAGTGTCGCCAAACTAGGGGACCCACAATCGGAGTGTCGCCTAGCAAGGGGGCCCACACTCCGTCAGAGAGTCGCCTAGCTAGGGGGCCCACACTCCCTCCGAGTGTCGCCTAGCTAGGGGGCCCACACTCCGTCCGAGTGTCGTCTTGTTAGGGGGCCCACACTCCGTCCGAGTGTCGCCTAGCTAGTGGGCCCACACTCCGTCCGAGTATTGCCTAGCTAGGGGGCCCACACTCCGTCCGAGTGTCGCCTAGCTAGGGGGTCCACACTCCGTCCGAGTGTCGCCTAGCAAGGCGGCCCACACTCCGTCCGAGTGTTGCCTAGCTAGGGGGCCCACACTCCGTCCGAGTGTCGCCTAGCTAGGGGGCCCACACTCCGTCTGAGTGTCGCCTAGAAAGGGAGCTCACACTCCGTCCGAGTGTCGCCTAGCAAGGGGGCCCACACTCCGTCCGAGTGTCGCCTAGCTAGGGGGCCCACACTCCGTCCGGGTGTCGCCTAACTAGGGGGCGCACACTCCGTCCGAGTGTCGCCTAGCTAGGGGGTCCACACTCCGTCCGAGTGTCGCCTATATAGGGGGCCCACACTCTGTCAGAGTGTCGCCTAGCTAGGGGGCCCACACTCCGTCCGAGTGTTGGCTAGCTAGGGGGCCCATACTCCGTCCGAGTGTCGCCTAGCTAGGGGGTCCATACTCCGTCCGAGTGTCGCCTAGCTAGGGAGCCCACACTCCGTCCGAGTGTCGCCTAGCTAGGGGGCCCACACTCCGTCCGAGTGTCGCATAGCTAGTGGGCCCACGCTCCGTCCGAGTGTCGATGAGCTAGGGGGCCCACACTCCGTCCAAGTGTCGGCTAGCTAGGGGGCCCACACTCCGTCCGAGTGTCGCCTAGCTAGGGGGCCCACACTCCCTCCGAGTGTCGCCTAGCTAGGGGGCCCACACTCCGTCCGAGTGTCGCCTAGCTAGGGGGCCCACACTCCGTCCGAGTGTCGCCTAGCTAGGGGGCCCACACTCCGTCCGAGTGTCGCCTAGCTAGGGGGCCCACACTCCGTCCGAGTGTCGCCTACCTAGGGGGCCCACACTCCGTCCGAGTGTCACCTACCTAGGGGGCCCACACTCCGTCCGAGTGTCGCCTAGCTAGGGGGCCCACACTCCGTCCAAGTGTCCCTTGGCTAGGGGGCCCACACTCCGTCCGAGTGTCCCTTGGCTAGGGGGCCCACACTCCGTCCGAGTGTCGCCTAGCTAGGGGGCCCACACTCCGTCCGAGTGTCGCCTAGGAAGGGGGCTCACACTCCGTCCGAGTGTCGCCTAGCAAGGGGGCCAAAACTCAGTCCAAGTGTCGCCTAGCTAGGGGGCCCACACTCCGTCAGAGTGTCGCCTAGCTAGGGGGCCCACACTCCATCTGAGTGTCGCCTAGCTAGGGGGCCCACACTCCGTCCAAGTTTCGCCTAGCTAGGGGGTCCACACTCCGTCCGAGTATCGCCTAGCAAGGGGGCCCACACTCCGTCCGAGTGTCGCCTAGCTAGGGGGCCCACACTCCGTCAGAGTTTCGCCTAGGTAGGGGGTCCACACTCCGTCCGAGTGTCGCCTAGCTAGGGGGCCCACACTCCGTCCGAGTGTCGCCTAGCTAGGGGGTCCACTCTCCGTCCAAGTGTCGCCTAGCTAGGGGGCCCACACTCCGTCCGAGTGTCGCCTAGCTAGGGGGCCCACACTCCGTCCGAGTGTCGACTAGCTAGTGGGCCCACACTCCGTCCGAGTGTCCCTTGGCTAGGGGGCCCACACTCCGTCCGTGTGTCGCCTAGCTAGGGGGCCCACACTCCGTCCGAGTGTCGCCTAGCAAGGGGGCTCACACTCCGTCCGAGTGTCGCCTAGCAAGGGGGCCCACACTCCGTCCGAGTGTCGCCTAGCTAGGGGGCCCACACTCCGTCCGAGTGTCGCCTAGCTAGGGGGCCCACACTCCGTCCGAGTGTCGCCTAGCTAGGGGGCCCACACTCCGTCCGAGTGTCGCCTAGCTAGTGGGCCCACACTCCGTCCGAGTGTCCCTTGGCTAGGGGGCCCACACTCCGTCCGAGTGTTGCCTAGCTAGGGGGCCCACATTCCGTCCGATTGTCGCCTAGCAAGGGGGCTCACACTCCGTACGAGTGTCGCCTAGCAAGGGGGCCCACACTCCGTCCGAGTGTCGCCTAGCTAGGGGGCCCACACTCCGTCCGAGTGTCGCCTACCTAGGGGGCCCACACTCCGTCCGAGTGTCGCCTACCTAGGGGGCCCACACTCCGTCCGAGTGTCGCCTAGCTAGGGGGTCCACACTCCGTCCGAGTGTCGCCTAGCTAGGGGGCCCACACTCCGTCCGAGTGTCGCTTAGCTACTGGGCCCAAACTCCGTCCGAATGTTGCCTAGCTAGGGGGCCCACACTCCGTCAGAGTGTCGCCTAGCTAGGGGTCCCACACTCCGTCCGAATGTCGCCTAGCAAGGGGGACCACACTCCGTCAGAGTGTCGCCTAGCTAGGGGGACCACACTCCGTCCGAGTGTCGCCTAGCTAGGGGGCCCACACTCCGTCCGAGTGTCGCCTAGCTAGGGGGCCCACACTCCGTCCGAGTGTCGCCTAGCTAGGGGGCCCACACTCCGTCCGAGTGTCGCCTAGCTAGGGGGCCCACACTCCGTTCGAGTGTAGCCTAGCTAGGGGGCCCACACTCCGTCCGAGTGTCGCCTAGCTAGGGGGTCCACACTCCTTCCGAGTGTCGCCAAACTAGGGGACCCACAATCGGAGTGTCGCCTAGCAAGGGGGCCCACACTCCGTCAGAGAGTCGCCTAGCTAGGGGGCCCACACTCCGTTCGAGTGTCGAAAAGCTAGGGGGTCCACACTCCGTTCGAGTGTAGCCTAGCTAGGGGGTCCACACTCCGTCCGAGTGTCGCCTAGCTAGGGGGTCCACACTCCTTCCGAGTGTCGCCAAACTAGGGGACCCACAATCGGAGTTTCGCCTAGCAAGGGGGCCCACACTCCGTCAGAGAGTCGCCTAGCTAGGGGGCCCACACTCCGTCCGAGTGTCGCCTAGCTAGGGGGCCCACACTCCGTCCGAGTGTCGTCTTGTTAGGGGGCCCACACTCCGTCCGAGTGTCGCCTAGCTAGTGGGCCCACACTCCGTCCGAGTGTTGCCTAGCTAGGGGGCCCACACTCCGTCCGAGTGTCGCCTAGCTAGGGGGCCCACACTCCGTCCGAGTGTCGCCTAGCAAGGCGGCCCACACTCCGTCCGAGTGTTGCCTAGCTAGGGGGCCCACACTCCGTCCGAGTGTCGCCTAGCTAGGGGGCCCACACTCCGTCCGAGTGTCGCCTAGAAAGGGAGCTCACACTCCGTCCGAGTGTCGCCTAGCAAGGGGGCCCACACTCCGTCCGAGTGTCGCCTAGCTAGGGGGCCCACACTCCGTCCGGGTGTCGCCTAGCTAGGGGGCGCACACTCCGTCCGAGTGTCGCCTAGCTAGGGGGTCCACACTCCGTCCGAGTGTCGCCTATATAGGGGCCCCACACTCTGTCAGAGTGTCGCCTAGCTAGGGGGCCCACACTCCGTCCGAGTGTTGGCTAGCTAGGGGGCCCATACTCCGTCCGAGTGTCGCCTAGCTAGGGGGTCCATACTCCGTCCGAGTGTCGCCTAGCTAGGGAGCCCACACTCCGTCCGAGTGTCGCCTAGCTAGGGGGCCCACACTCCGTCCGAGTGTCGCATAGCTAGGGGGCCCACGCTCCGTCCGAGTGTCGATGAGCTAGGGGGCCCACACTCCGTCCAAGTGTCGGCTAGCTAGGGGGCCCACACTCCGTCCGAGTGTCGCCTAGCTAGGGGGCCCACACTCCGTCCGAGTGTCGCCTAGCTAGGGGGCCCACACTCCGTCCGAGTGTCGCCTAGCTAGGGGGCCCACACTCCGTCCGAGTGTCGCCTAGCTAGGGGGCCCACACTCCGTCCGAGTGTCGCCTAGCTAGGGGGCCCACACTCCGTCCGAGTGTCGCCTACCTAGGGGGCCCACACTCCGTCCGAGTGTCGCCTACCTAGGGGGCCCACACTCCGTCCGAGTGTCGCCTAGCTAGGGGGCCCACACTCCGTCCAAGTGTCCCTTGGCTAGGGGGCCCACACTCCGTCCGAGTGTCCCTTGGCTAGGGGGCCCACACTCCGTCCGAGTGTCGCCTAGCTAGGGGGCCCACACTCCGTCCGAGTGTCGCCTAGGAAGGGGGCTCACACTCCGTCCGAGTGTCGCCTAGCAAGGGGGCCCACACTCCGTCCGAGTCTCGCCTAGCTAGGGGGCCCACACTCCGTCAGAGTGTCGCCTAGCTAGGGGGCCCACACTCCATCAGAGTGTCGCCTAGCTAGGGGGCCCACACTCCGTCCAAGTTTCGCCTAGCTAGGGGGTCCACACTCCGTCCGAGTATCGCCTAGCAAGGGGGCCCACACTCCGTCCGAGTGTCGCCTAGCTAGGGGGCCCACACTCCGTCAGAGTTTCGCCTAGGTAGGGGGTCCACACTCCGTCCGAGTGTCGCCTAGCTAGGGGGCCCACACTCCGTCCGAGTGTCGCCTAGCTAGGGGGTCCACTCTCCGTCCAAGTGTCGCCTAGCTAGGGGGCCCACACTCCGTCCGAGTGTCGCCTAGCTAGGGGGCCCACACTCCGTCCGAGTGTCCCTTGGCTAGGGGGCCCACACTCCGTCCGTGTGTCGCCTAGCTAGGGGGCCCACACTCCGTCCGAGTGTCGCCTAGCAAGGGGGCTCACACTCCGTCCGAGTGTCGCCTAGCAAGGGGGCCCACACTCCGTCCGAGTGTCGCCTAGCTAGGGGGCCCACACTCCGTCCGAGTGTCGCCTAGCTAGGGGGCCCACACTCCGTCCGAGTGTCGCCTAGCTAGGGGGCCCACACTCCGTCCGAGTGTCGCCTAGCTAGGGGGCCCACACTCCGTCCGAGTGTCGCCTAGCTAGTGGGCCCACACTCCGTCCGAGTGTCCCTTGGCTAGGGGGCCCACACTCCGTCCGAGTGTCGCCTAGCTAGGGGGCCCACATTCCGTCCGATTGTCGCCTAGCAAGGGGGCTCACACTCCGTACGAGTGTCGCCTAGCAAGGGGGCCCACACTCCGTCCGAGTGTCGCCTAGCTAGGGGGGCCACACTCCGTCCGAGTGTCGCCTACCTAGGGGGCCCACACTCCGTCCGAGTGTCGACTACCTAGGGGGCCCACACTCCGTCCGAGTGTCGCCTAGCTAGGGGGTCCACACTCCGTCCAAGTGTCGCCTAGCTAGGGGGCCCATACTCCGTCCGAGTGTCGCTTAGCTAGTGGGCCCAAACTCCGTCCGAATGTTGCCTAGCTAGGGGGCCCACACTCCGTCAGAGTGTCGCCTAGCTAGGGGTCCCACACTCCGTCCGAGTGTCGCCTAGCAAGGGGGACCACACTCCGTCAGAGTGTCGCCTAGCTAGGGGGCCCACACTCCCTCCGAGTGTCGCCTAGCTAGGGGGCCCACACTCCGTCAGAGTATCGCCTAGCTAGGGGGCCCACACTCCCTCCGAGTGTCGCCTATTTAGGGGGCCCACAATCCGCCCGAGTGTCGCCCAGCTAGGGGGCTCACACTCCATCCGAGTGTCGCCTAACTAGGGGGCCCACACTCCGTCCGAGTGTCGCCTAGCTAGGGGGCCCACACTCCGCCCGAGTGTCGCCTAGCTATGGGGCCCACACTCCGTCAGAGTGTCGCCTTGCTAGGGGGTACACTCTCCGTCCGAGTTTCGCCTAGCAAGGGGGCACACACTCCGTCAGAGTGTCGCCTAGCAAGGGGGCACACACTCCGTCAGAGTGTCGCCTAGCTAGGGGGCCCACACTCCGTCAGAGTGTCGACTAGCTAGGGGGCCCACACTCCGTCAGAGTGTCGCCTAGCTAGGGGGCCCACACTCCACCCGAGTGTCGCCTAGCTAGGGGACCCACACTCCACCCGAGTGTCGCCTAGCTAGGGGACCCACACTCCGTCCGAATGTCGCCTAGCTAGGGGGCATACACTCCTTCCGAGTGTTGCCTAGCTAGGGGACCCACACTCCGTCCGAATGTCGCCTAGCTAGGGGGCATACACTCCTTCCGAGTGTTGCCTAGCTAGGGGGCCCACACTCCGTCCGAGTGTCGCCTAGCTAGGGGGCCCACACTCCGTCCGAGTGTCGCCTAGCTAGGGGGCCCACACTCCGTCCGAGTGTCGCCTAGCTAGGGGGCCCACACTCCGTCCGAGTGTCGCCTAGCTAGGGGGCCCACACTCCGAGTGTCGCCTAGCTAGGGGGCCCACACTCCGTCCGAGTGTCGCCTAGCTAGGGGGCCCACACTCCGTCCGAGTGTCACCTAGCTAGGGGGCCCACTCTCCGTCCAAGTGTCGCCTAGCTAGGGGGCCCACTCTCCGTCCAAGTGTCGCCTAGCTAGGGGGCCCACACTCCGTCCGAGTGTCGCCTAGCTAGGGGGCCCACACTCCGTCCGAGTGTCGTCTAGCTAGTGGGCCCACACTCCGTCCGAGTGTCCCTTGGCTAGGGGCCCACACTCCGTCCGTGTGTCGCCTAGCTAGGGGGCCCACACTCCGTCCGAGTGTCGCCTAGCAAGGGGGCTCACACTCCGTCCGAGTGTCGCCTAGCAAGGGGGCCCACACTCCGTCCGAGTGTCGCCTAGCTAGGGGGCCCACACTCCGTCAGAGTGTCGCCTAGCTAGGGGGCCCACACTCCGTCCAAGTTTCGCCTAGCTAGGGGGTCCACATTCCGTCCGAGTATCGCCTAGCAAGGGGGCCCACACTCCGTCCGAGTGTCGCCTAGCTAGGGGCCCACACTCCGTCAGAGTTTCGCCTAGCTAGGGGGACCACACTCCGTCAGAGTTTCGCCTAGCTAGGGGGTACACACTCCGTCCGAGTTTCGCCTAGCTAGGGGGCCCACACTCCGTCCGAGTGTCGCCTAGCTAGGGGGCCCACACTCCGTCCGATTGTCGCCTAGCTAGTGGGCCCACACTCCGTCCGAGTGTCACTTGGCTAGGGGGCCCACACTCCGTCCGAGTGTCGCCTAGCTAGGGGGCCCACACTCCGTCCGAGTGTCGCCTAGCAAGGGGGCACACACTCCGTCAGAGTGTCGCCTAGCTAGGGAGCCCACACTCCCTCCGAGTGTCGACTAGCTAGGGGGCCCACACTCCGTCAGAGTGTCGCCTAGCTAGGGGGCCCACACTCCACCCGAGTGTCGCCTAGCTAGGGGACCCACACTCCGTCCGAATGTCGCCTAGCTAGGGGGCATACACTCCTTCCGAGTGTCGCCTAGCTAGGGGGCCCACACTCCGTCCGAGTGTCGCCTAGCTAGGGGGCCCACACTCCGTCCGAGTGTCGCCTAGCTAGGGGGCCCACACTCCGTCCGAGTGTCGCCTAGCTAGGGGGCCCACACTCCGTCCGAGTGTCGCCTAGCTAGGGGGCCCACACTCCGTCCGAGTGTCGCCTAGCTAGGGGGCCCACACTCCCTCCGAGTATCGCCTAGATAGGGGACCCACACTCCGTTCGAGTGTCGTCTAGCTAGGGGGCCCACACTCCATCCGAGTGTCGCCTAGCTAGGGTGCCCACACTCCGTCCGAGTGTCACCTAGCTAGGGGGCCCACACTTCGTCCGAGTGTTGCCTAACTAGGGGACCCACACTCCGAGTGTCGCCTAGCAAGGGGGCCCACACTCCGTCAGATTGTCGCCTACCTAGGGGGCGCACACTCCGTCCGAGTGTCGCCTAGCTAGGGGGCCCACACTCCGTCCGAGTGTCGCCTAGCTAGGGGGCCCACACTCCGTCCGAGTGTCGCCTAGCTAGGGGGCCCACACTCCATCCGAGTGTCGCCTAGCTAGGGGACCCACACTTCGTCCGAGTGCCGCCTAGCTAGGGGGCCCACACTCCTTCCGAGTGTCGCCTAGCTAGAGGGCCCACACTCCGTCCGAGTGTCGCCCAACTAGGGGGCCCACACTCCGTCCGAGTGTCACCTAGCTACGGGGCCCACACTCCATCCGAGAGTCACCTAGCGAGGGGGTCCACACTCCGTCAGAGTGTCACCTTGCTAGGGGGTCCACACTCCGTCAGAGTGTCACCTAGCTAGGGGGCCCACACTCCGTCCGAGTGTCGCCTAGCTAGGGGGCCCACACTCCGTCCGAGTGTCGCCTAGCTAGGGGGCCCACACTCCGTCCGAGTGTCGCCTAGCTAGGGGGCCCACACTCCCTCCGAGTATCGCCTAGCTAGGGGACCCACACTCCGTTCGAGTGTCGTCTAGCTAGGGGGCCCACACTCCATCCGAGTGTCGCCTAGCTAGGGGGCCCACACTCCGTCCGAGTGTCGCCTAGCTAGGGGGCCCACACTCCGTCCGAGTGTCACCTAGCTAGGGTGCCCACACTCCGTCCGAGTGTCACCTAGCTAGGGGGCCCACACTCCGTCCGAGTGTTGCCTAACTAGGGGACCCACACTCCGAGTGTCGCCTAGCAAGGGGGCCCACACTCCGTCAGATTGTCGCCTACCTAGGGGGCGCACACTCCGTCCGAGTGTCGCCTAGCTAGGGGGCCCACACTCCGTCCGAGTGTCGCCTAGCTAGGGGGCCCACACTCCGTCCGAGTGTCGCCTAGCTAGGGGGCCCACACTCCATCCGAGTGTCGCCTAGCTAGGGGGCCCACACTCCGTCCGAGTGTCGCCTAGCTAGGGGACCCACACTTCGTCCGAGTGCCGCCTAGCTAGGGGGCCCACACTCCTTCCGAGTGTCGCCTAGCTAGAGGGCCCACACTCCGTCCGAGTGTCGCCCAACTAGGGGGCCCACACTCCGTCCGAGTGTCACCTAGCTACGGGGCCCACACTCCATCCGAGAGTCACCTAGCAAGGGGGTCCACACTCCGTCAGAGTGTCACCTTGCTAGGGGGCCCACACTCCCTCCGAGTGTCGCCTAGCTAGGGGGCCCACACTCTGTCAGAGTGTTGCCTAGCTAGGGGGCCCACACTCCGTCCGAGATTCGCCTAGCTAGGGGGTACACAATCCGTCCGAGTGTCGCCTAGCTAGAGGGCCCACACTCCGTCCGAGTGTCGCCTAGCTAGGGGGCCCACACTCCGTCCGAGTGTCGCCTAGCTAGGGGGCCCACACTCCGTCCGAGTGTCGCCTAGCTAGGGGGCCCACACTCCGTCCGAGTGTCGCCTAGCTAGGGGGCCCATACTCCGTCAGAGTGTCGCCTAGCTAGGGGGCCCACACTCCGTCAGAGTGTCGCCTAGCTAGGGGGCCCACACTCCCTCCGAGTGTCGACTAGCTAGGGGGCCCACACTCCCTCCGAGTGTCGCCTAGCTAGGGGGCCCACACTCCCTCCGAGTGTCGCCTAGCTAGGGGACCCATACTCCGTCCGAATGTCGCCTAGCTAGGGGGCATACACTCCTTCCGAGTGTCGCCTAGCTAGGGGGCCCACACTCTGTCCGAGTGTCGCCTAGCTAGGGGGCCCCACTCCGTCCGAATGTCACCTAGCTAGGGTGCCCACACTCCGTCCGAGTGTCGCCTAGCTAGGGGGCCCACACTCCTTCCGAGTGTTGCCTAACTAGGGGACCCACACTCCGAGTGTCGCCTAGCAAGGGGGCCCACACTCCGTCAGATTGTCGCCTACCTAGGGGGAACACACTCCGTCCGAGTGTCGCCTAGCTAGGGGGCCCACACTCCGTCCGAGTGTCGCCTAGCTAGGGGGCCCACACTCCATCCGAGTGTCGCCTAGCTAGGGGGCCCACACTCCGTCCGAGTGTCGCCTAGCTAGGGGACCCACACTTCGTCCGAGTGTCGCCTAGCTAGGGGGCCCACACTCCTTCCGAGTGTCGCCTAGCTAGAGGGCCCACACTCCGTCCGAGTGTCTCCCAACTAGGGGGCCCACACTCCGTCCGAGTGTCACCTAGCTACGGGGCCCACACTCCATCCGAGAGTCACCTAGCAAGGGGGTCCACACTCAGTCAGAGTGTCACCTTGCTAGGGGGCCCACACTCCCTCCGAGTGTCGCCTAGCTAGGGGCCCCACACTCTGTCAGAGTGTTGCCTAGCTAGGGGGCCCAGACTCCCTCCCAGTGTCGCCTAGCTAGGGGGCCCACACTCCGTCCGAGTGTCGCCTAGCTAGGGGGCCCACACTCCGTCCGAGTGTCGCCTAGCTAGGGGGCCCACACTCCGTCCGAGTGTCGCCTAGCTAGGGGGCCCACACTCCGTCCGAGTGTCGCCTAGCTAGGGGGCCCACACTCCGTCCGAGTATCGCCTAGCTAGGGTGCCCACACTCCGTTCGAGTGTCGCCTAGCTAGGGGGCCCACACTCCTTCCGAGTGTTGCCTAACTAGGGGACCCACACTCCGAGTGTCGCCTAGTAAGGGGGCCCACACTCCGCCAGAGAGTCGCCTACCTAGGGGGCACACACTCCGTCCGAGTGTCGCCTAGCTAGGGGGCCCACACTCCGTCCGAGTGTCGCCTAACTAGGGGGCCCACACTCCCTCCGAGTGTCGCCTAGCTACGGTCCCACACTCCATCCGAGTGTCGCCTAGCAAAGGGGTCCACACTCCGTCAGAGTGTCACCTTGCTAGGGGGCCCACACTCCCTCCAAGTGTCGCCTAGCTAGGGGGCCCACACACCGTCCGAGTGTCGCCTAGCTAGGGGGCCCACACTCCGTCCGAGTGTCGCCTAGCTAGGGGGCCCACACTCCGTCTGAGTGTCGCCTATCTAGGGGGCCCACACTCCCTCCGAGTGTCGCCTAGCTAGGGGACCCACACTCCGTCCGAGTGTCGCCTAGCTAGGGGGCCCACACTCCGTCCGAGTGTCGCCTAGCAAGGGGGCCCACACTCCGTCCGAGTGTCGCCTAGCTAGGGGGCCCACACACCGTCCGAGTGTCGCCTAGCTAGGGGGCCCACACTCCGTCCGAGTGTCGCCTAGCTAGGGGGCCCACACTCCGTCTGAGTGTCGCCTATCTAGGGGGCCCACACTCCCTCCGAGTGTCGCCTAGCTAGGGGACCCACACTCCGTCCGAGTGTCGCCTAGCTAGGGGGCCCACACTCCGTCCGAGTGTCGCCTAGCAAGGGGGCCCACACTCCGTCCGAGTGTCGCCTAGCTAGGGGGCCCACACTCCGTCCGAGTGTCGACTAGCTAGGGGGCCCACACTCCGTCCGAGTGTCGCCTAGCTAGGGGGCCCACACTCCGTCCGAGTGTCGAAAAGCTAGGGGGTCCACACTCCGTCCGAGTGTCGAAAAGCTAGGGGGTCCACACTCCGTCCGAGTGTAGCCTAGCTAGGGGGCCCACACTCCGCCCGATTGTCGCCTAGCTAGGGGGCCCACACTCCGTCCGAGTCTCGCCTAGCTAGGGGGCCCACACTCCGTCCGAGTCTCGCCTATCTAGGGGGCCCACACTCCGTCCCAGTGTCGCCTAGCTAGGGGGCCCACACTCCGTCCGAGTGTCACCTAACTATGGGGCCCACACTCCGTACGAGTGTCGCCTAGCTAGGGGGCCCACACTCCGTACGAGTGTCGCCTAGCTAGGGGGCCCACACTACGTCCGAGTGTCGCCTAGCTAGGGGGCCCACACTACGTCCGAGTGTCGCCTAGCTAGGGGGCCCACACTACGTCCGAGTGTCGCCTAACTAGGGGGACCACACTCCGTCCGAGTGTCGCCTAGCTAGGGGACCCACACTCCCTCCGAGTGTCGCCTAGCTAGGGGACCCACACTCCGTCCGAGTGTCGCCTAGCTAGGGGGCCCACACTCCGTCCGAGTGTCGCCTAGCTAGGGGATCCACACTCCGTCCGAGTGTCGCCTAGCAAGGGGGCCCACACTCCGTCAGAGTGTCGCCTAGCTAGGGGGCCCACACTCCGTCAGAGTGTCGCCTAGCTAGGGGGCCCACACTCCGTCAGAGTGTCGCCTAGCTAGGGGGCCCACACTCCGTCAGAGTGTCGCCTAGCTAGGGGGCCCACACTCCGTCAGAGTGTCGCCTAGCTAGGGGGCCCACACTCCGTCAGAGTGTCGCCTCTCTAGGGGGACCACACTCCGTCCGAGTGTCGCCTACCTAGGGGGCCCACACTCCGTCCGAGTGTCGCCTAGCTAGGGGGCCCACACTCCGTCCGAGTGTCGCCTAGCTAGGGGGCCCACACTCCGTCCGAGTGTCGCCTAGCTAGGGGGCCCACACTCCGTCCGAGTGTCGCCTAGCTAGGGGGCCCACACTCCGTCCGAGTGTCACCTAGCAAGGGGGCCCACACACCGTCCTAGTGTCGCCTAGCTAGGGGGCCAATACTCCATCCGAGTGTCGCCTAGCTAGGGAGCCCACACTCCTTCTGAGTGTCGCCTAGCTGGGGGGCCCACACTCCATCCGAGTGTCGCCTAGCTAGGGGGCCCACACTCCATCCGAGTGTCGCCTAGCTAGGGGGCCCACACTCCGTCCGAGTGTCGCCTAGCTAGGGGGCCCACACTCCGTCCGAGTGTCGCCTAGCTAGGGGGCCCACACTCCGTCTGAGTTAGTCGTAGCCCCCAATGCTGGGTCAGCTTCGCCTTGGTAGCAGTGTACAGCAGCCCTGCTGAAGGTAGTTGTTCCTGCCTTTGGCCACTGGGTTTGCTGAGTCCGGTTGGGGCATTGTCTTTGCAGGTGGCCCAGCTGACGGCAGGTGTGGCATCGCGCCCCAGAGAGACTGTGGTAGGCCGGGTTTCTAGCGGGTCCCCCTACAATCTTCGGTGGTTTGGGGCCCTCCAGGTCCATGGGCGGGCCCCTAGTGACCACCTTTGATCCGGACAACTGCGGCCTCCTGGCATCATGATGTTCATCGGCCAGACGAGCGGCTTCCTCAAGAGTCGTTGGCCGCATGTCCCGAAGCCATTCCTGTGTCTCGGGGTTTAGTCCATTAAAGAATCGTTCTAACAGGAAGAGCTGGAGGACATCCTCCTTAGTGGTTGCTTGGCTCCCTTGTACCAACTGTAGCAGTGACCGCCGTAATTTACAGGCCCTTTCAGCGTGGGTATCGGTTACGCGTTTTATAAGTCTGCGGAACTTTTGGCGGTAGGTCTCTGGTGTCAACGAATACCGGGCGAAGATCACTTCTTTGATCCACTCATAGTCCATACAGTCCTTATCAGGTACCGTGCGATAGGCATCCGCTGCTCGGCCTGTCAGCTTGCTGGCCAGAATCTGAACCCGTTCCTCCGGCTTTACTTGATGAAGGGCACACTGCCGCTCAAAGTCCTGCAGAAAGCCATCAATGTCTTCCTCTGCCTCCCCCAACTGTCGGAAGGCATTGTACTAGATATTTTTGTGGCTTACTGTTGAAGGTACCTGGTCGAAGGCCAGAGCTCCCCCTGCTCGCTGGCTCTCCTCTCTCCGCTCTGCCATCTCCATCTTGGCCAGCTCCACTTTGGTCCGCTCTGCCATCTCCATCTTGGCTAGCTCTATCCTGGTCCGCTCGGCCATCTTTTCCTTCAGATCAGTACGCACATCCGCCATCACCTCTCGTATGATCTCTACTGCAGGGTTTAGGCCATAGAACGCCAGTCTGCTCTTTATCTCCCTCTGGAATTCGGTCTCCTCCACATTCACATTGGGGGCCGCTGCACTGTCATGTTCCATGATGGCTGCTATCAAATCCGCTTTTGTTTTGTTGCTGGCGATCAACCCTCGGGCTTCCACCAGATCTTTTAATGTAGTCCTCTTTAACTTCTGGTAGTTATTTTCTATTCATTCCTTTCCTCCTGTAGAAGGGGTATCAAATCCCGCTGGCCGCCACCAGCGTAACGGCGTCTTCCAAGCTGGGGTACCTCATTCAGTACCACCCCGTGTTTTCGGAGGTCCGCTCTGCGTTGGCTGGAGTCTGAATGAAGGTTGCTGGCTGGAATTCCTCTGAGTGCATGGGCGCATATAAAAGATCACTGCTTCTCCATGTATTTCCAGTCTGACAACACTTTACTCACAGGACACAGAATATATCACACAGATACAGAGGGTCGGTCAATAGACAGGCGTCAGGCCAGACATGCATTACAAAAGCCGCAGGTGGCCGGAGCCTGCGGATGTTTACTGTGGGAATTAGAAAGGTGGGGGGAGGGCGGACACTGCTGATACATGTAGGGAACCTATTATATATACATATAACTGCACAACATATTCTGGGTGCTGAGTGGTTCTGTAACACCATATACCTATCATACATATCCTCCATCCCATAGTCCCGTGCCCATATACCCATCATATATATCTTCCATCCCATAGTCCCGTGCCCATATACCCATCATATATATCTTCCATCCCATAGTCCCGTGCCCATATACCCATCACACATCCTCCATCCCATAGTCCCGTGCCCATATACCCATCATACATATCCTCCATCCCATAGTCCAGTGCCCATATACTCATCACACATCCTCCATCCCATAGTCAACCATTATGACATCATAATGAGCGGCGGTGCTTGATACACAGACTTTTTCCCCATTATGTAGATAGGGGCTAAATTGTTTGGTGAATTAGAATGTGCGGGGTTAAAATTTCACCTCACAACATAGCTTAGGACACTCTCGGGGTCCAGACGTGTGACTGTGCCAAATTTTGTGGCTGTAGCTTCGAAGGTGCGGATGCCAATCCCGGACACACACACACACACACACACACACACACACACACACACACACACACACACACACACACACACACACATACATACATACATACACACTTGAGCTTTATATATTAGATATCACCTACTCTATACCCTGTGTAATACTCCTATAATGTGTATATATATATATATACTGTATATACACCCCTGCTGTATACTCTGTGTGAACTATATACATCCTGCAGTATAACCCTATAATATGTGCATATATGTGCACCCCTGCTCCCTTCAGTGAACGATGGGTGTCAGCGACCCAGTAAGAGCCGTTTGCAGTCTCATGGGGACTAAAATGGCAGTTGTCGGCGGCTGATGAAAATGAGCGCCAGAAATCCACACTGCCCATCACTAGTTGTCCTATAATTCACAAGTCCCTGTCATGAAAACCATCTGCCCCAGAGAAGCTCTTGAGGACTTACCTTGCTTTCTCTCTTCCCTCTGTTACCTTAGCTGCTGTCCTGGTCACTTGATCTCGGTGTTCTGACTGCCTGTGATGTCACGTCACCTTATCTCTGAGTTCCGGTCTCTGGAGTCTATTGTGACATCACAATCACGTGACATCATACTGTGTGGTGTGCGGAGCCCCATCCAACAGCTGATGTGCAGTATGTACAACCCTGCTCTATACCTGTGTAATATTTATGTACAACCCTGCTCTATACCTGAGTAATATATAAACACCCTGCTGTGTACCCCTACAATGTATATATACACTGTGTTCCAAATTATTATGCAAAAAATATTTCCTCATATTTTCTCTAAATTACCTATATGAATTGCAGTCATTGTTATTTTCCAGTCATCTAATATTCTAGTATAATTGCAATGTTTTTGAACAAACTGCCTATGAAAACAGTATATTTTTAAAAATAAGAAACGCTCAAAATGCATGTTCCAAATTATTATGCACAGCAGAGTTTTCAACCTTTTTATTTTTATTTTGAACAAAAAAATGGTCAATTGTGAAATTATAAGCATTATCAGCTTATTACAAAATGAAATCAAACAGTTTTCAAGTCAAAACTTTATTCTAGATGATGTTACATTTGCACATAGGAACCCTTGTTGGAAAGAAGCTTCTGAACTCTCTGGTCCATTGAATTTGTCAGTTTTTGGATGGTTTGTGCTTCAATTGTTTTGCATGTGGACAGAATAATGCTCCAGAGGTTCTCAATGGGGTTGACGTCAGGGGAAGATGGTGGCCACACCATAAGTTTGTCCTCTTTTATGCCCATAGCAGCCAGAGATGCAGATGTGTTATTTGCAGCATGAAACGGTGCATTATCATGCATGAAAATTATCTTGCTGCGGAAAGCACGGTTCTTCCTCTTGAACCATGGCAGGAAGTGCTGTTTTAGAAACTCCACATAGATTATGGAGTTCATCTTTACCCCTTCAGGGTTCCTAAAGGGGCCGACAATCTCTCTCCCCATGATTCCAGCCCAAAACATTACTCCACGTCCTCCTTGTTGGCGCCTTAGCCGTGTTTTCATGGGGTGTCCATCAACCAGCCATCCTCCACTCCATCCATCTGGACCATCGAGCGTTGCACGGCGCTCATCGGTGAACAAAACATTTTGGAAGTCAGTCTTCATGTATCGTTTGGCCCACTGGAGCCGTTTCTGCTTGTGTGCAGTGGATAGAGGTGGTCGACAGGATGGCTTACGCACAGCTGCAAACCTCTGAAGGACCCTGCATCTTGTTGTTCAGGGGACGTTGGAGGCACCAGCAGCTTCAAAAACTTGTCCGCTGCTATGACAAGGCATTTTTGCAGCTGCTCTTTTAACCTGACGCAATTGCCTGTTGGAAAGAGTCCTCAATTTTTCCTTATCAGCACGCACACGTGTGTGCTGGGAATCGGCTACATACTTCTTGATTGTGCGATGATCACGATGAAGTGTCTTGGCAATGTTGATTGTAGTCATGCCTTGATCTAAATACTCCACAATTTGTTGCTTCTCAGCAGCCGACAAATCCTTTTTCTTTCCCATTTTGGCAAAAAATGTAGGCTGCTTAATAATGTGGAACAGCCTTCTTAAGTAGTCTTGCCTTTATTTGGACACACCTGCCAAACTAACTTGCACAGGTATCTACAATTGCTTTCAGTGATATAAAGAGCCCTGACACACATCACCATCAATGAGTTTAAATGACAAACAAAAAAATTCTAACCTTATCACTCCTAAACTCTTTTTGCATAATAATTTGGAACACAGTGTACTGTACACCTCGCTATATACCTGGGTAACATATATACATTATAGGGGGTTGTAAGGTTTGCACTCAGCTGCGTAGGAGGATACAGGAGGCACATTCTCTTCAACGTTCATGTGGGTTTATTTGCTTCATAAACCATGAAACCCACAACAGAAAGGTAAACAGTCCTAAATCCCTTTCAGACATGAGACGTACTATTCCGTCCACGGTACCTGGGCCCGTATGACCGGGGACGGGATAGTACGTCTAAGCGATCAGCGGCCCTCCTGAGGGGGGACGCCGCTGATCGCTGGCGGGGTGTCAGCTGATTATCACAGCTGACACCCGGCACTATGTGTCAGGGGCTGTCACGGACCGCCCCCGACACGTTAACCCCTGGCACACTGAGATCAAACATGATCGCAGTGTACCGGGGATTAGGGAAGCATCGGCAGGGAGGGGGCTCCCTGCATGCTTCCCTGGACCCTCGAAACAGCGCGATGTGATCGCGCTGTTCTGAGGGCCTTCCTCCCTGCAGGCCCTCAGATCCAATATGGCTGAGGGAGCCTTCGGGGGCCTGCAGGTAGGCGTCTCAGCAGGCATTGAGCAAGCCTGTGCAGCGCCTGTCAGATCGCTGATCTGATTGAGTGCTGTCCAAACTGTCAGATCAGTGATCTGACACATTACAGTAATGTCCCTCCCCCGGGACAAAATAATTTATAAAAAATCACTAAATAAATTAAAAATATATATATATCTATATTCCCTAATAAATTCAATTTTTGGAAATAAAAAAAACAAACAATTAAAGTACACATATTTAGTATCGCCGCGTCCGTAACGACCCGCCCGAAAAAACTGTCCCACTGGTTAACTCTTTTAGTGATCCCCTTCAAAAATAAAAAACAAAGCAAAAAACAATGCTTTATCATCATACCACCGAACATAAAGTGCAATAACATGCAATCAAAAAGACGGATATAAATAACCATGGTATCGCTGAAAACGTCATCTTTTCCCGCAAAAAATGAGCCGCCTTACAGCATCATCAGCGAAAAAATAAGTTATAGCTCTCAGAATAAAGCAATGCAAAAATAATTATTTTTTATATATAATTGCTTTCATTGCATAAAAGCACCAAAACATAAAGAAAGACATAAATGAAGCATCGCTGTAATAGTACTGACCCGAAGAATAAAACCGCCTTATCAATTTTACCACACATGGAACCCTGTAAACGCACCCCCCAAAAGAAATTCATGACATGCTGGTTTTTGTTCATTCTGCATCCCAAAAATCGGAATAAAAAGCGATCAGAAAATTCACATGCCTGAAAATGATACCAATAAAAACGTCAACTCGTCCCGCAAAAAATAAGACCTCACATGACTCAGTGGATCAAAATATGGAAAAATTATAGCTCTCAATATGTGGTGATGCAAAAACTATTTTTACAATAAAAAGTGTCTTTTAGCGTGTGACAGCTGCCGAACATAAAACCCGCCATAAATAGTAAATCAAACCCCCCGTTATCACCCCCTTAGTTAGGGAAAAATAATAAAATTAAAAAAAGCATTTATTTCCAATTTCCCATTAAGGTTAGGGCTAGGGTTAGGGCTGAGATTAGGGTTAGGGGTGTGTGGGGGTTAGGGTTGGAGTTAGAATTGGGGGGTTTCCACTGTTTAGGCACATCTCATGGCGTCTGATCTCAATTCCAGACAATTCTGCGTTGAAAAAGTCAAATGGTGCTGTAACAGGGTCTACTCAAGCTGGGGTACCTCTTTCAGTACCACCCCGTGTTTTCGGAGGTCCGCTCTGCGTTGGCTGGAGTCTGAATGAATGACGCTGGCTGGAATTCCTTGGTTACATGGGCGCATATAAAAGATCACTGCTTCTCCACGTATTTCCAGTCTGACAACACTTTACTCACAGGACACAGAATATATCACACAGATACAGAGGGCAGGCCACTAGAAAAGTGGCAGGCCAGACATGCATTACAAAAGCCGCAGGTGGCCGGAGTCTGCCGATGTTTACTGTGGGAATTACAAAGGTGGGGGGAGGGCGGACAAAAGGATAATATCGTGTCCCCTCTACCCAGGGGCGCAGCCTGTGGGCTGATGCATTAGGGACATGCATCTCACATAGAACCTATTATACATACCAAATAGATATAATATTGAAATTTACTTGGTGCTTCCAATAAATAATAGAAAAACCGAAAGAACAATGGAAGCTCAAATACCATAAAAAATGGATTTTTATTTAGTATATGCAACAATGCAAATTTTACATATTTTCATAATAAAAGACAAATTTTATTTAATAAATGCAACAATGCCGATTAAAAGCGGGTAACACCAATACAACAAAATTGCTGCACAAATATCCTATGGTATAGATGGATGATGCATTCCCTGCATAAATGTATGCCCAGAAAAAGTTGTGCTTAAAAAAAAGAGTACAAAAAAGGTTATCTTACCAAAAACTGTCCAAAAGACTAGCCTACATGACCAAATCCTTATAAAATATGTATGTACAGTGGGGAAAAAAAGTATTTAGTCAGTCAGCAATAGTGCAAGTTCCACCACTTAAAAAGATGAGAGGCGTCTGTAATTTACATCATAGGTAGACCTCAACTATGGGAGACAAACTGAGAAAAAAAAATCCAGAAAATCACATTGTCTGTTTTTTTTTCATTTTATTTGCATATTATGGTGGAAAATAAGTATTTGGTCAGAAACAAGCAATCAAGATTTCTGGCTCTCACAGACCTGTAACTTCTTCTTTAAGAGTCTCCTCTTTCCTCCACTCATTACCTGTAGTAATGGCACCTGTTTAAACTTGTTATCAGTATAAAAAGACACCTGTGCACACCCTCAAACAGTCTGACTCCAAACTCCACTATGGTGAAGACCAAAGAGCTGTCAAAGGACACCAGAAACAAAATTGTAGCCCTGCACCTGGCTGGGAAGACTGAATCTGCAATAGCCAACCAGCTTGGAGTGAAGAAATCAACTGTGGGAGCAATAATTAGAAAATGGAAGACATACAAGACCACTGATAATCTCCCTCGATCTGGTGCTCCACGCAAAATCCCACCCCGTGGGGTCAGAATGATCACAAGAACGGTGAGCAAAAATCCCAGAACCACGCGGGGGGACCTAGTGAATGAACTGCAGAGAGCTGGGACCCATGTAACAAGGCCTACCATAAGTAACACACTACGCCACCATGGACTCAGATCTTGCAGTGCCAGACGTGTCCCACTGCTTAAGCCTGTACATGTCCGGGCCCGTCTGAAGTTTGCTAGAGAGCATTTGGATGATCCAGAGGAGTTTTGGGAGAATGTCCTATGGTCTGATGAAACCAAACTGGAACTGTTTGGTAGAAACACAACTTGTCGTGTTTGGAGGAAAAAGAATACTGAGTTGCATCCATCAAACACCATACCTACTGTAAAGCATGGTGGTGGAAACATCATGCTTTGGGGCTGTTTCTCTGCAAAGGGGCCAGGACGACTGATCCGGGTACATGAAAGAATGAATGGGGCCATGTATCGTGAGATTTTGAGCGCAAACCTCCTTCCATCAGCAAGGGCATTGAAGATGAAACGTGGCTGGGTCTTTCAACATGACAATGATCCAAAGCACACCGCCAGGGCAACGAAGGAGTGGCTTCGTAAGAAGCATTTCAAGGTCCTGGAGTGGCCTAGCCAGTCTCCAGATCTCAACCCTATAGAAAACCTTTGGAGGGAGTTGAAAGTCCGTGTTGCCAAGCGAAAAGCCAAAAACATCACTGCTCTACAGGAGATCTGCATGGAGGAATGGGCCACCATACCAACAACAGTGTGTGGCAACCTTGTGAAGACTTACAGAAAACGTTTGACCTCTGTCATTGCCAACAAAGGATATATCACAAAGTATTGAGATGAAATTTTGTTTCTGACCAAATACTTATTTTCCACCATAATATGCAAATAAAATGAAAAAAAAACAGACAATGTGATTTTCTGGATTTTTTTTTCTCAGTTTGTCTCCCATAGTTGAGGTCTACCTTTGATGTAAATTACAGACGCCTCTCATCTTTTTAAGTGGTGGAACTTGCACTATTGCTGACTGACTAAATACTTTTTTTCCCCACTGTATATACAAAGGCTAGTACCAAGTATTAGAGAGAAGTCTCTTTTGATAGAGCAATGCAAGCATAACAATAATAAAGTGAATAAAGTGACTGTGCAAACAGAAGAGCCAATTCCAGATAAACAAATCTACATCCGGTCAGCCAGCCTTTGGACGGTCGCCAGGGCATTCTTCATCCCGAATGGCATAACTCGAAACTGAAATAAGCCGAACGGGGTGACAAATGCCGAATTGGGAATAGCGTCAGGACTAAGGGGAATCTGCCAGTAGCCTTTGCATAGATCGATGGTGGTCAAATACTTTGCCCCCGCCAGCCGGTCTAACAACTCATCCACACGCGGCATGGGGTATGCATCCGTCACTGTTTTCTCATTGAGCCTACGATAGTCTACACAAAACCGTGTAATCCCATCCTTCTTGGGCACTAACACTACGGGGGATGCCCAGGGACTGACTCTTCAATCACCCCTAAACGCAGCATCTCTTGTATCTCTTGTCGCATCCCCTCTCGTACAGACTCAGGGACGCGGAAGGGGTTTTGTCGCAGGGGGGTCTGATCCTGGGTCTCAACCTTGTGTTGTGCCAGGCGAGTGTACCCTGGTCTCCCCGAAAACATCCTCTGTCGCTGCCTCAACAACTCCTCCGCCTGCTGTCTCTCCCGGGGGCCTAGGTCTTCACCCAAGTGTACCTGGTCCCATGTTTTAGACTGAGTCCTTTCCTCTAAGACATTCGGCAAGGGAAGTCCGGCTAAATCCTCTGCTTCAGGTGCACAGATGGCCACTACCTCTTCAGGGCTCTCCCGGTAGGGCTTCAGCATATTCACATGGAACCTGCAGATAACCCTGGGGTCGTCACAATCGGCGACATTATAGGTTGTGTCGGCTATTTTCCCTACTACCTGGTAGCATGCAGCTTGAAACTTATTCTGCTTAGTGGGCTCTAACACCAGGACCTTCTGTCCTATTTCCAAAGTGCGCTCTCTGGCCCTCCGATCGTACCATATGCGCTGGCGCCACTGGGTCGCCTGCATGTTCTCACGTACAGCCTGAGTCAGCTCCTGTAGGTGGTTCCGGAATTCCAGCACATAGGGTACAATAGGTACACCTTCTATGAGGCCCTCCCCTTCCCAGTGTTCCAGCACTAAGTCTAGGGGTCCCCTTACCCGTCTCCCGTATACCAGCTCGAACGGGGAGAACCCCGTGGATTCTTGGGGCACCTCCCGATAGGCAAACAGGAGGTGTGGCAAGAATTTCTCCCAGTCCCTGTATGTCCTCATAAAAGTCCCAATGAGCTGTTTTAATGTCCCGTTAAAGCGTTCACACTACCCATTGGTTTGCGGGTGATACGGGGCGCTTCTAATGGACTTTACGCCGCACAGCTTCCACAGTTGGTTGGTTACCTCTGCTGTAAACTGGGTACCCTAGTCCGAGATAATCTCCCGGGGAAATCCAAGCCGTGAGAACACCTGGAGCAGGGCGGCCGCCACCGTCTCTGCCAGTATGTTAGGTAACGCAACCGCCTCTGGATACCGTGTGGCATAATCTACCACTGTCAATATATACTTTTTCCCTGACGGACTGGGTTTGGCTAACGGCCCTATCAGATCGACCGCTACTCGGCTAAATGGTTCCTCCACAATTGGGAGGGGGCATAATTTGGCCTTGCATCGATCCCCCCTCTTGCCAATGCGCTGGCAACTGTCACAGGTCTGGCAGTACTGACGAACATCATAGGTTACCCCCGGCCAAAAGAAGTTTTGTGTCAGACGATGCCTGGTGGGACTGACGCCGAAGTGCCCGGCTAAGGGTATGTCATGAGATTCGCAGTAGCTCCTGCCTATACTTCTTGGGAACTACCAGCTGTCGTTTTATAGTGGGGCTCGTCCCTGTGTGGTGCTGCTCTGTGATCCGGTAGAGGAGTCCCTGCTTCCATACAAACTGTTGCCCTTCCAGTACCCCTCTCCCCTCCTGTGCCTTCCCACGACATCCCTCTAATGAAGGATCCTCAAGTAACTCCCTCTTAAATTCATCTGGGGTGGCCCAAGAAATGTGTCTGGCTATGGGAATACGTGTAGGGCTGAGATGTCTTACCTGGGCCTCCTCTGAGTGTGATTCCGCCTCCGCAGCTCGAGCTTGTCTCCGGGTGGTCGCAGGATATGTCTCAGCCAGAGGTGCCACCGAGAATGCAGACAACATGGGCCCCAAGTCATTTCCCAGCAAGACGTCTGCAGGCAAATCCTCCATCAAGCCGACCTCAACAAGGCCATCCCCGACTCCCCATTTCAGGTGAATCCTGGCAGTGGGCAGTCGATGTATGGCTCCCCCTGCTACACGGACTGCCACTGTCCCGTCCGTCTTCTCTTGGTCCAGGACGAGATGAGGCTTCTCAAGGGTCAAAGTTGCTCCGGAATCTCTTAGTCCCTGCATACGTTTCCCATTAACCCACACAACCTGTCGATGCTGTTGTCGATTATCTGCCCGGGCTGCCTGCACGGGGTCTACTTCATGCAGCACTTCCTCCATCTCTTCCACCCCTTGGTTAGTCGTAGCCCCCAATGCCGGGTCAGCTTTGCCTTGGTAGCAGTGTACAGCAGCCCGGCTGAAGGTAGCTTTTCCCGCCTTTGGCCACTGGGTATGCTGAGTCCGGTTGGGACATTGTCTTTGCAGGTGGCCCAGCTGATGGCAGGTGTGGCATCGCGCCCCAAGGGGTCTGTGGTAGGCCAGGATTCTAGCTGGTCCTCCTACAATCTTCGGTGGTTTGGGGCCCTCCAGGTCCATGGGCGGGCCCCGAGTGACCATCTTAGATCCGGACAACTGCGGCCTCCTGGCATCATGATGTTCATCGGCCAGACGAGCGGCTTCCTCAAGAGTCGTTGGCCGCCTGTCCCGAAGCAATTCCTGTGTCTCGGGGGTTAGTCCATTAAAGAATCGTTCTAACGAGAAGAGTTGGAGGACGTCCTCCTTAGTGGTTGCTTGGCTCCCTTGTACCCACTGTAGCAGTGACCGCCGTAATTTACCCCATTCAGCGTGGGTATCGGTTACGCGTTTTATAAGTCCGCGGAACTTTTGGCGGTATGCCTCTGGTGTCAGCGCATACCGGGCCAAGATCACTTCTTTGATCTGCTCATAGTCCATGCAGTCCTCATCAGGTACCGTGCGATAGGCATCCGCTGGCCGGCCTGTCAGCTTGCTGGCCAGAATCTGAACCCGCTCCTCCGGCTTCACTTGAAGAAGGGTACACTGCCGCTCAAAGTCCTGCAGAAAGCCATCAATGTCTTCCTCTGCCTCCCCCAACTGTCGGAAGGCATTATACTGGATCTTTTTGTGGCTTACTGTTGAAGGTACCTGGTCGAAGGCCAGAGCTACCCCTGCTCGCTGACTCTCCTCTCTCCGCTCTGCCATCTCCATCTTGGCCAGCTTCACTTTGGTCCGCTCTGCCATCTCCATCTTGGCTAGCTCTATCCTGGTCCGCTCGGCCATCTTTTCCTTCAGATCAGTACGCACATCAGCCATCACCTCTCGTATGATCTCTACCGCAGGGTTTGGGCCATAGAACGCCAATCTGTTCTTTACCTCCCTCTGGAATTCGGTCTCCTCCACGTTCACATTGGGGGGCGCTGCACTGTCGTGTTCCATGATGGCTGCTATCAAATCCGCTTTTGTTTTGTTGCTGGCGATCAACCCTCGGGCTTCCACCAGATCTTTTAATGTAGTCCTCTTTAACTTCTGGTAGTTGTTTTCCATTCATTCCTTTCCTCCTGTAGAAGGGGTATCATATCCCGCCACTGCCACCAGTGTAACGGGGTCTACCAAGCTGGGGTACCACTTCCAGTACCACCCCGTGTTTTCGGAGGTCCGCTCTGCGTTGGCTGGAGTCTGAATGAATGACGCTGGCTGGAATTCCTTGGTTACATGGGCGCATATAAAAGATCACTGCTTCTCCATGTATTTCCAGTCTGACAACACTTTACTCACAGGACACAGAATATATCACACAGATACAGAGGGCCAGCCAGTAGAAAAGCGGCAGGCCAGACATACATTACAAAAGCCGCAGGTGGCCGGAGCCTCCTGATGTTTACTGTGGGAATTACAAAGGTGGGGGCAGGGCGGACAAAAGGAGAATATCGTGTCCCCTCTGCCCAGGGGCGCAGCCTGTGAACTGATGCATTAGGGACATGCATCTCACATGGAACCTATTATATATACATATAACTGCACAACATATTCTGGGTGCCGAGTGGTTCTGTAACACGGCTCCCCTTTTCAGCGACGCGATCGGCATACACAGTCTGATCCTCAACGGATCGGTTTGGGGATGACCGAAGTTTATGGGGTTGGTACAAGTTCCGTTTGTCGACTTAGTCCATTGGCGTTACAGTTTTGTTTGCCGGGTCTGTGGTGGTTGGTGAAGTCCAGAGGTTGTAGGGCTAAACTCCACCGCAGCAATCTGGCGTTGTCTCCGGAGACCCGATTAAGCCAGACTAGGGGATTATGGTCCGTTAGGAGGGAAAACTGTTGTCCATACAAATATGGTTGCAACTTCTTGATCATAAAATATGACATAGAATATCAATATATGCAAAAAGACATCATACATTAAATATTGTGAGCAGACTATGTGAAACGAGGGTACATATATAGTTTAAGGTGACCTCAATACCAAAGAGCGTAGCATGGGTGGTCTGCCGTCACAACAGGTGCATGTGGGACAAAAGGTGTGCTGCCACTAGTCATGCCAGTCTCCTATGGACAAAGATAATCCCAAGAGTAACAAGCATAATGCTAAACCACAGTATTGAGGGCTCCCCAAGGTATAAACATAACAAAAGTATTTAAAGTCAGTAAACCTAGGATCATGTTACAAACTGAAGGAGCACTGGATTCTGAGGCGTGTTGTGGGACTCAAGTCCAATGGTTAGATGTAACAATACAGGGCAGGACAGTTGGAATACTTAAATCAGTAATAGTACATCATTAATAGGTAATTAGCCGTCATGCTTCCAGTCGTGAGGGAAGGAGAAACAGACCCCTTGGGGGGTCTAGTTTCCAAAATGGGGTCACTTGTGGGGGGTTTCAACAGTTTAGGCACATCAGAGGCTCTCCAAGTGCAACATGACACCCGCAGACCATTCCATCAAAGTCTGCATTCCAAAATGTCACTACTTCCCTTCAGAGCCCCGACGTGTGCCCATACAGTAGTTTTCTCCCACATACGGGGTATCAGCGTACTCAGGACAAATTGCACAACAACTTTTGGGGTCCAATTTCTCCTGTTACCCAAAGGAAAATAAGAAAAATTGGGGACTAAAAGATCATGTTTGTGGAAAAAATATGATTTTTTTATTTTCACGCCCGGGCGTTATAAACTTCTGTGAAGCACTTGGGGGTTCAAATTACTCACCACACATCTAGATAAATTCCTTGGGGGGTCTAGTTTCCAAAATGGTGTCATTTGTGGGGATTTCCACTGTTTAGGTACATCAGGGGCTTTCCAAACGCGACGTGGCGTCCAATCTCAATTCCAGCCAAAAAGTCAAATGGCGCTGCTTCCCTTATGAGCTCTGCCATGCCTCCAAATAGTCATTTACCCCCACATATGGGGTATCAGCGTACTCAGGACAAATTGCCCAATAAGTTTTGGGGTCCTGTTACCCCTGGGAAAATAAAAATTAGGGGTGAAAAGATAATTTTTGTGGAAAAAATTTGATTTTTTAATTGTACGGCTGTATGTTATAAACTTTTGTGAAGCCCTTGGGGGTTCAAAGTTCTCTCCACATATCTAGTTACGTTCCTTGGGGTCTAGTTTCCAAAATGGTGTCATTTGTGGGGGGTTTCCACTGTTTAGGCACATCAGGGGCTTTCCAAACGTGACATGGCGTCCGATCTGAATTTCAGCCAATTTTGCATTGAAAAAGTCAAACGGCAGAATAACTTTTGTGTCCAATTTCTCCTGTTACTCTTGGTAAAATAAAAAAAACTGGACCTGAAGTATTTTTTTTGTGAAAAAAGTTAAATGTTCATTTTTTTAAAAAACATTCAAAAAATTCCTGTGAAGCACCTGAAGGGTTAAATAAGTTGTCCACTACCATAACTTTTTTTTTCATAAATCTTGCTATTATGTGCCACTAAAAACATCCACTGTGTTTATTTTACCAATATTACCTTTTATCATGCTCTAGCAGCACATCCTCAGTGCTGGCTCCAGCTCTCATGGGGTTAATCGACAACTTCCTTTCTCCTGACTTACTGTGCTCTAATACTACAAGTTCCATGATGCATTGCACTGCCCTGTAATCCAGCACTTATCACACCCACTCCAAACCACACCCAAACCCCACCCAAACCCCTCCCAAACCCCTCCCTCCTCTAGCTTCAAGCTGAAGGATCTTATTGTAAGGGTATGTGCACACGTTGCGGATTCAGCTACGGATTTTTCCTCACGGATTTTGCTGACTCCGCAGGTAAAGTGACCTGCGTTTTACCTGCGGATATAGTGCGGATTTTCTGCAGATTTTGTGCGGATTTCACCTGCGTTTTTACACCTGCAGATTCCTAGAATGGAAGAGGTGTAAAAACGCAGCGGAATACGCACAAAGAATTGACATGCTGCGGAAATGAACCTGCAGCGTTTATGCTGTGGATTTTTCCGCAGCATGTGCACATTGTTTTTTGTTTTACATTGGATAGAATGGTACTGTACACCGTAGGAGATTCTGCTGCGGATCCACAGTAGAATCCTCAACGTGTACTATGGATCCGCAGCGGATTTGGCCCTGTGGATCTGCAGCAGATTCTCCTGCGTTGTACAGTACCATTATTTTCAATGTACAACAAAAAACGCTGTGCACATGCTGCGGAAACTCCACAGCATAAACACTGCGGGTTCATTTCTGCAGCATGTCAATTCTTTGTGCGTATTCCGCTGCATTTTTACACCTGCTCCATTATAGGAATCCGCAGGTGTAAAAACGCAGGGGAAATCCGCACAAAAACTGCAGAAAATCCGCAAAATATGCAGCACCATCCGCAACGTGTGCACATACCCTAAGGCTATGTGTACACAGTGCAGAATCCACTGAGGAATTTTCCGTGCAGATTTTACTAAGGCCGCAGGTAAAATGACCTGCATTTTACCTGCAGATTTAGTGCAGATGTACTGCGGATTTACTGCAGTTTTTGTGCGGTTTTCCCCTGCAGTTTTAGGCTGTGTGCACACGATGCAGATTTGCAGCGGATCCGCAGCGGATTTTACCACGCAGAAACGTTGCATATCCGCATTGTGATGTACAGTAGCCTTAAAATCAATGAAAAAAAAAAAAACGCTGTGCATATGCTGCGGATTTTTCCGCGCGGTTTTCCTGCTGTACAAAATCTGCAACGTTACTTTTGTGCGGTTTTCCACCTCCCCTGTCACCAAATCCGCAGGGGGAAAACCGCAGTGGAAAACCACACAAAAACCGCAGGAAATATGGAAGAAATCCGCAGGAAAAATGCAGGTCATTTGACCTGCGGATTTCTTCCATTCTGCGCGGAAAAATCCGCAGGGCAAAAAAGTCCGTCTGCACTCAGCCTTACAGCTGCGGATTTCTAGAATGGAGCAGGTGTAAAACTGCAGCAGATCCGCACAAAGGAAGTGACGTGCTGCAGATTTCAATCTGCAGCAAATCTGTGAGGAAAAAACCGCAGCATGTGCACTGCGGATTTTGATTTACATTGCCTTTAATGGTACTGTACATCACTTGCAGTTCTGCTGCAGATCCTCAGGGCAAAATCCGCTGCGGAACTGTGCACATACCCTAAAACACATTGCAAGCATCATGAGCACACACACACACACGAGCGTGCACAAACACAGACAATGTTTTTTAAAAAAATAATGAATATGTACCCATGTACATACCTTTATAGTGCTGAAAGCTATAAGGCTACTTGCACACGTTGCGGATTTCCCGCACAGAATCCGCATATCTTTGGCAGAAAACGCTGGTACATTTTTTATGCGATTTTTCATGCATTTTTTTTTCAGGCGGATTTGTATGCGTTTTTGTAACCTAAATAAAGATATGTTATTTAACCAAAAAAAAACATTTGTGATGTCATTTCTGTCCAACCTCCTCTTTTACATTTGTCTAAACCACACTCCATTATACACACAGATAGACAGATAGATATAGATAGATCTACCTATAGATACACTGTATATCCATAGATATTTCCATAGATATATACATATCCATGTTTATTAATGAACCATATATTTAAAAAAAAAAAAAAAAAATGGCATGGGCTCCCATGCTATTTTGTGCCAGAGGGGGAAAGCCGGGGGCCAATATTTGTAGCCTGGGAAGGGGGTAATACCCATGGCCCCTTCCCAGGCTATGAATATCAGCCAGCAGCTTTCTGACTAGCCTTTATTGGCTATTAAAATAGGGAGACTGATAGGAGACAATGGCTCCTGCAGTCCATCACTGAGGTTACCTGAGTTCAGGATCTCACTTTATGGCAATGCTGCGTGAGAATTAGGGTTACAGGACTTCTTTCCTGGCGGCGAAGGAATCCTCTGCCTGTCATTTCAGTGCTGGAGCCCCTGGAGAGCGGTCACATCAGCTGATGTGGCAGCTCTCCAAGGGAGATCGTTGTGGGACCCTCGTTATTATCTAGACTACGGCGGAAAGGTGATTCTAACGGGGTCTTCCAAGCTGGGGTACCTCTTTCAGTACCACCCCGTGTTTTCGGAGGTCCGCTCTGCGTTGGCTGGAGTCTGATTTAAGGATGCTGGCTGGAATTCCTCTGAGTGCATGGGCGCATATAAAAGATCACTGCTTCTCCATGTATTTCCAGTCTGACAACACTTTACTCACAGGACACAGAAAATATCACACAGATACAGAGGGCCGGCCAATAGACAGGCGTCTGGCCAGACATGCATTACAAAAGCCGCAGGTGGCCGGAGCCTGCGTTTGTTTACTGTGGGGAAGGTGGGGGGAGGGCGGACACTGCTGATACATTAGGGACATGCATCACACATGGAACCTATTATATATACATATAACTGCACAACATATTCTGGGTGCTGAGTGGTTCTGTAACACGACTCCCCCTTTTCAGCGACGCGATCGGCATACACAGTCTGATCCTCAACGGATCGGTTTGGGGATGACTGAAGTTTATGGGGTTGGTACAAGTTCCGTTTGTCGACTTAGTCCATCGGCGTTACCGTTTTGTTTGCCGGGTCTGTGGTGGATGGTGAAGTCCAGAGGTTGTAGGGCTAAACTCCACCGCAGCAATCTGGCGTTGTCTCCGGAGACCCGATTAAGCCAGACTAGGGGATTATGGTCCGTTAGGAGGGAAAACTGTCGTCCATACAAATATGGTTGCAACTTTTTGAGTGCCCATACTACCCGCAGGCACTCCTTCTCGATGGCCGCATAGCTTACTTCACGGGGCAGTAGTTTCCGACTCAGGTAAGCTACCGGGTGTTCTTGGCCGTCCGGCCCGACTTGGCTCAGTACTGCCCCTAATCCAAACATAGAAGCGTCTGTGTGAACAAGGAAACGTTTAGTTGTATCGGGTGCGGCCAATACAGGGGTATTGGTGAGGGCGTCCTTTAGTTGGCGGAAGGCTTCCTCACACTCTGAGGTCCAGGTTACCTGGCTGGGTTGGTTCTTACGGGTCAAATCAGTGAGGGGCTTGGCTACGCTGCTGTAATTGGGAACGAATTTCCTGTAATACCCCGCTGTCCCTAGAAACGCCATGACCTGGGTTTTAGGGCGTGAGATTGGCCATTTGGCTATGGCCTCAATCTTGGCTGGTTCCGGTCGATGTTTCCCACTTCCCACCCAATGCCCTAAATACTGAACCTCTGCATTGCCCACGTGACACTTGTTTGGGTTCAGGGTGATTCCGGCCTGGTGGATCCTGTCCAATACTGTCTCTAGGTGATTTAGATGCTCTTCCCATGTCGCACTGTAGATGGCGATGTCGTCCAGGTAGGCACAAGCATAGTCCTGGAGACCATCCAGTAGCTGGTCAGCCAACCTCTGGAAGGTTGCCGGGGCATTCTTCATCCCGAATGGCATAACTCGAAACTGGAATAAGCCGAACGGGGTGACAAATGCCGACTTGGGAATAGCGTCAGGACTAAGGGGAATCTGCCAGTAGCCTTTGCATAGATCGATGGTGGTCAAATACTTTGCCCCCGCCAGCTGGTCTAACAACTCATCCACACGCGGCATCTGATATGCATCCGTCACTGTTTCTCATTGAGCTTACGATAGTCTACACAAAACCGTGTAGTCCCATCCTTCTTGGGCACTAACACTACGGGGGATGCCCAGGGACTATCTGACTCTTCAATGACCCCTAAGCGCAACATCTCTTGTATCTCTTGTCGCATCCCCTCTCGTACAGACTCAGGGACGCGGAAGGGGTTTTGTCGCAGGGGGGTCTGATCCTGGGTCTCAACCTTGTGTTGTGCCCGGTGAGTGTACCCCGGTCTCTCTGAAAACATCCTCTGTCGCAGCCTCAACAACGCCTCTGCCTGCTGTCTCTCCCGGGGGCCTAGGTCTTCACCCAAGTGTACCTGGTCCCATGTTTTAGACTGAGTCCTTTCCCCTAAGACATCCAGCAAGGGAAGTCCGGCTAAATCCTCTGCCTCAGGTGCACAGATGGCCACTACCTCTTCAGGGCGCTCCCGGTAGGGCTTCAGCATATTCACGTGGAACATGCGGATAACCATTGGGGTCGTCACAATCGGCAACATTATAGGTTGTGTCGGCTATTTTCCCCACTACCTGGTAGGGCCCCTGCCATGCAGCTTGGAAATTGTTCTGCTTAGTGGGCTCTAACACCGGGACCTTCTGTCCTATTTCCAAGGTGCGCTCTCTGGCCCTCCGATCGCATCATACGCGCTGGCACCGCTGGGTCGCCTGCAGGTTCTCACGTACAACCTGGGTCAGCTCCTGTAGGCGGTCCCGGAATTCCAGCACATAGGGTACAATAGGTACCCCTTCTATGAGGCCTTCCCCTTCCCAGTGTTCCAGCACTAAGTCTAGGGGTCCCCTTACCCGTCTCCCGTATACCAGCTCGAACGGAGAGAACCCCGTGGATTCTTGGGGCACCTCCCGATAGGCAAACAGGAGGTGTGGCAAGAATTTCTCCCAGTCACTGTAGGTCCTGGTAAAAGTCCCATTGAGCTGTTTTAATGTCCCGTTAAAGCGTTCACACAACGCATTGGTTTGCGGGTGGTATGGGGCGCTTCTAATGGACTTTAAGCCGCACAGCTTCCACAGTTGGTTGGTCACCTCTGCTGTAAACTGGGTACCCTGGTCCGAGATAATCTCCCGGGGAAATCCAACCCGTGAGAAAACCTGGAGCAGGGCGGCCGCCACCGTCTCTGCCAGTATGTGAGGTAACGCAACCGCCTCTGGATACCGTGTGGCATAATCTACCACTGTCAATATATACTTTTTCCCGGACGGACTGGGTTTGGCTAATGGCCCTATCAGATCGACTGCTACTCGGCTAAATGGTTCTTCCACAATGGGGAGGGGGCGTAATTTGGCCTTGCATCGATCCCCCCTCTTGCCAATGCGCTGACAACTGTCACAGGTCTGGCAGTACTGACGAACATCATAGGTTACCCCCGGCCAAAAGAAGTTTTGTGTGAGACGATGCCTGGTGCGACTGACGCCGAAGTGCCCGGCCAAGGGTATATCATGAGAGATTCGCAGTAACTCCTGCCTATACTTCTTGGGAACTACCAGCTGTCGTTTTATAGTGGGGCTCGTCCCTGTGTGGTGCTGCTCTGTGATCCGGTAGAGGAGTCCCTGCTTCCATACAAACTGTTCCCCTTCCAGCACCCCTCTCCCCTCCTGTGCCTTCCCACGATATCCCTCTAATGAAGGATCCTCAAGTAACTCCCTCTTAAATTCATCTGGGGTGGCCCAAGAAATGTGTCTGGCTATGGGAATACGTGCAGGGCTGGGATGTCTTACCTGGGCTTCCTCTGAGTGTGATTCCGCTTCCGCAGCTCGAGCTTTTCTCCGGGTGGTCACAGGATATGTCTCAGCCAGAGGGGCCACCGAGAATGCAGACAACATGGGCCCCAAGTCATTTCCCAGCAAGACGTCTGCAGGCAAATCCTCCATGAAGCCGACCTCAACAAGGCCATCCCCGACTCCCCAGTTCAGGTGAATCCTGGCAGTGGGCAGTCGATGTATGGCTCCCCCTGCTACACGGACGGCCACTGTCCGGTCCGTCTTCTCTTGGTCCCGGACGAGATGAGGCTTCACAAGGGTCAAAGTTGCCCCAGAATCTCTTAGTCACTGCATACGTTTCCCATTAACCCACACGACCTGTCGATGCTGTTGTCGATTATCTGCTCGGGCTGCCTGCACGGGGTCTACTTCATGCAGCACTTCCTCCATCTCTTCCACCCCTTGGTTAATCGTAGCCCCCAATGCCGAGTCAGCTTCGCCTTGGTAGCAGTGTACAGCAGCCCGGCTGAAGGTAGCTGTTCCCGCCTTTGGCCACTGAGTATGCTGAGTCCGGTTGGGACATTGTCTTTGCAGGTGGCCCAGCTGACGGCAGGTGTGGCATCGCGCCCCAGGGGGACTGTGGTAGGCCGGGTTTCTAGCTGGTGCCCTACAATCTTCGGTGGTTTGGGGCCTTCCAGGTCCATGGGCGGGCCCCTAGTGACCACCTTTGATCCGGACAACTGCGGCCTCCTGGCATCATGATGTTCATCGGCCAGACGAGCGGCTTCCTCAAGAGTCGTTGGCCGCCTGTCCCGAAGCCATTCCTGTGTCTCGGGGTTTAGTCCATTAAAGAATCGTTCTAACAGGAAGAGCTGGAGGACGTCCTCCTTAGTGGTTGTTTGGCTCCCTTGTACCCACTGTAGCAGTGACCGCCGTAATTTACAGGCCCATTCAGCGTGGGTATCGGTTACGCGTTTTATAAGTCCGCAGAACTTTTGGCGGTAGGCCTCTGGTGTCAACGCATGCCGGGCCAAGATCACTTCTTTGATCCGCTTATAGTCCATACAGTCCTCATCAGGTACCGTGCAATAGGCATCCGCTGCCCGGCCTGTCAGCTTGCTGGCCAGAATCTGAACCCGTTCCTCCAGCTTTACTCGATGAAGGGCACACTGCCGCTCAAAGTCCTGCAGAAAGCCATCAATGTCTTCCTCTGCCTTCCCGAACTGTCGGAAGGCATTATACTGGATCTTTTTGTGGCTTACTGTTGAAGGTACCTGGTCGAAGGCCAGAGCTCCCCCTGCTCGCTTGGCTCTCCTCTCTCAGCTCTGCCATCTCCATCTTGGCCAGCTCCACTTTGGTCCGCTCTGCCATCTCCATCTTGGCTAGCTCTATCCTGGTCTGCTCGGCCATCTTTTCCTTCAGATCAGTACGCACATCTGCCATCACCTCTCGTATGATCTCTACTGCAGGGTTTAGGCCATAGAACGCCTGTCTGCATTTTTATCTCCCTCTGGAATTCGGTCTCCTCCACATTCAAATTGTGGGGCGCTGCACTGTCGTGTTCCATGATGGCTGCTATCAAATCCGCTTTTGTTTTGTTGCTGGCGATCAACCCTCGGGCTTCCACCAGATCTTTTAATGTATTCCTCTTTAACTTCTGGTAGCTATTTTCCATTCATTCCTTTCCTCCTTTAGACGGGGTATCAAATCCCACTGGCTGCCACCAGTGTAACAGGGTCTTCCAAGCTGGGGTACCTCTTTCAGTACCACCCCGTGTTTTCGGAGGTCCGCTCTGCGTTGGCTGGAGTCTGAATAAAGGATGCTGGCTGGAATTCCTCTGAGTGCATGGGCGCATATAAAAGATCACTGCTTCACCATGTATTTCCAGTCTGACAACACTTTACTCACAGGACACAGAATATATCACACAGATACAGAGGGCCGGCCAATAGACAGGCGTCAGGCCAGACATGCATTACAAAAGCCGCAGGTGGCCGGAGCCTGCCGATGTTTACTGTGGGAATTACAAAGGTGGGGGGAGGGCGGACACTGCTGATATATTAGGGACATGCATCTCACATGGAACCTATTATATATACATATAACTGCACAACATATTCTGGGTGCTGAGTGGTTCTGTAACAGTGATTATAGGTTGGTTTATTATTTTATGTTTATTACAGGTGATCGATAGCTTCAGGGAATTAGGTGATTGGTGAGTATGTACTCTATGTTATGTGTTGTATGTTCTGTATGTGTTTGTTTTTTTACATTCAACACATTAACCGGATGATGGGACTACAACTGTCCCATCATTGGCTAAAGTGTCAGTCACTGACGGTGTAGAAGGCATAGCCCGATGGGACTTGTAGTCTCATCGGACGATACCTGCATACAGACCCCCGCATGGCCCGCCCACCCCTCACACATCGGCGCCGCCCCCCCGCACTCTTGATGAGTGACAGCAGTGTGCAGAGGCTGGGTCACGCCGGCTGACGTCACGTCAATTTCCAGAGTCAGGAAATTGACGTGACATCAGCGGATGTTAGCGGCAGCTGCAGCCTGGGGGTCACGTGACCCGGACTCAGCCGCCGGCATAGTGTCATTCAGAGGCAGAATTGGCAGCGCAAGGTAATGACAAAAATCATTAGGGGCACCGGGGGGGGATACAATGGGGGGTTACTATAAAGTAGTGGACAACCCCTTTAATAAACTTCTTGAATGTTATTTTGAGCACCTTGAGGGGTGCAGTTTTTAGAACGGTGTCACTTTTGGGTATTTTCTATCATACAGACCCCTCAAAGTGACTTCAAATGTGATGTGGCCCCTAAAAATAAAATGGTGCTGTAATAATGAGAAATGGCTGGTCAACTTTTAACCCTTACAACTTCCTAACAAAAAAAAAATTTGGTTCCAAAATTGTGCTGATGTAAAGTAAACATGTGGGAAATGTTACTTATTAAGTTTTTGTGTGCCGTATCTCTGTGATTTAAGGGCATAAAAATTCAAAGTTGGAAAAATCGCAAAATTTTCACTAAATTTCCATTTTTTTAACAAGTTATATCAATGAAATTTTACCACTATCATGAAGTACAATATGTCAGGAGAAAACAATGTCAGAATCACCGGGATCCATGGAAGTGTTCCAGAGTTATTACCTCATAAAGGGACAGTGGTCAGAATTATAAAAACTGGCCTGGTCATGAACGTGCAAACCACCCTTGGGGGTAAAGGGGTTAAACAACACCAAACAGTCCTTAGCTGGGCTTCGTTCCCTCAGGCCCCGGGCACACAGAGGCCAGGTCAAGGTCCAGCCCGGAGGCTCCGTCTTGGGCCATACACACAGGAGGGCTTGTCCTTCTCTACACAAAGACCCCTCTGTAGTGCCCCACCGAGACACATGGAAGCCTGAGCACACCGCGAGACTGCCAAACCCTCGCTCACATGTGCAACGCACACCTTCCAGAGCCTCAGTAGTCAGTACAACGCCGGCTCCCTGCTCTCGAGTCTTCACTGGACTGAATGACGCTCCGCCTTTTCCGGTGACATCATCTAATATATAAAGCTCAAAGTGTGTATGTATGTGTGTATGTATGTGTGTATGTGTGTGTGTGTGTGTGTGTGTGTGTGTATGTCCGGGATAGGCATCCGCACCGTCGCAGCTACAGCCACAGAATTTGGCACAGTCACACGTCTGGACCCCGAGAGCGTCCTAAGCTATGTTGTGAGGCGAAATTTTAACCCCGCGCGTTCCAATTCACCAAACAATTTTGCCCCTATCTACATACTGGGGGAAAAAGTGTGTGCGTGTTAAGCCCCGCCCCTCATTGTGATGTCATAATGCCCCTATTTGCATACTGGAGAAGCAGTGTGTGCATATCAAGCCCCGCCCATCATTATGATGTCACAACGGTTGCCATGGCGACGCTGATGTCATCACAGGTCGCAAGCCCCGCCGCCGCTCATTATGATGTCATAATGGTTGACTATGGGATGGAGGATGTGTGATGGGTATATGGGCACTGGACTATGGGATGGAGGATATGTATGACGGGTATATGGGCACGGGACTATGGGATGGCGGATATGTATATGGGCACGGGACTATGGGATGGAGGATATGTTTGACGGGTATATGGGCACGGGACTATGGGATGGCAGATATGTATATGGGCACGGGACTATGGGATGGAGGATGTGTGATGGGTGATGGGTATTTGGGCATTGGACTATGGGATGGAGGATATGTATGACGGGTATATGGGCACGGGACTATGAGATGGCGGATATGTATGATGGGTATATGGGCACGGGACTATGGGATGGAGGATATGTATGATGGGTATATGGGCATGGGACTATGAGATGAAGGATGTGTGATGGGTATACGGGTATATGGGCACTGGACTATGGGATGGAGGATATGTATGACGGGTATGTGGGCACGGGACTATGGGATGGAGGATATGTATGACGGGTATATGGGCACAGGACTACGGGATGGCATATATGTATATGGGCACGGGACTATGGGATGGAGGATGTGTGATGGGTATATGGGCACTTGACTATGGGATGGAGGATATGTTTGACGGGTATATTGGCAAGGGACTATGGGATGGCGGATATGTATATGAGCACGGGACTATGGGATGGAGGATGTGTGATGGGTATATGGGCATTGGACTATGGGATGGAGGATATGTATGACGGGTATATGGGCACGGGACTATGAGATGGCGGATATGTATGATGGGTATATGAGCACGGGAATATGAGATGGAGGATATGTATGATGGGTATATGGGCATGGGACTATGAGATGAAGGATGTGTGATGGATATATGGGCACTCGACTATGGGATGGCGAATATGTATGATGGGTATATGGGCATGGGACTATGTGATGGAGAATATGTATGATGGGTATATGGGCATGGGACTATGGGATGGAGAATATGTATGATGGGTATATGGGCATGGGACTATTGGATGGAGGATGTGTGATGGGTATATGGGCACTGGACTATGGGATGGAGGATATGTATGATGGGTATATGGGCACGGGCCTATGGGTGGGCGAATATGTATGATGGGTGTATGTGCATGGGACTATGGGATGGAGGATGTGTGATGGGTATATGGGCATGGGACTATGGGATGGAGGATGTGTGATGGGTATATGGGCATGGGCCTATGGGAATGAGGATGTGTGATGGGTATATGGGCACTCGACTATGGGATGGAGGATGTGTGATGGGTATATGGGCATGGGACTATGGGATGGAGGATAATTATAATTTGCTACAACTAACCACAGTTAGTTACTATGCGGGATGAGGTGAGATGGGAGTGGGTTGAGGGCACAAGTGGTGAGGTGTGATCTTGACAGAAGGGTGGAGAGCTGACCTGTCATGGTTGAGAAGCTGGCTTTTGCAGAACAGGGCTGAGCAGCTAAGAGGGGCATTGGGGGCTGCGGGCCAAAGTTTTGTCTGACCATGTCGATTTGCTTAAAGAAGGAGGCAAAGTCTTCAGCAGAAATGAGAAGTGGGGGAGGAGGTGCTGTGGGACGGAGTAGAGAATTGAAAGTGTTGAAGAGTTGTGAGACAGGGAGTATATGAGAGATGCGAAGTAAGTTTGTTCAGGGGCAGAGAGTGTGGACTTAAAGCTGGCAAGGGACTGCTTGTATGCGCTGAAGTGCTCAGTAGAATGGGTTCTCTTCCATCTCCGCTCAGCGGCCCTGGAAACCCGTCTCAGTTCTTTGGTCAGGCTGGTCAGCCAGGGCTGCCTGTTGATTGTACGAGTTTTGCTCTGCGTGAGGGGGGCAGCCGAATCAAGTGTTGCTGTTAGGCTAGTTTCACACTAGCGTTTATTCGACACGGCGCTGCTAAGCCCCGCCCCCTGCCGGCTCCCTGCCCACCCCATCCGGTCATCGCCGCCTACTATCGCACATGGACGCTTGCGATCTGCGCACCCTATCTTTAGCATAGGGTGCGCAGATCGTGTGCTGGCCGTGCGCTAGTAGGATTTTGGCGTGCGCTGCGCACTTTTGAAGGTGCGCTGAACTCAGCATGTTGCATTTCGGCGCGCTCGACGCACTTTCAAAAGTGCAGACCCCATTTTGGAAAGTATACCCCCCCAAGGAACTTATCTTCATGTGTGGTGAGAACTTTGAACCCCCATGGGCTTCACAGAAGTTTACAAAGTACAGCCGTACAATTGAAAAATCAAATTTTTTCCACAAAAATGATCTTTTCACCCCCAATTTTTATTTTCCCAAGGGAAACGGGACCCCAAAAGTTATTGTGCAATTTGCCCTGAGTACGCTGATACCCCATATGTGCGGGTAAACCAGTTTGGGCGCATGGCAGAGCTCGGAAGGGAATGAGCGCTGTTTGACTTTTTCAGTGCTGAATTGGCTTGATGCCATATCACATTTGAAGAGCCCCTGATGTGCCTAAACAAAAAAAACCCCGTAAGTGACCCCATTTTGGAAACTAGAGCCCCCAAGGTACTTATCTAGATGTGCAGTGAGCACTTTGAAGCCCCAAGTGCACAGAAGTTTATAATGCCCGGGCGTGAAAATAAAAAAGAAATCATAGTTTTTCCACAAACATGATCTTTTAGTCCCCAATTTTTTTATTTTCCCACAGGTAACAGGAGAAATCGAACCCCCAAAATTGTCCAATTTGTCCTGAGTACGCTGATACCCCATATGTGGGAGAAAACTACTGTATGGGCAAACGTCGGGGCTCAGAAGGGAAGGAGTGACGTTTGGAATGCAGACTTTGATGGAATGGTCTGCGGGTATCATGTCACGTTTGGAGAGCCCCTGACGTGCCTAAGCTGTGGAAACTCCCCACAAATGACCCCATTTTGGAAACTAGACCCCCCCCAAGGAACTTATATAGATGTGTGGTGGGCACTTTGAGCCCCCAAGTGTGTCACAGAAGTTTATAATGTAGAGCCATAAAAATAAAAACATTTTTTTCCATTTTTATTTTTCCAAGGCTAACAGGAGAAATTGGACCCCAAAAGTTGTTGTGCAATTTGTCCTGAGTACGCTGATACCCCATATGTGGGTGTAAACCACTGTTTGGGCACATGGCAGAGCTTGGAACGGAAGGAGCAACGTTTTACTTTTTCAATTCAGAATTGGCTGGAATTGAGATCAAACGCCATGTTGCGTTTGGAGAGCCCCTGATGTGCCCAAACAGTGGAAACCCCTCAGTTCTAACTCCAACCCCAGAACCAACACACCCCTAACCCTAATCTCAACCCTAGCCCTAACCCTAATGGGAAAATGGAAATAAATTTACTTTTTTAAATTTTATTTTTCCCTAACTAAGGGGGTGATAAAGGGGGGTTTGATTTATTATTTATAGCGGGTTTTCATGTTTGCCAGCTGTCACGCTAAAAGACGCTTTTTATTGCAAAAATTTTTTTTTGCAACACCACATTTTGAGAGCTAGAATTTTTCCATATTTTGACACAGTCATGTGAAGTCTTATTTTTTGCAGGACGAGTTGATGTTTTTATTGGTACTATTTTCTGGCACATATCGCTTTTTATTCCAATTTTTGGGACGTAGGAGGAACAAAAACCAGCAATTCATGAATTTCTTTTTTTTTTTTGGGGGGGTGGTGCGTTTACACCATTCCACGTGTGGTAAAATTGATAAAGCAGTTTTATTCTTTGGTACGATACCTCATTTATATATTCATTTTATGTTTTGGTGCTTTTATACAATAAAAACAATTTTATGTAAAAAATAATTATTTTTGCATCACTTTATTCTGCAAGCTATCACTTTTTTATTTTTTTGCTGATGACATATGGCGGCTCGTTTTTTGCGGGACAAGATGACGTTTTCAGCGGTACCATGGTTATTTATATCCGTCTTTTTGATCAAGTGTTATTGCACATTTTGATCGGCGGTATGATGATAAAGCATTGTTTTTTGCCTTTTTTTTTTAAGGGGTTCACTAAAGGGGTTAACTAGTGGGACAGTTTTATAGGGCGGGTGGTTACGGACGTGGCGATGCTAAATATGTGTACTTGTATTGTTTCTTTTTTTATTTACAAGAAGAAAAGAGTTTATTAGGGAATATTTTTCTTTAAAATTTATTTAGGAATTTTTAAAAAATTATTTTTACACTTTTTTTTTTAACTTTATCACTTTGTCCCAGTGTGGGACATTACTATATTGTGTCAGATCATTGATCTGACACTTTGCATAGCACTGTGTCAGTTCAGCCATCTGACAGGCAATGCAGGGGCTTTCTCAGCGCTTGAGCTCAGCAGGAACTGAAAAGCAACCTCCATGCAGGACCCCGAAGGCCCTGGCAATCATCTTGGATTCGGGGGGTTGCAGGAAGGAGGCCCTCGGAATAACACAAGCAAATCACATTGTTCTGAGGGGCTCAGGGAATTTTTTATTGATACCGTTTTGGTACAGATACAATCTTTTGATCGCCCGTTATTACATTTTAACCCCTTTCTGACATCTGACGTACTATCCCGTCCAGGTGCCCTGGGCCTGTATGCCCATGGACGGGATATTACGTCATAGAGATGAGCTGCGCTCATCTCGGGGGGAGCGCAGCTGATCATGGCTGGGTGTCAGCTGATTATCACAGCTGACACCCGGCACTATGTGCCAGGAGCAATCATGGACCGCTCCCGGCACATTAACCCCTGGCACACTGCGCTCAAACACGGTTGCAGTGTACCGGGGGCATAGGGATAAATCACGCAGGAACGGGGCTCCTAGTATGTCAGAAAGGGGTTAAAATGTAATAACGGGCGATCAAAAGATTGTGTCTGTACCAAAATGGTATCAATAAAAAATGTCAGCTCGGCGCGCAAAAAATAAGCCCTCCCAAAACCCGAGCTCACGAATAATAGCCGCTATGGCTATCAGAAAATGGTGCAACTTTTTTTTAACAAAATTTGGATTTTTTTTCACCACTTACATAAAAAAGAACCTAGATATATTTGGTGTCTATGATCTCGTAATGATATGGAGAATCATAATGGCAGGTCAGTTTTAGCATTAGGAAAACATGGTAAAAGCAAAATCAAAAAAACCGTTGTGGAATTGTACTTGTTTTTTGCAATTTCTTTTCCGTTTTTGAGTACACAATATGGTAAAACCAATGGTGTCGTTCAAAAGTACAACTCGTTCTGCAGAAAACAAGCCCTCAGGCCTGTTTCACACTTGCTTTTTTTTGCAGCGCGTTTTTCCCGCAAAAAAACGCATTGAAAAACGCATACAAAAGCATACAACTGCTGTGTTTTTTTCAAGCATTTTTATGAGCATGCATGAAAAAAACGCAGCGTTTTTATGCGTTTGTATGCGTTTTTAGTGCGTTTTTACCGCGTTTGCGTTTTTTTCCAACATTAGGTGGCCCCTCACACTAACCCAAACCATGACTTTACTAACCCTAACCCTGACCCTAACCCTAACCCTAACCCTGACCCTAACCCTAACCCTAACCCTAACCCTGACCCTAACCCTAACCCTAACCCTAACCCTTAACCAAACCATACTTAACCCTAACCCTGACCCTAACCCTAACCCTAACCCTGACCCTAACCCTAACCCTAACCCTAACCCTGATCCTAACCCTTAACCAAACCATACTTAACCCTAACCCTAACCCTGACCCTAACCCTAACCCTAACCCTGACCCTAACCCTTAACCAAACCATACTTAACCCTAACCCTGACCCTAACCCTAACCCTGACCCTAACCCTAACCCTAACCCTGACCCTAACCCTTAACCAAACCATACTTAACCCTAACCCTGACCCTAACCCTAACCCTAACCCTGACCCTAACCCTAACCCTAAACCCCCTTAACTAACCCTAACTCTAACCCAAACCCCTAAATTCCATGGTTAACAAAAAAAAAAACGCATGTGCAAAAAAACGCATACATAAGCATGCCAATGCGCACATATGCGCACCCATAGACTTATATTGGGTGTCTTGCTGTAAAAAAACGCATTGCGCGCGCATGCTTTTTTTGAGGCAAATCTGACGCACCAAAAATGCAACAAGTTGCATTTTGTGCGCCCGAGCGCATACCGCAAAAAAAACGCATGCGCGGTAAAACGCGTACAAACGCATGTGTATGCGCACATAAGCGCATCCCATGCAAAGTATAGGAAAAAAAAACGCATGCGCTATTTAGCGCTAAATTACCGCGAAAAAAAACGCAAATGTGAAACCAGCCTCACATGGCCATATTGACTGAAAAATAAAAAAGTTATGGCTCTGGGAAGAAGGGGAGCAAAAAACCGCAAAAACGAAAAAGGGCAAGGTCTCTGGGGTTAAGCTGTTTAATCTGCTAATGAAAAGAAGCTCTCTGACAAAACTGTCAGACAAAAAACAACCAAGGAGTGTGCATGAGATTTCTTAAATCTCACAGTCTGTTGAGTACCACAGCAGAAAAATTGCAGAAAAAAATGTTGCAACAACATGGGACTGTGAACCCCATCGGGGACAGCGATGATAATGTGTGCACACTGTAAACCGCTTAATACATGTAGCTTACTGACGTGATTTTCTAATATTTTTTATGCAAATTTTAGTGCCGAAATATATATATAAATATATATATATACTGTATATATAAAAATAGAGAAAATGGGAAGCCTGTGTAAAGATTTGCAGCTAATGGCGCCCTCTAGCGGTCACGTACTCTCTGGTGATGCATGAACTTCATGTTTTGAGACTGACAAAACTCAGACGAAACGGGACTATCGCACTCCTAATAATGGCCTCACGACATAAAACCTAATTTCTCAGGTGACAGAATGCATAAGACTCCCGTGTCACGGGGTGCGCTCCTCACATAATGGAGTGCAGGTGACTAAATATCAGCGCGGTGTCCTGAGGAAATCCAGTCTGTATGTTCTAGTTCATTGTGAAGTAAAAACACTTGATTTTAGATGCTAAAAGAGTAAAATAACAATATATTAGCAGTAATGCCTTTATAAATATGAAATGTCACATAATACATTTCAAAATAGAAATTATTAAAAGAGGGCTCGTCCGGGATTTGAACCCGGGACCTCTCGCACCCAAAGCGAGAATCATACCCCTAGACCAACGAGCCACTGTTATATGGATATTTACCCTACATGGGCATTACTGCATATAGTGCCAATGCTGTGTCTGCTGCAGGTTGTTACAGGTAATTTATTCCAGGTAATAGGTGTAACAGAGACTAGATAAGGCTGAGGAGCTCTGATGAGTGTTCCTGAAAAAGGCATGGTCATCTCATTAACTGAACAGGCTCTCGAAGAAATAGTGAGAGAAGCTACAGTCTTATATAGATATGGAATTCTGAATGTACGATTACTACTACATGTGCACTCACTGGCAGACACAGACAGCAGAGGGCCCCTGTGCAATAGCACTATATGGGCCCTTTGCTTTTCAATAGCCCATCATTATGCACAATCCCACCTGCTTTGGAGGTGAAAATGGGCCCCCTTATATCTTGGGCCCCTGTGTGGCTGCTCAGGTTGCACCAATGATATGTCCACCCCTGTGTACAATCGAATGCAGTTCAGTGCAGAACCCGGTCTTGATGGAGCACAAAGAGTAAATTAGGGTAGTAAAAAAGGTAGTAAAATTCTTCTTTATTAGGTGTCCACAACGCGTTTCAACAGAATGCTCTGTCTTCCTCAGGTGGCAGTACAAATCACGTGGGGAGGGGGGAGTATATATAGGGACAATAGCCAATGAAAAATGGCTACTAATTAAAACATCATGGCAGCAATAAAGTTATAATACAAAAAGTAAAAACAGTGTATAAATAAATAGCAGACATAACAAGTACAATGACACTCAATATTTTTATAAAACAATAAAAAATAAAAGCAACAGGGTGAGAAAGATATCAGAATGGTTTCTCAATCATGAGGTTTAACCCCTCAGCTGCTAATGTCCCCAATTTAGAAATCCAGAAACTTTCCCTCCTGATCAGGCTCTCATAGCGGTTACTAGCGTCATCTCTAATGTGTTCTATAATCGTCAGTTTCAACGCCTTAGGATCCTTATTATGTGTGAGCAGAAAATGTTTAGATAAACTATGCAACAGGTACCCATTTCTTATATTTTGGCTGTGTTTATTCCATTCTATTGTGCATAGGTTGAATGGTTCTGCCCACATATTGCAACCCATATTCGCATTCAATTAAATAAATAACATAATTTGACTGACAGTTGTTGTGGCTCCTTATTTTAAAAGATGAACCTGTGGTGTGGAATTTAAAATGTTGCACCCCATTACAAATGGATGTGCAACAAAGGCACTTAGAAATCCTACAGGCAAAACAGCCTGGATTCTGTGAACTATAAGAGGTTAATGGAGAAAGTAAAGTGATAGATGTATTTCTAGGGGCCACAAAATTACGGAGGGTCCGATTTTTCCTAAAAATTGTCAAGGGTTGTGCCAGTAAATGGTTTGACAAAATAGGGTCACCTTTCAAAATAAACCAATATTTTTTTTACTAAATTCCAGACGCAAGAATGTGACCTATTAAAAGTAGTAATCATGCCCCATCTTGCAAAATCCGCAGATTCAGCTTTCTTCTGTGGAGCATTGCTTCTATTTCTAATTTTCTCAATGCAGTCCTTTTGAGAGGAGACCTTAGCCCTGGTAAGGGCGTCCTTCAATAGTTTATTAGGGTAACCCTTGTCAATAAAACGATTTTCAAGGATTTTTGCCTCTTTTAAAACGTCAATATCCTTGGTACAATTTTTTCGGACTCTCCAATATTGCCCATAGGGGATATTCAAGATCCATTTGGGGAGATGGACGCTGGAAAAATTAAGGTACCTGTTGACATCAACTTTTTTGAAATAAGTTGATGTTGAGATTCTACCATCTTTGTCAACATTAATCATTAAGTCCAGAAATTGGATGCCCGTGGTGGATATGTCAGAGGAAAAAGTGAGACCCCAATCATTCTGATTCAGGGATCGGGTGAATTCAATGGCTTCTGACTCCAACCAAGACCAAATAATAAGCGCTGCAAGGACTTTCCCATCACGTGATCCGCAGGTCCTGCGGACACGCGCCATCCACACTGCGCTCGGGTACCTTCGTCTACTTCAAGCCAGCCTGTGTTTATTCCCATCACTGGGCTCTGTTTTTTAATTCCTTATTTTCAGTAATCATTAGTTCTGCCCTTGACCCCTTATCCCTTCACGGCTTCCAATTGCTGGCGGTGGTATCAGGACCTTCCTACCACGTGATCTGCAGGTCCTGTGACCGCGCGTCATTTATTCAATCCCCAGTCCTTACCTTCAGCCAGACCACAGCTGGCTTCCTCTCAGCGTTTCTATTGGATCCCAAGTTTGGACCCCAATTTGGATCAACGTAATACCTGACCCATATCCATAAAAAACGCCCGTCTCCTTTTGCCGACACTGGACCCCCTGGATCACCGGAGGAACACCCAGTGGTATCTTCTCCCTGATGCATGGAACAGTGTTATGCATACTGCATAACCATTACAGGTTAGTAGTTTAGATACTATTTACTACCACCCTGTACCCAGAGGTACTGTTCAATCAGGGCGTTCTTGTTCTCTTTTTTTCCACCATGTTCTACCCTCACTGAGTCGGAAGCCTCATTATATGACTCTACCCTGTGGCCAGGCGGATTGTACCATATACCTGCTGCCAACTAAATTGTTATGCATTTGCATAACCATTAGAGGTTAGTTTATAAAGCGTTTGTAGCCAAATGCTTTCTCTGGGTACTGTTCAAGGGTTGTGGCCTCTTCTCTCTTTTTTGTTTCCCCATGTTTGAAGGACACTAATGAGCTAACACGACTAATTGAGGACAACAACGAAAAACTATGATCTTAGGATTAACCCCATGACTAACCATTAACCACCGCTGGACCTGAGTATTGTGTTATTGGGACTTTATACCTATTTTGTGTTTCATATTATTATCAATTTTTTTCGCTGTTACTACTCCAAAGATACCGTCATTGTTGCTGGATTAGTTTATCGAATTCTTTTGTTATCACATTTCTCCTTGTTGACCATGGAATATATAAGCTCTAGGTCTGAGGCTTCATGGATTGTTAGGATTTCCCAGGTTTTGGGGACACGTTCTGGGGTCTCACCCCCCACTCCACTAAAACCACGATTAGATGATGAGAATAAGAAAAATCTTACTAAATTGTTTTTTATCTTTGAGGACGCCAATAAGGCGGAAATCACCAACCACATTGATGTGCTCTTTTTACAGCAGTACATTGCTGAGAATCTGATCCCAAAAGGGTTAATGGCTGCCCAACAATCATCTTATTTAAACGACCTTGAGATCACCCACGCCTGGGACAATATACGCCAAAAGTGCTCCATTGCACTAATGGAACTGTTAATTTCCAAACGGAAATCCCTGGCACAATCTGCACTAGTCGAATTAGACCAAATCAAAACTAAGTTGCAGTATTTCTCAAATTCTATGGATTTTCAGGAATTAAATGATAAATTATATAAAAAGCTAGTGAAATTTGAAGAAGATTTAATTTACAAAAAAGTGGGCAAACTCTTAAGAGACAGGGCACCTCTTGTGAATGATAAACAGATCATGCCAACTGACTCCCTTGATGTGGGTTATAAATCTCCAATTACTCATAAAACCAGGGGGGCTGCAATCGAAACCATGAAGGAAAGTAAATTTAAATTTAAAAATAATCAGCAAAAGATATACTACCAACAGCATAAAGAGACTCTTAAGAGATGTACCAATATGGTTGGATCCAATGACATTAATAATTCTATCACCATCTCTGACCCGATGACCTCCATCATCGTACCAGCACCTATACTGATGGACAACATCAGCGGGCCTATTGAGGACCCTCATACTGCACCAATGTGTGATTCCTTTATACCCACTGCCCCACCTGAATCACTTCATGGCACTCCGAATGATGAATTTGGGGGACTCTCGCAGCTCACCACTCATGATGATTTTCCCTCTTCTCAATCATCCACAAATTCTGTGTCTTTCTTCACTTTACTATCCTCCATAAATTCGAATATTCCTATACTACCCATCATTGAGACAGTGGAAGCCACTAGTTTGCTTGTCACCAATCTAGAGGATTCAGTTTACAATACAAAAAATACCTCTCGTCTGGCACTGACCCTCCCCCTTACCCAGACTCCATCTACTTCTAAGACTACCTTGAGCAATGGAGAAAATAAAAATAAGATTACTCATTTTTTTCAGGTGGCCCCAGGTCTTGCCTCAAAAATAAAAATGAAAATAGAAGGAGAGGATAGAAAATCGAGGTTTAAGATCAAACCCAAAGGTAATAAAATCAACCCTAAATCAGGGGGTGAAATAACTAAATCCAATATTTTTAACTTATCTGAATATGTACTTTCTGACCCTGAAATATCTCTGCTGGAACGTGGCCTTTCCTTTTGTCCTGATGCCCCACTTAATACCTTTAATCTTTATCTGGATTTGAATGAATTTTTTCGGTACAGTGACATTTTCTCATTGAAGCTAAAAAGAAAAAACCTTCTGAGCCGCTGGTGAAAAACCCTGATCCCTATACTCATGTTAATCCTAAAAGTAGTTCGGGCAATTTTTATCCTGTCCATCATAAAGGCCTGCACGTTGAAACCTTCCAGCAACTCATTCTGAAGGAACTACGCTCCCTATCCCTGGGTCCGATTAAAACTCAGAATCTCAGTCGTTGCACTCCAATCTCTTAGAGTAAATAAAGACATAATCATCAGAAATGCTGATAAAGGGGGTGGGGTGGTGATTATGGACAGAGTTCGGTATAACAATGAGGGCTTCAGGCTATTAGACGATTCTGAATATTATGATAAACTTGCCCATGACCCTTCACCTTCTATATTTTCGGAATGCACCACATTTATAAAAGAGGCTAGATCTCTTGGGATCCTCAATTTGAAGGAGTATAGATTCCTCAATATATCCAAATTCAGATTACCCTTTTTTATTTCTTACCCAAGATACATAAAGACCCCCCCCAAAAAAAACAGGTCACCCCATCATTTCAGGGGTTAGATCAATCACCTGGAATCTCTCCCATTATGTGGACCTATTTTTACAGAAATATGTTCTCAACTTACCCTCCTATCTAAAAGACTCCTCCCATCTAATCGATCTTTTACTCTCCCTACCCAATACTTCCAATTGCCTTCTGATAACCCTTGATGTACAGGCCCTTTATACTAACATTCGCCATGATTTGGGGATAGGAGCAATCGAGCAATTCTTTTCGAATGATGACTCTTTACCCCCCTTGCAGAAAGAATTTTTAAAACAGGCCATCCTTTTTGTTCTTAATAACAATGTTTTCTCATTCGAGGGTACTTTCTACCGCCAGGTAAGGGGCTGCGCGATGGGGACGAGATTTGCCCCTAGTTATGCTAATCTCTTCATGGGGGCTTTTGAGTCCACCTTCATCGCGCAGTCCCCCCTGGCGGCTGGCAAGATAATACTTTACAGACGCTTCATTGATGACCTGTTTATTATTTGGTCAAAAAAGAGAGAGAGGCCACAAGCATTGAACAGTACCCAGAGCAAGAGATTGGCTACAAACGCTTTATAAACTAACCTCTAATGGTTATACAAATGCATAACAATTTAGTTGGCAGCAGGTATATGGTACAATCCGCCTGGCCACAGAGTAGAGTCATATAATGAGGCTTCCGTCTCAGTGAGGGTAAAACATGGTGGAAAAAAAGAGAACAAGAACACCCTGTTTGAACAGTACCTCTGGGTACAGGGTTGTAGTAAATAGCATCTAAACTACTAACCTGTAATGGTTATGCAGCATGTATAACACTGTTCCATGCATCAGGGAGAAGATACCACTGGGTGTTCCTCCGGAGATCCAGGGGGTCCAGTGTCGGCAAAAGGAGACGGGCGTTTTTTCTGGATCTGGGTCAGGTATTACGCTGATCCAAATTGGGGTCCAAACTTGGGGTCCAATAGAAGTGCTGAGAGGAAGCCAGCCGGGGTCAGGCTGGAGGTAAGGACTGGGGATTGAATGAATGACGCGCGGTCACAGGACCTGCAGATCACGTGGTAGGAAGGTCCTGATACCACCGCCAGCAATTGGAAGCCGTGAAGGGATAAGGGGACAAGGGCAGAACTAATGATTACCAAAAATAAGGAATTAAAAACCAGAGCCCAGCGATGGGAATAAATGCAGGCTGGCTTGAAGTAGAGGAAGGTACCCGAGCGCAGTGTGGATGGCGAAAAAATTCGATTGCAAACGGACCCGATGTGTGATTTGCGGTAAAATCGCACCAAAAGCCCAATTTTTTTTTCAAATACAGTAATATCACAGTGACCGGTTAAATAAAGAAGCATATTAATAGATCTAGACACATATATATACATACATATATATATATATATATATATATATATATATATATAAATTGTATACATGTCATAGAGACACATTTATATACATATTTCTAATTCATGCAGTTCTTCATTGCAGAATAGCCGCTGAAACATTTGCCGGCATTTGTATAACATTCTTCTGCCCAACATGAAATGACACATGGTTTACATATAGTTAACCATTTCATTTCATGTTTTTTTTTTATGTCTATCACTATTAATTATATGAGGGTTTGTGGGTAAAATTTTGGAGTTGTAGGGGTTAATTTAAGGGGTTAATTCGTTGTATTAAATTGCTGGGACTCCCGCTGACGTCACTGAGGCTGCAGGGAGTCTCCGCAATTTAATACAACGAATTATCCCCTTAAATGAACCCCTTCCGGATGTCAAAAACCACTGCGGAACCGCAGCAAAATCCGCAGTGTGTACACACAGCTTAACACAGGCTGCCTGCCTGCGGCTGCCTGGCTGCTGTGTGTGTGAGTGTGACTTAAGTTGTGAGTGACACTCAGAGGAAGGAAGCTGCCCGCAGGGAGAGCTCAGCAGCTGACTGAGCATGGAGGCAGCCGCATAATGCATTGGAGGGAGCAGCCAGGGAGGCTGGGGAGAGGCAGAGCATGGAGGCAGCCGCATAAATTGCATAATGCATTGGATTGGAGTGAGCAGCCAGGGAGGCTGGGGAGAGGCAGAGCATCCTCCTCCCAAATGGTGACAGTGAGTGACCCACCTGCGCTAGCCGCTGCCAAAATCTCCTGGGCTGAGCCTGATATACTCTCTCTCGCCGGCCGCCTCCACGCTTCTCTCCCGAGTCCCGGCCACAGCACAGAGAGAGGAGGAACTTCTGCTCCTGCCGTGCTGCGCCGCCCCCACACACGTGCGTGCCGCCTGGGACTGCCCGCCCCCCTTCCAAGTTCCTACGCCACTGGGCGGCGGCGGGCGACTCACACAGATGCGATGCCGACCGACCGGATTGGCCCCTGCCCTGGGCCCCCCAAAAACCTTGGGCCCGGGGCGACCGCCCCATCCGCCCCCATTAAGATCCGCCATTGCTCTAACCTCTTGGAGATATCATATAGCCTGGGTCATGATTTATTATATTCTTAAAGTGTGTGCTGACCTGTTTCCTCTATTGTATTTTACCAAATTTTAAAAAAATCTCTTGTTGGTGTCTATAATTAATAAAAATTGTCTATTTGAAGAGCATTATGAAAAAGTCCCATTGTAATGCCCACCTGAGCCTCCCGTTGCAGGACATATCATGATCCGCTCACATAGCCGGCATCCCCGATTCCAAGGTGATCCCACTGTCCATGCTGTCGGAGGACACGGTGATGGATCTGACGCATTCCCTGAAGTGCCTCCATGGTTCCGTCACTATCTCCTCCTGAAATTACTTCATTTCCGGTCAGCTTCCAGCACATCACTTCCGCTGGAACGTCACATGCAACTTTTAAAGTACTCCTCGGGGCTCCACTGTGTACTCCTGTGTCCATGGGAAAAGTAAACTCCCGGCCGGGACAGCGGGCAGACTCTCAAAATCGGGACTGCCCCACTGGATCCGGGATGGTTGGGAGGTATGAATGCTCCCCACCATACACCTCGTACACGCACGGCTCCGCACACCTCATACACACATGGTTCTGCTTTGTATGCCTCGTACACACACGGCTCCACTCAGTTCACACATGGCTCCACTCCATAAACCATCGAACACACACGGCTCTGCTCCGCTCCGTACACACACAGTTCAGCTCCGTACACACAGGGCTCCGTTTTCTACACCACGTACACATGCGGCTCCACTCCGTACACCCCGTACACACACATGGCTCCGTACACTTCATACACACAGGGGTTCGTTCCTTACACCTCGTACTCATGGCTCCGCTCCGTACATCAAGTACACACATGGCTCCACTCCATACACCTTGTACACACATGGCTCCGCTCCGCACAACCCATACACATGCGGCTCCGCTCCGTACACCTCGTACACACGGCTCCGCTCCGTACACCTTGTACACACGCAGCTCCGTGTGTCTCCGTTTTTGTGTCTCCGTTCTCTTCCTCCCCTCCTTCAAATGCATAACTTTTTAATTTTTCCATTGATAGCAGCTAGATGTTACAGCATAGTGGAGGGGACTTTATGAAATCCCATCTCCACTATGCCTTCAAGGACGCAGTTGGCAGACCTGCGTAACCGGACATGCGGCGCGTCTTTCTAGACCGCAGCATGTTTATTTATCTTGCGGAAATGCTCAGTTTCCTAAAGATAAATATCACAGTCCAATGTATAGGATGTGGTGATTCCGCATGGTTCAATGCACGCATGCGGAATTCCCACGGAAAACACGGCACCCATAAGATAGCAATATGGTCAAATTCCCCCGCAGTTATACCAAGAAGTGAAGAGTATGTTGGGACAGATGCTGCAGAAAGGCGTTATCCGAGAAAGCCAAAGTCCCTGGGCAGCGCCAATAGTGTTGGTGTGGAAGAAAGATGGCACTTTGCCTTTTTGCGTGAACTACCGGAAACTAAACGCCTGTACCGTGAAAGACTCGTATCTTCTCCCCAGGATTTAAGAATCTTTGTCGGCACTGGGGAAAGCCAAATTATTCTCCACCTTGGATCTCACCAGTGGCTCTTGGCAAGTACCGATGTCAGAAAGGGATCGAACCAAGACTGCCTTCATCTTGCCTATGGGCTTATTCGAGTTCAACCGTATGCCGTTCGGTTTGGCCAACGCTCCAGGTACTTTTCAGCAGCTCATGGAATGATGTCTGGGTGATCTGAACTTCGAAGCCACACTCATTTACCTAGATGACATCATAGGTTAAGCTGCGTCATTCGAGGAACATCTACAGCGCTTGTAACAGGTGTTGAGTCACTAACAAAAGCATGGGTTGAAGGTGAAACCCCAAAAATGCCCTTTGTTTCGCACCCAGATCGAATACCTGGGTCATATAGTATCTGTAGAAGGAGTGAAGCTTTCTCAATATAAAATCGCCTTGATATAGGATTGGCCAACCCCAGAGACCGTAAAGGATGTTTGAGCATTCCTGGGACTAACCGGGTACTACCGCCGGTTCGTGAAGAACCTTTGCCCGCCGAGCCAGAGCACTGCAGAAACTGTTGAAAGGGGTGCCCTTAGGCACAAAAAGCTGGAACATTCATTGGAAGGAACCGCAGGAGTAAGCTTTCAAGGAGCTAAAGAAGTCATTGATTGAAGCACCTGTGTTGGCATATGCAGACTTTGCTCAACCGTTTATTCTCTACACCGATGGCAGTTTGCATGGTCTTGGGGCTGTGTTGTCGCAGATACAGGGAGGAAGAGAGAGGGTGATCACTTACGCAAGTCAGTCTCTTAACGATTCTGAATGTAATCCCGACAACTACAGTTCTTTCAAGTTGGAGCTGCTGGCGTTGATGTGGGCTATGACGGAGCGGTTCGCAGAGTATCTGTCCGGGTCAGAGGTTCTTGTACGCACCGATAACAATCCTCTTGTGCATCTGGAAAATACGAAGCTTGGGGCCCTAGAACAGAGATGGGTGGCCAGAATGGTGAAGTTCCGGTATAAAATTGCGTACAAGAGAGGAGCATAGAATGTTTACACAGATGCCCTGACGAAGAATTAGAAAGTGACGAGGTTCCCCGGTTTCTAAGATCTGCCAGGATGGTGGCAGCGAAGCAGCTTCAAATGCAAGCACAGTACAGTGAAGGCATTCTGGGCAGGTCTCGAGATGACTGGGTCCAGTTACAACAAGAAGATGTAGAACTTGCTCTGCTGAGACAGTGTGTGACTTCGAAGAGACTCCCCAGCCTTGCTGAAAGACAAACGCTTACTCCAGCCACCTTGTGGATTCTTCATCAATGGGAACGACTTCAAATGAAAAATGGCTTAGGCTAGTTTCACACTTGCTTTTTTTTGCAGCGCGTTTTTCCCGCAAAAAAACGCATTAAAAAACGCATACAAATGCATACAAACGCTGCGTTTTTTTCAAGCATTTTTATGCGCATGCAGGAAAAAAACGCAGCGTTTTTGCGCGTTTGTATGCGTTTTTTGTGCGTTTGCGTTTTTTTACAGATTTTGGAAAAACCCCACAAAAATGAAAAAACAACCATTCAACAACACACAAGACCAATGGGACTTCATTGTGGGTGTGGTATGTTAATATATAGACCCTGTCTACAGTATTCTTCACATTTGCTTGATTCTTCTCGTGACCATGGATCTGCGCTGGAAGAGTTTTCACTTCAACTTGGATTTGGACATCGCGATGGCTCAGGCATATGCAGTTGCTTGCCATGAACAAAGGAAGAGAGAGAGGCAGCGAAGACGGCGGCGTATGTGGATACATCCGATTGTTGAACTCCGGGAGAGCCGTGGGGCATACCACACCCTCTACAGCGAGCTACAGGCAAACCCGGAGAAATTTACAGATTATATCAGGATGTCCCACGAAAGTTTCATGGATTTGCTTTCTCGTGTCCAACAATCCATCCGGAGACAGGACACACAGCTCCGTCGTACGATTCCTCCTGAGGAACGGCTACTGGTGACATTACGGTATGTTTTAAAAACCAAGGGGTGCGATCTGATGTTTTTTTTTTAAATTTAGTATTCAAAACCTTGGGTAATTAGTTTTCGTGAATGTACTAATCTTTTATTTTATAGTTTTTTAAAATAATATACATAAATATTAATTTTACTTCTTTGTCTGTTCACAGATTCCTGGCGACTGGAGAAACCCTATCTTCACTACACTTCCAGTACCGTATTGGAATCTCTACCTTGTCTGGAATTGTTGCTGACACCTGCCGGGCTCTCTGGAATGTTCTTTGCCCAGAATTTATGCCCCTGCCCACCGCTGAAAAGTGGATGGAAATTGCTGACAAATTCTGGACAGTATGCAATTTTCCCAACTGTTTGGGAGCTGTTGATGGTAAACACATACGGATCATCAAACCCCAAAGAACGGGATCTGAGTACTATAATTACAAAAAGTACTTTTCAATAGTACTCATTGCGATTGCGGATGCCGGATGTATGTTTGTAGCAGTGGACATTGGAGCATTTGGCCGTGGTAATGACTCACAGGCTTTTAAAAACTCAGACATGGGCCGGAGGTTGTATGGCAACCAATTTAATTTCCCTATGCCACGGCCTCTTCCTCACACCGAAGCTCCGCCACTGCCCTTTGTAATGGTTGGCGATGAGGCTTTTCAAATGTGCGGAAACTTACTGAAACCCTACTCCAGCCGGGACTTGGACCACACCAAAAAAATATTTAATTACAGGCTGACCAGGGCCAGAAGAACTGTCGAGTGTGCTTTTGGGATTCTTGTTTCCAGATGGCGAATTCTGGGCACGGCCATTAATCTTAAACTTGAAACAGTCGATGAGGTGGTGAAGGCCTGTGTGGTTCTACATAACTTTGTGATGGCTAAAGAGCACCCGACCTTTGAACTGGACGATGATGCTCCTAACCCATTGCCTGAATTCACTCAGCACACTCTCAGGTCATCCGTTGAAGTTGGCCAAATGAGGGACCAATTTGCGGCCTACTTTATTTCTGATGTAGGACGGGTGCACTGGCAAGATGAAATGGTGTAATGTTTTTGTTTGTTTATGGTAATAAAAAACCTTATTTGATACCATTACTGAGTGCACTATATTTTTTAAACTCCAATTTAATAAAAAACTTCCCATGTATAACTGAATTTTTTGATGTTCACACACCTGGGCAGGTAAATACACATATGAGTTAAAATGCAGCATTGCTAGTCTGCGTGAAATATATTGGAACGAGCAAAGCTGCAGGCCATGAATCAGGAAACCATTTTTTTTCAAGAGAAAATTGTGCAACTAGTTGAAAACAAAGTATGTGATTTTCTCAAAACACAACCCTCAAAACCCAACCCCAATGAAAGTCCATGGGGAATACAAGTAAGGATTGAGTGGATGAATGTAATCTGCTCCATTCCAACTTACAAGTTATTACACTAGGCCTTGGAATGACTATACTAGGCCGTGGTATTTCAAATATGAGTATAGTAGGCCTTGGGCCTACTAGTATAGTCATATGTGAAATACCACGGCCTAGTATAGTCATAACAAGGCATACTCAATTTTTGCCAACTAGGATCTTGTTTCACGAAAAACAAACGGGTGAAACTTGAAACCAACAGTTTGCTTTTCATGAAACCAGATTCTAGTTGGTAAAAATAGAGTTATTACACTAGGCCTTGTAATGACTACACTAGGCCGTGGTATTTCAAATATGAGTATAGTAGGCCTTGGGGCTAGTAGTATAGTAATATGTGAAATACCACGGCCTAGTATAGTCATACCAAGGCCTACTGTAATAACTCGATTTTTAACAACTAGCATCTTGTTTCACAAAATCCAAACTGGTGAAACTAGAAAGAAACTTATTTTTAAGACAAGTTTCAACAGTTTGTTTTTCATGAAACCAGATTCTAGTTGGTAAAACTAGAGTTATTACACTAGGCCTTGGAATGACTATACTAGGCCGTGGTATTTCAAATATGAGTATAGTAGGCCTTGGGGCTAGTAGTATAGTAATATGTGAAATACCACGGCCTAGTATAGTCATACCAAGGCCTACTGTAATAACTCGATTTTTAACAACTAGCATCTTGTTTCACAAAAAACAAACTGGTGAAACTAGAAAGAAACTTATTTTTAAGACAAGTTTCAACAGTTTGTTTTTCATGAAACCAGATTCTAGTTGGTAAAACTAGAGTTATTACACTAGGCCTTGGAATGACTATACTAGGCCGTGGTATTTCAAATATGAGTATAGTAGGCCTTGGGCCTACTAGTATAGTCATATGTGAAATACCACGGCCTAGTATAGTCATACCAAGGCCTACTGTAATAACTCGATTTTTAACAACTAGCATCTTGTTTCACAAAAAACAAACTGGTGAAACTAGAAAGAAACTTATTTTTAAGACAAGTTTCAACAGTTTGTTTTTCATGAAACCAGATCCAAGTTGGTAAAACTCGAGTTATTACACTAGGCCTTGGTATGACTATACTAGTCCGTGTTATTTCACATATGACTATACTAGGCCTTGGGTTGGTTTTTAACATGTATTTACCCATCAGTGTGTGTGAGCGGTGCAAACAACATTAATGAAACTTAGTAATGGTGAACCACAAATGTAAATTTATTTTTTATCACAAAAATAAACCAAAAAATTATTTTTTCCGGCGTTTGGGGGCAGATGGTTTCAATTTGGGGGTGTGCAGGGAATATGCAACACTTGCTGTTGAAGACGGTGTTTGAGGGGAAGGGGCAACAAAACTTGTGGGGGAAGGTAGTCCAGTTAAGGGAATTAAACTAGGAACACTTGGAGGAGAGGAAATCTGTTCAGGTACATTAGTTGTAATGTCATGTCGCCGTAGGCTTGTGTGCCTGGACCGACTTTGGCCCAATGCCCGCCTTGATAGATTTCGCCTTGAACTAGGGGCAAATATTGAGTGTAGGTCCCCCGTCTGCTGGTGTGGCTGCTGCTGCTGCTGCTGAGGTGGCGGCTGCTGCTGCTGAGGTGGCGGCTGCTGCTGAGGTGGCGGCTGCTGCTGAGGTGGCTGCTGCTGCTGAGGTGGTTGCTGCTGCTGAGGTGGTTGCTGCTGCTGCTGAGGTGGCTGCTGCTGAGGTGGCTGCTGCTGCTGAGGTGGCTGCTGCTGCTGCTCTTCGTTGTCAGTGCTCGTCCTTGCAGGAGGACTGGTGGCGGCAGTGATGGTCCAGGTTTGCAGAGTGGTGGTGGCAGGGCTACTACATGTTGTTGTAGCGGCAGGGCTGTTCCATGTTTGCCTAGTGGTGGCTGAGCTCCACGCATGCATGGGAGTGGCGGTGGTGCTCCAGACAGGAGCAGCGCTTGCCATGGTGGTGTCGGTGAAGTGACCAGCTGCACTCAGACTTGTGGTGGTGTAACGGTGGGTGTCCTGGCTTTGAATAGAGGTGTCCGTGCAGTGGTATGCAGCACAAGTCGGTAGTGAGGTGAAGCGAGTCAATGGTGGCACAGGTGGAAAGGACACCACTGACTGCTGACCGTACCGATTATGCTGCATAGCCTGCAAGAAAGCATTGTTGCAGAACTGCAGCACATTCAGCTGTTGATCAGGACTAAGGTGTTCCGCCATGCCCTTTTCAATCTTACTAAAAAAATGGTGTGCTGGTCTGTTGAGGTCGGCCTCCAGACGGTCAAGGCGCTGTTCTACAGAATTGAAGCGGTGTTCAAAGTGGTTAAAACCACGTTCCATGAGTGCAAAACCGCTTTCAACTCTGTCGGACAGTGACTTGAGGCTGGAATTAAATGTCTCGCTCAAATGCATAAACTCGGGCAAGACATTCCTGTCCAAGGCCCTCTGCCGCTGGCGGGTAGTGCCCGCATAACCAGTGGCAGAGACCTGGGACAGGGGAACACCTGATGGCCCAGCTTCCTGGTCACCAGCTGTGTGTGTGGTTGACCTGCAAGGTGCTTCCTGGCTGTCGGATGGCTGGGACGGGTCAGAGGACGTCCGAGGAAGGACCGCTCCAGGGCCAGGTTGCAGGGTGCTGCTCCAGGTGCTGTTGAAGAAAGGAAAATCATTACTACCATGCCTTTACAAGAAGCATCAGCTGTGGATTAGAAAAACACAGATTAATAAAAATAAAAACCCAAAATTTATAATACTTACGATCTCGTGGCAAGGACCGGTCTTAGGAACTGCAACGCGTGATAGTGACGGTATCTAGTTCTGGTCCTTGACGCAGATCCACTGCGAACCTGGCCCTCAGCACAAACATCACTGTTGAAGCGGTCCTTGATCGAACGCCAACGTGTTCGGACTTTGTCCACTGTTGATAAAAAAAAAACAGTGCCGTCAAGGACAACAGTCACTGCGGCACAATGTAGCAATACAATACTCAAAGCAGTCACTGTAGACCCCGATGACACTGTTGGGTTTCCTGCTAGAATACACCTAGCACGAAACCCAACAGTGGCGTCAAGGACAACAGTCACTGCGGCACAATGTAGCAATACAATACTCCAAGCAGTCACTGTAGACCCCGATGACACTGTTGGGTTTCCTGCTAGAATACGCCTAGCACGAAACCCAACAGTGCCGTCAAGGACAACAGTCACTGCGGCACAATGTAGCAATACAATACTCCAAGCAGTCACTGTAGACCCCGATGACACTGTTGGGTTTCCTGCTAGAATACGCCTAGCACGAAACCCAACAGTGCCGTCAAGGCCAACAGTCACTGCGGCACAATGTAGCAATACAATACTCAAAGCAGTCACTGTAGACCCCGATGACACTGTTGGGTTTCCTGCTAGAATACACCTAGCACGAAACCCAACAGTGCCGTCAAGGCCAACAGTCACTGCGGCACAATGTAGCAATACAATACTCAAAGCAGTCACTGTAGACCCCGATGACACTGTTGGGTTTCCTGCTAGAATACGCCTAGCACGAAACCCAACAGTGCCGTCAAGGACAACAGTCACTGCGGCACAATGTAGCAATACAATACTCAAAGCAGTCACTGTAGACCCCGATGACACTGTTGGGTTTCCTGCTAGAATACACCTAGCACGAAACCCAACAGTGCCGTCAAGGACAACAGTCACTGCGGCACAATGTAGCAATACAATACTCAAAGCAGTCACTGTAGACCCCGATTACACTGTTGGGTTTCCTGCTAGAATATGCCTAGCACGAAACCCAACAGTGCCGTCAAGGACAACAGTCACTGCGGCACAATACAGAGCAGGGAAATACTCACTAAACGCCTTTTTGGAGGATGCTGTGGCGCTGTCCCAGCCATCCATCAACGCTGCGGCCACCTCATTCCATAGCCGCCGGGTCACCACAATGTCCTTGTGCAGCCGGTCACGGCTGTCCCACAACGGCGAACGCTCCTGGACCAGGCTGATGAGCTGCTCATTATCCAGGTAGACGTCTTCATCCCGTTGTGGAACCTAGACAAAACACATTCATTAGAATAATCAAATTTAAATTGAATAAAAAGTTACAAAAAAAGAAACATAAAAAAGACTAAAAATAGAAGATAAAAAATAAAGAACATTATAAATCATTTGATACTTACATTCCGTATCACCACCGGGACTTGGCTTCGCTGCTCCTGCTCTTCGCCCTCACTAGTCCCGTCCGCAGAAGATGATGATGACGATGTCTTAAAAAAGTTGAAAAAAACATAAGAGATTTGGAGAAGCAGCAGATATACTTACCAGATGCACGAAAATAATCACCTCACGGTCTGCTTGCGCCAATTCCTGCCGCGATGGGGAATACTCTGATTCTGAAGACATACTGCATGTAAAAATAATAAAAATCATTAGTACATACATAATTTAAAAGGACAGGCATATAATGTAATATACTCACATTCTTCGCTGATATAATGGGTTCTTGGTTGACTGTCTGCTCTTCAATCTGTCAGTGTAGTAGTGGCAGAGTTTTGGCAGGCACCTCCTTTATATAGACTTTTTTTTTTTGACTTTAGAAGATTATAACTAGGACAACAAGTGGACACCACCAAAAAAACGCAGCGCTAAAAAAACGCATACCTGCGCATGCCAGTGCGCACGTATGCGCATCCATAGGCTATAATGGCCATTTTTAGCGCAAAATGTGCGCATACGTGCGCATGCGCTTTTTTCCAGGGCCAAAAAATGCAACATGCTGCGTCTGGAAAATACCAACGCACACCCCAAAAAAACGCACCGCATGAAAATCACATACATGCGCTTACCAGCGCGCAGGTATGCGCACCCATGTTAAATATAGGGGAAAAAACGCATGCGCACGTATGCGTTTTTTTCCAGCGCAAAAAAACGCAAATGTGAAACCAGCCTTACTCTACCGGAAAATACAACTACAGTCAGAGTCGGGGGGCTACCTGGCAAGTGGTAGTTCCAGAGAACCTGTTGTCCGAGATCTCCATCGAGGCTCACGAGAAAGAAGTACACTTTGGCTCAGAAAAAACTTTTCAGTGGTTGCAGCGGTTCATCTATCATCCTCGGCTAAAGGATCCCCTGGAACTATTAATGATAGACTATTTGACCATCGGGCCGGCCCACCAAGGATACGAACATTGTATAGTAATGATAGACCATTTCACCAAGTTTGCCTTCGTCACTCCCACCCAGATCAAACTGCACAGTCAGCCGCCCATGCCATCTGTAAAAATGTTATACAAGTTAATGGCTGTCCAAAATGGATCCATTCTGATCAAGTGGCTTGCTTCCTAGGAAACGTAATGGAAGAGCTGCATCGAATATACCGAATAGACAAGTCACGGACCACTCCATACCATCCTCAGGGAAACGGCGCATGTGAACTGTTCAACCGTACTTTGATTCAAATGTTAGGAATTTTAGAAAGAAGATCGGAAGGCCAGATGGCCCGAATACGTATCAGAATTGGTATGGGTGTACAATAATCAGGTACACCGAACCATGGGACACAAGCCTTATTCTCTCCTGTTTGGTCGAGCTGGAAAAAGCATCACCGAATTAGAGTTGGGTCCAGAGGAAGATTGCTCTTGAGCTGGGGTGTCCTCATGGATATGTGAACATCGTCATCGCCTGAAGACCTTGCATAGACTACTTCAGACTCGTCTTTGAAAGCTGGAGCATGCTGAGAAAGCTCCGCCATGGGCAGCAGAACTTCAGGTGGGGGACCGTGTCTTGGTCAGCTAGAAACGTCCTCGAGACAAGTTAGAGCATCGTTGGGAGAAATAACCGTACTGAGTCAAACGATGAGTCAACTCTGAAGGGCCTGTGTATGAGATCCAGCTAGAAGGGGAAGAAAACTCTCCTGTTAGGGTAATTCACCGTAATATGCTGCCGCCTTGCCTATCGAAAGACCCAGAATGAGTAGAAGAACCAGAGCCCCTAGAACCAGTTCCTATGGTGATAGAAGAAGATGAAGAATAAGATGATGATCAGAGAACCACAGCTCCCCAAGAATGTCATTTGGAGAGTACGGATCTTCCCGGGCTTTCCCCAGCACAACCAAATTCCACCACCCCAGAGGACTCTACTACTCCTCTCAACTTACAACTCTCCGAAAGAACAGCTGCTGTCAAACCCCCCAATCGCTATGAGCAAGAGCAATTTATTTGGAATCAAAAGGTACAAAGGGAAAAAGTCCACGTAGCTCTGAGGAAGCCGTGCCCGTGGAATGGTGAGCGAAAGGAGTGGAGGAATGTAGGAGGATGGACCAAGCTAGAGCTGCTCCTTGTGTCTCCGGGCCGGAACTGTAGGACCTGTCATCAGTGTTGCTGGGGGAGGGCTTTCTGTACAGAGCAAACCTGAGCACCTGACTGAAAGGTGTGGGTTGCATATAAAAAGAGGGAAGCGCGCAAAGTTGGGGCTTTTGGCGGAAGACAGCTTACCGAGAAGGAGAAGGTTGACTCCATCTCTGCTGACTCAGGCCAAATATCAAGCCCGCTCCGCCCGCCTGATCTCCCCTGCATGCATTGACTATGCAGCTTCTGACGCTAGTTCCCTCTTGTCCTCTGAGCGTTTGAGTCTTGACAGACCGGTGCCCCCGACTACTCCAGGCACGTGACATAGTGCTGATTCCCCTCACCACACGGCTCCCGACAACACAGCTGCGGGCTTCGCTCCAGGACTCTGTACTCCGCTCTTTGTGCCATAGAACTCCGGCCGTTCCCCGTCGTATGCCAGAGCCAAGAGATTCTGCCGGGGACAACTAGGAAATACTGCTTCAGTACAGAGACTGCGTCACAACTATTTCTGGGACCGTTTCAACATCTCGTGCATCCTACGGCGCCATCATGGGATCTTCCAACCTCCTTCCAGGAACCCAAGACTGATAAGTTAACTTGTTTAATCCTGTTTCTGACCCAGCACCGTTTGTTGCTTATAATTTGTTTCCACCTTGTACTGGTCAAATTCTCGTGCTCCCTGCGAGGAGCGTATACTGTGATTTTCCTTTTTCTGTATAAAGTACCCGTTAACGCTTGCTCTGCCTCCTGCTCATCTCTGCATCCCCCGTACCTGGTCGTACCCTTACACGTACAAAAACCGTCAGTGCTTTGGACGGAGCTGCGTCCAAAGCGCTGCCAATACTGACCGTGGAAACATACTCTAATAAGAGCCAGGAAAAAAAATCCAAGTGCGAGGATATTGTGAAAAAACTGCAATTGCGCCATGCTATACAGGAATTGTTTTTATGGCATTTATTATGCAGTTAAAATGACCTAACAACAAGATTGTCCAAGTCAGAACAATTATAACAACATTAAACTTATATATTTTTTTATATTTCGTCAGCGAAAAAAAAATCTGAAATAAAAGAAAAAGAATAAATATATATATAGAGCATGTGTCGTCATCCTTGAAGATCCATAACTTTTTTTTATTTTTCTGCCAATTAAGCTGTGTGAGGGCTTTTGATTTTGCATGCTAGGCTGTAGTTTTGAATCATATCAGTTTAGGGTGCAAATGTCTTACTGATCACTTTTTGTTGAATTTTGGGGGGAAATATGGTGACTAAAAAAACTACATTTTTTATGTTTTTATATTTTGTTTTTGGCTTTCAATTATTTTTTTAAAAGTTTATATTTTGATATACCATAGTTTTATAAGCACATCATTACAAAATATGCTGTTTATTATTATTTATTTTAAAACTGAGAAAAGGGGGTGATTTAAATATTTCTATTTTTTAATATATTTTTATATTTTTTTTAAGCAGTTCTATCAGCCAAAAGATGAGCATCAGAGAAGGACCCAGATGGACCTTGAGCAGACCCCCAACTGCCAAGCTAAGGCTAGTTTCACACTAGCGTATAAACGACGCGCGCACGGCGCCGCTAAGCCACGCCCCCTGCCGGCTCCCTGCCCGCCCCTTCCTGTTATCGCCTCCTCCGAGCGCAGAGGGCTGCATGCGTTATGCGCACCCTATCTTTAGCATAGGGTGCGCAGGCCGTGCGCAACTATGAATATAGCGTGCGCTGCGCATTTTTGGAGGTGCGCCGTGCGCGCCGAACGCAGCATGTTGCATTTTGGCGCGCACGGCGCACATTCAAAAATGCGCAGCGCACGCTATATTCATAGTTGCGCACGGCCTGCGCACCCTATGCTAAAGATAGGGTGCGCATAACGCATGCAGCCCTCTGCGCTCGGAGGAGGCGATAACAGGAAGGGGCGGGCAGGGAGCCGGCAGGGGGCGTGGCTTAGCGGCGCCATGCGCGCGTCGTTTAAACGCTAGTGTGAAACTAGCCTAACTTATCGGTCCCCCAATTAACATGTCATGGGGACACACACGCATCATCAATCACACTATTTAAATGTCAGGGTCAATAAAATAGACAGATGCTGTTACGGGTAGATGCTGGCTATAATAATACTAATAATAATTTTATTTCTATAGCGCCGACATATTCCGCAGCACTTTACATTTTAGAGGGGACTTCTACAGATAATAAAAGACATTATTTTGTTACAATAATCACATAAATTAACAGATACCAAGAGGAATGAGGGTCCTGCTTGCAAGCTTACAATCTATGAGGAAATAGGAGAGACACGAAAGGTGGATGGTAACAATTGGTTATACTGTACGGTCCAGCCATCAATATAACAAATAGAGTGTTCACGTAATGCTGCGTGAACCGGTCACCTGACAATATGTATAAGGACACATAGGGCTATAAAGTGCATGAGGGGTGTGAAAACAGATGATACGAGTGTCCTTGTTTTGAAGAGAATTTTGTATGGGCAAAAGAGGGATAGTTACAGTTGTGCTCAAAAGTTTACATACCTCGGCAGAATTTTTGCTTTCTTGAACTTATAATCAGTGTGTGTGCATCGGATTACCATGGCAGCGATCGGGACCCTGCGTCACATCGTGGGGTCTCTGATCCAAAGGCAGAGGGGCTGTCAGCCCTCTGCCTGCTTCCGGAATGCTGCGATCATGTTCGATCGCAGCATTTTGAGGGTTATAGTGCTGGGAGCGGTCCATGACCACTCCTGGCACTTAGTGCTGGGTGTCAGCTGTGAGAATCAGCTGATACCTGGCCGCGATCGGCCGCGCACCCCACGTATGCACGGCCGATCACGATGACAAACTATCCCATCCATGATCAGACAGACCCGGGTCACATGGACGGGATAGTACATCACATGTCAGAAAGGGGTTAATAATAGCAAATGACTTACTGTCATGATCTCAGTGCGGGTTTGACTCGCACACGTGGGGTTAATGTCTGGAACCAGTGCTGATGACTGGCATTTCTGGGGTTAAAGGTTGTGATCCCGGTGTAGGTTTACCTGCACCCCTGGGGCTATGATTGTGGCCTCTCCCTGGTTCTGGGGGAGGCTTCTTATAGCCTCAGGACGCTCCCATCCCTGTCAGTTATACTTTCGCCCTTGGCATTGTGTGGTGACCCCTGAGTGTGTTAGTGCTGTGTTCTGGTTACTTGATTCTCTGTGTATGACTCGGTCTGTTCCCTGGATATCGCTTTGGATTCTGCCTGGTACCTCCTATGTCTGTTTGGTTTTGATCTCTGCTTGGCCCTGATTATCCGCTCTGTCTCCTCCCTGGTACTGTACTGATATCTTGTGTATGACCTTTTGCTTTGTCTGACCTCCCATCTGTTTATCCCTCCTGTGCCTCGCTGGTCTGTACTGTGCATGACTTCTGCTTTGCCATAATCTGAGTTCTCTGGCTTCTCTGACGCTAATCCCTGCCCCCTTGCAGTCACATGACCATAGGTCCTGTGCAAGCTTGCTCATTTTCAGTGTCCGCAGGTCCCGTGCCTCTTTACTTTCCAGCGCTGACTGGACCCTGACACTATTAGCTTGTAGCACGCTTTGTCATCTCTGCTGCCCTGCTCCCCAGGTAACTCTTAGCACTGCTTCTGTACTCAGGACACGTGCACTGGCTCTATGAGCAAGTCTCTGACACTTACATTGATTTTCATGAAGTGATGACTGTGACATGGAACCATACTCTTAGGGTTCATTCACACGTCCAATTTTTCCACATACTAGAAAAATGGACCGATTATTCTGATGAGACTTTGACAGAGTGTGGTCCGAGGGTGGAGTGTGGTCCGATATTTTCACGGACTCGTTCGCTTGCATTGCAGAGTTTGATCCGACCCTCAGATCAAAATCGGTCATGTATATTTTCAGACCACCCAGTCTGAGGAAAAAAAAAATCGTCATTGTGCACAGCCCAATTGAATATCATAGGTACGCATGCTAACCATGAAAAACACAGATAGCACTTGGACGTTGAAATCAGGAGTGTGAATGAGTCATATGGCTAAACATACTCACAAGTGGTAGTGGATCGTCTATGTCAGCAAAAATGTCTTCATTTCTGTGTTTTTCAGTCAAGATGGGGTGCAGAGTGTACATTAATGAGAAAAAAAGTAACTTTTTTGAATTTACCAAATGGATGCAATGAAACAAAGAGTGAAAAATTTAAAGGGGTCTGAATACTTTCCGTACCCACTGTAACTGAATTAGAGCAGGTGCAGAGTAGAGAAATCAATGTTATCAAGGGAATGGGTGTACCGCAATACCAAGACAGGCTATAAAAATGGGGTAATTCAGTTTGGAAAAGTGATGATATAAATGATATCATATATCATAATGATATCATAGTGAGATAGATTATATCATCTTTTTACACGTAGGCCGCATTGATGACACATGGCATCTCCTACAAATAGTAAAGAATGCTTCATCATCATAGACTGCTGTACAAGAAGTGAGATTATGGAACTCCTTGCCACATTGTCATGGATGTACCATGACAGAGAGAAGCCGGAAGACCGCAGCATTTGATTTCTCATACTCCTACAAAGATTAGAAGCACTTCATCTTCATATTAAACGGTGCAGGTTTGTTGCTCCATTCTTCTCACCTTCAGAGATTTCCCTAGGTGACTGTATACTTTTTCCATAAATTTTGGTACAAACGGAGTCACAGTCCAATTCCAACTTTAAACAAGAAACTTTACTCTTATATATTCTCAGTCCGTTCACTTCAGTTACAGCATATATGTCAGGTAACAGTTTGCCTTCTCTTTCCCTATATTCTCACTGTCACATTCCAGAACGTTTCTGGGTCATCCCGTCCCGGTCAGCATCACAGCATCCTCCCTGTCCAGTTTTGCCATCTCTGGGAGCTCCTGTCTGTTTCACCCAAGACAAAAGGGAATCTGCCCACATAGCAAGCTGCCACATGATGCCTTTATAAAGCCTGCCCTACTGCAAACTCTGCTATTCTATTCTCCACTGCCGTATACTGCGCTGTTATTCTCTTTGGCCCTCCGGCCCGGAACGGCTGGGCTACTATCTTCACAACGTTACTGGGCTAATTGCCCTGTCAGGGCTCCCCTAGCCCAACTGACAAAAATGCCGGATGCTCCCCGGCATAACCACAGTTAGCCCCTCCTACATTTAACTATATATATCCTGAGCATAACTTTATCCCCATCTAGAGGACTAAATAGGGTATTACACTTTCCCTACCATAAAGCAATATAACAATATACATTTGTAAAACCATACATTAATATATGCACATCTATACAGGACGGTCTTGTTAACCCCTTACATTCTCCTCCCTTTAACAATGGTCGTTCCAGACCATTTACCCAAAAACTTTATTATGTACATAAAATACTCCACGCAGGGAGAGCAGCACAAGAGTCCTTTTTCTCTTAAAAAGTACCTGGCTCACAGTCCTCCAGGTTACATGTACAACATATTTACAAGGTATGACAAGTCTGTGAGGTCAATAGTTCATTAGGGGAGGCGTCCCCCTTCCTTTGTGTATGGCACCATTCTGTGTGCCGCGTGCGTGCCGCCTGGTCCTAGAACACAGTCTGTTGCAGCCGCACCTGGTCCATTAGTCCAGGGACCCATTACTTTCATTCAGGAAAGGTTCTGCTATCCAGCAGAAAGGGTGCAACAGGCACAAGAAAAAACCTCAAAGTCAACTTCTCTGGGAGTGCTACCAGGGCCTCTTCGCCCCCAGGGACGCGGAACAGTCCCAAATTATTTTGGTGCAACAAGCACAACGTTAACAGGGACGCAAAACAGTCCCGTATCATTTTTAGTGCAACAAGCACAAAATTAGGTCAGTTGAAGCAGTTTAACGGCACATGTCCCATGCCGGTCTGTCAACTCTCAGGCTCTGTGCCCGGGTTTGGGCCAACGACTCTGCAGCCGCAGGCGTCGGGAGCTGCCAGGGCATGGCAGACACAGGGCTTGGCCGAGCAGTAGCCTGAGTACAGGGAAGAGACTGGGCCTGTTCCGGCCCCACATATAGTTCCACATCCTCTATTTGCAGACTGACAGCGCAAGAGCCATCCTCCTTGTGAAAGGTGAACCAATCTCCCTTCTGTAAGGGTCTTCCAAACTTCACTGAGACGGCATTGACATATACCTTTGCATTGGTCTCCGTCTCACGTATAAACCCGTAGCTGCAGTCCATGCCAGTGTACACCAACTGCTCGCTGGTGCGGCGGCCAGCCATAGAGCCTGTCTCCCCCTCTGCAAATCCCTCCATTGGCTCCCAATTCCCCAATGAATCCAGTTCAAACTGCTAACACTGACCTACAAAGCCATCCACAACCTTTCCCCTCCCCATATCTCTGAACTAATCTCCCAATATCTTACCTCACGTAATCCTCGATCCTCTCAAGACCTCCTACTCTCCTCCACACTTATTTGTTCCTCACACAACCGCCTCCAAGATTTCTCCCGCATATCCCCTATCCTCTGGAATGCCATGCCTCAACACGTCCGATTAACCACCACCCTTGGATCCTTCAAACGGAACCTGAAAATCCATCTTTTCAGGAAAGCTTACAGCCTGCAATGACCATTCTGCCGCCTCACCACCGCCTGAGCTGCCGCCACATCACCACCAGAGCTGCTGCACTCCCCGACCTTCTGTCTCTTCCCCACTATCTCGTAGAATGTACCAGTCTGTCTTTGTAAATTTGTTTACTGTTAACAATATCTATAACTTTGTATGCAACCCCCCTTCTCATGTACAGCACCATGGAATTAATGGCGCTATATAAGTAAATAATAATAATAATAGAGCCCCCTCCAGGTTGACGCAGCTCCGCTAGACCTCCTTTTGTCGGATAACCCCTTCAATCCAGGCGGCCTGCCTGGGGGTAGGGAAAGGGCTCTCAACCGCCTGGTGGAACCATGATGCGCTGCCACTGGGCATGGGCCTGAATCCTGGGTCTGATGAACTAGGGGCAGACCATGAAGCGCGGGTTCGTTACACAAGGGCCCATCTTTACCCCTATCTAGAGGACTAAATAGGGTACTGCACTTTCCCTACCATAAAGCAATATAACAATATACATTTGTAAAACCATACATTAATATTTGCACATCTATACAGGATGGTCTCATTAACCCCTTACACATTCATTGCCAGAGCTAGCTTAATGCTGAATGGGTTAGAAGATGATGGTTTGTTGTTGTTTGAGAAGGCTTTTTGTGGATTTTTTCTGAGATTGTTGCTAAGTTTCGGTTGTGTGCTAATCCCCCTCCTCCTACTTTGGTTTTACCCCATCCTTCACTCGCCGTGTTTATCTCTGTTTTTTTGTGTGAGTATATTTGTATGATTTGTGTTTTCCTTTATCCCTGTTTGTATTACCTTGTTAGTCTGGTTGGTGTATTACAGTACACTGCTACTCACCCCTTCCTTGGGAGGGGGAAGGGTACAGACTGAGGGCAGATTCAGGCACTATGGCAAGGTATGTGGTTCCGGCATCTTCACCATCAGAAGTAATCCGGGGAGCAGGGCGAGCTAGGGCGCCCCTATCGTTAGGGACAGGGAAGAGCCCTTGGTCCCTGTGTAGGTAGGTGTGCTGACTGGGAGGTGGTCATCTTACCACCGCGAACAGACTGAGACAGAGACTGTAGTGCGTCCAACAGATCCTTCTTATTGGCCGTCCTCTCGAAGACTTCCAGCACCTCACAGCAGCTGCTTGACTCCGCAGCACCACATAGCAGCTGCTCGACTCCGCACACAGGCCCGGGTACCTTCACTTCCTTCCCTTCCTGTTTGACGTCCCTCGCAGCTCTTTCACTGTGGCTGCCCTAGGCCTACCACCACAGCGCTTCACCTGTCCGAGTCCGTCCTACTTGTGGTACCCCAGGCTCTCTCTCTGTCTGCGGCTTCTCCCGTCAGGGCCACCCCCCTGACCTTCTCTGTTGCCAGTCCCTTCCGGAGCTTCTTCTTTATTCACCTCTCCCTTTAGTCTTCTCCTCTCCTGAGCTCCTCTCCTGGACGGACCTTCTGGAACTCTCTTCTCTCTCTTATATATCCCCTCCCTGGGAATCCCCCTGTAACCTCGCCCCGCATGACTGTGCGGTTTCGTAGCCACAAGCTGATGTTAAGCCCTGCTCTCACTGCTCCCTGCTCCCATTTTGTGGCCAAACTGCAGTACTGCACCTTCCTACACTTCTGCTGTCCTTGGTCTCCCTCTAGTGGCAAAACCCAGTCCTTCACCACCCTGCTCCTCTGTCTAGCTGTCTCCCACCTAACTACACAGCAGTCCATGTCCAGCATATTGCACATTAACCCTTCACCTGCAGACAGGTCCGTATGTCAGTCCACTTCCCCTACACCTGGACACCCTACAACAGAGTCGTGACATACATGATGATGATTTCAATTCACTGAGGAATTTCAAGTAGAGTTTGGATGAAATTTCTAGAAGAATATAATATTACAAGTTATGATAACTAGATTTTGCTATATGATGTTGATCCAGTAAACTAGTCTGATTGCAATATTTAGTTTTGGGAAGAAATTATTCCCCTAATATGGAGTGATAGCATCTGGTTCATGGGGTTTTTGCTTTCCACTGGATCAACATGTTAGGTTGTAGGTTGAACTCAATGTCTTCTTTCAACCTAGTTATCCCAACCTCTATGTCAGCTGCCTCTGCCGCACAGCATGCCTTGTCATGATTCCACTCGATTGAGGTTGCACTCCCCTCTTGATGGGTGGTGTGTGCACTGCCCAGCCTTATATACTTATGTCGAGTGATAGGACAGGTTCAATGTTCAATAGGAGCACATAACACTAAATTGCATTTGTTTATGAAACACATCTTTTGTCATTGTATTAAAAAAAATCAGAATTTTCCTTTATTGTACAAAATAAAGCCAAATTGTTTAATGTCTGCCATGTTGTGCACTTGCATTTTGCATATACTTGCATGTTTGAATATTTCAGAAGAAGACTATGGAAATGACTAATTAGGATGTTGAACACATTGATTGTCACTTGCATTGAAAATGTATAGATAGAATATTGTAGAAAATGGATATAGCAGATAAAGCCTTGATATGCCTCTAATGTAAATTGGGTATACAATGCCTTGAAAAAAGTATTCATATCCCATGAACTTTTCCGCATTTTTTAATGTTACACCCACAAATGTAAATGTAGAGTACTTTATTTGGATTTTATGCAATATACCAACAGTAAGTAACAATTATTTGAGAAGTGCAAAGGAAATGATACATGTTTTTTTAAATATTTTAAAAATAGCAATCTGAAAATTGTGACTTGTATTTGTATTCATACTTCTGTAGTCTGATACCCCTAAATAAAATTGTGATTGACCAATTGCCTCCAAAAGTCACATTATTAGTAAATTGCATCTACCTGTGTGTAATCTGTTCTCTGTATGACTATAGCTGTTCTGGGAAGGCCTCAGAGGTTTGCTTGAGAACATTTGGGATCAAACAGCATCATGAAAACCAAGGAACACACAAAGCAGGACAGGGATAAAGTTGTGGAGAAGTGTAAAGCAGGGTTAAGTCATAAAAAAGTAGCCCAAGCTCTGAACATCTCACAGAGCACTCTTCAATCCATCATCAAAAAATGGATGGAGTACCGCACAACTGCAAACCTACCAAGACATGGCCGTCAACCTAATCTAACATCTCAAGCAAGGAGGGCACTAATTAGAAAAGCAGCCAATGCTGTGGTCTCTTTGGAGGAGCTTCAAAGATCCACAGCCTACATTGGAGAATCTGTTGACAGGACAATTATTAGTTGTATATTCCACAAATTTGACATTTATGCAAGAGTGGCAGTAAGTAAGCCATTTTTGAAAGCAATCCATAAGAACTCCCATTTGAAATTTGCAAAAAGCAATGTAGGGGACACAGCTAGCACATGAAAGAAAGTGCTGTAGGTAGATGAGTTCAATGTAGAACTTTTTGAGCTAAATGCAGAGCACTATGTATGGGAGAAAACAAACACTGTGCATCACCCAGAAAACACCATCCCCACCACCAAACGTGGTGGCAGGGTCATGCTGTGGGGATGCTTTTCTTCAGCAGGGACAGGGAAGCTAGTCAGAGTTGATGGGAGATGGGTGCATGGCCTAGCTCACTAGCATGTGAGACTTAGGAATAGGGAGCTCCTGAGAAAAACCTCCCAACCCGACTCTCTACTCTACTATTCCATGCAATTCTGCCTGGATACCTTTTAGGAAGGACCCCTGAACCTATTAGGAAAATTTTGAGACCAAAACTGACATTTTTGGACCTCCTGGAGCATAGAAATCATCTGAGGCCTTTCACGCCACTGAGCCGCAAAGCCTCGGACTAAATTACCACTGTGCAGCCACCCGGACTTCCAGGGCTGCAGCCTCCCTGCTTCCAGAGCCTCAATCAACACTCCACAACCCCTCTGGACCTGCTCCTAGCTAACCCACACTAGCGACGCTAGTCAGGACCCTCAACCTGCAAGTGGGAATCAGCATTTTATTGTGAGGCTTACCCAGCCTTCCCCTCTGGTTGCGTGATCCGGGACGCAGCTGCGTTTCCCTTGAGACCCTGGTCCAGACTCTGCAGCCTGCAAAAAGAAGCTCACCACAGGAGATCGTAGGGGCTGTGAGTATTACACGACAGATCGCCCTGACCTTCTCCCCTTAGCTTATATAGACTTTCTGGAGAGCCATAAATCAGCCTAGAATCGGCGCTCTTTATCAGCAGAGACGTGAGATCGCAGCTGCGTTCTCAGTTGATCAATCCTCTCAAACTGATAAACGGTGACGCTGCAAAGTCTCTGAACGCACCTCAGTCTCCAATTCCATCACACCTGCGACCTCTCCTGAGGGTCTTCCATTGGAGTCGCAGCTGTGATCCCGGCAGAACTCATCCTGAGATAAATAATTACATCACCCACTGTGACCCCTCTGCGCACCCTCGTTTGGAGTCACAACAGAGATCTCGGCCAACTTCATCATCCTTCTGAGATCGCTGGTGAAGTTTTTGCAGTTCAGCATTTAAGTGGATCCTCCTACAGCATCATGAGCGGCGTTAAAACCAGGTGGAAAAATGTAACCTTGCAATTAAATAAAGCTCAAAACCCTCTGAAATCTGACAAATCATTTAACAACCGACATCATTCAAGGGACCAAGTCAATGCTCGGAGCCCCATTAGATCTAGATCTCCGAGAGACCTCTATCACCAAGCGGATCGAGGTAGAAAAGTTACATTTTTACCAGAAGTCCAATTACAAGAAAGCATGGACTACTCCATAAACGCCAAACGGAGAATGCTGGGAACCTATGGTGAAAAATACTCAAATACGGCAGGGATATCTGAGTCTGAGGAAGAATCTTGTGACTACTCCCCAAACACAACTCCGGCCAAAAGCAGGTCCAAGATGGAAACACTTGGGTCTAATTTGGATCTCGACATTCCTCCTCCGAAATCACAAACCTCTGATAACATGGAGGCCCTATTCAATAAGTTATGTACCCTACTTGACAAAAAATTTGACATTCAAAGTCAAAGACTTGACCTGCAGTTTCAAGAATTCCGCGAGACGGTGGAGAAAAAATTAGTAAACCAGTAGGAGAGGATATATAAGCTCGAGCAGAGATCATCAGAATACTCAGTGGACCTGGAATACCTATCTTCGGAAATACATAAGCTCAGGACCAAGATGGCGGATCTCGAAGATAGCAGCCGCAGAAATTATCTAAAAATTAGAGGAATCCTGGAGAGCATTTCCCAAGATGAACTTTCGGGCCATATTAAGGAAATTTTTAAGCAGGCCATCCCTGATCTAACACCATCTGACTTTATCATCAACAGAGCCTATAGGCTACCCCGTCCTCCTAAGCTCTCTATAGAGGCCACTAGAGATACCATTCTCAATGTGCACTTTTATCAAACTAAAGAGAAGATTTTGAACTATCTGAAATCCAACAAAACTTTCCTGGATCCACACAAGGATCTTAAACTGTTTCATGACCTCTCCAAGGAGACTCTGGACCTACGCCGATCATTCAAAAGCATAACATCTGCACTAAAGGAGAAAGGCATCCTTTACAAATGGGGATTCTCTGTGAAGCTACTGGTTTTCTACAGAGGGAGGACAATACCTCTGTTCTCACCGGAAGAAGGGGCAGACTTCCTCAGGTCTATTAAAGAAACTCAACGTAACCACGGCAAATGACTTAGGCCTGTTTCATACATCCATTTGTCACCATCAGTCAAGATCCGCCGATTTGAAAAAAAAAAATGGATCCGCCATTTTTGTTGGTGGATCCGTTTTTTTCCCCATAGGCTTTCATTATCGGCGGATCTTGACGGATGGTGATCCGTTGGCTCCGATATTGTGTGGGTCTGACAAATTTTTGGCGTCCGCCGACAGCAGTGAACGGACCCTGCAACGTTTTTTCTTGATCGGATCCGCATGTTCACTTTCTCTGGCGATTTTAACCCTATATCCCGGCATCTCTCTCTCTCTATCCTACTCCCGTGACCTCACAGCTGATCCCGCCGTACCCGCGAGATCACCGCTGCTCCCGCGACCTCACAGCTGATCCCGCCATGCCCACGAGATCACCGCTGCTCCCGCGACCTCACAACTGATCCCGCCGTGCCCGCGAGATCACCGCTGCTCCCGCGACCTCACAGCTGATCCCGCCGTGCCTGCGAGATCACCGCTGCTCCCGTGACCTCACAGCTGATCCCGACGAGCCCGCGAGATCACCTCTGCTCCCGCGACCTCACAGCTGATCCTGCCACCTCACAGCTGATCCCGCCGTGCCCACGAGCTCCCTTGCCATCCCGATGACAGGTCCCTCATCAGCATGCCCGCTCCCGGAGAACGCTGCATCGCCGGTAGTATTTATTCACAGGCGCGGTTCCTTTAAATTTTCACCTTTGCCGGATCCGTACATCCGCCGATCCGGTCACACCAGTTCCTGTCAGTCCGCCTTCGGATCCGTTTTCCTCGATTTTGGCGGATTTAGACTGACCAGGAAAACGGATGTGTGAAACAGGCCTTAGGCCTTCGCCATGGAAGATTACCTTGTTTTAACAGGCAGCTTTGGCCTGATTAACCTCGTATTGGAGGTTTTCTTTTTTTTTTCCCATCCACATTCTGGACCCCGTTGTAAAGAGGTAGTTTTGTAATTGAACTACTTGAAAAATTTCTTTATTGTGTTAACCTTTTCATTGCCGCTAAATTCAATGTTGATGACAAGTTAACTAAAGGTTTGGTAGTTAGTAAAGTTCTATAAGTTTTGTTGTTGCTAGTTCAACCTTCTCCTTGAGCATCCAGCGTAACTCCGCTGCAGACTAACCTTAGGCTAGTTTCACATTAGCGTTTTTTTGCGCAGTGCATCGTGCGCATAAAAAACGCAAAGAAAAACTTGTTTTTTTAGCATCATGCGTACACTGATGCGTCAAAAAACCGCAGCGTTGCTTGCGTTTTATATGCGTTTTTGCATGCGTTTGCGTTTTTTTATGCGCATGCGTTTTTAGGTGTGACATTTTTTCCATTGTCTAGACCACATTCCAGATTTGTTTACCTCAAAAACGCATGCGCAAAAAAACGCAAGCGTGCGCAAGACCATGCTCATGCATGTGTTCCCATAGACTTCAATGTGTTGTTTTTGCGCATTCCGTGCGCAAGCGTGCGCATGCGTTTTTTTTTGCCAAGACAGGGCGCACCAAAAAATGCATCATGTTGCGTCTGGCACGAAAGACAAAAAACGCATGCGCACGAAAACGCAAGTGTGCGCAAGACCATGCGCACGTCATGTTAAACATAGGTGTGCAGTGCGCATGCGCACGGGTGCACGCGATGCGCTGCTCACAAAAGCGCTAATGTGAAAACAGCCTTAGTCAGTCACACTACACTGTAACCATGAACTTCAAAGTGGCATCGCACAATGTCAGGGGCTTGAACAGCCCAAGAAAGAGGCATATCCTCTGGAAGGAACTCATAGATTCTCATGTAGATATTGCCTGCATCCAGGAATCAAAATTCCTACACGAGAATCACCCCTACTTTAACCATCATAAATATCCGCATATCTTCGAGTCCTGTAACTCGAAAAAGAAAGCTGGAGTACTGACAATGATTGGGAATTCTATCCCCATCGAAGCCTTGGAGGAACACAAGGTTAAGGGGGGTAGATTCCATATCTTGGTGTGCAAACTGAATGATTTGGTCTGTACACTGTACATTCCTAACCGAGATCAAGTGTCATTCCTCAACAAAGTCATGAAAAAGGTGTCTATTGTGAAAAGAGGTGATTTATTCCTTTTAGGTGACTTTAACATCACTCCCAACAATATTATGGACTCTTCAAGCGCAAGACCTAATTCCGATAACCTCAATGCATGATTAGATAAAAAAGAGTTACTGGATGCTTTCAGGTGTTTTAATTCTACATCGAGGGAATATTCACATTTCTCTGAGGTACATCAATCTGCATCCAGGATTGATTTGATCGTTACAAATGTATTTTCTCTCACTAAATTTAAGGAAATCTCCATTGGAAACAGAACCATTTCTGACCAAGCTCCGTTTTTTGGCAAACTTTTATTGGGTCCTCCCTTGAAGAATGCCAAACTCTGGAAGTGTAGGGCAAACATTTTCCATAATCCAATCCACAAGAACGTCATCCAGGAAGCTTTAGACAACTTCTTTAGAGAGAATAGAGCTGAAGTGACAAACCCATTCACTACTTGGAGTGCTCACAAGGCAGTTGTGAGAGGCGTCATTATTAGCATTACGAGAAATAGAAAGAGAATAGGGAAAAAATTAATGCCACTCTCCTATCAATTCGAAAACTTGAAAGTACCTTGGTGAACCTTGCCTCACCATCTCCCACCCTAAAATTAGAACTTACTAAACTAAGACAAGAACTCAGGACTCAGCTGAACTGAGTAAAATCTTCTAAGTATAACTATTACACGTCACTCAATAAACCCACGAGGTACATGTCCAACCGAATCAAAAACAAAAGAATTCATAATAAAATTAATAGAATTAACTCGATTAATGGTAGTTCTAAACTTTCGCATCCCCAGGAAATAGCAAATGAATTTGCGAACTTCTACGCCAAGCTGTATAACTTGAACCCTGACCCTAAACCACTTTCCCAAAACCTAGAAAAATTGATAACTATCTATCAACAATAAATTTGCCTTTTTTATCTTCCGATGATTCAATGTTCTTGTCAGCCCCATTTACTTCTATTGAAATTGATGACACAATCAAGAAACTTAAGGTACTGTCACACTTAGCGATGCATCAGCGATCCCGACCAGCGATATGACGCTGTCAGGATCGCTGGTGCATCGCTAAGTGGTCGCTAGTGAGCTGCCACACAGGCAGATCTCACTAGCGACAGCGCTGGGGACGGGGGTCGCTACTTACCTGTCACACCAGACGATTCTGCATCCTCCCACCCGTGTCCACGCGTCGCTCGTCGTCACAGCAGGAAGCGCCACAGGAAGCTGACGACGAGCAACGGTCCAGCCTGTTCTCGCGCGATCAGCGATAACCAGCGGGGGAGCAGGTCGTAGGTAAGTATCAGACACAGCGATATCGCTAGCAAGATCACTATAACGTCACAAGTTATAGCGATATTGCTAGCGATATCTTTTAGTGTGACATGCCCTTTAATCTCCACAAATCCCCAGGTCCCGATGGGCTAACCAACGCCTATTACAAAGCCTTCAACAATTCTCTCTCCCCTCACCTTACCGAGGTGTTCAATTATGCCTCAGGAAAGGGAGCGTTTCTGTCCGAAATGCTGATGGCTTCGATCTCGGTCATCCCAAAAATGAAAGGGGATCCTGAAGCCATAGAGAACTTCCGCCCTATTTCATTAATTAACAGAGACATCAAGCTGTATTCTAACATCATAGCAAATAGGTTTAGTCTGATAATTCCTAAACTGATCAGCAATGATCAGATGGACTTTACAAAAGGGAGACAGCCAGCAGATGCAACAAGGGAATCATCAATACCATAAAATGGGCTAACTCATCAAAACACCCATGGCTCTGTTGTCACTCAACGCTGAGAAGGCATTCGACAGACCTAGTTGGTGCTTTCTCAAACAGACACTCAAAAAATTCTGGTTCAATGAAAATCTGATATCCTTCATCATGGCCCTATATTCAGACCCAAGAGCCAGTGTAATTTGCAACAACCATGTCTCAGAGCCATTTGCCATAGCAAATGGCACTAGACAAGGCTGCCCCCTCTCCCCCATTATATTTAGTTTAGCTGTGGAACCTCTGGCCGAACAAATCAGGAAAACCCCCAAAATAGTAGGATTAAACACCTTAAATCGTCATCATAAGATCAGTCTTTTTGCTGATGATGTAATCCTAACTTTAACCAAACCCGAGATCTCCATCCCTGAGGCTCTCTCACAAATTAACAAATTCTCATCATTGTCTAATTTAAAATCAATGAAACCAAGTCTAACATTCTCCCGTTAAACATCAGCAAGGACCAAACCAGATGTATTAAAACTGCAACCTCCCTTAACTGGTGTGACAAAGAATTTGTATATTTGGGAATTACGGTGAACAGTAACCTCACTGGGTTAGTTAAATCCAACCTTAAAAAATTATCTGAATTAATAAATAAGGATTGCGTGATTTTCAGGGATAGATCTCTATCATGGTGGGGAAGGATCCTTACAGCAAAGCTCTTTACTTTGCCAAAAATATTATATATTTTAAGGTGCATACCACTCCCTATCCCTTCCATCCATCTTTCTAACTTACAGGCACAGATTAATTCTTTCATTTGGGGCTATAAGAAGCCCAGAACGGCCACTCAAACCTTATTTAAGAAAAGATTGAATGGAGGTATAAGCATCCCTAACATCACAGCCCACTATTATTCTTTGTTACTTAAACAAAGTGCCCATTGGCTATTAGATTCAGATCCCCCGGCTTGGCTTGACTTAGAGTTTACACTTAATAACAATAAGCACCCTAGATCCATAATTTATAATGCCATAGCTAACAACCTTCCAAACTCTGTTGCCCATCCGATCTTTGAAGCTGCTGCACTCGCCTGGTTTAGCATCTCTAAACCAAAGAGAGGATCCCATAAAACGACCATCCTTAAAAAACTCCTCCTAACACTCATTTACTCTATGACTAACCATTCATTATCCCCCATCTGGGCTGATTTAAAAATATCAAACTTCGAAGACATTTTTAACGGGACGGAATTTTTATCCTTTCAAACACTAAAAACTAAATATAATATCTCCTCGTCCCTGCTTCTCGAATGCCTTACTCTTAAGGCCCCGTCACACTAAGCGATATCGCTAGCAATATCGCTATGTGTGATACCTCTGACCGGCTCCCCCGCTGGTTATCGCTGATTGCGTGAGAACGTCCTGGGCCGTTTCTTGTCGTCAGCTTCCTGCTGTGGCGACGAGCGACGCGTGGAGCCGGGCGGGAGGAGGTCAGGATCGCCTCGTCTGACAGGTAAGTAGCGACCCCTGACCGCTGCTATGTCGCTGGTGAGATCTGCCTGTGTGGCAGCTCACTAGCGACCACTTAGCGATGCACCAGCGATCCATATCGTTGTCGGGATCGCTGGTGCATCGCTAAGTGTGACAGTACCATTAGGCTATGTGCACACGCTGAAGATTCACCTGTGGGTTTTTCCACGGATTAGCCTGCGGTTTTGCCCTGCGGTTTCACACTTCTACTATGTTAAAGGTGTGAAACCGCTGCGGAATCCGAACAAACAATTGACATGCTGCAGTTTGTAAACCGCAGCGTGAGCACAGCGGATTTGAAATGCCATAGGCTAACATGGTACCATGCCATGTCTGCGGAACTGCTGCGCCAGGGCCAAAAATGCTGGGGAAACACAGCAGAATCCGCAACGTGTGCACATAGCCTTAAGGGTAATATAAAAATATTTCTCAACAAGAAACAACTTCACTGAGTCATCTATAAAAATACTAAATAATTGTGGTCATCATATGTTCTGGAGTCATGGCTTTGTTTATGATAACTACAACCAAGATACGACCTTGACAAAAAGCCCTTCAATGCTGAGTTGGGAGAAAGACTAAGGCTGGGTTCACACGTAGCGGAACTCTCGCGGAAATTACCGCTAGAATTCCGGAATTCCATTCCGCGGGAAAATCGCATTTTAAATTCCCGCGATTTTCCCGTGGAAAAACTAGCATTTTGCAAGCGTAATTAGCTTGCAGAATTGCTAGAGTTTTCCAAGCGATCTGTAGCATCGCTTGGAGAACTGATTGACAGGTTGGTCACACTGGTCAAACATGCGGCATCAATAGTAAAAGATAGAATGTAAATAATAATAATAAAAAAAATATTGTTATTCTTACCTTCCGACGTCCTGTGCAGCCTTCCCGCCTCTCTCCATGCTCCCGATCCCAGTAATCCTTTGCGACAATTACCGCGATGACGTCCGTTCTCGCGGGATCGCGATGTCTCGCGGTCATTCGCGATGACGTCGCGCGAATGACTGCCAGACTTCGCGATCCCGCGAGAACGGACGTCATCGCTCGCAAAGGCTTACTGGGACCGGGAGCGTGGAGAGAGGCGGGAAGGCTGCGCGGGACGTTGGAAGGTGAGAATAACAATATTTTTTATTTGAAATTCTATTTTTTACAGGGATATGGTACCCAAAGCCCGGAGGACAGTCTCCTCCGGACCGTGGGTACCATCCGCAAATGTTCTGCTTACTTTTCGCATGGTGTGCACAGCCACATGCGGAAAGTAAGCAGAACAATGCATTCCTATGGGTGCGGGATCACCGCGATTCCGCGAAATTAATGAGCATGCTGCATTTTTTACCGCGAAGCAATTCCGCCGCGGTAAAACCCACAGCATTGCGGAATCCCATAGGAATGCATGGGATGCTTATTTTTCACGGCAAAATCGCGCGGTAAAAACCGCCACGGAAACGCAAAAAAAAAGCCACGTGTGAACTCAGCCTTAAACTCATCCTTCACTGTAGAAGACTGGGAGGACTCTCTCTCTTTATCATATCACTCCGTACTCTCCATGTCATTGCAGGAGACCCATTTTAAGGTTGTATCTCGTTGGTACTATGCCCCCAATAGACTTGCCCATATTGGGACTACGAACGCATCTATGCTGGAGGGACTGCGGCCAGAAGGGAGACATCCTACATGTTTTCTGGAGTTGTCCAATGGTTAATTCCTTGTGGTTGCAGATCTCCTCCCGCATTATTAGCAAACTTACAGGCAAAACCACAACCCTCACACCTCACTCGGCCCTACTTTCCCTTAATCTAGAGGAATTGGACCCTGCCTTAAAAGATATTGTCATCCATGTTTGTCTTGTGGTAAAAAATTCCATTGCATTCCATTGGAAGAACCGTTTCCTTCCCAAAGTTGATGATATCTTACAGTTGATCACTCAACACAGATCTCACGAGTTGCATTTCGCATTGGCTAACGACCAATTCAGTAACTTCTACAAGAAATGGTCTAAATGGGACCAAACTTTCCCTACTCCTATTACTTGAATGAATCCTTTAACACTTAGTAATCTCGCTAAAAGCTGTTTTAGTTTTGCCTCTGACATAACTGATCTTGTATCTACTATTTGACATAGGGTTAGATCTGTAATGACACTCATTATGCTCATTTGTGTGTTTTTATGTTCTTTATTACTATTTTCATCCTATTGTACAATCTTGTACTCTACGTGTTTAGGCATTTGTAAAATGACATCATTAATGCATGCTTTGCATTTTCTTTTCATGTTGTCAACTTGTAATTTCCCTACTTCCCCTTATCTTTCCTTCTCATCCCCATCCCTCCCCCCCTTTTTTCTTTCCCCTGTCTTCCCCTCTCCCCATTGTTTAAAAAAGAATAACATCTTTGGAAAAGAGTTGATGGGAGATAGATGGCGCTAAATAAAGGGCAAACCTGAAGGAAAATCTGTTGGAAGCTGCAAAAAACGTGAGACTGGGGCGTAGGTTTGCCTTCCAGCAGAACAACAACCCTAAACATACTGACAAAGTTACAATGGCATGGTTCAGATCAAAGCATATTCATGTGTTTGAATGGCCCAGTCAAAGTCCAGACCTAAATCCCATTGAGAATCTGTGGCAAGACTTGAAAGTTGTGGTTCATGAGACACACTCCATCCAATCTCATTGAGTTAGAGGTAGTTTGCAAGGAACAGTGGGCAAAAATGTCAGCCTCTAGATGTGCAAAGCTGGTAGAGGCACACACCAAAAGACTTGCAACAGTTATTGCAGCAAAAGGTGGTCCTACAAAGTTTTAACTCAGGCTACTTTCACACTTGCGTTTTTTGCGCTGCGTGCGCAGTGCAAACGCGCATAAAAAATGCATCATGCGTTTTTATGCGTTTTCTTGTTTTTTTGCGCATGGTTTTTTTGTGCTGTCAGCGCACTCATAGACTATAATGTGCTTTTGGGTGAATTTTGTGCGCATTGCGTGTGCATGTGTTTTTTGAGATAGGTCGGACGCACAAAAAATGCAACAGGATGCATTTTGTGCGCCCGGGCGCACACTACAAAAAACGCATGCGCATACAAACACGTACAAACGCATGACTATGCCCACCCATGTTAAGTATAGAAAAAAAAAACGCATGCGCATTTGTGCGCAAAAACGCAGCGCAAAAAAACGCAAGTGTGAAACCAGTCTTAGGGGAGCTGAATACAAATGCACAATTTTCATGTTTATATTACATTTGAAATAGGGCTGATGCTATCGCATCGGGCGTGTGGTGAAATTAACATCTGTGTATGCTTAGTGGTGTTGACAGGAGCAGCGGACATGTCTCACACCGTTTGCGCTGTTCTACAGTATATCATCCCTCTGCATTTTTGTATTGTATGTGTTGGGTCATTTGACCTCTTTCACCCCTTGTGCACCGTTTCTTCCTTGTTGTGTGCTGTATTACAATTGTTATACAGTATGGGACTGTGGTGAATTTGCTGCTGGCTGAGGTAATAAAAATAACATATATATTGGCGTGGTACTTGCTTTCTTTGTGCCATAATGGTGATGAGGCCAAATATTTTTAGTTATTTTTTTGCTAATTACACTGAAAAAGGCAAATCCAGAAGCAGTGCCTCAGTGGTATGAACTATGTACATACCAGTAGTAAACAGTATTTTTGTGTCTCAGATAGTAGACAAAATTGATACGCAGTATGGGACTGTGGAGAAGTTTGTGCTGCGTGAGGTAATCAAAAATTGTAAGTAAGCGGTACACCGTGCAGTTATGGCTGTTACGCTATGTGCACACGGAGTTTTTTGGCTCTGCGGATTTTGTAGTAAAAACCGCAGATAAATCCGCAGGACTAAAGTCCTGTGGTTTATCTGCGGTTTTGCCCTGCGGTTTTACACCTCATAATGGATGAGGTGTGAAACCGCAGCGTTTCTGCACCAAACAATTGACATGCTGCGGATCGTAAACCGCAGCAAAACCGCATGGAAAAATCTGCAGCATGTGCACAGCGTTTTCCAGTTTACCATTGAAAACAAAGGTACTGTACAACGCACCCTAAATCTGCTGCAGACCCGCAGCTGCAGAAACGCTGCGGATCCGCAGCAGAATCCGCACCGTGTGCACATACCCTTAGGGTATGTGCACACTTTGCGGATTTGCCTGCAGAATTTTCTGCACCTCTTTGCAGAAAACGCAGGTAAAAATCCACGTGTTTTTGAAGCTTTTTTCATGCGTTTTTTTTTTCATGCGGATTGTATGCATTTTTGTAAGCTATGTAAAGATATGTTATTTAACACAAAAAGATTTGTGATGTGATTTCTTGTCCAACCTCCTCTTTTACATTTGTCCAACCCACACTCCATTACACACCCAGATAGATAGGCAGATAGATAGATAGATAGATAGATAGATAGGCAGATAGATAGATATGGGATAGATAGATCGATAGATAGATAATATCTATCGATCTATCTATAGATCTATCTATCCCATATCTATCTATCTATCTATCTATCTATCTATCTATCTATCTATCTATCCATCCATCCATCCATCCATCTATCTAGAAAAAAAGGAAACAGCACAGCACTTAACTTCGGGTGCCTGGCCCCTGGCAGAAAGTCCCGTTTTCAGCCACAATTTCAATATTCACTCCAAATACATTAAAGGCAGCACTCCATGGTAATTGTTTTCAAGTGGTAGTGAGTTTTATTCAGCCCACATATCAAGGCAACGTTTCGGCTCAACTGAGCCTTTCTCAAGCCTGGATGGATGCACATAACGGGGGGGATCTGGATGGATGCACATAATGGGGTACGGCCTGGATGGGTGCACATAACGGGGGGCTTGGATGGATGCACATAACGGGGGGGGGCTTGGATGGATGCACATAACGGGGGGGGCCTGGATGGGTGCACATAACGGGGGGGGCCTGGATGGATACACATAACGGTGGGGGACCTGGATGGATGCACATAACGGGGGGGGCCTGGATTGGTGCACATCATGGGGGGGGCCTGGATGGATGCACATAACGGGGGGGGCCTGGATGGGTGCACATAACGGGGAGGCCTGGATGGATGCACATAACGGTGGGGGACCTGGATGGGTGCACATAACGGGGGGGCCTGGATGGATGCACATCACGGGGGGCGCATGGATGGATGCACATAACGGGGGGCCTGGATGGGTGCACATCACGGGGGCATGGATGGGTGCACATAGCGGGGGGGGCCTGGATGGGTGCACATAACGGGGGTGCCTGGATGGGTGCACATAACGGGGGGGCCTGGATGGGTACACATAACGGGGGGGCCTGGATGGATGCACATAATGGGGGGGGCCTGGATGGGTGCACATAATGGGGGGGCCTGGATGGATGCACATAACGGGGGGGCCTGGATGGATACACATAACGAGGGGGGCCTGGATGGATGCACATAACGAGGGGGGCCTGGATGGATGCACATAACGAGGGGGGCCTGGATGGATGCACATAACGAGGGGGGCCTGGATGGATGCACATAATGGGGGGCCTGGATGGGTGCACATAATGGGGGTGCCTGGATGGATGCACATAACGGGGGGGCCTGGATAGGTGCACATAACTGGGTGGGGCCTGGATGGGTGCACATAACGGGGGAGGGCCTGGATGGATGCACATAACGGGGGGGCCTGGATGGGTGCACATAACTGGGTGGGGCCTGGATGGGTGCACATAACGGAGGGGCCTGGATAGGTGCTCATAACGGGGGCCTGGATGTGTGCACATAACGGGAGGGGACCTGGATGGGTGCACATAACGGGGGGGGGCCTGGATAGATGCACATAATGGTGGGGGACCTGGATGAATGCACATAACGGGGGGGTCTGGATGGGTGCACATAACGGGGGGGCCTGGATGGATGCACATAACGGGGGGCCTGGATGGGTGCACATAACGGGGGGGGCCTGGATGGGTGCACATAACTGGGGGGGGCCTGGATGGGTGCACATAATGGGGGGCCTGGATGGATGCACATAAGGGGGGGGCCTGGATGGGTGCACATAACGGGAGGGCCTGGATGTGTGCACATAACGGGAGGGGGCCTGGTTGGGTGCACATAACGGGGGCCTTGATAGATGCACATAATGGTGGGGGACCTGGATGAATGCACATAACGGGGGGCCTGGATGGGTGCACATAACGGGGGGCCTGGATGGATGCACATAATGGGGGAGACCTGGATGGATGTGGGATGCCCTCCCACCCAGGGCAGTGGGGTACTCGGTATCGGGCCCGGTGGATCTCAATGGAAGTTATCACGGTAGCTGTGACCCGGCCCGTGGCCCTGTGTGCCCATTGTAAATGTTCAGTGTGAATTAATAAGTCGTGACGCCACCTGTGGTGTTCGGCAATGTAGATGTTAGGCCGACGCTGCAGACCGATCCTCTGGGACAGTTGGTGTGGTGCAGCAGTGATGGTATAGCCCTCCACAGGCAGGGCTGTAGTCCCAGGGCAGAGTAGATATGGTGACACTTAGATGGTGTAGTGTCAGGCGCAGGGGAGGTAGCAGTGCCGGGCAGGTTGACGCAGGAATAAGTGGAGGACACCAGGGCATGTAGTTCCAAAGCTTTACTCACAGTCTATCGTACAAACAGGTGCCTGCTTCTGTGCCGTGTCCTCCGGGTCTGGGACTCAGTCAACCCCCAGGCCAGATGGAATACTCCTTTCCAACACTCCGCCAACTTGTGCTTTTCTGAACGTCTCCTCTTATAGCGCCTTTAGATGAAGTACTCCTAGTACTGAGTTACACTGGAGTTCCTCCTGTCTGATGTTCCTATGAACTCTACTTGTACAGCAGACAGCTGTAGCCTGCTTCTGGGACTCCTTGCTACTATGTCCCGGCTCACTATCCAGTTGCTGTTGTGCCCCCAAGTCTTGTGTGGGAATAAAGTGGTCACTACTTCTATTCCTCCGGTGTCTGCTGCAGGACCATTAGTATCCGTTCAACCTCAGGGACCGGGCCCCGGCCTTGCACTTAGAGCTTCTAGGAAGGGCTCTCTTCTCACCCACATCCTCTGTTCTCTTTTACTCCTCACTTTCCGTACTAATCCTTTCTTTCTATGGAGAGTCAAGCTTTCAGTCTATGTTGCTCTCTCTTTCTCTCTTTCCCGTGCCAGCAGACCCAGATCACTGGGATCTGCTGCAGCACTTCCATCCATCTATCCCTCTCTCTAGGGATCTTCTCTCTCCAACCAACTACTGACTACTTAAACTCTTCCTGCTCCTTGAAATGCAATCTAACTCCACCCACCTCCCAGCACGTTTCGTGTTCCAAGCAGGGAGCCACCAATAGGTGCTTTGTTATACTCCAAGCAGGGAGCCGCCGAAGGTGCTTTGCTGCACTACTTTGTGGTGTGGGGTGCAGGTGTGGGAGCGTGGTCAGGAGTCTCCACCTTACCTGGATGATTGGGCACCACACCTCCGGAGGAGGTGAATTACCTCTGTGGCGACTGAGCCTCAGGGGCGCCACAGATGCACATAACGGGGAGGGCCTGGATGGGTGCACATAATGGGGGGGCCTGGATGGATGCACATAACGAGGGGGCCTTGATGGGTGCACATAACAGGGGGGCCTGGATGGGTGCACATAATGGGGGGGGCCTGGATGGATGCACATAACGGGGGGGCCTGGATGGATGCACATAACGGGGGGGGCTGGATGGATGCACATAATGAGGGGGGCCTGGATGGATGCACATAACGGGGGGGCCTGGATGGATGCACATAACGGGGGGGCCTGGATGGGTGCACATAACGGGGGGGCCTGGATGGATGCACATAACGGGGGGGCCTGGATGGATGCACATAACGGGGGGGCCTGGATGGATGCACATAAAGGGGGGGCCTGGATGGATGCACATAACGCGGGGGCCTGGATGGGTGCACATAACGGAGGGGCCTGGATGGATGCACCTAACGGTGCGGGACCTGGATGGATGCACATAACGGGGGAGCCTGGATGGATGCACATAACGGGGGGCCTGGATAGGTGCACACAACGGGGGGCCTGGATAGGTGCACATAATGAGGGGGGCCTGGATAGATGCACATAATGTGGGGGGCCTGGATGCACATAATGGTGGGGGGCTGGATGGATGCACATAACGGGGGGGCCTGGAAGGATGCACATAATGGGGGGGCCTGGATGGATGCACATAACGGTGGGGGGCCTGGATGGATGCACATAACGGGGCGGGGCCTGGATGATTGCACATAATGGGGGGACCCTGGATGGATGCCCATACAGGGGATGGGGGGCTGGATGGATGCCCATACAGGGGATGGGGGGATGGATGGATGCCCATGCAGGGGATGGGGGCTGGATGGATGCCCATACAGGGGGGGGCTGGTTGGATGCCCATACAGGGGATGGGGGGCTGGATGGATGCACATACAGGGGGGGGCCTGGATGGATGCCCATACAGGGGATGGGGGGCTGGATGGATGCACATACAGGGGGGGCCTGGATGGATGCCCATACAGGGGATGGGGGGCCCTGGAAGGATGCACATACAGGAGATGGGGGGCCCTGGAAGCATGCACATACAGGAGATGGAGGGCCCTGGAAAGATGCACATACAGGAGATGGGGGCCCTGGAAGGATGCACATACAGGGGATGGGGGGGCCTGGAAGTATGCACATACAGGGGATGGAGGGGGGCTGGAAAGATGCACATACAGGGGATGGGGGACTTGGAAGGATGCACATACAGGGGAGGGGGGTCTGGATGGATACACATACAGGGGGCCCAGAATGGATGATTGTACAGGGGGGCAGGATGGATACACGTACGGGAGGGAGCTAGGATGGATACACATGGGGCCAGGGGTAGGTCAAGGGGCTAGGATAGATACCCATTCGGGGGGGGGCAGGATGGATACATGTGGGGGCCCAGATGGATACATATGGGGGCCAGGATAGATACTGTATATGAGGGGCAGAATAAGAGACGAGGATGGATATATGAGGGAGCCAGGATGGATTTATGGGGACAGTACAAGGAACCAGGATGCATATATATGGTGGGTCAGGATGCATATATAGAGCAGCTAGGATGGATATATGGGGGAGGGGGCCAGGATGGATATATGGGGGAGGGGCAGGACAAGGGACCAGTATGCATATATATAGGGGGGCCTGGATGCATATAAATGGCAGGCCAGGATGCATTTATGGGGCAGCCAGGATGGATATAAGGGGGGGAAGCGGTGGCCATGATGAATATATGGAGGGGGGGCAGGATGGATATATATGAGTGGGCAAGAATTCATATATGGGGGGCCAGGATGGATAAATGGGGGGAAGGGACCAGGATGCAGATATATGGGGGCCCAAGATATATTTATGGGTGAGGGGGCATGGCAAGGGACCAGGATGCAGATATATGGGGAGGGGCCAGGGTGGATATATATAGGGGGGCAGTTTGCATATATGTAGGGCCAGGATGGCTATATGGGGGGGGGCAGGACAAGGGACCAGGAAGGATACATGCGGGTCCAGGAGAGATATATGGTGAGGCAGGACAAGGGACATATGAGGGCCAGTATGTATACTTGGGGAAGCGGGATGGATATCTGGGGGCCAGTCTGGACAAGGGACATAGGGGGTCAGGCTGGGCGAGATTATTAAATAAAGGGGGCCAGGATGAGGGACTTTATTACTGTTTGGGGGCCAGAATGAGGAACATGCTATATTAGTTTATGGTGACAAGTGGGGAACATAATTTCTTTAGGGTCCAATTAGGGACATTATTACTACTGTAATATAATTTACTTTTTAGGAAACGGTTTTCCATGGAGGGAACAAAAGGGGATCCTGTTACTGTGCAGGGCGGTACTACGTTGCTTTTCTTCTTCATCTGACATAGTGTAGAAGTCAGGGAAAAAGTAAGAAAAATGCTCTGGAATTGATCAGCTATTGATGACTGTGTGTTATTTTTTGCAGAGACTAGTCCTGGCTGGAAGAAGTGACAGCGGTCTGTGCTGGTTGAAGAAAAGCAAAGATGAAGGACTTCAACTACAGACGTCACTGGTGAGTCAGTGTATTACATGCACACACACACACACACACACACACACACTATACACTATATACTGTGTACAGATCTCCTGTGTATAATGTCACTGGTATTACCTGTACACTGACACTATATAGAGAGTTCCTGTGTATAATGTCAGCAGTGATTACTGCATTACCTGTACACTGACACTATATACAGAGCTCCAGTGTATAACGTCACTGGTGATCACTGTATTACCTGTACACTGTCACTATATACAGATCTCCTGTGTATAATGTCACTGGTGATCCCTGTATTAACTGTACACTGACACTATACAGTATATAGAGTTCCTGTGTATAATGTCACCAGTGAGTACTGTACTACCTGTACGCTGACACTATATACAGAGCTCCTGTGTATAATGTCACTGGTGATCACTGTATTACCTTTACACTGATACTATATACAGAGCTCCTTTTTATAATGCTACTGGTGATCACTGTATTACCTGTATACTATATGCTATATACAGAGGTCCTGTGTATAATGTCACAGGTGATCACTGTATTACCTGTACACTGACACTATATACAGAGCTCCTGTGTATAATGTGACTGGTATTACCTGTACACTGATACTATATATAGAGCTCCTGTGTATAATGTCAGCAGTGATTATTGCATTACCTGTACACTGACACTATATGCAGAGTTCCTGTGTATAATGTCCCTGGTGATCCCTGTATTACCTGTACACTGATACTATATATAGAGTTCCTGTGTATAATGTCAGCAGTGATTACTGCATTACCTGTACACTGACACTATATATAGAGCTCCTGTGTATAATGTCACTGGTGATCACTGTATTACCTGTACACTGATACTATATATAGAGTTCCTGTGTATAATGTCAGCAGTGATTACTGCATTACCTGTACACTGACACTATATATAGAGCTCCTGTGTATAATGTCACTGGTGATCACTGTATTACCTGTACACTATATGCTATATATAGAGGTCCTGTGTATAATGTCACTGGTGATCACTGTATTACCTGTACACTGACGCTATATACAGATCTCCTGTGTATAATGTCACTGGTATTACCTGTACACTGACACTATATAGAGTTCCTGTGTATAATGTCAGCAGTGATTATTGCATTACCTGTACACTAACACTATATACAGAGTTCCTGTGTATAATGTCACTGGTGATCCCTGTATTACCTGTACACTGATACTATATATAGAGTTCCTGTGTATAATGTCAGCAGTGATTACTGCATTACCTGTACACTGACACTATATATAGAGCTCCTGTGTATAATGTCACTGGTGATCACTGTATTACCTGTACACTATATGCTATATATAGAGGTCCTGTGTATAATGTCCCTGGTGATCTCTGTATTACCTGTACACCGACGCTATATACAGATCTCCTGTGTATAATGTCACAGGTATTACCTGTACACTGACACTATATAGAGTTCCTGTGTATAATGTCAGCAGTGATTATTGCATTACCTGTACACTGACACTATATACAGAGGTCCTGTGTATAATGTCACTGGTGATCACTGTATTACCTGTACGCTGACACTTTATACAGAGGTACTGTGTATAATGTCACTGGTGGTAATAAGTGTTGTTAGTATTGTGGTTTGTATTCATAATCAGTATTGTAGTATTCGGTCACTATGTGGTGGTAATTTGTGGTCTGGTCACGGTGTGGCAGTATTTCTCCTTGAATGTGATATTATTTGGTCCCTATATGCTGGTAATGTCATATTATTCGGTCACTATGTGGTGGTAATATGTGATCTGGTCATGGGGTGGTGGTATTTGTCCCATGTATGTAGTATTATTCGGTCTCCATGTGGTCTGATCATTGTGTTTTGGTATTTCATCATGTATGTGGTGGTATTGGTCTTGGTATAGTGGATTGTGATGTGTATGGCAGTCATTTGTTCTCTCTGATATTAATTAGGAGAAGATTCTTTATTTCAACAAGAGATTAAATACTTTGTACACAGTGTCAGAGACATAGTTACAGGGGGTTTCCTGTGGAAAAAAGTAATCATCTATCCACAGAATAAGTGATAACATATTGATTGGTGGGGGTCTGACTACTTGGACCCATTCAGCAAAATGTGGAACTTTTTATTCCCATTAGACTGGAGTGGCATCCATTCTTTCCCTCAGTGGCTGCACTTGTTTTTTTCTAGACGCTCCAAAGAGAATGAATGGAGGTACGGTCAGATATCCCACCTGCCATTCCATTTTAAAATGGGGATAAGTGTCCTATCATTGATAAAACGTTTTCATTCTTCCGATCGGTGCAGTTTCTAATGGTCGGACCTAAGCGATCACCTATCCTGTGGAGCCCATGGATCGGTGATAACTTGTTCTAACCAAAGAACCCTATTAATGTAAACTACCGTAATTATACATCCCAGTTATGGGGGCGCACAGTAGATGTGCAGGGCCGCCTGTATTTTACAGCCGATGGTCCACTATAATGGGGATAACGACTGACAGATATTTGTATATAGCTGTAGGGTGGGCCCCTAGAGTCCACATCTATCTATCTATCTATCTATCTATCTATCTATCTATCTATCTCATTTCATCTATCTATCCATCTATCTCATTCCTTCTATCTATCTAAATATCTATCTATCCCATATCTATCTATCTATCTATATAGAGATCGATAGATAGATAGATAGATAGATATGGGATAGATAGATAAGTAGATCTATAGATAGAAGGAATGTGATAGATAGATATATCTATAAATACATAGATATATCTATAGATAAAATAGATATGGGATAAATAGATCTATAGATAGATAGATCTATAGATAAATAGATATATGTATAGATAGATAGATCTATCTATCTATCTATCTATCTATATACAGTGCCTTGCGAAAGTATTCGGCCCCCTGGAACTTTTCAATTTTTTCAATCATAAAGATACCAAATGTACATTTTTGGTGAAGAATCAACAACAAGTGGGACACAATTGTGAAGTTGAACAAAATTTATTGGTTATTTTAAAGTTCTATGGAAATTCAAAAACTGAAATATCTAACTGTACATCTATATCTATTGTGGCGTGGCTAAGGGTTGTATAATCGATGGGAGATATGTGTCACAGAGATGGCTTGTCTCCGAAATGTAAGGCATAATAGATATTGCTATATTACTAATGTTTTGCAAGGACCTGTGGTGAGGTCACAGTCACGTGACCAGTCAGCTGCTGGGTTCGTGGGTGTGGCTACACCCTTATAATGTAGCCTGCTCCTGAACCAGGGAGTTGTTGCAGGTGGGGAGGACTAAAGGGGGTTTTACACATAGCGATATCGCTAGCAATATCGCTATAACGTCAACGATTTTGTGACGTTATAGCGATATTGCTAGCGATATCACTATGTGTGATACTTACCAACGACCGGCTCCCACCGCTGTCCATCGCTGATCGCGCGAGATCGGGAGGCTCCATTTCTCGTCGTCTGCTTCCTGCTGGGGCTTCCTGCTGTGTGAGACGAGCGACGCTGGACGCGGGCGGGAGGACGTCAGGATCGCTGTGTGTGAAAGGTGAGTATCGTCCGCTGTATCGCTGCTGCATCGCTGTGAGGTCTTCCTGTGTGGAAGCTCACTAGCGATCATTTAGCGATGCACCAGCGATCCTGACCGGGTCGGATCGCTGGTGCATCGCTAAATGTAAAAGGGCCTTTAGCCTCCCATGTGTGCTGAGACTGCCGGTCTCAGTCTGAAGCAACGGACGTTTGTATTCTTTTTGCCTAAGCTAACAGCTATTTTTGGTGATATACTGCTTTATGGGTTTATGACGCAAATGAACCTCATGAACTTTGAAAGAACCTGTCTCAAGATTCTCTCCCGCTGCACCTGAGCGAGTCGAATCCCTACACTATCTACTGTATAGATATACCCATAGATATATCTATCTTTTGATACATCTATGGATAGATATAGATAGATATATAATAGCAAGGCCGATGTTTTTTAATGAACAATATGTTTAATTGTGAAAAAAAAAGGTAAAAAAATGGCGTGGGCTACCGCACAATTTTCTGTGCCAGAGAGGGAAAGCCGATGGCCGGGGGCCAATATTTGTAGCCTGGGAAGGGGGTAATATCCATGGCCCCTTCCTAGGCTATGAATATCAGCCCACAGCTGTCTGCATAGCCTTTACTGGCTATTAAAATAGGGGTACCCCCCAAAAAAATTGATGTGGGGCCCCCTATATTTTATAGCCAGAAAGGCTATGCAGACAGCTGCGTGCTGATATTCTTAGCCTAGGAAGGGGACATGGATATTGCCCCCCTTGCTACAAATACCAGCCCGCAGCTGCCCCAGAAGTGGCGCATTTGTACGATGCACCAATTCTGACACTTAGCCTCTCTCATCCCACCTCCGTGTAGTGGTGGCATATGGAGTAATAAGGTGTTAATGTCACCTTGCTATCGTAAGGTGACTTTAAGCCCGGTTAATAATGGAGAGGTGTCAATAAGACATCTATCCATTATTAATCTTATAGTATCAAAGGGTTAAAAAAAGACACAGCCAGAAAAAAGTATTTTAATGAAATAAAACATGACACATTTTTTTCATTATTTTTATTACACGCCTAAATCCAAGTGAAGCCATTGTCTCCTGTAAAAAAAATAAAAAAAACAAACCAACAGTATACTCCCTATCCGAAGCAGTCCCTCTTTAATAACGATTGTCCCACGATGATTTCCAATGGAGAGCTGTTAAATCAACAGATGTGCCCGCTCTATAGGCCTCCGATGACACACTGACCGGAGATAACCCTCCAGCAGTGTGTCATCGGAGTTAAGCCTTTCGCTTTACGGCACTACAGCGTGAGAAAAATCTCACACTGTAGTGCCGCAAAGTGACAGGTGAACTCAGGTGACCTGTCGGCGGCGGAGTGATACAATGCAGAGGATTATCTCCGTCATTGTATCACTGGAGCCCCTGGAGAGTGGTCGCATCTGCTGATGTTACAGCTCTCCACGAGAGATCATCGTGGGACATTCATTATTAATTGAATTACGGAAATCTGCAGACCAATCCGCAGCGAGTTCACATAGACTTACATTTTTAAACCTCCTAAAAGCCTAACAAAATAAATTAGCATTTTAAAAATGGTGCTGATGTAAGGCAAACTTATGGGAAATGTTATTTATGAATGTTTTTCTGTGGTATGACTATCTGGATTAAACGGATAATCATTCAAAGTTTGAATATTGCAATTTTTTTACATTTTTGTCAAGTTTCTGATATTTTTTATAAATAAACACAAAACATATCAACCTAAATTTACCATTATCATAAACTATAATGTGCCACGAAAAAACAGTCTCAAAATCAATGGGATTTGTTGAAGCGTTCCAGAGTTATCACCACATAAGGTGATATTGGTCAGAATTTTAAAAATTGGCTCCATCACTAAGGGGTTAAGGTTGTGGGTGTTATATGAAAAAATGTGGAAAAGTTCATGGGGTGCGAATCCTTTTTTTTAATGCACTGCATATCTTTGGTAAGAAAAATTCCTTCCTCAAGAAAAAAAAAAGAAACGAAAATTAATGACTCATTGAGTCATCATAGATACTAGCAGCGTCGGACTGGAACACCTTGGGCCCACCAGAGAAAATCATTCTTGGGGCCCACTATGTAGCTGCATAGAGTTAAATACCAGACCACCAATTATGTGGTAAAACACGCTAATATCCGGGTATAATATAAGGTTGTACATGTCTTAATTATGTAGCAGGAGTTGGGGTAGCCCCCTCATAGAATATAAAGCAGCCCCCTCACATAGTATAATGCAGCCATCTCATAGAATATAATGCAACCATCTCATAGAATATAATACTGCCCCCCTCATAGGGTATAATGCACCCCCTCATAGGGTATAATGCACCCCCTCATAGGGTATAATACTGCCCCCCTCATAGGGTATAATACTGCCCCCCTCATAGGGAATAATGCACCCCCTCATAGGGTATAATGCTGCCCCCTCATAGGGTATAATACTGCCCCCCTCATAGGGTATAATACTGCCCCCCTCATAAGGTATAACACTGCCCCCCTCATAGGGAATAATGCACCCCCTCATAGGGTATAATACTGCCCCCCTCATAGGGAATAATGCACCCCCTCATAGGGTATAATGCTGCCCCCTCATAGGGTATAATACTGCCCCCCTCATAGGGTATAATACTGCCCCCCTCATAGGGAATAATGCACCCCCTTATAGGGTATAATGCACCCCCTCATAGGGAATAATGCTGCCTCCTCATAGGGTATAATGCTGCCCCCTCATAGGGTATAATACTGCCCCCCTCATAGGGAATAATGCACCCCCTCATAGGGTATAATGCTATATAGATATATAGATATAGAGTTAGATAGATATAGATAGAAAGATAGATGTAGAAATAGATAGATATAGAGATAGATAGTAGATAATGGATAGAAAGTAGATAATGGATAGATATAGATAGAAAGATTCATAGAGATAGATAGAGATAGATAGAGATAGATATAATGATAGATATAGAAAGATAGATAGATAGATAGATAGATAGATAGATAGATCGATAGGTAGATAGATATAGAGATAGATAGAAAATAGATAATGGATAGATAGATAGATAGATATAGAGATAGATAGCTGTAGATAGAAAGATATAGAGATAGATAGATATATAGATAGAGATAGATAATAGATAGAGATAGATAATAGATAGAGATATACAGATATAATAATAATAATAATAATAATAATAATATTATAGACATATATAGATATAGAGATAAATATATATAGATAGATGGCTATAAATAAAAATAGATATAGAGATATATAGCGATAGATAGATATAGAGATAATAGATATAGAGATAGATAGATAGATAGATAGATATAGAGATAGATATAGAGACAGATAGATATAGAAAGATAGATATAGATATAGATATAGAGATAATAGCTAGATATAGAGATATGTATAGAGATAGATATAGAGTTAGAAAGATAGATATAGAGAGATATAGAGATAGAGATAGCTAGATAGATAGATGGATAGATAGATATAGATAATAGAGATAATAGATAGATATAATAGATAGATATAGAGATAGATATAGAGATAGATATAGAGATAGATGGATAGATCAATAGATAGATAGATAAAGAGAGAGAGATAGAGATAGAGATTGATAGATAATGAGATATAGAGATAGATATAGAGATATAGTGTTAGATAGAAAGATAGCTATAGAGATAGATAGATATAGAGATAGATAGATATAGAGATAGATATGGATATAGAGATAGATATGGATATAGAGATAACAGATATAGAGATAGATAGATAGATATAGAGATAGATAGATAGATATAGAGATAGATAGATATAGAGATAATATATAGATATAGAGATAATATATAGATAGCTATAGAGAGAGAGAGATATAGAGATAGATATAGAGAGAAACAGATATATATATATAGAGATAGATATAGAGATAGATAGGTAGATAGATATAGAGATAATAGATATAGAGATAGATAGATATAGATATAAAGATAGATAGAGATAGAGAGAGCGGTAGATAGAGAGAGAGATAGATACAGAGATCGATAAATAGATAGAGAGATAGATATAGATATAGATAATAGATAGAGATAGATAGATAAAGATAGATAATAAATATAGAGATAACAGATAGATATAGAGATAGAGTAAGATAGAAAGATATAGAGATAGGTAGATATAGATAATAGAGATAGCTAGATAGATAGTAATAATAGATAGATATGGATATAGATAGATTTAGATAGAAAGATAGATATAGAGATATATGTAGAGATAGAAAGATAGATATAGAGATAGAGCGATAGATAGAGATAGATATAGATAATAGATAGAGATAAATAGATAGATAGAGAAAGATAGATAGATATAGAGATAGATATAGAGATAGAAAGATAGATAGATATACAGAGAGATAGATATAGAGATAGAGATAAATAGATAGATAGATATAGAGAGAGATATAGAGAGAAATAGATATAGATATAGAGATAATAGATATATATAGAGATAGATAGATATAGATATAGAGAGAGATAGATACAGAGAAAAGATATAGAGATAAATAGATAAAGATAGATAGATATAGAGACAGAAAGATAGATATAGAGATAGAGCGATAGATAGATATACAGAGAGATAGATATAGAGATAGAGATATATAGATAGATAGCTATAGAGATATAGAGATAGATATAGAGAGAAATAGAGATAGATATAGAGATAGATAGAGATATAGAGATAGAGCGATAGATAGCAAGAGATATAGATATAGAGATAGATAGATACAGAGAAAAGATATAGAGATAGATAACGGATAGATAAATAGATAGATAGGTATAGAGATAGATAGATATATATATTAGATAGAGATATATATAGATAAAGATAGATAGATATAGATGGTAGCTAGATAGATAATAAATATAGAGATAATAGACATAGAGATAGATAGAGTAAGATAGATAGATATAGAGATAGATAGATAGACATAATAGATAGATATAGAGATAGATGTAGGATGTAGAGATAGAAAGATAGATATAAAGATAGAGCGATAGAGATAGATATAGAAATAGATAGATATAGATAATAGATAGAGATAGAAAGATAGATAGATATAAGAGAGATATATATAGAGAAATAGAGATAGATAGATAGAGAGAGACAGATAGAGAGAGCGAGAGATATAAAAAACAAACAAAACACAATACTCACCTCTCCTCCTCGCTCCCACGCTGATCCTGGCTTCAGTGTCAGGAGCTGCCCCCTCTGCCAGACACACAGCGGGTGCGCGATGTAGTGACGTCATCGCGCACTGGCTGTGAGCCAGGAGCAGAGAGGACTGAGGGCGGCGCCGGCCCTTACAGATGCAGAGCGGCTTACTGGGTTGGGGGCGGGGCCTCTGGGGGGTGGAGACCTGAAATGAGATTCACTGCTTCGCAGTGAATATTCATTTCTCTTTAGCAGCGGGGACAGGGGCTCCTGCCTCCTGACACCCACTGCTGCTCCGCTGGCAGGGGCCCCCATAGCAGCTGCATGGTGTGCGACACACCACTGGCTGGGGGCCCCTGGAGCAGCGGGGGCCCTAGGCAACTGCTGGCCCTGTATGCCAGCAGGTGCCAGGGCCCACCAGATGCCAGGGCCCACCGGAGAATCCACCGGTTCCCCGGTGGGCCAGTCCGACGCTGGATACTAGTGATGAGCGAGTATGCTTGTTGCTAGGGTTTCCCACAGCATGCTTGGGTGATATCCAAGTATTTGGATGTGCTCGGAGATTTAGTTTCTATTGCCGCAGCTGCATGACTTGCGGCTACTTGACAGCCTGAATACATGCGGGAATTCCCTAGCAAACAGGCAATCCCCACATGTATGCAGGCTGTCAAGTAGCTGTAAATCATGCAGCTGCGGAGACAGAAACTAAGGCCGGGGTCACACTAGAGAGGAATACGGACGAGTGAGAGGCGTTAAAAGCACGCATTACACACGGACCAATGATTCTCTATGGGTTTGCTCCCAACAGCCGTATATTTCTCCTCCGTATCCTACGCTCCGTGCCACTCGCAGCATGCTGCGATTGTCAGCGTACTACGCCCGTAGTACCCCAATGCAAGTCTGTGGGTGCGCAAAAAATACGGATTACACACGGACCACACGTGTGACCTGCGAGAAATACGCAGGTCTTTTGGCTGGTGACAGGAAATGGGCCAATCCATCATCAGGAAGCCTAGACATGCAAATGAGCTCAAAAAGCGCTCCAGACATCCATGAAGTATGCCTCCACGGAGTACAGCAGCGTCATGGCGCCATATTTCCTCAATGTGGAGATGCTCATTGTACTGGTGCAGGAGTGGCCAGAACTCTGGGGACAACGTGATGCCCATTATGCGAACCGGGCAAGAAAGGAGGCGTCATGGAGGCACATATGTCGCCAGATGTTCCATGATTTTGGTGATCGACCACGTGAGGAGCAGCAGAAACTGAGTAAGTACAAGCCAAAAAATGATTAAAATTACCTCACATCAAAAAATGCATATAGAATCAGTCCCCCCCTTCCTGTGCTTGTACTTTTTTCCTCATGAGGGGGGTAGATTTTGATGTGACACATGGTTTGACACTGCCATAATTTGGCCCAGGCCGCAAGCTCCTCATCCTCTTAGCCAACCAAGTTATTAAGTGTAGTTACTTGATACATGAACTATTGTGACCCTGTGTATCTGGCCTGGATGCCCCAATTAGATATGCCACCCTGGGTAGAAAGCACACCCCAGAAGGCCACATGCCTAGACTACTGGTAGCAAATTTTACCGATGAAATATGTTAAATTGAGAAAATTTCCTGTCACATTGCAGTGGAAGATGTGATGAGACGCTGGCGCAGCATCCGCGATCAGTACAGGCAGGAACGTCAGCAGCGGTCCAGGAGTGGTGATGCGGGCCACGTAAAGCGAAAATACATCTATTATGACCACCTATCCTTCCTCGCCCCTATTCTGGATCTGAGACCGTAAGTAGATACCTCACACCACATTACACTGATACTTTACAGGGTCAACAATTTTGATGTAGTTTTGGCTCTGTTCTATTTCATAACAGAACTCAGTCCAACCTTACGGATAGAGAAACGGGCTCAGATACAGAGCCCATCATTGATCCTGTAGGGGATGAGGTGGCTGGCCCATCTTCTCCCCCTACAAGAAGCATGGGTGAAGAATCCTCTCAGGAGAACCCATTGCCTGCGCCACAAACCCCACCACCAGGACCGTCTGCTGCTGCACCTTCAGCATACTGGAGGAGCAGGGCAACATGAGCAGCAGCCCAACTGCCCAGATCCGGGGCTCCCCACAGCCTGCTGGAACATCCCGGCGAGGACGAAGACGGCGCCAGATCCCTGCCCAAGATACCCGGACCAATGTGGACACAGGGGTCCTCAACTATCTGGCTAGAGTGAATACAGATGATGGGGAGGACGCATACTCACGTAGCCTGGCCCTTTATCTACGTGCCCTTTCCCGTGAGGTGAGGCTCCGTATTCGAGGATGTTTTCAGATCCTGCTTGATGCAAGCACACCCCCCAATACCCCATATGAGCTGTTTGAATATCTGGAGAGGTGGCAGCTTTCCCCCAGAAATCTAATGCGCATGAGACCACCCACACAGATGCTTGCTCAAGCGGGCTCTGAGAATCCTCAAATACGTGGGCCTACACCTCACCCCCTTCCTCCCCCTACCCAACCTTTACAACACCAGCAACATATGTCTGCCTCTAGCCAACCCCACCAATATGGCCACTTTTTCCCACCCAGTGTGGGAGGCTGGTCCCAACCTGGTTGGGGACGACATGGCTTGTTGGTCCCAACAAGGTGCCCCTCTTCATTATTACTCTGGCCAGTACCCCCAACAATCCCAGGAGGAAGGACACTACCCACATCATGGGCAACAGTATTCCCCCACACAGGGCGATGTTGGGCAAAGTAGCCAGCAGCAACCACAGGCTGCTCTTCCGCCTTCTCCTTCCCCAACTTACCACAATTTATGAGAGCATAAAAACATGCAAATTCTTTACGCATACTGTACATAAGTGTCCATAAGCGGTCTGATGCCAGGAGATGTCCAGTGTGGTTCAACTTGTGCTCTAAATCCCAATACAAAGGAAAAAAGAGGTGGTCTCCATCAGCAAAATTATATAAAAAAGATAAAACTCACATTTATTAGGAAGGTTTTCAAATCATATTAATAAGCCACCATGACAGGCAAGGCTACCTTACGCGTTTCTGACACATATTACATGTCTGTAAAAAAGACAATATTTCACCGCACTATACTGGAAAAGTCAAAGGATGAAAATAGACTACTCACTTGATAATACATAGAGAGAGCGTGATGTTCTTGAGGCTGTTCGCCTTGATTTGGGAATATAGTTAGCTGCCAAAAAAGTGACTAATTGAATAAGGACAGCACGCCTTTTCTATGCATTATCAAGTGTGTAGTCTATTTTGATCCTTTGACTTTCCCAGTATAGCGAGGTGAAATATTGTCTTTTTTACAGACATGTAATATGTGTCAGAAACGAGTAAGGTAGCCTTGCCTGCCATGGTGGCTTATTAATATGATTTGAAAACCTTCCTAAGAAATGTGAGTTTTATCTTTTTTTATATAATTTTGCTGATGGAGACCACCTCTTTTTTCCTTTGGATTCAAAATATCTAATGTAGAAATTTTGTTATTGCATTCTGTTTTTTTTGGATGTGTGTGAAAATTGTATTTTTCTAAAATGTTCACATCTGCAAAAAGGCCAATTTGGCCCATTGCCCTTGTTATCATATGGCAATAATATGTTTGCCTTTAAAAAAAAACAAAACAAAAAAAGGCAAAAGTAAAAATTTGTCTACTACAGTTTACGTCTCTGTCTCAATTCTCAAAAACCGTGTCAGCATACTAACATACGCTTACCAATGCAATTAAACAGTCATAGAATCAGAAGGGGTAGAAATATATCTATTTAGACACACATAAAACCAAAAATTATAACATAGATACAGCATGCTCTTGCCAAGAAGTAGCCCCCTCAGGTGACATAAAGTAATTAGTGAAAATATCACGCACTTTGAGCCCAGAGAGTGGTCTACGTTGAGGGTTGATAGGTGGTCGCACATTGTCTGGCCTACGCACAACACCAGCAGAGGAGGAACAATCATGTATGCTGGTGAAGTTATGAAGAACCACCCAGGCTTTAACGACTTCATTAACATTTTGCTCACTCAGCTGAATGGCAGACTGGATTATCCACCATTTGGCACAAAGAATGCCAAAGGAACACTCCATCAGTCGCCGAGCACGTGATAGGCGCAAGTTAAAAATTCTGCGCCTGTGGTCAAAGTTGCGCCGTGGATATGGCCTCATGACATTGCGTGTTAACTGAAACGCCTCATCTGCCACAAGGACATAAGGGACTGATTCTTGAGTGGAGCCTGGTAGCTGGCGTGGTGGTGGTAGATCCAACTGGTTGGTGCGTTGCCGCCGAGCCATAATGGAAGTATTGAAGACTCGAGAGTCTCCCGTCCTTCCATTGGCCCCAATGTCAACAATTATAAACTTGTATTGAGGGTCGGCCAGAGCCAACAATACAACAGAAAAGTATTGTTTATAATTGAAGAATTGGGAGCCAGAGTTCGGCGGCTTACGCACCCAGATATGTTTGCCATCAAGGGCCCCAATACAATTAGGAAACTGGCATTCCTCCTCAAAGTCCCTTCATATCCTCAACCAGTCTTCCATCCTGGGCTCGGGCATGACAACTTGATGTAGTCTTGTCCAGATTTCAATACATGTTGACCTGACTATGCCAGAAATGGTTGATCTTCCAATGAGAAACTCATGGTGAAGGGCGGCATAAGACAGGCCAGTGGACAGGAAGCTGAAGAACAACAGAAAAGGAGAATTTTAGAATGCACAAATTACAAAAAAAACAGGTACATACATACCAAATTTGTTAGGAATTCAGAGCGACTAACACACACATAATTGGTTGCACAATTACTAAGTGATATTCAGTACATATTACACATAACATTCTGGCCTGTAAGTTGAAACATATGTGGACTAAGATGAGGGCATTAAACTTAGTCCAATAAGCCAAAAATACATACTTTGGCCAAAACATTATGAACATAGAGAATGTGGTTGTGTAGTACATACCGTATTGTGAGTAGAAGTCGCTCCTCTGCAGATATAGCTTTGCGCATCCTTGTGTCCTGAAAGGTTATCCCAGGGTGCACTGTCTCCAAGAGTCGATCAAATGTTGCAAGGCTCATGCGACAGTATTGGTATAATTTTACAGGATGCTCCCGCATAGAAGAATAGAGGCGGTGAAAATGACCTCTTGTGAGTCGTTGCCTCAAAAGTGGATGGACCCACATGTGTCTCTAACTCCGCGGATCCACTATCACGGTATGGTTGGCCAAAGCGGCGTGACAAAAGCCAGTTGAAGAGAACCTGCTCAGTTGTGTTGAAACTCAGACTGTTTGCCATGTTGCACATACAACACCAACAAACCTAGTGAAGGCAAGGTCACAAATGGACAGAATGGAGGCAGCCACCTGTTCCTGAAGCAATAAATAGGGTGCAGGCTAATGGTTTAAATAGTTAGCAGGCCTCAAAACCGTTAAATGTCCATTTTTCAAGGCTGCGAGAAACTCTCGCCATACGGATTGCATACGGATTACATACAGTTGCTGACATGCGCAAAATACGCAACCACACCTTGCTTACGGATGACATACGGAGCACTATTTAGGGGTCATTCATCCGTATTGCGCATGTAAACTACGGACCGTATTTTGCATTGGTTAGTGTGACCCCGGCCTTAATCTCTGAGCACATCCATATACTTGGAGACCACCCGAGCATGCTCGGGGAAACACGAGCAACGAGCATACTCGCTCATCACTAATAGATACCCAAAAGTTGTGCTACAGAAAATTAACTGTTCCCAAAAAAAAAGAAGCCTTCATACATTGGTGGGAAATATAAGTAAATTATGGCTGAGAAAGTGAGAATACACTAGCCAGTTACTTAATACATATTTTAATAACATAAAAGTGTCTGCATCTGCACTAAACATTCAGAAGGTGTGAGAAACATGATGAATGAATGAATGAATCCCTCAGTGATTATTTATCTTGACATCTTCTCCGTGGTATGTCTAGGGTTTGGGATCCAATTCAGCGTCACCGTTTGCAGGTTCTAAGATCTTTTTATTTGTATGAAAATACATGTGAAAAGTTATGCTATTGCCTTCATGTTGTCACTTGGTGATCTCTTTTTACGGAATACAGGAGAGTTTAAAAACTTTCCCAATGAACTCTTAAGTTTTGGACTTCCTAGAATCAGAATGATTGACTGCACTGGGGAATAGGCATATATAACAACCAGACAGACAGAAAACCATATACTATCAACATCGAATATAGCCATAATCAATAATATCTGTGAAACATAAAGGCTGATGTATAATAAAAGAAGGGAGGTGACAGTACGAGCTGCAGATACACTCGCCTCCACACTTTGCATGCTCATGCCACCTGTGTTTTTCCCGAGGTGCTTTGCATGTAGACATAGAGTTTTTATAATAAGAATATTTGAAATGGCCACCAATACAAGCGGTATACAGCAACCAATTAAACTGGTGACCAGCAGGTATTGAAGACTCATATGGGGCGTTCCCTGCTGAGTGGTGGAGTTGTCAGTGACATTTTCATTGTACTGGACAGTATAGTCATCTTTCTTTATATTCCATGTAACAGGAACACTAATAAAAAGTGACAAGAACACAGAGGACAACAGCATCCAGGGAACGATGTCGGAGATGTTTTGCTTTAGACGCATGAACAAGGTTTTCTCAAATGTAACAAGCATTACATAGTAGAAACCACAGAGGCATAATGTAAACCAGAAACTGGAGAAGATTGTAAACAGCAAAAGAACAGAGAAGATGGTGTAGACATTGTCAGAGAAATACAGATCACTCCAGAGGTAGAGAACAGTGTCATTGGCCACCATACTGAATTGGTAGGCAATATTAAAAAGACCCAGTGTGAATAAGATCAATTCTCTTGGATTAATATTTCTTCCTTTGGCTCTGTCCATCCCATGAGTGACAATGATAAAAGAATTGGTAAAAAACCCAATCACTGTGCTAATAGCTAAAGCTGTCAATGAGAGAAGAACAAATGCAGGTAGCATTGTATGTGAACTCGTTTCTGTCTTTTCGCTTTTCCAGTTCAGCCAAAATACCTTTTTTGAAAATGAAGGAATCTATAGAACAGTAGAAGACAGGGTACTTCACATCATGGCTGAAATAAAGCTATTAATCCTATTAATTTCATAATTAGTTGCAACAGTGTGAAAATATCCAAATGATCTTTAAAAAATTATATAGTAATATTTACTACTGCCTCTCTAGTGAAAAATACTTTCAAGGAATTAAGAGTGGTCTCTTGAGTTCAATGGCCTAGTATCCTTGGCTGCCAACGATTGAATTATCAAGCTTAAAGAAGTACTCCCAACAAAATTTGTATCTTCTTAATTTATTGAAATCATCACATTATATAGCACTATGTACTTACAATTGCTCATTTTACCTTTCTACCCAGTTAATTCTTCTCTTTTCCATTAGTCCTAAGACAGCACATGATTAAAAACTGACTAGCTGAATCCTGCTAAGCTCTATTTAGAAAGTCAGTTTTTCCACTGCAAAAGTCCCTGGCAGGGGGAGGAGCAAGAAGCTGGGTCATGATTTGAAGAGGGGTATAATAAAAGCAGGTACAGAGACTTCCTGTTTCTACATAGAGCAGAGAAAAGAGAAGAATTAGCTGTGCAGAAAGGCAAAAAATAGTCTATGGGTCTACCCTTCTAAGACGTGGGTTCCCTTTTCTATTTCTACATTTACTATATAAGCTTTACAATTGCAAATGCAATTAGAAAAGTTTGTTTTGGTCATTTTGTTCATTCCACAATTTGCATAGTAATAGCCTAAAATACTTTACAAAAATTGTGCTACTGCAAATTAACTGTTCCCATAAAAAACAATCCCCCATACATCTACTGTACATTGGTTGAAAATATAAGTAACATAGTAATATAGTTAACAAGGCCAAAAAAAGACATTTGTCCATCCAGTTCAGCCTATATTACGTCAGAATAAATCCCCAGATCTACGTCCTCCTAAAGAACATAATAACTGTAAGATACAATATTGTTACGCCCTAGGAAGACATCCAGGCCTCTCTTGACCACCTCACCTGAGTTTGCCATCACCACCTCCTCAGGCAAGGAATTACAGATTCTCACTGCCCTAACAGTAAAGAATCCTCTTCTCTGTTGGTGGAAAAACCTCCTCTCCTCCAGATGCAGAGAATGCCCCCTTGTGACCGTCACCTTCCTTGGTATAAACAGATCCTCGGAGAGATATTTGTATTGTCCCCTTATATACTTATACATGGTTATTAGATCGTCCCTCATTCGTCTTTTTTTCTAGACTAAATAATCCTAATTTTGCTAATCTCTCTGGGTATTGTAGTTCCCCCATCCCCTTTATTAATTTTATTGCTCTCCTTTGTACTCGCTCTAGTTCCATTATATCCTTCCTGAGCACCGGTGCCCAAAACTGTGCACAGTACTCCATGTGCAGTCTAACCAGTGATTTGTACAGAGGCAGTATAATGCTCTCATCATGTGTATCCAGACCTCTTTTAATGCACCCCATGATTCTGTTTGCCTCAGCAGCCGCTGCCTGGCACTGGCTGCTCCAGGTAAGTTTATCATTAACTAGGATCCCCAAGTCCTTCTCCATGTCAGATTTACCCAGTGGTTTCCCATTCAGTGTGTAACGGTGATATTGATTTCTTCTTCCCATGTGTATAACCTTATATTTGTCATTGTTAAACCGCATCTACCACCTTTCATCCCAAGTTTCCAACTTATCCAGATCCATCTGTAGCAGAATACTATCTTCTGTTATATTGACTGCATTACATTGTTTTGTAACATCTGCAAATATCGATATTTTACTGTGTAAACCTTCTACCAGATCGTTAATAAATATGTTGAAGAGAATAGTAAATTATGGCTCTTAGAAAGTGATGATAAAAAAAACCTAAAAAAACTGTTGTGTAAAAATGTTATAGCCTTTTGTGCTTGTGTAATGATAGATGGCCATATGCAATTGCATTGAAGCCTAACCTAAAATACTCTACATATTTTAGGACAATCTTCCAACTAAGCCACTTACCAGCCAGTATCTGTAGAGAAAAATTGCATGTACAACTAAGCAATAGATACTTGTAAGCAGATATTCTTTATCAAATCGGGAAATATAATGTAGAGTTCCCAGTTTAGGCAGCTTTTGCCTCAGCGCTGTTTCTTGAAATGCAAGTCCTAGAAAATGTGCTGAAACCTCCAGTGTTTCTTCAGAGTTAGTGGTTACTTTCACAGTAATGGTGAATATGACTTGATTTCCACCCAAAAATAAACATGATGAGCATGTATAAGAATTCAATGACCTGTAATTATATGGAGGTGCTTAACAAGCCATGTCCCTGAAGCTTGACATAGTTATTAGCCTAATATACTAATAATGTAACTTTTTTATATAGTAGAAATAAAAATAAGAAACCTTGTATTAAAATGTTTGTACTGTGAAAAGGTACTTTACTGATAAATAATTGACCTTAAATATTTCTATCAGACAAAGATAAATCTCTATGCTATGGAAACAAGCATTAACCTTTACAAAGCACATGCTACGTTTTAGCCGCCCAAAAGGCTATGTGATTTTGAAGCTTTTTATGCAAGAAAATTTATCAAGTATTACCCTCCTTATCGTTTTCTCCTGGCTTTGCACTTCGTGCAAGCCTTAATTTGTGTAGAAGTACATAATTTAGACTTTCAAAATATTTGAACGAGGCCCGCCAGTTGTTGCCTTCAAGCATCTATGGATGACTAGACAATAATAGACCCTGTGTGCAAAGCCTTTATGAGTGTGGGAGAGCTGCAACTATATTTTCCTAATTTTTTTATGAGGCACTTCATTTGGTGCCTTCAAGGGTATATGTATGACCCTCCTTATAATTTTTTCTGGCTTTGCACGGTGTGCAGAGATTTTATGAATGTAGGAGTACCACAACTACACTTTGTTCACAATATTTGAATGAAGTTCTAAGTTGGTGCCTTTAAACCCTTTCTGACATTGGATGTACTATTCTGTCCATGTGCCCTGGGACTTAATGCCAATGGACGGAATAGTACGTCATACAGGATCAGTCACGCTCATGGGAAAAGCGTGGCTGATCGCAGCCAGGTGTCAGCTGATTCTCACAGCTGACACCAAGCAATAAGTGCCAGGAGAGATCACAGATCCCAATGCTTTAAACTCCCGGAACACTGCGATCAAACATGATCACAGCGTTCCAGAGCCGGCAGAGGGGCTGACATCCCCTCTGCCTTTGGATCGGAGACCCCGCGGCTTGCCGATCACTCCCATGGTAACCCGATGTCATCATGACGACATCCAGGTTACCAGAGCTGAAAGACTTCCGGTGATGCGCAGTGCATGTCACGAAGTCTCTGAGGTCTGTGTGCACAGAGTGCAGCATTGACAGCTTGCATGGCATGCAGATCTGCATGCCATATAAGCGATCAGTCTGCACAAAATGAGTGTCCCATAGTGGGACACCGTGTAAAAGTAAGAATGAAATTAAAAAAATGTTTTAAATAATTGTAAAAATATAAAAAAATTTAAAAAATCAATATTTATTCTATCATTAAATCAATATTTGAATAAAAAAATCTAAACAATAGAAGTACACATATTTAGTATCGTTGCGTCCGTAATGACCTGACCTATAAAACTGTCCCACTAGTTAACCCCTTTAGTGAACACCATAAAAAAAGCAAGGCAAAAAAACAATGCTTTATCATCATACCGCTGAACAAAAAGTGGAATAACATGCGATCAAAAAGATCGATATAAATAAACTTGGTACCACTGAAAACGTCATCTTTTGCCTCAAAAAACAAGCCACCACATAGCTCCATCATCGGAAAAATAAAAAAGTTATAGCTCTCAGAATAAAGCGATGCAAAAATAATAATTTTTTCTATAAAATAGTTTTTATTGTATAAAAGCGCCAAAACATAAAAAACATATAAATGAGGTATCACTGTCAACATACTGACCCCAAAAATAAAACTGCTTTATCAATTATACCACACCTGGAATGGTATAAACGCTCCCCCCAAAAGAAATTCATGAATTGCTGGTTTTTGTTCATTCTGCCTCCCAAAAATCGGAATAAAAAGCGATCAAAAAATGTCATGTGCCCAAAAATGGTACCAATAAAAACGTCAATTTGTCCCTCAAAAATCAAGACCTCACATGACTGTGGGCCAAAATATGGAAAAATTATAGCTCTCAATATGTGGTGATGCAAACACTATTTTTTGCAATAAAAAGCATAGTTTAGTGTTTGACAGCTGACAAATATAAAAACCCGTTATAAAACCCTGCTATAAATAGTAAATCAAACCCCCCTTTATCACCCTCTTAGTTAGAGCTCTGCCATACACCCAAACAGTGGTTTACTTGCATATATGGGGAATCAGCGTACTCAGGACAAATTGTACAACTTTTGGAGTCCAACTTCTCCTGTTATCCTTGGTAAAATAAAACAAATTGGATCTGAAGTAATTTTTTTGTGAAAAAAGTTAAATATTCATTTTTTTACACATTCCAAAAATTCCTGTGAAGCACCTGAAGGGTTAATAAATTTCTTGAATGTGGTTTTAAGCACCTTCAGGGGTGCAGTTTTTAGAATGGTGTCACTTTTGGGTATTTTCTGGGTATTTTCTATCACATAGACCCTTCAAAGTGACTTCACATGTGATGTGGTCCCTAAAAAAAAAATGGTGTTGTAAAAATGAGAAATCGCTGGTAAACTTTTAACCTTTATAACTTCCTAACAAAAAAAAAATTAATTCCAAAATTATCCTGATGTAAAGTAGACATGTGGGAAATGTTATTTATTATCTATTTTGTGTGAGATATTTTTCTGTTTTAAGGGCACAAAAATTCAAATTTTGAAAATTTTGAAAATTTTGAAAATTTTCTCAAAATTTCCATTTTTTTTTACAAATAAACGTAAGTCATATCAAAGAAATTTTACCACTATCATGAAGTACAATATGTCAAAAGAAAACATTGTCAGAATCACTGGGATCCATGGAAGCGTTCTAGAGTTATTACCTCATAAAGGGACCGTGGTCAGAATTGTAAAAATTGGCCTGGTCATTAACATGCAAACCACCCTTGGGGGTAAAGGGGCTAAAGGTGTATGGATGATCTTGTTTGTAATTTTTGGCAGGCTTTGCACTGTGTGCAGAGCTTTTTTGAGTGTAGTAGTACCACAGCTATACTTTGTACACAAAATTTGAATGATGTACTACAGTTGGTTCCTTCAAAGGTGTATGGATGACCCTGCTTGTAATTTTTGGCAACCTTTATAAACCTATGAGTACCACTACATGACAATTTGAACATAATGTGTATGAGGCCATCCTTTATGTCTAATATAGGGTGTATCAGAGTCCCTCTTCCGTCTAAGTTTTGGCAGTTCTTGCTTCATTCATAAGTTTCTCTGACATTTCCAATTTTTAAATAAAAGAATGATACAAATTTAATAAAATAAATTAAAATTTCAATTTTAGTATACTTAATTTTTTTAAAAATTCTTTGAAAATGTTGCCTTATATACAAGTCATTGCACAGAAAAGAATGTTTCATAACATTTTTCTTTCCTGTAAATACCAAGGACTGTGAGTGGACATCAGGAGTCTCTGACTGGATTTAAGACAGCCGACTCCCTAATTTTGTGCTGGTGATTTTTTCCTGCCCTGAGGTTCTGGTTTCCCGTCTGTTCCTGCCTTCTCAAGCTAAGTGTGCTCTGCTATTTTTTCACATGAGATTTGGTCTTGTTTACTCAGTTTTTGTGGTCAGCCAGCCCCTGCTGGGGCTGTGCTGAATTTCCATTCTTATGTCTTTGTTTATGCCAGTTTGCTTTTTGTCCCTGATCAGATTGGTCTCTTTTTGCTCTGTCTTCAGAATATACCAGAGTGCTGATATAGGGATTTGAAGTCTAGTGACTTCAGGGTTTTTGTTATCAGAAAGTGTTGGACATTTTTTTGGCAGGGTTTTGTGCATGATTGCAGACAACATCTTTCCTTTCCTGTCCTTTCTAGTTAGTGTGGGCGCCATCGTTTGCTCAGCCTATTTTTCTATCTGTGTTTGTGTTTTCATCTTGTCTCACCGACAATACATGTTTGGGGGCTGTCTATTGCTTTGGGGTCTGCTCTGGGGCAGTTTAGATTTCCCCTTTTCTTGCTTTAGGTTTATTTAGATCTCTGGCTGTGACGAGGCGTCTAGTATCATCGTAGGTACGCTCCACGACTACTGCTAGTTGTGTGGATAGGATCAGGGGTCTGCAATCTGCTTAGTTACCAACCTCTCTGGTTTTCTCTGGCTTAGCTTGTTTTTGTTTTTCCTCCACGGTGACTCATTCATAACACAAAACCATATATCAGTCTACTCAGTTCCCCCTGCTTTTTATCATGATGCCTTCAGATTGGGCTGCATTTTCATGGTGACGGGTTCTCCCCAAAATATTCTTTTGGACTACAACTATAATATTATACTTAAAATGGTGAAGTCAGGGTACAAAAATGCTTTATATAATGTTTAAATTTACTTAAGCTTGATTTTAATTTCAATGTTTTCTTACATTCTCTGATAAACTAAAAATACAGGCAAGCTCCCTTTTAAAACTAATAGCAATTTAATAAAAAGTTAATCATGATCCAAAGCTATTGACTCAGTACTATGCTCTATTTTGCTAAACCTTTAGAACTGATATAACACACATTTCAATATTGCAACCACTTTCTAATACACTATTATAATCAGAATAAGACAATTTGATAGTGCCATGACATGAAGGACCAGGTCTTCATTGCAAAATATTTACCAGGGCCTTCACCTAGTTACCAATGCTGTCTGATTGTAGGATGACTTCTATATAGGGTGTATGTGAATGAATTCACTGATTAGTCTAATTTTGGCTAGCTGTTCATGAAAACCTGGCAGCTCCTAATACGGCTTCCATGTACAGAATTTGTGCAAGCATTCCACTTAGCACTGCTCTGAGAAAACTTGGTCCTCACCAATTATCTCCTATACAGAGATCTTACAACAGGGTTCCATCAGTTGCATCCATAGAGTATCTGCTAGCTGCTGTATAAAGCTGGCAGAGGAGGTTCAGTCACCTCGCTGGGTCAAACTAGACTATAAAGTACAGATATAAAACAAAATCGGAGGCAAAGTCATGAGATAACCAGTTAGCCGAGGTTAGGTTAACCAGGAGGATGGAGTCAGAGGCAGAAATGTAAGGCAAACTGAAGTTTAAGTCAGTCCATGATCAACAATATGTATCAAATAAGCTGGACAGGTAGCTGGCTAACACAGGAATAAAGACCATAGTCAGTATAGAATATTACTAGCAAATCCAAGCAGTAAGCTGGAAGTTTAAGTAGAGTGTGGTGCCACTCCATTGGCTACAGCAGAGTGCTGATTGCTACTGGTGAGCTGCTGGATAGTATTGACACTCATTCTGCCTGGCTGGTCAGCACGACAGGTCCCAGGCACCCCAGTAACTCTGACTGGACAAAGTATGTGTCCAGAGCTATTGGACATAATGTCTCCTCAATTACCAGCACCGACTGAAGTTTGAATATGGTGACAGGAGAAGATTTAGTTTGAGCTGGACCACAGACAAATGTTGAGCTAACCTATGTATTTTAGTGGGACTGATTGACTATCCATTGTGCATTTGATGTTCTGTTTTTTACTCATTCAGTCTATGTTGCAGACAGACAGGATGAGGTATGATTAATTTTGATAGATCCTTTGTAGACAAGAAAGATAAGCAACTTCAAGAGGTGTCCCCTTCTCACTCCCCGTGTAAAATAAGCACATGCCAGGCTGAACTGAAAATGCACATGTATTAGGAAGTTGGGCATAACAGCTGTTGGCCAAACAGTTCAACTTACTGCCATTGAATATGTACCCTGTTTCCCTGTAAAGAGGGTGCCCCCCGAATGTAAGGCATGCTAGGGGGAGCACTGTGCTTGCTAATATAAGGCACCCCACCGAAAATAAGGCATACCTTGTTCTGTGCATGGGGCATACAGTTGTGTCTCGCTCCCGCTGTCCCCGCTGTCCGGTGCCCGCCACTGCAGCCGTGCTGTTCGCAGGAGTTAATCACAGCCTCGGAGCTGTGTGCCGATCTCCGCCCATGAGTCCTGCGCCAATCACAGCGCAGGAACCATGGGCCAGCTGACGCCATCCATAGCCTCTGATTGTTCCTGGGCTCTGATTGGCCCAGGGCTCCTGTGCTCTGATTGGCCCAGGGCTCCTGCGCTCTGATTGGCACTGAAATCAGCACCGCGGAGGAAACCAGTAAGAAAGTGAAAGTGTGAGTGTCTGTGTATGGGTGTGTGTGTCTGTGTATGGGTGTGTGTGTGTCTGTGTATGGGTGTGTGTGTGTGTACGGTACACACATGGGAGGCTGCAGTGGGATACTGTGATAATGGGAGGCTGCAGTGGGATACCGGGATGATGAGAGGCTGCAGTGGGATACCGGGATGATGGGAGGCTGCAGTGGGATGATAGGAGGCTGCAATACTGTACTGTAGAATGAGGGGGCTGTAATGGAATGATGGGGGTGCTGTATTGGGTACTGTAAAGGGATGATGAGGGTTGCAATGGGATGATGGGAATATTTGGGGCTGCAAAATGATGATGGGGCTGCTACGGTAAAGGAACTGCTGTGGGTGATTGGTAGCGGTACAGTGTCCAGAAAGTGTGTGGGAGCCATTTTACAGACCTTATGTTTTGTGGCCCTGTGTGGGAGTCAGGCAATTACAGTACCTTACCGTAGTGTGTTACTTTGATTTGTTGTCTGCTTTTCTGCTGAACGGTCTACCATAAAGTACCGTACCGTAAAAGAAATACCGTAAACAATGGTGATACGGTATATTTTTACCCCTAGACATGAGCGCTAAAAGAAAGAGCTATTCCGTCGAGTACAAAAAAGTAATCGTGGAAGAATCTTGGGGCAAAAATCTTACTGAATTCTGGAATGAGAAAATGTTGAGTGTCCGATTGGTCCAAAAATGGCGAGCAGATTACGGAAACCTCAGTCAACAAGTGGACAGCGGAAATGCTAAAAAGCGCAAGGTTGGATCTGGTCGGCAACAATTATATTCCAAGCTGGATGACCTGATCTGTGAGTGGGTTGCTGACAGGAGATCAAAGACATTGTTTGTGACTAGGGCTCAGATTCAAGAATTTGCCCTTGCAATGGCACCACAGTTTGAAATTGCCCCTGAAGAATTCAAGGCATCACAACACTGGCTGGATAACTTCCTTAAACGAAGTGAACTGTCTTTGAGAAGATCCACAACACTCTTTAGGCTGGAAGATGCTGAAATTATTAAATGCGCATTTGCATTCAAGACCTTTGTTGATGATGCTGACTTCTCTAAATACAATCTTTCCAACATGATTGCCATGGATGAAACTGCAGTGTTTATGGGCCAAGCATCTCAAACAACAATTAAACAACGAGGTGCCTCCTCAGTTGTACGTTCCCTCCACTGCTTATGAAAGTGCACGTGTCACCTGTATTTTGGCGATGCGTCTGGATGGCACTAAAGTCCCACCTTTACTCAATTCAAAGGGCAAGAAAGACAAGATTGAACGTGTTTCAGGCATTTATATTCTTGAAACTGAAAAAGCCTGGGCCACACAAGCAGTTATAAGGAAGTGGGTCGATTTAATGCTGCCGCTTGTTATGCAAGGGAGCCAAAGAGGAATGCTGATCTGGGATGCAGCCAGCACACACCGCGCCAAAGACATGAAGAACTTCCTTCATGAGAGAAAAATAGATCAAATAATGATTCCTGCAGGAATGACAGCTTATCTCCAGTCTTTGGAAATCGCCATTAACAAGCCACTCAAGGACAATTTGCGTGTGGAAACACTGACTACATTGAAAATAGAATGGAGATAAATCAACGTGGAAACTTTGTGAAACCTAAACTGCCAGAGATTGTGACTTGGGTGAAGAATTCATGGGAGAAAATAACTGACACTTGCATTGCAAATGCACTACGAGCAGGCTACCTTGACAAGAAATGCTCAGTTAAGGACAGTGCTATGGCTAGACATGAGAGATATGGGCCAATGATTCTGAAAGAAATGGAGTCACAAGAAATTCCACAGGAACTTCAGAGTTTGGATTGTTATGATGATGTTCCAGAAGATGATGTTTTGTGTTATTAAATATTGAGATCTGTAAATGAACCATTGTTCGTTGTTTTACATGTTGTACATGGAAATACCGTAATTATACGATAGTAATAAGAAATTCTAGATACGATTCACAGTTTATTTGAGTCTACTGTTTTGTGATGACAGCTGTTCAGCATACGCTGGTATGTTAATAAATGTTAATTTTTTTGTTCAAAAAAAATTTGTCAATTCTTTTTCTTGAGAAAATTAGACACCCCCCCCCCCCCCCCCGAAAATAAGACATGGTGCAACTTTCGGAGCAAAAATTAATATAAGACGGTGTCTTATTTTCGGGGAAACAGGGTAGAACCACTGTAAAAGTTAAGTATGTTTGTTGAGTGAGATAGTTCAGTCTGTCATATTTATATATAACATCTAACACAAGATGTCATCCTACTTTGATATTGGCTTACTGTCAGAGAACTCTTTAAACCCCAAGGCAATCGGATCAGGTCATTATTTTCACAAATTCTACTTAAAATTATACATTTTGACACAGTTCTTAAAGACGTCTTGCCACCGGTTTGACATTCCCGCTTTATTTAATAAAAGAGTGGGCAGCCCCAGACTGGTGATTTTACTATATATTCGTTATTGTCAAAAGTGCTCATGCAGTAAGAAACCTGGTGCTTCCAGAAAGGGTTTGACTTTCTAGCAAAAGTTGTGCCCATACTTCAAGGTTGTGGAACCCTGGGATGCAGAGCAGGATCACACAGGCCTTTTGTGGCTCCTCTCACAGTAAAAAAAGCAAGATCTCGCTCTTTGCCCTAGCCCATATAAAGTTAGTAAAGTGCATGGCAGATCTGGGTTAATCCAAAACAGTGAGATCACGCTTTTTCACTGTGACAGGTAGGCCGCGGAGGGATGTGGGATAGCCCTCTACATGCTAGGATACCAAAACCCAAAAGTTCGGGGAACATTAGAAGCACTTAGGAGCACTTTTGACAATAAATTATATTTAATAAAATCAGCAGTTGGAAGCTACCTAAACTTTTTTTTAAATTAATAGGGCAGCCCCAGACTGGTGACAGGACCTGATGATTATGAACTTACGTTAAGTAAAAAGCAAACTTGGATTGGCAAATGCTGTAATAGCTTAGTCCTGTGAAGCCTTTTAATGTCTCAGGTATTTTGTGAAGGCTTTTATTGGTAAGTAAAACAGCTTGGAATGGGCCCTTCTCAACGGCAATGGTAAGAATCACAAAAGATGATAGCATAAAAAGAATCCACAGTCTCCAGAATGTGTGAGGATGGTCATTACGGCAAACTGATGTCATGTCTTTTCTCACACATCCACTTACTGATGAATCCTAATGGGAGAGAAGAAGAATAAAAGTATATTGTAAGAAAACACATATATTGAACATTACATTGGATAAAATTGTTTTCTAACCAGTATTTTTACCGAACAGTAAGGAAACAATATTTACTTTGTTTTTATGTGCAGGAATTCAAGACTTTCTATCTACGAGTCTCTGAGTTTCGCTTCATTTTTATAGTCTATGCTGTCCCCGCTGTATTTACCATTGTGTACATTCCAGTTCCTGTCGACAACGATTTTAAGTTTTTTAACCCTTTTTTGTTTGTCTTTTTATTCTAGTTTAACTTTATTATTTTGTGTTGGTTTTCTGTGAACATCACGGTATCCCTTCTCATAATTTGGATTTGGGACGTGCCTTTGCTGCTATCATTCCCTGGAGAAGAAAAAGGGAATTGTCATCATCCATTGGCTAATATATATGACCACAATGTGAAGAATCCTGACATCTGCACCTGTTTGGACCTTTCTTGTGGACAAGCTTTGTCTTAATATATGTCCTTTACTATACACTGCGTTCCAAATTATTATGCAAATTGGATTTAAGTGTCATAAAGATGTCATTTTTTGTTTTTCAAATAAACTCATAGATGGTATTGTGTATCAGGGCTCTTTGGATCACTGAAATCAATCTCAAACGCCTGTGATAATTAGTTTACCAGGTGAGCCCAATTAAAGTAAAACTACTTAAGAAAGATGTTCCACATTATTAAGCAGGGCACAGGTTTCAAGGAATTTAGGAAAGAAAACGGATCTCTCTGCTGCTGAAAAGCATCAAATGCCTTGGTCATGAGATGAAAACATTAGATATTTCCCAAAAACTTAAACGTGATCATCGTACTGTTAAGAGATTTGTGGTTGATTCTGAGCACAGACATGTTTGTGCTGATAAAGGCAGAATGAGGAAGGTTTCTGCCAGGCAAGTTCATCGGATTAAGAGAGCAGCTGCTAAAAAGCCATTACAAACCAGCAAACAGATATTTAAAGCTGCTGGTGCCTCTGGAGTCCCTCGAACCTCAAGGTGTAGGATCCTTCAAAGGCATGCTGTGGTGCATAAACCTACTATTCGGCCACTCCTAAACAGTGTTCACAAGCAGAAATAGTTGCAGTGGGCCCAGACATACATGAAGACTAATTTTCAAACAGTCTTGTTTACTGATGAGTGTCGAGCAACCCTGGATGGTCCAGATGGATGGAGTAGTGGATGGTTGGTGGATGGCCACTATGTCCCAACAAGGCTGCAACGTCAGCAAGGAGGTGGAGGAGTCATGTTTTGGGCCGGAATCATGGGGAAACAGCTGGTAGGGCTCTTTAAGGTTCCTGAAGGTGTGAAAATGACCTCTGCAAAGTATATAGAGTTTCTGACTGACAGCTGTCTTCCATGGTATAAAAAGCAGAAATGTGCCTTCAGGAGCAAAATCCTCTTCATGCATGACACTGCACCATCTCATGCTGCAAAGAATACCTCTGAGTCATTGACTGCTATGGGCATAAAAGGAGATAAACTCATGGTGTAGCCACCATCTTTCCCTGACCTCAACCCTATAGAGAACCTTTGGAGTATCATCAAGCAAAAGATCTATGAGGGTGGAAGGCAGTTCACATCAAAACAGCAGCTCTGGGAGGCTATTCTGACTTCATGCAAAAAAATACAAGCAGAATCTCTCCAAAAAATTCACAAGTTCAATTGATGCAAGAATTGTGAAGGTGATATCAAAGAAGGGTTCCTATGTTAACATGTAACTTGGCCTGTTAGGATGTTTTGGAGTTAAATAGCTTTTTTGTTCGGTGAATGTGACCTCTTAATGCTGGAAATTCCACAAATGCGCATTTTCAGTTCTTTAATACATATCAAATGTTTAGAAATTCTACCGTGCATAATAATTTGGAACAGTGCAATTTGAGTTTTTATTCATTTTGGAGATTATACTGTTATCATTGGGAGGTTTCTTCAATAAAATTCGATGCATACTCTAACGGGTGATGACTTTTATTAGACTGACTGTCATTTGTACCGACTATTTAGGAAAATCAGAGAAAAATATCATTTGCATAATAATTTGGAACACAGTGTATGTCCTGCATTATGGTGTATTTAAATGGACTTAATAGGTTTGTTTGCATCTTTTATCGATCATATTATATTATAAGATCCATGTAAATAGTTACAGATTCCTTCAATATACATATCAATACATATCAATACATGGTTACATCATGCGATGTGCTGGCCCACATAAAGGTAAGTATATAATATTAATAATATAGCTACCACCGCACAACTGATCTTACCTATGTAATAATAGCGATGCACTGGGACCTGCACCCACCCCAACGCGCGTTTCAGCCTTGCATGACGAAGGCATGGATCTTCAGATATTTAATACTTTTTGATGCCCTGTATTATCTGTACCCTTTTGGTATATTTTTTGTCTATGCACATATGCACTTTGTGTCTCTCCCATGTTCATGTTCTCTTTGATGAGATAATAAAATTTATATTTTTATAATAAAAGTTGGCTTTTTTGATCGGTCTTTCATTTTCTTTTGCTAGTTTTGATATGCGATTGGCTCCATATATAGGTCCTATTTTTTGCACCAATATGTGCTATTATTATATACTGATTACCGATTTATCATAACGGTGCGTGATTTATTGCTGTGTGTTTGTCTCCAAATATGATTGTCAACTAATATCTAATATTTTGCTTCAATGTAAATGTTTCCTTCCATGGTCAGTTGGTTGTATTTGCAATGTCACATCAAGACAAACATTGAATATTCTAAACTAAAAATGCTTTCCCCATAATTAAGAGATACTTACAGAATAAAAATATGCCTTACCCTAACTGTGTGAATTCTAGGATGTCTTGATTCCAATGAATGATTGTCTGCAGAATGACATGAAAGTTCTTATGTCCTAGCATAGGGGTTATATAGGGCCATTTTAATTACCCAGGTCATGTGATCAATGTAATTAAGTGAAAGCTTCAGATGTTTGATATAGATAATATAATTATCACGTTGACATTCCCCATGTGTCAGGCAATAAATGTATCTTAAATAACAGTTATTAATGTCAACAGCTTATTCTAAAGGGACCAGAAAGGTCACAAAAAAACTGTCAAGTTTCTAGATAAATTTAGCTCTCACGTGTATGTATTTGTATAGGTAGCAAACATTGATCAAATATCCAAAGAATATGTCCTTAACAGAGTATGAATATCCTTGTATATTCTTAATAAGTTAATGACAGGACCATTTTTTCCTGTTTCTGGCCAGGCACAATTTCAGTGGTTTTTTTTTACATGCAATTTTAACGCTCTAACATTTTTTCCTTGTTTGGATATTCAAAATAATTTTTGCCTCTTTTTTTCTTGGGTACAAATTTTTATATTGTTTTTATATATATATTTTTTGCAATATTGGAGGGAAATTTATATCATGTGAGGGGTTGCCATGCTTAGCTGCTTCCTCAGGTAGACTTTATATGAGTCTTCCTCAATTGAATATATACACTTACCCAAAATTCATCAACCTGCAGTGTTTTTGTGTTATTACATGTTTGTTAACCTGCTTGTGCTGGTTCTCCTACGTATAGCTTGCTCCTGCATTGCCATCTGTTCACACTCTTATCTGACTTATCATTATACTATGTCTATGTGTTTGTGTAGAGTTGACTTGTTTTTCCAGTGTTTTTCTTATACATTTCCTTGATATGTTGGTTTTTCACCTCTATGCGCTGTTTACAGGACAACAATTTTCCTGGTTGAACTATACATTAAAATGTGCCATTTAGAATATCCACAGTGGGGAATATAAGTATTTCATACACTGCCAATTTTGCAAGCTTTCCAACTTACAAAGAATGGAGAGGTCTGTAATTTTTAGGTAAACTTAAACTGTGAGAAACAGAATCTTAAAAATTATCCAGAAAATCACATTGTTTTTACATAATTAATTTGCATTTTTTTTTGCATGAAATAAGTATTTATCACAATAGAAAAACAGAACTTAATATTTGGTACAGAAACCTTTGTTTGCAATTACAAAGGTCAGACGTTTCCGTAGTTCTTCTCCAAATTTGCACATGGTGCAGAAGGGATTTTTTTTCAGGTTTCGGGTCTGTTGCTTGGTAACATTGAGTTTCAGCTATGTGTTTTGAGTCATTGTCATGCTGTAGTCCAGCCTCAACCCATCTTCAATGCTCATACTGAGGGAAGGAGGTTGTTGGCCAAAAATCTTGTGTTACATGATCCCATCCATCCTCCCTACAATACGGTGCAGTCGTCCTGTCCCCTTTGCAGAAAAGCACCCCTAAAGTATGATGTTTCCCCCACTATGCTTCACAGTTGGGATGGTGTTTTTGAATTTGTACTCATCCTTCTTCTTCCTCCAAACATGGCAATTTTAGTTTATATGAAAAAGGTCTATTTTCCTATGTTAAGTATTTTTCAGAAACAAGCAGCAGTGGATGCTGAGTTGCTGAGTGAAAATTTCAAACTGCTATTGTAGAACCCAGTACGTTGGTGTACCCAGCTCATAAATTAGGTGGGCTCTCATTTCTTCAGAAATGGCAAATATCTGTAAACTAAATGTGGCACACTGGGGCTCAGAAAGGAGAGGGGAATTTGGATTTGGGAGCACATAATTTGCTGAATTTATTTTGAGGGGCAAGGATCTATTTCGGTTTTCCAGAGCCTTTGCTTCATCAGTGACATGAAAGCCCCCTATATTTCTGTTAACAGATGATGGACCTGAGTGAGGATTGGCTTTTTTGTGGATTGATTTGAAGTTTTTGTTGGGAACATTTTGCATAACATTTTGGATCATATTTATCCTATGATAAATAACGCTAAACAGATGCTGGATGGAGTCCAGTGTAACTCTGCTGCCTCATTATAGTGGGTTGTGGGTTTCACCTATAACACGTCACTCAGAGATTTAGAATGAAGCCCCAAAGTAAGTGCTCAGCGTAGAGCACAGGATAAATATGATCCCAAATGTTATATAAAATGATCCCAACAAAAGCTTCAAATCAATCCACAAAAAAGCAAGTCCCCACTCAGGTCCGTCATCTGTTAACAGAAGTACAGGGGGCTTACACATTGCTGGTAGTACAAAGGCTCTGGAAAAACTCTACAGCTCCTTTCCCCCCAAAAGAAATTCAGCAAATTATGTACTCCCAAACCCTCTCTTCTGTGCCCCACAGTGTATCTAAACCACAGTTACCGCCCACATGCTTGGCATTTCTGTAGCATTGACAGGCCGCCTAATTTATGAGTGCATGTCTCCAGAAACATGAACTGAGCACTACAACGTAATGGGCATTACAACATACTAGTGACTACAACTAACTGGGCACTGCAATGGCAGTTTGCAATCTTCACTCAACAACATCCACTGCTGTTTGTTTCTGGAAAAAACCCATGGAGTTAAAATTGTCACTACACCTATAGATAACTTCTGAAAGGGGTATAATTTCCAAAATGGGGTCACTTGAGGGGGGAATTCTGCTTTTCTAGCACTTAGGGGCTCTGTATTTGGATTCCGAAAACTATTCTAGGAAAATCTGTGCTCCTGGAGGCAAATAGCTCTGCGTCCCTCTCAAATCTTGCCATATGGCTAAGCAGTACAGCCACATATGTGATATTTCTACATTCAACAGAAAATGTGGGACAAAGTTTGGTGTCATTTTTACCCATTTCACAGTGTGAAAATATAAAAACGGGCCAAAACTAAATCTTGGTGGTAAAAATGTAATTACTTTTTCTTCACTGCCCAATGGTATAAAATACTGTGACACATCTGTGATCTCAATATGATCACTGCACCCCTAGATGAATTCATTGAGAGGTGCAGTTTATAAAATTGGATCACTTATGGGGGATTCTGCTGTTCTGGTACCTTAGGGGCTCTACCAATGTGACATGGCACCCTCAAACCAGTCTAGACAAATCTGGACTCCAATAAGGCGCTTCTTCCCTTCTGAGCTTTGCACTCTGCCTCAAAAGTAGTTTTTAACCACATATTGGGTATCGGTGTATTCAGGAAAAATTGCACAACGATTTTTGGAGTCCATTTTCTTCAGATCAATGTTGTAAAATTTTGTGAAGCACCTGTGGGTTCAAGGTGCTCACCACACATCTAGATAAATTCCTTGAAGGGTCTAGTTTCCAAAATGTGGTCACTTGTGGAGTGGAGTTCGTCCACTATTTAGGCACACCAGGGGCTCTCCAAACGCGAACATTCCATCAAAATCTGTCACTCCATCTTTTCTATGCCTTGCTGTACGCCCAAACAGTAGTTTTCTGCCATATATTGGGTATCTGCATGCTCAGGAGAAATTGTGCAACAAATTGTATGGTTCATTTTCTCCTTTTAATCTTGAGGAAAAAAAATTAGGCTAAAAGAAAATTTTTGTGGGAAAAATGTGAATTTTTTTATTTTCACAGCTCAACATTATAAGCTTCTGTGAAGAACCTAGTGGTTAAAGGTGCTCACCACACATCTAGATAAGTTTCTTGAGGGGCCTAGTTTCCAAAATGGGGTCACTTGTGGTGGATTTCCGCTCTTTAGGCACATGAGGGGATCTCCAAACATAACATGGCGTCTGCTAATGATTCCAGCACATTTTGCATTCGAAAAGTTAAATAGTGCTCCTTCCCTTCCAACCCCTGCTGTATGTCCAAGCAGTAGTTTCCTCCACATATTGTGTATGTGCATACTCAGGAGAAATTTTGCAACATATTGTATGGTGCATTTGTAAGCAGAAGGACCGGGCTGGAGGTACCTTTCTTGCACCTGGTCCGGAACTGTCGGGGCTATCTCCTCTGTTGTCCAGGGGAAAGTTAAAAGAACTGGACCAACCTTTGCACTTAGCAGCATGGGGCGTGTCTGAGGTAGAAAAGCAGAACCACACGCAGAAACGGGGAGACTTGGCGGGAACTAACAGCATGCAGCTGGGTGTGGTGAGTGCTCCGTCCCTCGAGCACCGTAGCAGCGCAGGCCCGTGTTCCAGCAACCCTGCTGCAACCTGCAGAGACTGTGAACTAAGACACACTGTGTGCCTGTTGGCCCCTGTAAAGCAAGGTGCCAAACGTTCCTGGCTCGTGACTACCACGTGCGTGCAGCCTAAGAAGTACTGGGTGTGTGACTGTGAACTGAATACTGACCCCCCAGTGCATGTTTGTCAGGCCATGTTGGGCTCCGACATTGCTGTGGCCTGTGCCTTACCCTCCACAGCACGCTCTGGACTAAGGACTCCACAGGAGACACCAGAGACTCACCACTGCCAGAAGGATGCAGCTCGTCGCTGTCTTCAGGACTACACTGGAATAACCCCGTGCTAACTGTTAATGGCGCCAACGCTTGTTTCGTGAACTCTTCAGTCTGGAAGTCATCGAAATGGATAAGTGATATCTTCAGAACTGCTACCTTCATTGCCCCTCTGCATTTTGTCCAAACTGCATACCCGTTATTACCTACTACCTGCATTATCCCTGTTTAACCCCCTATCTCCCTGCATGGAGTACACATCTGTTAAAGTAAACTACGTTAACCCTTGCTCTCTCTCCTGTCCGTCACTGCATCCCGCAACCTGCTCACATATTTTTCCTGTTATCCTTGTGAAAGTAAAAAAATTGGCAATAAAAGAAAGTTTTTGTGGGAAAAATGAGATTTTTTATTTTCACGACTAAAGGTTTCAAACTTCTATGAAGCACCTGGTGGTTCAAGGTGCTCACCACACATCTAGATAAATTTCTTGAGGGTTCTATTTTCCAAAATGGGCTCACTTATGTGGTGTTTACACTTTTTAGGCACCTCAGGGGCTCTCCAAACACAACATGGCATCCGCTAATGATTCCAGCAAGTTTTGCAATCAAAAATTTAAATGACGCTCCTTCCCTTCCAAGCCCTGCCGTGCACCCAAACAGTAGTTTTCTTCCACATATGGGGTATTGGCATTGTCAGGAGAAATTGCACAATACATTTTGTTGTCCATTTTCTACTGTTATCCTTGTGAAAATAAAAAAATTGGGTCTAAAGTAAAAACATTTTTAAACAGTTAAATGTTCATTTTTTTCCCACATTCCATTAATTCCTGTGACACACCAGGAGGGTTAATGAACTTTTTGAATGTGATTTTGAACACCTTGAGGGGTGCAGTTTTTAGAATGGTGTCATTTCTTTTTCTCAAAGTCGTTTCAAATGTAATGTGGTCCCTAAAAAATGGTTTTGTAAATTTTGCTGTAAAAATGAGAAATGCCTGGTCAACGTTTAACACCTAAAACTTAAAACTTCATAAAAAAATTCTGTTTCAAAATTTTTTATTTATTAACTATATTGCATGATATAACTCTTTGATTTAAAGGCATAAAAATTAACAGTTTAATAATTGCTATATTTTCATAATTTTTGCCAAATTTCTGACATTTTCACAAATAAACACAAGTCATATCGAATAATTTTTACCACAATCATGAAGTACAATATGTCACGAGAAAACAGTCTGAGAATCACTAGAATCTGTTGAAGCGTTTTAGAGTTATTACCACATAAATCGACAATGGTCAGAATTGAAAAAATTGGCCTGGTCTGGAAGGTGAAAACAGGGTTGGGGATGAAAGGGTTAAAACCCTTTGGCTGTCCTAGTCCTCAGGCTGCATCGGAACAGAGAAAGGGCTGCACGCGCCGCACTTTGCTCACGTACGGTGTATGGTATAAATAATATATTTTCACAGATTAGACTTTTACTTAAGCAGCAAAGGCAATACTATAACATTACACAAAATACATTTGTAATAAATTGTCACATATGGGAATGGTAAATTGAGTAGGAAGGTAGTGTATGAAATTTTTACCTTATATTTTGCAGTAAAAATGAGCACAAAGGATGTGCTTCCTCACAATAACAGCTAATAATAGGGGCCCAAGCAGTGAGCCCACTTTCCCTATTAGCTTACGTGTTGGATCTTTTCATCCAGATAACAACTATATTATTAAACCCATCTGTTCCATAGATAATAAACAGTGAACAGAAAAAAAGCACAATGTGAAAATAATTCTAAAAATAATTTTATTACTCCACATAGAAAGATTTTTTTACATAGCAAAAAATAACAAAAATAATAACAAGCTAAGGTAACCTCCGTAGTGGGACTCATTAAGGCTATAGGCTACTTTAAATACATCAATATCAGAAATCAAAAAGCACTAGGTACTTGCCCTTTAAATCCTAATAGCTAAGGGTTAATTGTACATCAACCTCCTTTATATTGCACAAAGCCCAACCAATGCCATAGCTCATATATAACAAAATGAAATGGAGCAGTGAGAATATCATCCCCAAAAGCTAGGGGCAAGTACCTGTGATGAGCAATTCATTAAAAAGAACTTACATGTGTGGAGCCTTATGCCACTCCCCTCACCCCGACGCACAATTTGTCCTCTTCTTCAGGGAGCGTCCTGAATTGTTCATCACGGTTACTTGCCCCTAGCTTTTGGGGATGATATTCTCTCTGCTCCATTTCATTTTGTTATATGTGAGCTATGGCTTTGGTCGGGCTTTGTGCAATATAATGGAGATTGATGTATAATTAACCCTTAGCTATTAGGATTTAAAGGGCAAGTACCTAGTGCGTTTTGATTTCTGATATTGATGTGTTTAAAGTAGCCTATAGCCTTTCTGAGTCCCATTATGGAGGTAACCTTAGCTTGTTATTATTTTTGTTATTTTTTTTATGTAAAAAATAGAATTAATTTCACATTGTGCTTTTTTCTGTTCACTGTTTATTATTTATGGAACAGATGGGTTTAATATTATTGTGTGGCACATTGATATTTTTTGGATCTTTTTGTTGATTATAACTGATAATAACTATGTAGAATGTTTGATGCAGATATTTCTGTGACTATCTTATTCAAGTAAATGAGGTTTGTTAAAATCCATACTCATAATTCAGGAAATGACCCCACTTTCTGCAATAAATCTGCCATGTGTGAAAATAATCTTACCTGTAATCATTCTTTTAGCTATTGGTACAATCTTGTAAATGGAATCTGTCTCTAGGCTTTACCTATTGTAGCTGTAACTACCACATTTCAGTCGCTTTTAAAAGCATTCATCCAATATCTTCATGAGCAAAGTAGCCTCACATACCTAAGAAAATAGCTTTTATAATTGTCCTGCACCATATCTTAAGCAGCATGCCATTGCCACATAATGTGGTACGTTCTGAGACATTGTGCCTGTTCCAAATTAAATTGTAAATTTCAAATACATGCATGGAAGAGACCCTCAAATACATTTAGAATCAAAGCAGATATCTCTTTATTACCTACAGTTGTGCTCAAAAGTTTACATATCCAGGCAGAATTTTTGCTTTCTTGGCCAAAAAAAGGCCAAGAATATGAACGATAACACCAAAACTTTTTCTCCACTAATGGTTAGTGGTTGGGTGAAGCCATTTATTGTCAAACTGCTGTGTTTTCTCATTTTAAATCATAATGACAACCCAAAACATCCAAATGACCCTGATCAAAAGGTTACATACCCCATTTCTTAATACTGTGTATTACCCCTTTATCATAAATGACAGCTTGAAGTCTTTTGTGGTAGTTGTGTATGAGGTTCTTTATTTTCTCAGATGCTAAAGCTGCCCACTCTTCTTGGCAAAAAGCCTCCAGTTCCTGTTAAATCCTGGGCTGTCTAGCATGAACTGCATGCTTGAGATCTCCCCAGAGTGGCTCAATGATATTGAGGTCAGGAGACTGAAATGTCCACTCCAGAACCTTCACTTTGTTCTGCTGTAGCCAATGACAGGTCGACTTGGCCTTGTGTTTTGAATCATGGCCATTTTGGAATGACCAAGTACATCCCATGCGCCGCAGTATTTGCTGATAACATGCCACATTCATCTTTCCTTCCACTTTGACCAAGTTTCCTGTGCCTTTGTAGCTCAAACTTCCCCAAAACATCAGCAATCCACCTCCATGCTTTACAGTAGGAATGGCATTTCTTTAATCATAGGCCTTGATGACAGCCATGTATAAAAGGCAGAAGGGCGTCGATTACGAACACAGAAGGCACCAAGCGCAGTTAGGAGACAGCCATCAGACCGGACAGCGATTATTAGCATAAGGCTTAGGAGAATGTGCACTCTTCTAGTCTGTTACATAGTTTTGCATCTGTAGATTGAGAGAATTGCATGGATATGTGGCTTGTCAGATCTAGTAATCCAACCAGCTTCAGAACCTTATGAGCATGCTCTAAAGCTTAGAGCAAGCGGTGCGTGCTCCTAACCTAGGTAACTCGCCACTTTGAGGCTACAGGGTGGCTGTTAAACTAGTTAACAACTTGTACATTAAGAATTAAAAATCCATTTTTGAGAATGGAGAGGATTTATAATAGGAGTCAAGTTGCAAAGTTTCAACTTTACAAATGTATTTATTTTAGAACTTGAGACAACCCTTAAAGGTAGTTTTTGATACCTATTTTTATGCAAAGACAGGAATGTATCCAAAATTAAAGAAATGCAAAAAAGGAAACACTTTTATACATTATAGATGTGCTCTCTAATAGATCAAATATATCAGAAATGTATATAGAGATAAAGCAAATTTGTTTTGAGTGTGTACTAAACAATCCCATATCAGCTACATGTGAGTTTATCTAATCTAATATGCATCATGTGTATGAAAGTGAACTTTTATCTTAATACCAGATCACACATCCCACTGTTAGGGCCCCATCACACATAGTAATCTCGCTAGCGAGATCGCTGCTGAGTCACAAGTTTTGTGACACAACAGCGATCTCACCAGCGAGATCGCTGTGTGTGACAGTGATCAGCGACCGGCCCCCCTGCCAGTATCGCTGATTGCTCTGGGAAACCTCTGAACTTTTCTTTGGTCGCTGGTCTCCCGCTGGCCAGCACGCATCGCTGCATGTGACAGGCGGGAGACCAGCGATCTGCTGGTAACTAACGTACACATCGGGTATCCAAGAGACGTGCGTCCCTTGGATACCCGATGTGTACGTTAGTTACCAACGCGCTGATGCAGGGAGCTGGTAACTAACGTACACATCGGGTATCTAAGGGACGCATGTCCCTTGGATACCCGATGTGTACGTTAGTTACCAGCTCCCTGCATCAGCGTGCTGGTAACTAACGAACACAGCGATGCCGTGCGCTCGGCGTCGCTGTGCTGATTGCTGGTGAAGCTGTCTGTTTGACAGCTCACCAGCGATCATGTAGCGATTCACCAGCGATCCTGACACGTTGATATCGTTGTCGGGATCGCTGGTGAGTCGCTATGTGTGATGGGGCCCTTACACTGGGATTATTCCTGGCAGCTATATATGTAATCTAAACAAATTCATATCTTTTTTCAACCTTGCTATTTTACTAGGAAAGATGAATATATATCTGGTCACATCATATGATACTGTCACGCACAGTGTAGGATAGACTAAGTGCAAACCAAAGGGATTATAAAAGAGGACCCAATTACTAGGGAAGGGGGAAGTGGAGACCCCTAGACTGATCTAACATCACCCTATCTGTACTACTATCCCTATATAGGTTCCGCACCTATCGCCGGGCAGGATACCTAATCCCTATGTGACCCTGCTGCTAAGCCGTGCACCAGGAAGGGCAGGATGACTGCTAGTCAATCCCACTAACACTAAAAGCGGTAAGAATAAAGGAGACCAGGGGGACACAGCTTGAGTAGACTCAGAGAGAAACGCAGATGCCCTCCAAACTCCAAGAGGGCACTAGCAGACTGCTACAGCTCCAAGCTTCAACAGAGAAGTGCAAATAGGAAATAACACCCGTACTGCCCAACAGGAAGTAGGGAGTTATACACACCTAGGTCCAGGTGTGGTCATTAGCACCGCAGGAGTTGGCCACTACTCTGCAAAGAAAACAAACAAGACCTTCTGCAGACAGATGCAGGGCAGTTAACTCTTAGAAAAATCATACACATAAAGGTTCACTTACTTTTCCCTTCAGCATGAATGTTTACTCATTGAAGCATATTTATTAAAACCATATACTGTATATACTCATGTATAAGCCAAGATTTTCAGCCCATTTTTTTGGGCTGAAAGTCCCCCTCTCGGCTTATACACGAGTCATATACCTGGGGGTCAGAAGGGGGAGGGGGAGCGGGGGTGTCACAGATCATACTTACCCCCTCAGCATGGTCTCTGCAGCCCCCCTCTTCTCCACGGTCTCCCTTCCTGCCTTCAGTGGTCATGTGGTACCGCTCATTAAACTCATGAATATGTGCATATTCATGAGTGTAATGAGCGGTATGACGTGACCGCTAAAGACAGGAAGGGAGACCGTGGAGAAGCGGGCTGCAGAGACCTCGCCAGGAGGGGGTAAGTATAGCGATATTCACCTGTCCCGGGTCCATCGCTGCTCACCGCTGTCTGCTACATCCTGTGTCAGTGACGTTTAGGCAGCATGGGGCACGGTGACGTGGTTAGTGCATGCTGTGCCCTCTGCTGGCTGAACAGTCACTGACACAGGAAGTGCAGACAGCGGTGAGCAGCGATGGACCCCGGGCAGGTGAATATCTCAGGTGCCGGGTCCTGAGCAGGAGAGATGAGTATGGCATTTTTTTTGCAGGAGCAGCATATGGGGGCATAATATATGGAGCATCATATGGGGGCAGCATATGGGGGCATATTTTATGGAGCAGCATATGGGGGTATAGTCTATGGAGCAGCATATGGGGGCATAGTCTATGGAGCAGCATATGGAGGCAGCATATGGGGGCATATTCTATGGAGCAGCATATAGGGGCATAGTCTATGGAGCAGCATATGGGGGCATATTCTATGGAGCAGCATATGATGCATATTCTATGGGGCAGCATATGGGGGCATATTCTATGGGGCAGCATATGGGGGTATAGTCTATGGAGCAGCATATGGGGGCATATCCTGTGAAGCAGCATATGGGGGCATATTCTCTGGGGCAGCATATGGGGGCATAGTCTATGGGTCAGCATATGGGGGCATATTCTATGGAGCAGCATATGGGGCATATTCTATGGGGCAGCATATGGGGGCATATTCTATGGGGCAGCATATGGGGGCATATTCTATGGAGCATCATATGGGGCATAATCTATGGAGCATCTTATTGGGGCATAATCTATGGAGCATCTTATTAAGGCATAATCTATGAAGCATCTTTTGGGGGCATAATCTATGGAGCATTTTATGGGGCATAATCTATGGAGCATCTTATGGGGGAATAATCTATGGAGCATCTTATGGGGCATAATCTATGGAGCATCTTATGGGGCCATAACCTTTATGGAGCATTATATGGGGCATATTATACTATGGAGCATCTTATGGGGCCATTATTAACCTTTGTGCAGCATTATATGGGGTGTATTTTGTATGGAGCATCTTATGGGGCCCATCATGAATTGTATGGAGCATTATATGGGGCTCCTGATTCAATATGGATATTTAAAAACATTTAACCTACTGATGTCTCAATTAATTTTACTTTTTATTTGTATCTATTTTTATTTTTGGAATTTACCAGTAGCTGTTGCATTTTCCACCCTAGGCTTATACGCGAATCAATACGTTTTCCCAGTTTTTTGTGGCAAAATTAGGGGGGTTGGCTTATACACTGGTCGGCTTATACACAAGTATATACAGTACTTTTGAACAGTCCATATTCACCTCAGCTCTGTAATGTGCCAAATTTATCAGTGCTGTATGATAAATTTCCAGCATCTTTAAGCTCTAAAGTCTAACTTTGCACCAATGAATTGTTGGCTGTCATCTTGCCAGAAATTTGCACCAAAATCTGGTGCACAGCTTAGTAACTTAAGCCAAGCCTTTTCTCGTCCAAAACTCTCCCCTTTCCTCCTAAGCTTTGCTCCATTGTCACGCAAAAAGTGTCCAAAACACAAAATAAATTTAATGCAACACACATAAGACAGTTTCATGGTGCATTTACCAAAGTGAATCTGTCTCAATAAAAAAAATGAACAGTACAACTGGTTGTGTTGTTAGAGTAGACTGTGTTCAATTACATAATTAAATAATATTAACACAACAATTTTTTTTAGCAATGAATGCAGAAACCCAGGTCATGCCAAAGTGTTCACTTACTTTTTCCCCCCAACCGTATATGTACGGTATATGATGAGACACAAATAAGACATGTGGTGGGAGTGGTGAAGACTCTTCCATATGGGACTGTGTTGGAAAGAGACTTGCCCCTGTTCTGAACCCTGTGGGAGACCAGGTTTAACCATCCCAAGGTAAATGTTATTCCGGGCATGGAACCCGAAGATCCAGAGTCGGGGATACCTGCCGTAGGGGTCGCTAACCTAGGGACAGAGTGTAAGATTTCCCCTAGAGGTATTGGCAGGAGAGGTCGTGGAGACCCCACCGATTCCAGAGCTGGAAGTGTCTCCTTGTAAGTTCAGGACAGCTCAGCTCCAGGATTCCACCCTTGCCCGGGCATGAGAAACTTTGATAAAGATTAATGGAGTGGCTCAGCAACCGGGTGCCGAGGCAGTTTTTCCCCACATGGCTATCCACCTGGATTTGTTATACAGGGTGGATAAAATTTGGGATGAGGTGGTGGAACAGCTGGTGGTGCCCCAATCCTTCCATCAGGCAGAGCTTGATATGGCCCACACATACATGCTCGGAGGGCACTTGAGGGCCAAAATAATGCAGGAGTACATACTGCAGCATTTCTTTTGGCATGGGTCTACGTGGAGGTCCAGAGGCATTGTGACACGTGTCTGGAGTGCCAACTAACCTCACCCACCACGAACTACCGGAGTCCACTGGTACCTCTGCCTATCATAGAAGTACCATTTGAGTGGATAGCAATGGATCTGGTAAAGCCCATAGTGAAATCCGTCCGGGGCCATCAACATGTTTTGGTCATAGTGGACTACGCCACGCGATACCCAGAGGCGACACCTCTCCACCACACCTCGGCAAAACTAATAGCCTGTGAGCTGTTTGCCATGTTTTGTTGCCTTGGGCTGCCAAAGGAGATTCTCATGGGTCAGGGGACTCCTTTCATGTCCAAAGTAACCAAGGAGCTATGTAAGCTGCTTTGGATCAAACAGCTACGTACGTCGGTGTACCACCCTCAAACCGACAGCCTAGTGGAAAGATTTAATAAGACCCTTAAATTCATGCTTAAGAAGGTGGTCTCCAAGGACGGGAGGGATTGGGACATGTTATTGCCCTGATGTTCGCTATCCGTGAGGTACCCCAGGCATCCACAGGTTTTTCCCCTTTTGAGCTATTGTATGGCAGGCATCTGAGGGGGCTGCTCGATGTAGCTAAGGAGATGTGGGAACAGGAAACAACTCCACATTGGAGTGTGATTGAGCACGTGGCGAGCATGCAGGACCAGATTGCGGCAGTCAGGCCCATAGTCAAGGAGCATCTGTTGGATGCCCAGTCTGCGCAGAGCTGCACGAATAATAAGAGACCCATAGTCAGGACCTTTAAAGAAGGGGACAGGGTTTTGGTACTAGTGTCCACCCCAGAGAGTAAGCTTATGGTCATGTGGCAAGGGCCATATGAGATACGGGGGAAGGTGGGAGAAGTGAATAATAGAGTGTACCAACCCGGAAAAAGAAAACCCGAGAAACTGTACCATGTCAACCTGCTAAAAGACTGGAAGGACCGGGAATGTTTGGTCACTGCCAAAGACACAACTGGGGGTCAGGTAAAAATAAATGATGCTCTCACCAAATCGCAGCGACGGGAGGCTCGGGTTCTGGTGCAATAGAATACGGATTTATTCTCAGTGCTGCCGGGGCGGACCTCGGTGATCCAGCATGACATAGTCACTGAACCCCGGGTAAGGGCACGGATGAAACCATACTGAGTGCCAGAAGCCTGGAGGCAAGCCATCGCTGCAGAAGTGAAGCAATTGCTTCCATTGGGAGCCATCAAGGAGTCCCAGAGTGAGTGGGCTAGCCCCATTGTACTGATACCAAAGCCACATGGGTCAGTACACTTTTGTAATGACTTCAAAAAAATTAAATGAGGTGTTACAATTTGACCTCTAGAAAGTAAAACTATTCTGGAGTTCTGTAAGAGAACCATAGAATGTAAAAAAAAAAACCTGCAAGGAGTAGGATGGGGTTGTGATGTGAAAAAGGATATCTTTCCTGTAAGAGTTTGTTCACATAACAATATTTTTGGTCTACAAGTTGTCCATAAAAAAATGGACAGCACTCTGACCAATGTTATTGAATGGAGCAGTGCAGATTAGTGATCTTTTAAGGGGGCTTTACACATAGTGATATCCCTAGCAATATCGCTAAAGCGTCACCGATTTTGTGACGCAGCAGTGATATTGCTAGCAATATCGCTACATGTGATACTTACCTCCGACCGGCTACCCCGCTGGCTATCACTGATCGCGCGAGATCGGCCTGGGCCATTTCTCATCATCGGCTTCCTGGTGGCGCCGATGAGCAAACCATGGGTGCAGGCGGAAGACGGACACCCTCGCCGCTTCTGAAAAGTAATTGCCCGCCGACCGATGCTGCATCGCTAGTGAGATCTGCCTGTTTGGCAGCTCACTAGCGACCATTTAGCGATGCACTAGCGATCCTGACTGGGTCATATCGTGGTCGGGATCGCTGGTGCATCGCTAAATGTAAAGGGGCCTTTACAGTGAAGCTTCTTCTGTAAATCAGATGAGACTCACTAATTGAAGTCTATTGGTGTGTGAAGAAAACGTTAGATTTTTATGGATAAATAGCAGCTCTGTAAGATAGGAAACTAGAAATGGTCTTGTAGATGATTAACAGCAGCTGATTAATGGATGGATGACAAGTGAGAAAAAAATCATCTAATTTTTCTGGATGAAACTCTCAACGTGTTTTTTATTTGCTTGTGTGAATCTATCCTTTAGCTTGTAGGCACAAAGCAGGGTGCAACTGATTGCGGAACAATTAGTTGCTGATGCTGAAAATTTTTTTTAGGATTGATTTTTGACTTTTTTTATTAATTATTTTATTCTTTTCTTTAAGAACCTAAGAACCCCTTTTACAAATATGTACGGGATAACACCATTTTTACATGGATTGGACTCTGAATGTTCTTTTGTACATGTTAGGATGCTGTGCACCGAGAAATCCCTTCAGAACCACCATTCTTTTTTAGAAAACATAGAGCGATTTGACATTTAGTAATTCAGATCCGTTTAGCACACGTAAGTTAGAACCATGATGGATTTCTAAAATACTTCCATTCAAGTAATTCTGGCAACCTACTGCTTGAGTTATTTTACTGTCTCTCAAGACTGACACAACTTCATAGATCTTCAAAAATGAAACCTCAATAATTTACATTAAGAATATTGCAACCATTTGACTGTGATTCTTCTACGTCCTTGTGTCAGAGATCTCCTCATTTCACTGTTCCTGAAACTGTAGACAATGGGGTTCAACAAAGGAGTGGCCACATTGTAGAAAACAGATACAAGCTTGTCGCGTTCTGGTGAGTAACTATTTTTTGGCCGCACATAAGTGAAGCTTCCGGTACCGTAGAAAATGTTGACTATTATTAGATGTGCTGCACATGTAGAGAACATCTTCTTCCTTCCTGCTGCAGATGTGACTTTAAATATAGTAAGAACAATGTAAAGATATGAGACAAGAATAAGAACAAGTGGCCCCAGTCCAACAAATACTCCACTTACTGCAAAAAGAACAATCTCATTCAAATAGGTATCTATACATGATAGTTTCAGTAAAGGGGGAATGTCACAAAACAAGTGGTTAATGGCATTATCACAGAAGGGCAGGTGACTAATTAAAAATGTGTGTAGAGCTGAGTGTAATGTACTCCAAAACATTGCCGTAAAGAGCATTTTAAAACATTTTTTCCTGCGCATAATGATACTGTAATGCAAGGGATGGCAGATGGCTGCATATCGGTCATAGGCCATAATGGCTAGAAGAAAACACTCAGCTCCCTCCACAAGAATCACAATAAATAGCTGTAATATACAAGCCACAAAAGAAATACTTCGGTTGTGTGACACCAGAATGACTAACATTTGTGGCACAGTAGCAGATATGTAACAAATGTCAATCATAGACAAATAGCCTAAGAAAAAGTACATTGGATTCTGAAGGTTGGGGTCCAGCTTTGTTAAAGTTATGATTAGTAGATTCCCAGATAACGTAATCACATAAATAGTCAAGAAACATGTAAATAGTATTATTCGAGTTTCAGCATTTTCTGGGAACCCCAAAATATTGAATTCTGTTATTCTAGTTGTGTTTAACATTGCCGTTGCATTGATTCTGCTTCCTGAAAAGGAGAGTAATGAGCACAAAAAGAATAAAGTCTACGGAACTAGAATATTAACATAGTTGGATTTTCTATATCTATATACAGTATATATCAAGAGAAATAAAGTAGTATGATGGTTATGGTGTGTTAGCTTTTTTTTTTCCACAGTGTCTGCAAAGTGAGATTCTCGTTTGGTTTTTTTGTCATCTGGCAAGGCTCGTTAAAGGGTCGATATTGGCATTTAGGATTTCTACTTCCAATAGATGGCATTAGAGTTCTAGTCCTTTTCCTCTCTGAACAGGCAATTTGCATATTTAATTTCCCTATCAGCATACATGGCATTTAAATCTCCTCACTCTGATTTGCCATGCCTGGCTTGTCACTCTCCACGAGGAGAAATGTTACCCCTTAGATCCAAGTTTTTCTATTCTAATAGCATTGTGACCAGTCACATGATAAAGCCATTTGGTAAATTTATTCTGTAAATTCCAAAGGTCCAACAATAAAATATAGTGGTGGTAGTATGATAGTCTGGGACTGTTTTGCTGCTTCAGGACCTGGAAGACATGTTGTGGTAAATGGAACCATGAATTCTGCTGTCTAAAAAAAATTCTGAAGGGGAATGTCTGTTCATTTCTTCATGACTTCAAGCTGAAGCGCACTTGGGTTATGCAGCAGGACAATGATCAAAAACACACTAGCAAGTCCACCTCTGAATGGCATAAGAAAAACAAAATTAAAACTAATTTGTTAGAAGGTTTTTGCTAAGTAAACTACAAGCATTGTCATGTTGCCACTGTTAAACTGATTGAAGTGATACCTGGAGTGAAGACATCGATTTTGTGGTTCCTGTGTAATCAGTGTTAGGCCGGGATCACACTACCTAGAAATACAGCTCTGGTCCTGAGTGCCGGTGGCAGTGACGGGTGTTGATGCTAGAGACTTGTGGGAGTTTCTCGCATCACACACGGTAGTGTGATCCCAGCCTTAGAAGTTTTCAGTTAATGATATGACTGTGCTCCTGGACGGGACTGTAGGCAGAGTCTTAACTTCCTTCTCTAAGCCAGAGAAACCAAGGAAAGACTTGCCCACTGGCCCGCCCCGAAGCACAAGAAGTGTGTCACTCTCTCTGTCTCTATAATGAGGAACATGTTTGTGCTTCATGGTGGGCCTATGGGCTGGTCTCTTCTTAGTTTGTCTCGCTCAGAGCTGGAAGATAAGACTCTGCCTATAGTTCCGCCCCACATGGGAATATCATTAATTGAAAACTTCAAACACTGATTACACAAGAACCACATGACAATGCCTGAAGTTTCCTTATCAAAATCCAGCTGACAGATTAAGGCCCCTTCTCACATAGCGAGATCGCTAATGCATCACCGATTTTGTGACACAAAAGCGATCTCGCCTGCGATCTCGCTACATGTGACATGCAGCAGCGACTGGCCCCCCTGCTGGATATCACTGATCGCGCAGGAATGTCCTGGGCCATTTTTTCAGCGTAGGCGTCCCGCTGGCCAGCGCACATTGCTGTGTTTGATCGCTGGATGGTTGCTGCGTCGCTGAAGAGATCTGCCTGTTTGGAAGCTTACTAGCGATTATTTAGCAACGCATCAGCGATCCCTACAGGTCGCATCGTTGTCGGGATCGCTGATGCGTCGCTAAGTGAAACGGGACCCTTAGCCTTAAGACTTTGGAGTGGCCTAGTCAAAGTCCTGACTTTAATCAGATTGAGATGCTGTGGCATGAGCTTAAAAAGGTGGATCATATGCGAAAACCCTCCAATGCGGCTGAATTACAACAATTCTGCACAGATGAGTAGGACAAAATTCCTCCAGAGCATTGTAAAAGCTTTGTTGCCAGTTATCACACATGCTTGATTGCAGTTGTTGCTGCTAAAGGTGGCCCAACCAGTTATTAGGTTTATGGAGCACACACTTTTTCACACAGGGTCCTGTAGCATTGGATTTCTTTTAATAATAAAGTCCTTAATTTAAAAACTGCATTTTGTGTTTACTTGTGTTATCTTTGTCTAATATTTAAATTTGTTTGGTGATCAGAAACATTTAAGTGTGACAAGCATGCAAAAGAATAGAAAATTAGGAAGTGGGCAAAAACTTTTTCATACAACTGTATACTCTTAGCAACAAGAACCCCATAAATATAAGGTGATATGGAAGCAAGGAAAAACACCCGCTCCAACACCATATGCACAAGCTCAAAAGCTAACATGAATACAAGGAGAAACATAAGAACATGTGATCAATTATATGTATAAAAATATCCGAATTTTATTAAATATCAGTAATACAAAAAAAGGTAACAAGAAAGTGCTCATAAATAGATGCGGACAGTATGTCCCATGGGACAACCCCTCAGCCTACCATAGATGGAACAGACCTGGCAAAAACACCATTAGGGGAAATATAGCACAAATGGTATCTAATATCATAATGCCCTATTGTCATACAAGGGCCAGATATAGTGCAAATGCTCATTGTATTACTGATATGTAATAAAATTTGGATATTTTTATACATATAATTGATTGCATGCTCTTATGTTTCTCCTTGTATTCAACTGTATACTCTTGTGTATGGTGATTTGTATCCACATAAGCATCCTTGAGAACTAAAGCCCCAACTCTGACCCCACTTGGTACCTCATCAAAGCCACACACAATAAAAGAAACTTATTGGGTGTTTTGCTCCCATTCATGTGACTGCTCAAGCAGAATCAGGGCTGTTAAAGGAGTTATCTGGTCTCAAACTACACGTCTGCAGTCACTCTATGTGATTGCAGTCTTGTGAATTCTCACATCTCGTGTACTGCGTGCCGTGAGGACTCTCCAGTGCTGGTGACCGCAAGTGCGCGATTTGCATGTTCCTTGGACACATTCCAACTAGATGGAGTGGCCTCGCACAATGCATGTATTGAGTAAGGCCAGAAACAGTCTAGTCAGATTGTGTCCAGTAGTATGCAGATACCATACTTCAAGCACCGGAGAATCCCCCCCAGCATGCAGTGCACAAGATATGTGGATTCACATGTCTGCAATTACATAGAATGATTTCAGACTTGTAGTTTCACACCAGACAACGCCTTTAACGATTATGCACCAGATAAAAGCAGGAAATGTAATAAGAATCTGCCAGCTTCTTTTTCCATGTTACCCCCTAGCAAATTTATACAGCGATAGCACACTTACATTCTCCGGCTGAAGAATTGCTGACTTGTTTATGGTAATTTTCGTGAAAGAGTAATTATTTCTAACAACTTTTTTTAACAAAATTCGATAGATTTACAAATCCTTGTTAACTATTTGTCTTCCCTAGTTCACACTACCTACAGTATTAGACATGTTACATTGCATCAAAGTTTTGTCATATTTTTCATGCTCACTTTAGATCACAACTTTTATTAACAGGCCACAGCCCTTTTGCAACACCATGGTCCCTTGTCAATCGAGGTGAAAAAAAATTGTCTAAAATAGAATGTACATAAATGTGGCTCTCTGCTTGTGCAACAATTGTTTTTTTTGTGTTTTTAATTAGGTTAGAATTCTTAGTAAACTCCCCCAGTGTTTTATACCAAACTGGGTCTTTAACATTGGAAGTCATGTGATTCATTAATCATGTAATTCTTAGATTCTTCTTAGAATTATAGGATTTGTAGCCTCAGCCTGTAGTATAATGAGACTTATTATACAGTAGTGATATTGATTAACAATTAAACTTTAACTATTAAATGCACAGATGTAGTTTAACCTTTAAAATCTACTCTGAATATCCTTATCCTAGTGGTAAAAAAATAAAACTAAATATGTCACTAAAAATACATTATAGATTAGCAAAGGTGTTTTTAATGAAGGTCTGATGGAGAAAAACACCAGAAACTGCTTTACAAAGTGCTATACATAGAGCATGCTGTGAATTTGAAAAAGAAAAAAGCCAAATGCAAAAAAATGTTATCAAATATCAATTGGGTATTATAGGTATATTATAATGTCTGCTATAAGAAATCCTTAAAATATGTAAAATATTTTTTTTCAGAGATTTCATGTCAATAAAAAATATTATTTTGGTTTACCTACCTTTCTTACCTTTTGTACAAAGATCGGTGTGAAGCAATTCCTCCTAAAAAAGTTACTGCAATATTAACTATAAAATATTACATAGTTTGATGTATTCAGTTCATTCCAGCAGCATTAACCTTCATATTCATATACTACATTTATATACCATAATCCTGTCTCTAGTGACTTGATACATTTGTCTCAGGAGGTGATTTCACATGGGACTAATTAAAAAGACCGATTTCTTATTAAACCATCTATTTTAATGGGAACTTCACAAAATCAAAAGACAAGTCTTAATATGCTTCTAAAAGCTGAGGAAAACTCTATTTTGCTAGGAAAACGCACTTAGATTAATGTTGGCTGAACACAACAATTACGCCAGTTCCAGATGGCTACCAATGTGTATAGGAACCTCTGGACTCTCATACAACAGATGTCTTATGAGAGAAGGATCAGGCGTGTTTAATTTTAACACCCCAATTCTTTTGTAAGTGCAGGACATAAAAAATTGTCAAAATTGTCTGGAAGCGGCTTTCTCCCTTTCATTAAAAACACACTTATGCTTAGATGAACTGAGCATAAGAGAGTATGAGGAGGACGGAGGGTCAGGAAAGATTGCTGCTGCATTAATGGACTAACAGCTATCTAGGGTGGTAGAGTTGAGTAAAAATAAATTGCAAGACTCAGGTCCAGTGTCCATGCTGGTGGCTAGAGCATTGCAAACCTCCTACTACCTGCTGAGTCCATCCCATTCTCTTCTGATTAATAGGCTCCCATGATATCATCTGTTCATTGCACTGCAACAATGATATTGCAAGGCCTACTAATCAGGAGAGGCACCAGGGATGTTGCCGGTAGTAGAAGGTTCTTAATGCTTTGGTACTGTGACGACCATCAGGGCCACTGGACCAGAGTCCTGAAAATCTTTTCCCTCATTTTTAGTGTATGAGCACATTTAGACTGGTTTACTATCAGATTTAAATTTACAAAACTACTGGTTGATTTGAGATTTGCTATGACTATTAATTTAGCAGCTTTATAATACTCTTTATTACATAAAATAAAATAATCCATTATCTGGACTTATCTGGACAACGAGACAAAGTTGGCAAATAGAAAATGCCCATTTAAATTTGTCCATGGGCTCCTTCAAGGACTATCTTTTTGTCCTACTCCAATCTGGGACTCTTTACAGCTTGAGAAGAATCTACAGTGATTTTATTGCAATGTAAGACTTAAAACGCACTTTGGCTTACTTGACGAGATGCCCACTAACAAGACACCCTCATCTGAAGGTCCTCCTGTTGTGGAAACCTCCATCACCACCCTAAGCCTGCGCAACCCCAGTATCTTCAACCTACCCCACACACATCATGCTACCAAAACCTTCATCAATCTCATTAGCAGGGAGATCCAGCTATGTAATGAGAAACATAGAGAAGGTCTCCCCACCCACCATAACCTATGTAGAGTCGAAAAACAAGCTATAGACTCACTTAAACACAATAAGAATTCTGTTCAGCTCCTAATTCTCTATACTATGCTGTCCATAGATTGGACTGCATATACAATGCGATATTTTCTCCTTAAGAATTTTTTCTGTACCTGACCTAATAAAAAAAATTGTTTCAATAAACATATGGAAAATTCTTTAGTTTGCAAATTAAGATGGACCTAAAAGAGTACCAAAGTATCCTTCAGTGGGACTAGACACAATAATGAGGTCCAAAGAGGCCCAAGACCCCCATTTGGAACTCAAATTAAGAATAAGGTTTAGACCATACAGACATGTGCAGATTATGTACATTAGTATGGTTAGTCATAGAAATGGGCAGAGAGAGAGAGATTTTTTTCTTTTCTTACCAGTTCGGGTATCCATTATTTTGAATAGGGTTCAGGTTCTGGTGGAAGTTTGGGTATTGTTCTGGTTCTTTCCAAAAATTTTGGCTCTGGTACCAGAACCCAAACTTGCACAGGTCCACCCATCCCTAGTTATTCAAACATGTGGAAGGCAGATCTAGTTAACCCCTCTGTGCCATCCGAAGTACTATTCCATCCATGTGGCCTGGGACTTAATTCCCATGGACGAAATAGTATGTCATGCCTTTTAATGCGGAAAAGGTTTGGCGTGCACTCAGGTCAAAAGTTGGGGTGCTGGTGAAACTGACTGTCAAAGTCCCCATAGAAAGAATCAAAAAATTCACCGCACTCTCAGATGGATAATATGCAAAACACAACGTGGTTTATTAGACAAAAAAAAAATCCAAGCAGATAAAATGGTGCCACAAAGTATAGGGTCAAGAGAACATAATAACACTAATAGCCAATGTTTCGACCCTCCAGGGTCTTACTCATGGGGTTACTTGGTTGTATGAGATATATAGTATAGAAGAAGTGGAAAAGAAGGCAGAGACCCTTGTCATGGGTTCCCCTGGTGCTGCATTGGTGACGTAATATGTATCCCATAGTAAAGGTTGTAATCCTTGTTAGAGTAAATCTGTATTGATAGTACATCCAGCCAGGCGCGGGAGAGCAGCTGTTATGTTCTATACCACACCACCAATGCAGACTTATTCCTGTATGGAGTACATATTTTACTGAGGAGTGCATGTCATACTACCAATACAGATTTACTCTAAAAAGGATTACAACCTTTACTGTGGGATGCAAACTACGCCACCAATGCGGCACCAGGGGGGGAACCCATGACAAAGGTCTCTGCCTTCTTTTCCACTTCTTCTATACTATATATCTCATACAACCAAGTAACCCCATGAGTATGACCCGGGAGGGTCGAAACGTTGGGTATTACAGTGTTATTATGTTCTCTTGAACCCTATACTTTGTGGCACCATTTTTTCTGCTTGGATTTTTTTTTTGTCTAATAAACCACATTGTGTTTTGCATATTATCCAACAAAGAGTGCGCTGAATTTTTTGATTCATGCCTTTTAATGCGACACTGTGACCAAATTTGCGGTGATCGCATTAAAATTACGGCACCATCTTACCTCAGGAAAGCTGGTGTCAGCATCCCTGGGGGTATACACACACACACTCACCATTGCTGTGATTGGCTGTTCAATTCTGAACAGCCAATCGCAGCTTCTCTCATTGTTTCAGCCAATCAGATTGTCTGAAACAGTGAGGTCCCAGCCAAGGATTGAGTACCAATGTAGTCGATCCTACACCATGCCTGGCAACGCCAGACATCTGCAAAAAGCTCTCAGATTGGTGCGATCGACGATCACATCAATTGTGCCACTCACAGGGAACAGCCGCGGTGTTACCGCGCTGTGCCCTGCTGGGACCAGCCTAGGATCAGTACTGTAAGAGAATGAATCCTAGGCCAGTGCCTAAGGAAAGGCCTGCAGCTACTAATTGGCACAATCAATGTAATCGCTGATCGCGCCAATCACAGGGCACTGCCGTAGTGTGATCGCGCTGTGCCCTGCCAGTGACCTGCTACTCTGTGACCTTTCTGTCACCTGTCTGTGACCGCACTGCAGGTCCTCACACTAGCTGAGGATTCCTGCAGTATGGTCACACAGCTAGATCTCCTGTGCTGGGACTTGTGGTGCCACAGAAGCCTGTGACACCACAATCCCTGTTGAAGACAGAAGAAAGAATGCAGAAGAAAGAAGAGAGACTACAACCGTAAGTGTTGATCCCTGATCCCTGCTGGATCTCACTTCATCCACCCCAATTCCCCCCATCCCCCTTACCTTTCCCCCTCTTTTTACCCCCTCCACCCCCTTTGTGCCACCTCCATGTGCACATTTAGCAGCCGCTGAGCGTTAATTGGTGATGCAGTTCACTGATGAACACTCGTGCTCGCTTTTCTTTCTCACCCCCGTTTGCGCCACCTCCGTGGGCACATCCAGCAGCCGCCGAACTTTGATAAGTGACGCAGTCCACTTATCAGAGCTTGTGCCTGCTGTTTTAGACACTTTTCTTTTCCGCCACCCCCACGCGCACATCCAGCAGCTGCCGATCTTTGATAAGTGAAGCCATTCACTTACCAGAGCTCGTGTCTGCTGTTTTAAACACTTTTATTTTCGCCACTCCCGTGCGCACATCCAGCAGCCACCGAACTTTGATAAGTGATGCAGTTCACTTACCAGAGCTCATGCCAACTGTTTTAGACACTTTTCTTTTCTGTCACCCCAGTGCGCACATCCAGCAGCCACCGATCTTTGTTAAGTGAAACAGTTCACTTACCAGAGCTCATGCCTGCTGTTTTACACTTTTCTTTTCACAGACATTTTTTCTCCCTGGTTTGTTTTTTCTTTTAGCTTTTTCTTTTCAGAATAATTTGCAGCAAGCACTATCCCCCCTACACATACACAAACAGTTAAAAATAAGGTACTTAACACAAGCACCATACTCAGAAAAAAATGTCCCGCCCGTCACGTTCGGCCCAACAGTGCTACTCAGTGGAGGAGGCATATGCTTTCCTTGCCTTCGACACTGATAGCGAGGAAGAGGATCCCGTATTTCTTTATTTTTCAGTTTCTTTATCCTCATCTTCTTCCTCCTCCTCATCTTCCTCCACGGGTCCTGCGGAACCGCCAGACGTCCCAGTGCCCACCATGCCAGAACATGAAGATGAACCGGCGCATTCCACTGCGGACTCCATATGGACCTCGCCCCCTGAAAATTAGGAGCCACTGATTCCTGATTTTGTGGCAAAATCAGGAATCAAGTTTGACACCACCCGCCTCACAGAAAAAGACTTTTTCATAGTCTTTTTCTCTGAGGATTTTGTTAACCTCATGGTGGACCAAACTAATTTATATGCTCGTCAATTTTTGGCACAAAACCCCGGTTCATCATATTCTAACTAGTCTCCTGTAGACGCAGTGGAAATGATGCAGTTTTGAGGCCTGGTCCTTCACATGAGGATTCTGAAGAAGCCAGAACTTTGGCAATATTGGAGTGTTGATATTTTATACAGCACTCCAGTATTATGAATGGTCATGGCCTGGATACGTTTTGAGGCCATCCACAAATTCCTGCATTATACTGATAATGCACAGTGTCCCCCACAAGATGACCCCAACTTTGACCGTTTGTCATCGAACACTTCAGCAAAAAGTTTGCTGAAGTGTTTGTGTCCCGAAGGGATATCTGCATGGATGAGTCCTTAGTTCATTTTAAGGGAAGGTTCAGATTCCGTCAGTACCTGCCCAGCAAGAGGGCCAGGTATAGAATGAAACTCTACAAACTGTGTGAGAGTACCTCAGGGAACACCCACAGGTTTAGAGTTTACGAAGGAAAGGACACCAGGATTGAACCCCCTGAATGTCCCCCAGTCCTGGGAGTGAGTGGGAAAATTATGTGGGATTTGGTGCACCCACTGCTGGATAAAAGTTATCATCTCTACACTGATGACCTTTATACCAGCATCCCACTCTTGAAATCCCTTTCTGCGTGAGGTACCACAGCCTGCGGTATTGTCCACAAAAATCAGAGCGGCCTCCCGAAAACACTACTTGGGCAGATGCTCAGAAGGAGTGACAGCAGAGCCCAATGTAGCGACCACCTGCTGGTGGTCAAGTACAAGGACAAGAGGGATGTCCTTCTCTTGACCACCATACACGGTGATCGCAGGGCCCTCAGCATTGTATGAGGTACCTCTACACAGGTCAACAATTCGAACTGTGTACTGGGATACAACAAAAGCATTGATCTCTCCGATTAACTCCTCCAACCATACAATGCTTTGAGAAAGGCCAGGGTGTGGTACAAAAATTTGGCCGTGCACATTGTACAAATGGCAATGCTCAATGCTTTCCTGCTGTCACGATGAGCACGCCACACTTATACATCATACCTTCAGTTACAGGAGGTAGTGGTTAAGGTCCTGAAATTTGGCACTCAGGAAGGAGTACTTTCGGAACTGAAAGTGCTCTCTATTGTACCAGGTCAGCATTTCCCGGGGGGTGGTCCTGCAAACTGGAAAGAAAGGTAAGGCGCAAAAAAGGTGCCGAGTTTGTTACAAAAGGGGAATATGCAAGGACACCATTTGTCAGTGCGACACCTGCCCCGAAAAACCTGGCCTGTGTATGAAAGATTGCTTCAAATTGTACCACACCTCCATGCACTACTAATTTACTTAGATTTACAGGAAACAGTAGATTAGTTCCAAAAAGGGGGAACATCTAGATAAGTTTCTTGGGGGTCTAGTTTCCAAAATGATGTCACTTATGTTTTTTTTGTACTGTTTATGCAAATTAGGGGCTCTGCAAATGGAATATGATGCCCGAAGACTAGTGTTGAGCATTCCGATACCGCAAGTATCGGGTATCGGCCGATACTTGCTGTATCGGAATTCCGATACCGACTTCCGATATTTTTTCAATATCGGAATTCGGCATCGGAATCGGAAGTTCAAAGTTGATTGACAGACTGACGTCATCATGATGCGCGGTGTGTGCGCATCATGATGCGCCGTCATTTCGGGCCTTCCGGGGGTCTCTGCTGGCCTGCCGGGGGGCTGTGCCGGCCTGCCGGGGGGCTGTGTGGACTGCCCGGGGTCTGTACCGGCCTGCCGGGGGGCTGTGCCGGCCTGCCGGTGGTCTGTGCACCCTGTGGGGGTCTGTACCGGCCTGCCGGGGGGCTGTGCCGGCCTGCCGGTGGTCTGTGCACCCTGTGGGGGTCTGTACCGGCCTGCCGGGGGGCTGTGCCGGCCTGCCGGTGGTCTGTGCACCCTGTGGGGGTCTGTACCGGCCTGCCGGGGGGCTGTGCCGGCCTGCCGGGGGGCTGTGCTGATGTCCGGGGGTCTGTGCAAGCATCGTCCGATGGGACTACAAGTCCCATCGGGCGATGCCTGCTACCATGACAGTGATTGACACATTAGCCAATGATGGGACAGTAGTAGTCCCATCATCCGGCTAATGTGTTAAATGTTAAAAAAAAAAAAATACTACATACATACTACATGCATGCTACATACATACTACATACTACATACATACTACATACATACTACATACATACTACATACATACTACATACATACTGCATGCTACATACATACTACATACATACTACATACATACTACATGCATGCTACATACATACTACATGCATGCTACATACATACTACATGCCACATACATACCACATACATACTACATACATACTACATACATACTACATGCTACATGCATACTACATATATACTACATGCATGCTACATACATACTACATGCTACATACATACCACATACATACTACATACATGCTACATACATACTACATATATACTACATGCATGCTACATACATACTACATATATACTACATGCATGCTACATACATACTACATGCTACATGCATGCTACATACATACTACATACATACTACATACATGCTACATACATACTACATATATACTACATGCATGCTACATACATACTACATATATACTACATGCATGCTACATACATACTACATGCTACATGCATGCTACATACATACTACATACATACTACATGCTACATACATACCACATACATACTACATATATACTACATGCTACATGCATGCTACATACATACTACATACATACTACATGCTACATACATACCACATACATACTACATACATACTGCATGCTACATGCATGCTACATACATACTACATACATACTACATGCTACATACATACTACATATATACTACATACATACTACATATATACTACATACATACTACATACATACTACATACATACTGCATGCTATATACATACTACATACATACTACATACATACTACATGCATGCTACATACATACTACATGCATGCTACATACATACTACATGCCACATACATACCACATACATACTACATACATACTACATACATACTACATGCTACATACATACTACATATATACTACATGCATGCTACATACATACTACATGCTACATACATACCACATACATACTACATACATGCTACATACATACTACATATATACTACATGCATGCTACATACATACTACATATATACTACATGCATGCTACATACATACTACATGCTACATGCATGCTACATACATACTACATACATACTACATACATGCTACATACATACTACATATATACTACATGCATGCTACATACATACTACATATATACTACATGCATGCTACATACATACTACATGCTACATGCATGCTACATACATACTACATACATACTACATGCTACATACATACCACATACATACTACATATATACTACATGCTACATGCATGCTACATACATACTACATACATACTACATGCTACATACATACCACATACATACTACATACATACTGCATGCTATATGCATGCTACATACATACTACATACATACTACATGCTACATACATACCACATATATACTACATACATACAATACATTCATACAATACATACATAGACATACAGTACATATAACATAGAGTAACATACTTACCAATACTTGTCACATTGTTCCCCGAAGCCATTGTCTTTTCCGGAATAAATATTAACATAACAAACCACAAAAATACTCACCCACGATCCGAAGCAGTCCACGAGTGTGTCCCACGACGATCTTGGGTAGAGAACGGCAGCATCAGATGATGCTGCCGTTCTCTACGGGCTGCAGGAATCCAATGACGGAAGGTAGGTATCCTTCCGCACTGTATTCCTCCGCCACTTAAAAAAAAAAAAGTCCCTAGTCTCACTTTATGCCATTGCTGCGTGGGAAATTCCCACACAGCAATGGCATAAAGTGAGACTAGGGACTTTTTTTTTTTTTAAGTGGCGGAGGAATACAGTGCGGAAGGATACCTACCTTCCGTCATTGGATTCCTGCAGCCCGTAGAGAACGGCAGCAACAGCTGATGCTGCAGTTCTCTACCCAAGATCGTCGTGGGACACACTCGTGGACTGCTTCGGATCGTGGGTGAGTATTTTTGTGGTTTGTTATGTTAATATTTATTCCGGAAAAGACAATGGCTTCGGGGAACAATGTGACAAGTATTGGTAAGTATGTTACTCTATGTTATATGTACTGTATGTCTATGTATGTATTGTATGAATGTATTGTATGTATGTAGTATATATGTGGTATGTATGTAGCATGTAGTATGTATGTAGCATGCATGTAGCATGCAGTATGTATGTAGTATGTATGTGGTATGTATGTAGCATGTAGTATGTATGTAGTATGTATGTAGCATGCATGTAGCATGTAGTATATATGTAGTATGTATGTGGTATGTATGTAGCATGTAGTATGTATGTAGCATGCATGTAGTATGTATGTAGTATGTATGTAGCATGCATGTAGTATATATGTAGTATGTATGTAGCATGTAGTATGTAGCATGCATGTAGTATATATGTAGTATGTATGTAGCATGTAGTATGTATGTAGCATGCATGTAGTATATATGTAGTATGTATGTAGCATGTAGTATGTATGTAGCATGCATGTAGTATGTATGTAGCATGCATGTAGTATGTATATGGTATGTATGTAGCATGTAGTATGTATGTAGCATGCATGTAGTATATATGTGTTATGTATGTGGTATGTATGTAGCATGCATGTAGCATGCATGTAGTATGTATGTAGTATATATGTAGTATGTATGTAGCATGTAGTATGTATGTAGTATGTATGTAGTATATATGTAGTATGTATGTAGCATGTAGTATGTATGTAGCATGCATGTAGTATATATGTAGTATGTATGTAGCATGTAGTATGTATGTAGCATGCATGTAGTATATATGTAGTATGTAGCATGTAGTATGTATGTAGCATGCATGTAGTATATATGTAGTATGTAGCATGTAGTATGTATGTAGCATGCATGTAGTATGTATGTAGCATGTAGTATGTATGTAGCATGCATGTAGTATATATGTGTTATGTATGTAGCATGTAGCATGCATGTAGCATGCATGTAGTATGTATGTAGTATATATGTGGTATGTATGTAGCATGCAGTATGTATGTAGCATGCATGTAGTATATATGTAGTATGTATGTTGCATGTAGTATTTATGTAGTATGAATGTAGCATGTATGTAGTATGCATGTTGTATGTATGTAGCATGTAATTTTTTTTTTTTTTTTTACATTTAACACATTAGCCGGATGATGGGACTACTACTGTCCCATCATTGGCTAATGTGTCAATCACTGTCATGGTAGCAGGCATCGCCCGATGGGACTTGTAGTCCCATCGGACGATGCCTGCACAGACCCCCGGAGCCTGCACAGACCACCGGCAGGCCGGCACAGCCCCCCGGCAGGCCGGCACAGCCCCCCGGCAGGCCGGCACAGCCCCCCGGAGCCTGCACAGACCACCGGCAGGCCGGCACAGACCACCGGAGCCTGCACAGACCCCCTGGCAGGCCGGCACAGCCCCCCGAAAGGCCCGTACAGACCCCAGAGAGGCTGTACAACGGCAGGAAAGGGTTTTTCTTATTCCGATACCGGAAGTCCCATAGACTTGAATGGGACTTCCGGTATCGGAATCGGCGATACCGATACTTTTTTTAAAGATCGGCCGATACCATCCGATACGATACTTTGAAGTATCGGACGGTATCGCTCAACTCTACCGAAGACCATTCCATTAAAGTCTGCATTCCATAACATCACTATTTCCCGTTCGAGCCCCGACGTGTGCCCAAACACTATTTTTTCCCACATACCAACGTACTCAGGACAAATTGGACAACAACTTTTGGGTCCAATTTCTCCTGTTACCCTTGGGAAAATTAAATATTGGGGACTAAAAGATCATTTTTGTAGGAAAAAAATAAGATTTTTTTATTTTCATGCCCGGGCATTATAAACTTTAGTGAAACACTTGGGGGTTCAAAATTCTCATCACACATCTAGATAAGTTCCTTGGGGGTCTAGTTTCCAAAATGATGTCACTTGTGGTTTTTTTTACTGTTTAGGCACATCAGAGGCTCTGCAAATGGAACATGACGCCCGCAGACCATTCCATCAAAGACTGCATTCCAAAACGTCACTACTGTACTTCCCTTACGAGCCCCGACGTGTGCCCAAACAGTATTTTTTCCCGCATATGTGGTACCAGCGTACTCAGGACAAATTGGACAATAACTTTTGGGGTCCAATTTCACCTGTTACCCTTGGGAAAATAAAAAATTGGGGACTAAAAAAAAATCATTTTTGTGGAAATTTTTTTTCACGCCCGGACATTATAAACTTTAGTGAAACACTTGGGGGTTCAAAGTGCTCACCACACATCTAGATACATTCCTTAGGGGATCTAGTTTCCAAAATGGGGTCACTTGTAGGGGGTTTCCACTGTTTAGGCATATCAGGGGCTCTCCAAACATGACATGGTGTCCGATCTCAATTCCAGCCAGTTTTAGTTTGAAATTCTCAAATGGCACTCCTTCCTTTCCGAGCCATGCTGTGCGCCCAAACAGTGGTTCCCCCCACATACGGGGTATCAGCATACTCAGGACAAATTGGACAACAACTTTTGGGGTCCAATTTCTCCTGTTACCCTTGTGAAAATAAAAAATTGGGGACTAAACGATCATGTTTGTGTAAAAATATGATTTTTTTATTTTCATGCCTGGGCGTTATAAACTTTAGTGAAATACTTGGGGGTTCAAAGTGCTCACCACACATCTAGATGAGTTCCTTGGGGGTCTAGTTTCCAAAATGGGGTCACTTGCAGCTTTTTTTTACTGTTTAGGCACATCAGGGGCTCAACAAATGTGACATGGCGTCTGATCTAAATTCCAACCAATTTTAGTTTGAAATAGTCAAACGGCGCTCCTTCCCTTCCGAACCCTGCCGTGCACCCAAACAGTGGCCCCCCCACATATGGGGTATCAGCATACTAACGACAAATTGGGCAACAACTTTTGAGGTCCGATTTCTCCCGTTACCCTTGGGAAGATAAAAAATTGGGGACTAAAATATCATGTTTGTGGAAAAAATATGATTTTTTATTTTGACGGCTCTACGTTATAAACTTATGTGAAGCACTTGAGGGTTCAAAGTGCTTACCACACATCTAGATAAGTTCCTTTGGGGGTAATATTATAAGGTACTATTGAATGTTAGCAATTAAGCCAACTTCAATTTTTTTCATTTATCTCTTATTTTTCTCAGGCAAAACTGACAGGTCAAGCAAATTCTTATCCTCTCTTGCTGACAACTTTATCTTCCAAAAGGTAGGGGAGAAAAAAAGGGGATCTGCTACCTTGGATCTAATCCTCATAAGCAGGGAGGAAATGGTTGAGGAGGTAAGAGAGGCTGTGACCCTAGGAGGTAGCAACCATGCTATTTTAGAATTTTGGATAACTAGAGGAGGAAGACCTGTGAAGACTCAGACATCAAGGTTAGATTTCAGAAAGGCAGATTTTAAGGGATTCAGAAACAGAATTGGAGGGATCCAATGGCTGGATATCCTTAAGGACAAAAATGTCCAGGAAGGATGGGAAATCTTGAAAAATGAAATTCTCAAAGCACATTTGTTAACAATTCCGAAAAGAGGGAATAATAGGAAGCATTTAAGGAAACCAGGATGGATGAACACAGAACTTAAGCACATGCTAAAAAGGAAGAAAGAAATGTTTATAAAATGGAAAGAGGGAGGCATATCTAAAGAAGAATATAATGCTGTCTGCAGAACCTGCAGGACACGAATTAGATTATCTAAAGCTGAATCGAGGCTTGAAAGAGACGTCAAAAGCAATAACAAAGGATTTTGGGGATATGTCAAAAGTACAAGAAAAGTCAAAGATGCTATAGGATTTTACAGGATGAAAATGATGAAATGGTAAGACAGGATGTTGAGAAGGCTGAACTTTTAAATTCCTATTTTGCATCTGTTTTCTATCTGAAAATAAATGTAACATCAGCTGTTCTTTACTGTCCTATTAAGGGAATAGAATAATCCAGGATATCTATAAACAGAAAGATAGTGAGGAAACACTTAGCTAACCTAAATGAATTCAAGTCTCGAGGTCCAGATGAATTACATCCCAGAGTACTGAAGGAGATAGCAGAATAAATTTTTGAACCACCCTCCCAAATCTTCGAAAATTCTTGGAGAACAGGAGAAGTCCCAAAAGACTGGAGAAGAGCAAATGTTGTTTCTATATTCTATATTCTATACTCTATATTGTGGACCCAGGCAACTATAGGCCGGTGAGTCTGACTTCTATACCAGGAAAGATATTTGAACAAATTATTAAACAACATGTATGTCAGTACCTGGATAAGAATGAAGTGATTAAACAGAATCAGCATGGGTTTGTAACTAATAAGTCATGTCAGACAAAATTAATTTCCTTCTATGACAGAATCACTGACTGGGTGCATCAGGGAAATGCTGTAGATATAGTATATCTTGACTTCAGCAAACATTTGACAAAGTATCTCACACCATCCTTATTGAAAAAATGACTAAGTATGGAATGGACAAGGCAACTGTTAGCTGGATTCATAACTGGCTTAGTGATTGGACCCAAAGAGTGGTCGTAAATGGCTGCACATCCAGTTGGAAGAATGTCTCAAGTGAGGTACCACAGGGCTCTGTCCTGGGCCCTGTATTGTCCAACAAATTTATCAATGATTTAGATGAAGGAATTGAGGGTAAACTGATTAAATTTGCTGATGACACAAAGCTAGGAGGGATAGCTAATACTAGAGAAGAGAGAGAGAATTCAAAAAGATATAAATAAACTGGAGCAGTGGGCAGCAACTAACAGAATGGTTTTTAACAGGGAAAAATGTAAAGTACTACATCTGGGCAATAAAAATGAAAAAATCATATACAGAATGGGAGGAATGGGGCTAAGCAACAGCACATGTGAAAAAGACTTGGGTATACTAATAGATCACAGACTGAATATGAGTCAACAGTGTGATGCAGCAGCAAAAAAGGCAAATGCAATTCTAGGATGTATTAACAGAAGCATACAGTCTAGATCACGTGAAGTCATTATTTCCCTCTACTCCTCTTTGGTCAGACCTCATCTGGAATATTGTGTCCAGTTTTGGGCACCACATTTTAAAAAAGACATCAACAAACTGGAGCAAGTTCAGAAAAGAGCGACCAGAATGGTGACCGGTCTGCAAACCATGTTTTATGAGGAAAGGTTGCAGGATTTGGGAATGTTTAGCTTGCAAAAGAGAAGACTGAGAGGGGACTTAATAGCTGTCGACAAATATCTCAAGGGCTGTCACATTGTAGAAGGATCATCTTTATTCTCATTTGCACAAGGAAAGACTTGAAGTAATAGGATGAATCTGAATGTGAGGAGACACAGATTAGATATTGGAAAAAACTTTTTGACAGAGTGATCAATGAGTGGAACAGGCTGCCATGAGAGATGGTGAGCTCTCCTTCAATAGAAGTCTTCAAACAGAGGTTGGACAGACATCTGTCTGGGATGATTTAGTGAATCCTGCTTCGAGCAGGGGGTTGGATCAGATGACCCAGGAGGTCCTTTCCAATTCTACGATTCTATTATTCTATTTTCAGGATACAAGTCAGTAAACTACCTATGAATTGATTTCTTATATTGAGCTGACTGTTACTGTTTGCGATAGTATATCCATTGGTTGCATAGTGTTAGTAGTCAGTTGATATTTATTTATTTTACTGATTTATATAGCGTTTTACAGACATTATTAGCACTGTCCCCATTGGGGCTCACAATCTATACTCCCTACCAGTATGTCTTTGAAGTGTGATAGAAAACCGGAGTACCTGTGTAGGGAAGGTGACCTGACGGACGGACTGACTGGTCAGATTTCAAAATGGAAAACAGCTAGGAAAGTGTAGGTGACGTGCAGTACCTTGAACTGACATTAGAGGGCAGGGAGGAGTGTGAGCATAGGACTTGACATCAGCTTAGACATAAGAAACCGGTGGTCATGGGGGGCGGAGTTACAGGGATCCGGGAAAGCTATAAATTTGACAGGAGGGTTCCAGAAAGTTCCAGTCCCCAGGGGGAGCTCAAGTGACAAGGAGACTGTGACAGTTGCTGCACTGTGCGGAAAACTCAACCAGGGGGACTGAGGAGAGAGAAAGTCAGGGGGGTGGTCCTGACATAAAGTACCGCAGTATAGACGAGGCTCCGGGTGTAGGACACCATATTTGGAACGACTTTTGACCAGTAAAATTACTGTTGGTGCACAGGCCTACGACAGCCACAGTGACGGAGCTGTCAGAAGCGTCGCAGAGTGTAAAGGGGGACGGTACGTATATATACGTCCCCAGAGAAAGTGCGGTGTTATAATGTGTTCTGTAACCGGAGAGCTGTGAAGAGAAGTGCGGTGTGCGGTGAGGCCGTCTGGCGGACGGCGAAAGAGAGAATAAACTTGGACCTGTTGCACCCGAAACTTGCCCCCAGCTTGTGTCTGTACGTCACTGCGCGGTATCCAGAGGGGCCACCCCCCAGCCCGGCCCACGACTCTACACTTGGCGTAGTCGGCAGGATCAACGTCGCTAATACAATATCTTCTGCGGCAGGCCTGCCTCTGAGGAATGGGAACGGACTTGGACTGCACTGAGTGGATTATAAACACCTGTGGATTACAAATTACCAACCTGTGGATTACAAATTGGGAGCGCTGTGGAGTATCTGCGTTGCCAGCAGAGGATCCGGGGTGGTACCAGGTCTGGAGCAAGATGGCGGTGCTGCTTCAGTGCAGAGGAGAGATCCAGGTGTTTGCCGTTGTTCCCAATGGACTGGGGCCCCCTCCTACGTACCCCTGGGGACTGCGATATGTACCAGGAGGCCGACGCTCCCACATACTGGACCCTGACAAGTGGGTGGAAAGGCCAGCCATCACCCCACCCAGCAGAGGGAGTGGCACAAAGGAAAAGGTTGGCTGCGGCTGTCTGGCGCCATTCGATTGCTGCCCACTGGACGGAATGCGACTCTGCGCTTGTAGAGGCATCGGCCGCCTGGAGTGGCGATGGCGGCGGGAGGTCGAGCTTTGCCAGAAGACCTATACCTCGGAGTCACGAACAGCCAGTCCGGTCTCGGGTGGAGGAGCGGAGCCATGGCAGATCCTATGGGAGCGGCTGCCCAAGATACCAGCAGAGAGCCCCTCCGTGGAACCTCTGAGCCTGGAGGCCAGCCCCACCGGAAGGTGGAGTGAAGAGCGGAGACTGCGGGAGCAGCCGCGGAGAGATGTAACAGAGACCGCGGCACTGGGGAAGGTGAGAGTTCCTCCGGCTCTGCCAGCGGCTCCGCAAGCGGCCCCCACCACTCAGCCGCGGCATGTGGCCTCCTGTGACCCCGAAAATCTGGCCACGAAAGACCCCACTGTTTATGCGAAGCTGAGCGGGGCCTCCACTCCCTGCCCCGAGCCACCCCGCCCGGTGACGCCGCGCCCGGTGTCGCCGGTGTGGAGCCTGTTTTCAGAAGACGCTGTTGCGTCCCCCCTGCAAGTGGTGACATCCTCCTCGAAACCAGCGGTTACTCCGGTTATGCCGGCTCCGGCTTAAGCTCCGGATGCAGTTCACCCTGCGGCCACGGTTATGCCGGCATTGGAACTGGCTGTGGCCTGTTTGTCAGGCCCTGTGGCCCAACATCAGGAAAACCTGCCTGCCCCTATCCGCCACCCGGCCCCAGCGGCTGCTGGGCCGCAGACATCATCAGCCGCCTCTGCCCTGTTTTCATCCCCGGCTAAGTCCCGCCCACCGGACACCCGGGCTCACACCGGACCCTCCGTTTGGGTCGCAGAAGTGGTAAAGAAGAAGAAAGCCAGGGAGCAGGAAGTATGGAACCTGCTTCATGCAAAGGGGAGGCTGGCATGGCAGCGACACGATCTTTGGGACGGCTCGTGTATACGAACATATACCCAGGGGGTATGGGTTCATACACGATCTGGCTACCGGCCAGAAGGTTTAAAGTATATTAATGTGGCCTCTATTCGCCATGGCCGGGCTCTACACGAGGGGGACTTGGTGTCGTACTACAAAGAGTACTGTCCCCGCGGCTACTACGCGGTAGCTGTGATTGCTGAACCCGAAGGTCACGAGCCCCCATAGAAAGAACTCTAGAGACTCTCCCTGCATCTCAGGAGCTCCACGGTGGTGGGGCCCCTTGCTACCGGCCATCAGGAGATGGTCTGGACTGTCGGGATTTCGTTGCACCGTTGTGCAGACCACGAGGACAGTTATCCATCCAGGTTACAGAAAATGTTTTTTTTTATGTTGAAGTTAGTTTGCCTGACATGGCAGGGATGCAGAAAAAAAAAGGGGAGTGTCAATGTCAAAGGAAGGGGGAGAAAACCTGTTATGTTTTTGTTTTATTATATGTTGGTTTAAAGAAAAAAAACAGTAAATGAAAAAAAATAGAAAAAGGGGAACTTGTGCTATTATAAAGCTGTTTGATGTATAATATGCAAAAGTAAAATGCAACAGGTCCGGGTACGGGAAGGTCTGTGTGACCGAAGGAAGTGTGAGACCAAAGGGGTCTACGGGTTGAGAGGGTCTGGGAGACCGAGACACCGACCATGAAGGTAACCAAAAGAAAGACAAAGAGATGGAAGATTTGAAACGGACAGGAGTCCTAGGTCAGGTCCCTGACACCACAGACACCCCAGAAAGAAGAAGTCGGGCGTTGGTAATGATCTGGTAGGTGTAAGGCCTCGATCATGGCGTACTGGATTGTGAAACGTGACAGAAGAGGAGAGTAGGGGAAGGTACACGCCAGAGGGAGAGAATCCAGGTGTACCTAGCCCAGTTTCGAAAGACATTGTCATGTGGCATGTGCGCTAGCGAGTGGCAGTAGGCCGCTGAGAGCATGGTGCTCCCGGTTTCGTTTGGCCCCCACGGATAGCGGGTATGGCCCAACCACCGGTCCGACAACAGAAAGTAGAGGAAGTTTCAGAACGACTAAGGCAGGGACGACAATTGTCCGGGATGACAATAGACAAAGGAAGGAGGAGTGTAGGGAAGGTGACCTGACGGACAGACTGACTGGCCAGATTTCAAAATGGAAAACAGCTAGGAAAGTGTAGGTGACATGCAGTACCTTGAACTGACATTAGAGGGCAGGGAGGAGTGTGAGCATAGGACTTGACATCAGCTTAGGGCTAAGAAACCGTTGGTCATGGGGGGCGGAGTTACAGGGAACCGGGAAAGCTATAAATTTGACAGGAGGGTTCCAGAAAGTTCCAGTCCCCAGGGGGAGCTCAAGTGACAAGGAGACTGTGACAGTTGCTGCACTGTGAGGAAAACCCAACCAGGGGGACTGAGGAGAGAGAAAGTCAGGGGGGTGGTCCTGACATAAAGTACCGCAGTATAGACGAGGCTCCGGGTGTAGGACACCGTATTTGGAATGACGTTTGACCAGTAAAATTACTGTTGGTGCACAGGCCTTCGGCAGCCACAGTGACGGAGCTGTCAGAAGCGTCGCAAAGTGTAAAGAGGGACGGTACGTATATATACGTCCCCGGAGAAAGTACGGTGTTATAATGTGTTCTGTAACCGGAGAGCTGTGAAGAGAAGTGAGGTGTGCGGTGAGGCCGTCTGACGGACGGCGAGAGAGAGAATAAACTTGGACCTGTTGCACCCGAAACTTGCCTCCAGCTTGTGTCTGTACGTCACTGCGTGGTATCCAAAGGGACCACCCCCCAGCCCGGCCCACGACTTTACACCTGGAGGAAACCCACACAAGGGGAGCACATGCAAACTCCTTGCAGATATAATTTAATTGTTTAATTGGAACATTTATTTTTAGATGTAAATTATGTGACTATTTCAGTAACATGGAAGTTTAGTCCATACAATTAAATCTAATATTATATAAAACAATTAGAAATATCTACTCCCTATAGATTAATTATTGAACATCAACAGTTTTCTCAATTGCCATAAAAATAACTTTGAAACTGGGACAAATTGGCGTCATGAGAGTCTGTTATATAATTAGATTTATACAGTTCTGTCTACAGAATGTGAAATATTTAGGCTGGTTATTGAAGAGCTAGAGTTTGTTCTGCCTCCTGGAGACTTGCGTTCACTTCGCTTAGAGGAGCATATTATAGACTTGATCCTGTCCCTAAGATTTGGACTGCCATTAATGAGTATGACAGATTGTACAGGAGCATAGCTATAAACAGTAACCAGGCACAAAGAGATCCAAGGACTATCCACTTTGAAGACGTCCATGATCAGCAAAGTTTCACAAACATAAAAACTGATATATAATAGAAGAAGGCAAGTGACAGTACGTGCTGCTGATACACTGGCCTCCAGACTCTGTACACTTATACCGCCAGAACTTTTTCTGAGATGTTGTACATGGCTACAGAGAGATTGTACAATAAGGACGTTAGCAATGGCCACCAAAATCAGAGGCATACAGCAGCCAATTATACTGGTAACCAGCAGATATTGACGACTCATTTCTGGGAGACTTAGTTGCATGGTGAAGTTTCCACTCATGTTTCCAGCTGAAATATCGAAATATTCCACTTTGTTAATGTTCCATGCGACTGGGACACTGATAACAATTGATAGTAACGTACAGAATAACAGCATCCAAGGGACTATTTGAGAGATGTTTTTCTTTAGACACATGAACAAGGTTTTCTCAAATGTAACAAGCATTATATAGTAGAAACCACAGAGGCAGAATGTAAACCAGAAACTGGAGAAGATTGTTAAGAGCAGAATAATGGAGAAGATGGTATAAACAAAGTGAGAGAAATAGAGATCACTCCAAAGAAAGAGTAAAGTGTCATTGGCCACCATAGTACATTGAAAGGCTATATTGATTAAACCTTGAGTGAAAAGTATCAGTTCTTTTGGATTAATGCTCCGAGCTTTAGCGCTTTCCAATCCATGGACTAAAATGATAAAGGAATTTGTGATAAAACCTATCACAGTGCTAATAGCCAAAGCAGAAATTGACACTATAACAAACGTAGGCAAAGTTTGGCCTTGATCAGATTCCGCACTTACTTCTCCTTCATCTTGCAACTTGAATATTTCAGATGTTTTCCTCAGCAAAACTCCCTGGGAAAACATTATAGAAGAACGTAAGACAAAAAGAATATTTTTGTAAAGGGATAGAAGATAGACAGCACTGACCAGACAATAAATTCCATCTGCTTTATTGTAGTAGGCATGAAAAGTGTACAGAGGCTGGGGAGGTGATGCAAGCAGCATGACAAACTGTCAAAAATTAATATAAAACTAAGTTTATGTTCACACTGGCGTATAATCCGGCAGATTATGCTAATGGCAATTCGGCTCAAAATCTGTCAAAGCTTGGGCGGAGTGTTTCTCACATGAGAGAATTGCAGCACAGGTGAGGAGAAGACGGAGAACTTAATTTCACCATCTCCTCCCTTGTCGCTATGAGCGTACACTGTATTGCAGTCAGATGACATCTGAGTACATTCTGAAGTTTCACATGCAGCCATAGACTTGTATTAGTGTATGTGATCTGATTATTGGAGGCACTCGCAGCATGCTGTGATTGTTTTTTCATGCTGAATCTGCATGAGAAAATAACTACAGATCTGCACTGCCCCATAGAATAACACTGGTCCGAGTGTTATCCAATAAAACATCGGAGGCACTGTGGACACTGTCTGGCCTGTGATCCAGAGCTGTCCGTCTTTTTAAACGTGTATAAAAGATCGGTCAGCCAGAGTTTTATGCACCACTATAAAGCCAGACGCTGCTGAACAGAAGAAGAAGGACACTGCTGAACAGTGTTCAGACAGATTCCAGAGTAACTGCTGCCTCATTATAGTGAATGGATCCCTCAGTGGTTTCACCTGAATCACGTCATTCGGAGATTTAGATGGAAACCCCAAAGTAAGTGCTCAGCGTAGAGAGCAGGATAAATGTGATCTAAAATGTTATGCAAAATGTTCCCAATAAAAGCTTCAACTCATATATATATAAAGAATTATGTACCTAATCAGGTCCATCATCTGTCAATTGAAATATAGGGTGCATCCACGTTACTGGTAGTACAAAGGCTCTGACAAAGAACTATGGCTCCTTCTGTAAGGCACATGTGGTGTCAACATGCTAACTGTACCTCTACTTCATTGAAAAGGTGTAGTTTGCAAAATAGAGTCACCTAAGGAAGGTTTCTGCTACTCTGGCACCTCATGGGGCTCTGCCAATGTAACATGGCACCTCAAACCATTTCAGCAAGAAAACAATTTGGGGCCAAAGCAACACTTTAGTGGAAAAATGGTAATTCAATTCTGTGAATTGCCTGAGGGTTAAAAATGCTCACTAAACCCCTAGATGAATTCCTCAAGTCAAGAGGTGTAACTTTCTAAATAGGGTACTTTTGGGGGTTTCTGCTGTTTTGGCATGTCAAGGCTCTTCAAATGTGTCATGGGATCATCAATCTGTTCCAGTCAAAATTGCACCCCAGAATTCAGTTGGCGCTCATTCCCTTCCAAGCCCTGCCATGTGCCCAAACAGCAGTTTTCCTCAACTACCAAGTTTCCCCCTTGGTAGTGAAGGGGTTAAAGCAATGTGGAAGGAAAAAATGAAAATTTTACTTTTTCCCACAAAAATGTTGCTTTAGCCACAAATATTTAATTTTCACAAGGATAACAGGAGAAAGTGGACTTTAAAATTTCTGTTAAAGTTTCGGCGCATGGTAGAGCTCAGAAGGGAAGGAGCGCCGTTTGACTTTTACAATGCAAAATTGGCTGGAATTCAGATCGGATGCCATGTCACGTTTGGAGAGCCCCTGATGTACCTAAACAGTGGAAACCCCCCACAAGTGACCCAATTTTGGAAACTAGACCCTATAAGGAACTTATCTAGTTATGTGGTGAGAACTTTGAACCCACAAGGGCTTCACAGAAGTTTATAACGTACAGCGGTACAATTAAGAAGTCATATTTTTTCCACAAAATAATCTTTTCACCCCCAATTTTTATTTTCCCAAGGGTAACAGGACCCTAAAAGTTATTGTGCAATTTGTCCTGAGTACTCTGATACCCCATGTGTGGGTGTAAACGACTATTTGGGCACATGGCAGAGCTCGGAAGGGAAGCATCGCCATTTGACTTTTTTGGCTGGAATTGAGATCAGACACCATGTCGAGTTTGGAAAGCCCCTGATGTACCAAAGCAGTGGAATCCCCCCACAAATGACACCATTTTGGAAACTAGACCCCCCAAGGAACTTATCTAGATATGTGGTGAGAACTTTGAACCCCCAAGTGCTTCACAGAAGTTTATAACGCCCAGGCATGAAAATAAAAAAATCATATTTTTTTTCCACAAAAATGATATTTTTGCCCCCAATTTTTTATTTTCCTAAGGGCAACAGGAGAAATAGGACCCCAAAAGTTGTTTTGCAAATTGTCCTGAGTAGGCTGATACCCCATATGAGGGGGTAAAACACTGTTTGGGTGCAAGGCAGAGCTTGGAAGGGAAGGAGCACCATTTGACTTTTTCAACGTAGAATTGGCTGGAATTGAGATCAGACGCCATGTTGCGTTTGGAGAGCACCTGATGTGCCTAAACAGTGGAAACCCCCCAATTATAACTCCAACCCTAACCTCAGCACACCCCTAACCCTAACCCTAGCCCTAACCCTAGCCCTAGCCCTAACCCTAATGGGAAAATGGAAATATATAAATTTTTTTAATTTTATTATTTTTCCCTAACTAAGGGGAAGATAACAGGGGTTTGATTTACTATTTATGGCGGTTTTTATTTTTGGCAGCTGTCACACGCTAAAAGACGCTTTTTATTGTAAAAATAGTTTTTGCATCACCACATATTGAGAGCTATAATTTTTCCATATTTTGACCCACCGAGTCATGTGAGATCTTATTATTTGCGGGACGAGTTGACGTTTTTATTGGTACCATGTTCGGGCATGTGACATTTTTTGGTCGCTTTTTATTTCGTTTTTTGGGACGCACAATTTACACAAACCAGCGTTTCATGAATTTCTTTTGGGGGGGTGCGTTTATGCCGTTCCGCGTGCGATAAAATTGATAAAGCGGTTTTCTTCTTCGGGTCAGTACGGTTGTAGCGATACCTCATTTATGTTTTTTTATGTTTTGGCGCTTTTATGCGATGAAAACAATTTTATATAAAAAATAATTATTTTTGCATCTCTTTATTCTGTGAACTATAACTTTTTTATTTTTTCGCTGATGATGCTGTATGATGGCTCATTTTTTGCGGGACAAGATGCTGTTTTCAGCGGTACCATGGATATTTATATGCATCTTTTTGATCGCGCGTTACTCCACTTTTTGTTCGGCCGTATGATAATAAATCATTATTTTTGCTTCATTTTTTATTTTTATTTTTTAAGAGGTTCGCTTAAGGGGTTAACTAATGGGACAGTTTTATAGGGCGGGTCGTTACGGACGCGGCGATACCAAATATGTGTATTTTTATTGTTTTTTTTTATTTCCAAAAAATGAATTTATTGGGGAATATTTTTTTTTTTAATTTATTTAGCGATTTTTTAAAATTATTTTTACACTTTTTTTTACTTTATTACAATGTCCCAGGGGGGACATAACTGTCATGTGACAGATTGCTGATCTGTCACATCACAGATCGCTGTGACAGATCAGCGATCTGTCACAGGCACTGCTGCAGGCTTCCTCATGCCTGCGCTCTGCGGGCAGTGAGGAAGCCAGCTTCCTGCAGGCCCCCCGGAGGTCCCCGCCGCCATATTGGATCCGGAGACCTGCAGGATTGGAGCCCCCCGCAGCAGCGCTGCACATTGCGCTGCCGTGGGGGGCTCAGGGAAGCACGGAGGAACCCCCTCCCTGCCGATGCTTCCCTTTAACCCCGGGACACGTGATCGTGTTTGATCGCGGAGTACAAGGGGTTAACGTGTCAGGGGCGGTCTGTTACCGCCCCTGACACATTGTGCCGGGTGTCAGCTATGATAATTAGCTGATAGCCGGCCGCGATAAGCGGCGCTCACCACGTGGGCGCCGCTTATCGCTATGACGTAATATTCCATCCATGGTAATTAGGGCCCAGGGCACATGGACGGAATATTACGTCCAATGAAGGAAAGGGGTTAATTCCTAATAGTAAAAATTATGTTTGAAAAATGATGCTGATATATAGTAGACATGTGGTAAATGTTTTTGTTATCTTCTTATATAACTATCTTGTTTATGGGCATATTAATTCAACGTTTGAAAAATGTTCAATCGTTTCATAAATAAACGCAAATCATATTGACTAAAATATACCATTAACATAAAGTACAATATGTCACAGAAAAACAAACTCAGAATCACTGGGATATGTTGAAGGGTTCCAGAGTTATTACCACATAAAGTGACCTGTGACTAGTTCAGTAGTGTCCACTTCTTGCTCTCATTTTATTCTTGCTGCTCTCCTGAGTATTCCACGTTTTTCTTTTTTTTTTCCAAGCCAGCCCTATGGTTCCAGAGATATGAGCAATATATGGGTTGCTCTTAGGGTAGTAATGTAAAGCAGTCCAAAGACATGCCCCGGAGAATCCTTTGGGCCAAGCATCCTTGTAAAAATTCACTCTAAATGAAGACGCTCATGTCTCTGGGACTGTACGACAGATTTAAATAAAAGAAAAAAAAACAGATTTCTCAGGGGAGCAGCAGGAATTAAATGACTTCTTTCAACTGGTGGCAGATCATCTTTAATGATAACATTTTTGGAGGAAAATTTATTACCTGCTGATACTGATATATTAATTGGATCATCATAATTACTAAGTGTGATGGTTTTTGTAGATCTCCAGCCAACGGCACATATATTTGTGAAAAGCTGGCCCCTAGAACATATCTTCTAGTATATTTGTTCCGGATGATGGAATCATGGAGTGGATGACTTGGTATCTCGTTCCAGATGACACTGAGCTGTAAATGTTCTGATTCTAGACTTGCAATGCACCAAATGGTGTCACAGACTGAAACTATCTGAAGAGATGTTGGATTCTCTCTATTTGTATAACTGCATTTAAAAGAAAAAAATAAATGTATTCATTTTAATATAAATAATTATCCTTTAAACTTGTATTTTACGACTATAAAGGAAAGACAGATCTTATACAGGGTCTGATGCATGACAGCACAGAATAATAAATATAAGGTATCACAATTTGGAAGCAGAAGAATATGCCTATTTTACATCTTAAAAACCCCCAAACATAGATGTCTGATTTAATCCTTTAATGACCTGTAACATACATTTTCATTAGAGCTCACTGGTGTATGGAGCATGCTCAGGGGTTACATAGACAGCATCTACCTGTATTAGTAGCAGCCGGAGCCAGCTCTAATAGCTGCTATCCATTTAAATGGTCTCCTTGTGGGGGCACTAATCAGTTAACATATGAATCTAATTCAGCAAGCCTTGTGCATCTCTTAATGTATTAGGCACATAGTACTCCAGCAAGGCCGTTCATTAAGACTGATGTACGCAACACCAAGTAGACTCCTATATGTTTTGCATTCAGGGCCGCCATCAGGGCATTACTACCCTGACTGGCAAATGGGGCCCGATCAGCAGAGGGGGCCCGCATCGGGCCCTGTCTCTTCTGCTCATTGGGCCCCAGCTGCAGGATTCTGCAGGTGCAGTAACTGAACCTGTGTCCGAGATGCAGGTTCAGTTACTCTATTGCCGCGCAGGCCTGTACCACAATAGTTAAAGCAGCCAGGCTGACAGCTGACGTCAGCGCGCACATCGCCGGCATATGATGTCATTGTCATCGCCGGTGAGTGCACGCTTGAAATGCCTGGAGGGATCATCATGGCAGGAGTGTGGCCAGGAAATAGAAAGGTTTTTTTAAAAATTTTATTGAAAGCAGCAAGCCACAATATGTTTCACTGTCAGGATGGAGACACATGGACCATTTGTCTCCATCTTGCCCAGGGCCGAATGGAGACATGAGGCAGAATGGAAAGAAGAGGCAGGAAGGGAGACATGTAGGCAGGATGGGAGACACAGGGCAGAATGGAGACACGGGTTCAGAATGGGAGAGACAGGGGCAGTATGGGAGTCATGGGGGCAGGATGGGAGACATGGGGGCAGGATGGGAGACACGTAGGTAGGATGGGAGACACGGAGGTAGGATGGGAGACACCGGGGCAGGATGGGAGACACATGGTGCAAGATGGATACACATGGTGCAGGATGGAGACAGATGAGGCAGGAATATGGGGCAGGATGGAGACAGATGGTGCAGGATCATGGGGCAGGATGGAGTCAGATGGGGCAGGATCATGGGGCAGGATGGAGACACATGGTGCAGGATCATGGGGCAGGATGGATACAATGAAGGCAGATGGGGCAGGATCATGGGACACATGGGGCAGGAGGATGGGACACCACATGGGGGCAGAATGGATACTCATGAGGGCAGGATGGGAGAACATATGGCTGGAGCCAGGAATGAGACACATGGGGGCCAGGATGGGAGATATTATTACCATAGAGGCTAATTAAGGTATATTATTACTACAGTGATGTATTCATTTTATTTTTTGAGGATACTATTTTAAATGGGGGAGGCGGTCCTGTTACTGTGCAGAAGGACACTGTCGCCTCTTTTTCTTCATCTGGTGTAGTTTAGAATTTGGGAAAAAAATAAGTAATGTGTTCTGCAAGTGGTGCTCTAGATAACTGTGTTATTTCCTGTAGAGACGAGCCCTGGCTGGAAGAAGTGACGGCGATCTGTGCTGGATGAAGATGAAAAGCGAAAATGAAGTACTTCACCTAGCGACGTCACTGGTGAGTCAGTGTGTTACCTCTACACTGACACTATACACTGTATACTACATACAGCGGTCCTGTGTACAATGTCACCAGTGATCACTGCATTACCTTTACACTATACACTATATACAGAGCTTCTGTGTATAATGTCACTGGTGATCACTATATTATCTGAACACCAACACTGCATACTAAGTACAGATCTCCTGTGGATAATGGCACTTATGGTGATATTAGTATTCAGTCAATATGTGGTGGTAATATGTGGTCTGGTCATGGTGTGGTGCTATTTGTTCCTTGTATGTGCCATTATTGGTCACCATTTGGTGGTAATATTTGGTCTGGACATGGTGTGGTGGTATTTGTCCTTTGTATGTGATATTATTCGGTCACTGTGGTGGTAATATGTGGTCTAGACATGGTGTCGTGGTATTTGTTCCTTGTATGTGCTATTATTTGGTCACTATGTGGTGGTAATATGTGGTCTGGTTATGGTGTGGTGGTATTTGTTCCTGGTATGTTGTATTATTGGTCACCATGTGGTGGTAATATATGATTTGGACATGATGCAGTGGTATTTGTCCCTTGTATGTGATATTATTCGGTCACTGTGGTGGTAATATGTGGGCTGGACATGGTGTGGTGGTATTTGATCCTTGTATGTGCTATTATTGGTCACTATCTGGTGGTAATGTGGTGTCTGGTCATGGTGCGGTGGTATTTGTCCCCTGTATGTGATATTATTGGTCATTTTAAAAATTGAAAAATAAAAATATACCTGAATTGTATTGGATATTTTAACAAATATTTAATAGGCTAGAGCAGAGTAGGGCCCGGCCAAAAGAGTCTACCTTGTTATAAAATTTTTGGCCAAAACCAGAGCTGCTGGCTATATGTGTGATCTGGTGATGGGAAGTGTTAATGTGTGATTATGAGAAGTGGAGTTTTTCCAAGAGAGAGTGATGGGACTGTGGAGAGTTCAAGTGGTGGAGGTGGGGCTAAGGTGAAGTCTGCGTGGAGTCTCAAGGGGGCCCCAAATATTTTGCACTATGGGGCCCTGCTTGCATTGCTCTAATCATGTTGACCTAGAGAATCATATTGTCATGCCATTTTTCCGCTCATTGAACTCAATGAAAAGAAAACAATGGTGGAATTGATGTTAAATTCATTACTTCACTGTACTTTTTATTTTTTTCCCCATTTTTAGTACATTATATAGTAAAATATATTATTTAATTATTTTACTTCTATAGCACCATCAAAATCCACAACGCTCTACAGACTTTTGCAACACTGCACCTTTTGGTGCTCACAATCCAAATTACCTATCGATATGTTTCTTGGAGTGTAGGAGTTAACTCACAGACACAAACATCAGGAGGTCAACACATCAGCAATACCATGCTATAAAATGAATGGTGTCATTCAAACCATCGTTCTACAAAAAAAGCCCAAATATGTTTATGTCGATGGAAAGATAAAAAAGTTTGGTAATTTGGAGTAGGGTAGGAGAAAAGGAAAGTGTAAAAACTAAAAATAATCAGGTACTTTAAGAGTTTGAGAGGACCTGTTACTTTCTATAAATATGTCATTTTTTTACTAGTCTAAATTGTCACTGTTCTCCTGAATCTGGTGATGTTGTCAATTTTTTTTTTTGCTCCTGTACCTCTTACTTTTTGTGCCATGCATATAAATCTAGTCTTCTTAGCCAACAGGGCATGATCCTTAAAGGGATTGTCCTGTAAAGACAAGATGGCCTTGGCTTTTTCCGGCAGCCTTATAGAATAGAGTGGCAGTCCATTTTCTAGGTCTACTATATAGTGAGCAACACACATTTTACGTAACTTCTCTGGCCAAACCAGAGCATGTCATAAACAGTACACTGCATGTATTACATGGTGCACGTCACCCTTTTCTTTGGTTTACCCTAAGCACTAAATGGAGAAGTTCCAAGGCCCAGAAACGGAACACTAAAAACTTTAACATTACTTAGGAAGTGCTCTCTTGATGCATGTTTCGGAAATTTTCTACATATCTAATTTCTAAAGTGTTGCAGAATTTGTTGGCGCTATAGAAATCAAATAATTGTTATTACTTTCTAATGTTGGTCTTCAAGTTCTAAGAATCCATATAGGACAATTTCAATAGGCAGCTCACCAATGATTCGGTGGATGTAGTGTAGACTGGATGTTTCCATTTGGGAATAGACTCTGAAGTATCAGCATTTCTTTGCAGTCGCTGCCATAACTGATGTCTGTTAAACCTTTATCTGTTAGATCTGGAAACTGCAATAAGACGAAAAGTAGGAAAAGTATCTGCTGTTCAAGGCCCTTGACAGATAGACATTGATAGCATCCAAATGTCATCCTGTTGACCACATTGACTCTTTGGCTTAGAGATAAATAATATATGAAAGCAACACACTGGATGGAAAAAAATATAAGAAAGAAAAATGATTCACATGAAGACAACTTAGGAACTGAAGCAATATAGATACATAGATGATAGATAGAAAGATAGATAGATGATAGATAGATAGATAGCTAGATAGCTAGATAGATAGATAGACAAAATCTTCATTTGTATTGATGAACACAAGTGCCCAAAAGTCCACAAAGCAATGTCTATGTTGGGCTGTGCTTTATATGTGCAGTGATCATTGAAGAATTAATATTTTCCATATCATACAAGCATGCTTTATTAGTTATTATGCTATCAATATTATGACACGTTTACTTACTCAGGATGAATGCTAGAAATCTTTTTTCTGTTACGACTGGGACATCTATAAAGTCGTGAAACGTAGTCCCTATATATAACTCTACCTCCCAATGTCCAGTCCAATTAGTCTGATGTTTCAGGTGGCATTCCATGTCAAATTATAACTTGTTCCTCATAAATTACCCCTTAGCCTGCAGAGTGGATGCATATAATTATTACAGATCTTTAGGGAATGTTCATTATGAGTATTCTCCAGGTATTCTACTTCAGACCTCAAGATTTACACATGGCCTTCTGAACTTTATGTTAAAACATTTTCAGTGTCATCTTAACCCCTTAAGGACCAAGTGTCACGTCGGACGCTATTCACACCACAGCGTCCGGCAGGCAGCAGTAGTTCCATCTCCGTCCACTATAGCCTCAGTGGCGCCAGCTTGATTTTACTCAGGTTATCAGGGGTTAATCTAGCTGGAGATCAGGTGGGATGTTTGGTCACGCCCACGGTCTTTAAATAGTCGTGCTGGCCTGTGGGCGTCGCCGATTATAGCTTGTGTTTTATGCCAAGTGGTTCCGGTCTGGAGAGGTGGTGTTGGAGAGAGAAATTCATATCTGGTGTCGTATGATCCGTTGTTACCTTTTCGGCTTCCTATATTTGTGCTTTGTTTTGCCCTGTTCACATTACAGTATTGTCCTGTGTGTATGCGGCGCGGTGCGGTTTAAGTTCTCCCTGTCTGTCATTACTGTGTGGGCTTTGGTGGTTTGACAACTCACTAGGTGGAGGGTGGAGGGTTCAGCTTAGGGCTGAGCAGGAGATAAGGAAAGGTTGGAGGCTCAGGCATTTGCAGCATTAGCAAAAACCCTGGGTTGAGGGTCAGACAGGGTTTTCCCTAGTTTGAGGGACTCCGCAGGGGCCCCGGGTATTTCAGCCTCCTTTGACCTAAGCCCCGCATAATATTATAATCGGCCCAACATTTTTCCATGGATTCCATGACTTCTATAAACCGCCAGTTGGCGGCGCTGTCCTTACAGGTCACCGAGTTGAAGGGGGCAGTTCAGCAGCAGGGCCTGGTTGTAGCTAATGTGCAAGCGGCTTCTGCTGGTGCAGGTGCAGAGCCAAAGATTCCGCTGCCTGAACGATTTTCTGGGGAACGCAGCAAATTTGTCCTCTTTCGGGAGGCCTGCAAGTTATACTTTCGCATGCGCCCGGTCTCCTCAGGTAATGAGGCTCAGCGGGTGGGTCTGGTGTTATCATTACTGAGTGGGGACCCCCAAGCATGGGCGTTTTCTTTACCAGCTGACTCTGCTACCTTTCATTCGGTTGAGAATGTTTTTTCAGCACTCGGGCTCATTTATGATGATCCCGACAGATTGGCTTTGGCGGAATCTAAAATCCGCGCCCTCCGTCAGGGGGAACGTATGGCGGAAGACTATTGTTCAGAATTTTGCCGTTGGGCAGTAGACACACAGTGGAACGACCCAGCGCTGCGGAATCAGTTTATTCATGGGGTTTCAGAAAGAGTTAAACAGGCCCTCCTGATGTATGAGACTCCTGCATCATTAGAGTCTGCCATGAGTTTGGTTATTCGTATTGATCGCCGTTTGTGGCAAGGCGCGCAGGAGACGCTGCCCCTGGGGGAAAGCAGGGGTGCAAATGTGGTTGCTGCAGGTGAGCCCACGGAACCTATGCAAATCGCTGGGGTATCACATGTGCAGCGTCGCGTTCCTGGGTTCAGGAAGCATGGAGCATGTTTTTACTGTGGTAAAAGAGATCATTATGTAAATGCTTGTCCTGTGCTACCAAAGAAAGTCGCACCGGCGGAAAACTGGTAAGCTCAGAGGGTATGGAGGAGGCCCAACTGAGCGTATGCATATCCTCCATGATGGTATCTCAATGTATGCTCCCTGCCAGGGTTATTATTGCGGGCAGAGAGCTACCCATATCAGTGTTTGTGGATAGCGGTTCCACCACCAATCTCATGGATGAGGAGTTTGCACGCATGGCAGGTTTTAAGATCGAAAAACTCCCTCATCCTATTCGCGTGGTTACCATTAATGCCGCTCCCCTCCCACAGGGGGAGATTATTGAGTTTGTAGCTGAGGTTAAACTCCACATTGGGGTCCTACATTCTGAGTGGGTTACATGTAGGGTACTCAATAATCTCCCAGCACAAATGGTCCTGGGTTTCCCATGGTTGTCCAAGCACAACCCGGTGATTGACTGGAGAACCCAGGATATAGTTCAGTGGAGCGGTTTCTGCCAGGAAAACTGCTTGGTCACATGTTTGTCCGCCGTGAAGTCCAGCCTTCCGGAGGCGTTGCTGGATTTTGCGGACATATTCTCTGAGAGGGGTTGCTCAGAACTACCTCCACATCGAGCCTATGACTGTGAGATTAGGTTAAAGCCCGGGGCTAAATTGCCAAAGGCGAGGATGTTTAGTATTTCTGGTCCGGAGAGACAAGATCTTAAAGACTATATCACGGAGAGTTTAAGTAAAGGGCACATCCGGCCTTCATCCTCACCTGTAGCAGCAGGGTTTTTCTTCATTAAGAAAAAAGACGGGGGGTTACGCCCGTGTCTGGATTTCCGGGAGTTAAACCAGATTACGGTCCGTGATCCCTACCCGATGCCTCTGATCCCTGATTTGTTCAACCAGGTGGCTGGTGTGAAGTGGTTTTCCAAACTTGACCTCAGGGGGGCGTACAACCTCATAAGGGTCCGTCAGGGGGATGAGTGGAAGATGGCATTTAATACCCCTGAGGGTCATTTTGAAAGCCTAGTTATGCCATTTGGGTTGACAACCGCGCCTGCTGTTTTCCAACATTTCATAAATGATGTATTCGCTCATGTGCTGGGGAAATTTGTGATTGTGTACCTGGATGATATCCTCATCTATTCGAGCGACCAGGACACTCATTTAGAGCATGTCAGGCAGGTGTTACAGTTGCTCCGTGAGAATAAGCTCTAAGCTAAGCTTGAAAAATGCGTATTTTTTGTTCAGGAGTTGCCTTTTTTGGGTTATATTGTATCCGCCGCAGGGTTTAAAATGGACACCGCGAAGGTGCAAGTGGTGCTGCGATGGGAACGGCCTGATAATCTAAAAGCGCTCCAGCGGTTCCTTGGGTTTGCCAACTATTATAGGAAGTTTATTAAGAATTTCTCTACTATCGCCAAACCGCTCACGGACATGACGAAAAAAGGTACCAATCTCGCTATCTGGTCTGATGATGCGGTGCGTGCATTTGAGCTTCTGAAAAACCGTTTTGCTTCAGCCCCCATTCTGGTGCAACCGGACGTATCTAAACCTTTTACGGTGGAGGTCGATGCGTCTGAGGTGGGAGTGGAGCAGTACTGTCACAGGGCTCGTCCTTGAGCAATATGCGTCCATGCGCCTACTTCTCCAAGAAGCTGTCGCCTGCAGAACGGAATTACGACATCGGCAACAAGGAGTTGTTGGCCATCAAATTGGCTTTTGAGGAATGGCGACACTTCCTGGAGGGGGCGGCCCACCAGGTCACGGTCATCACCGACCATAAAAACCTGCTCTATCTGGAGTCGGCCAAGCGTCTGTCTCCCAGGCAGGTTCGCAGGGCATTGTTTTTTACACGTTTTAACTTTCTGGTGACTTACCGTCCTGGGGCTAAAAACACCAAGGCGGATGCCTTGTCCAGGTGTTTTCCGGGGGGAGAACCTTGGGAAGATCCGGTACCCATCCTCCAGGAAGGTGTAGTGGTTTCGGCTCTCACGACTGAGGTAGAGGCGGAGATTGCCGAGGCCCAGGAGGAGGTACCGCCAGGACTTCCCGCTAATAAGTCAGTCGTACCCCTTCATCTTCATCTTAAAGTGTTGGGGGAACACCACGACTCTGTCCTGGCCGGTCATCCAGGGTTTAGGGGCACCTTGGAACTGGTATCGCGCCGCTTCTGGTGGCCAAAAATCCGGCAGGACGTGGTCTCGTACGTGACAGCTTGCATCACGTGCGCCAGGGCCAAGTCGCCCAGAACCCGTCCTGCTGGCACTCTACAGCCTCTGGGGATACCTAGTAGGCCATGGACAGAAATCTCAATGGACTTTATCACGGACTTGCCTGCCTCGGCGGGGAACACGGTCATCCTGGTGGTGGTTGATCGATTTTCGAAGATGGCGCATTTTGTGTCGCTGCCTTCCTTGCCCAACGCGAAGACGTTGGCTCAGGTCTTTGTGCAGGAGGTGGTCAGACTACACGGAGTTCCGTCGGACATAGTGTCTGATAGGGGGACCCAGTTTGTGGCAAAGTTTTGGAAAGCTTTTTGCTCACGATTGGGGATCAAGTTGTCTCATTCATCGGCGTTTTATCCGCAGTCAAATGGTCAAACTGAGCGCATGAACCAAAATCTGGAGCAGTATTTGCGATGTTTTGTGTCTGACAACCAAGAGGAGTGGTCGACGTTCCTTCCCTTGGCCGAGTTCGCATTAAATAATCACCGCCAAGAATCATCGGGAGAGTCTCCGTTCTTTTGTGTTTATGGGCACCATCCTCAATTTTGTACTTGCGTCAGGGGGGCTCTGGGGGCATCCCAGAGGAGGACCGATTAGGAGTTCAACTATCATCGGTCTGGAGGAGTGTGAAACAGCGATTGCTGAGCATGAGTGCAAGGTACAAATGTGTGGCTGACGCTAGACGCGTGCCAGGTCCGGACCTGTGTGTGGGTGATTGGGTGTGGTTAGCTACTAAAAACATAAAACTCAAAATTCCATTATTGAAATTGGGTCCAAGGTTTATTGGCCCTTTTAAGATTGCTGCCATCATTAACCTGGTTGCTTATCGGTTGGAACTTCCTGCGGTATACAAGATACACAACATGTTTCACAGGGCTTTATTGAAAAAGGTGGTAGGCTCTGTGGACACGACGCCGATGCCACCTCCAGTCATGGTAGATGGCGATTTAGAGTTTGAAGTCTCCAAGGTGGTGGACTCTCGAGTACTGCGCTGTTCTCTTCAGTATTTGGTACAATGGCGGGGGTATGGTCCGGAGGAGAGGTCTTGGGTACCAGCCTCGGACATACATGCGGATCGGCTGGTCAGTTCCTTTCACCGCCGTCATCCGGACAAGCCGGGTCCTATGAGTCTTGAGGGCCCTGGGGTCCCTCGTAGAAGATGGGGTACTGTCATGTCAGACGCTATTCACACCACAGTGTCCGGCAGGCAGCGGTAGTTCCATCTCCGTCCACTATAGCCTCAGTGGCGCCGGCTTGATTTTACTCAGGTTATCGGGGGTTAATCTAGCTGGAGATCAGGTGGGATGTTTGGTCATGCCCACGGTCTTTAAATAGTCGTGCTGGCCTGTGGGCGTCACCGATTATAGCTTGTGTTTTATGCCAAGTGGTTCCGGTCTGGAGAGGTGGTGTAGAAGAGAGAAATTCATATCTGGTGTCGTATGATCCATTGTTACCTTTTCGCCTTCCCATATTTGTGCTTTGTTTTGCCCTGTTCACATTACAGTATTGTCCTGTGTGTATGCGGCGCGGTGCGGTTTAAGTTCTCCCTGTCTGTCATTACTGTGTGGGCTTTGGTGGTTTGACAACTCACTGGGTGGAGGGTGGAGGGTTCAGCTTAGGGCTGAGCAGGAGATAAGGAAAGGTTGGAGGCTCAGGCATTTGCAGCATTAGCAAAAACCCTGGGTTGAGGGTCAGACAGGGTTTTCCCTAGTTTGAGGGACTCCGCAGGGGCCCCGGGTATTTCAGCCTCCTTTGACCTAAGCCCCGCATAACACCAAGCCACTTTGTAGGTTAATGACCAGGCCTTCATTTTGAAATCTGACCAGTGTCACTTTATGAGGTTATAACTCTGGAACGCTTCAATGGATCCCACTGATTATGAGAATGCTTTTTCGTGACATATTGTATTTTATGCTAGTGGTTAAATTTCTTCAAAATTTCTTGTGTTTATTTGTGAAAAAATGTAAATTTGGGAAAAATTTTGAAAATTTCACAATTTTTATGCCCCTTAACCCCTTAATGACAGCCAATACGTCTTAAAACTGACCTGAGATAAAAGAGAATATCATTTCCGTACAGGTGACAATCCAGGAGCTGTCGGCGGTACACTATAGCTGACAACTTGCTGTATCACCAACGATCAGTGTTGGCACCGTCCATACCTGTTTAACCCCATAGTTGCTGCTCTCAAAAGTGACTACATCAAATAAATGGTTACTAGATTATGGGGGCTTCCGCTTTAATCTAATTGACACACCGAGATCATGATTGTGTGGTCCTGATGTTTGCCATAGCAGTTCATGGCCAAATAGCAGCCTTAGGGTACCGTTACACTTAGCAATGCACCAGCGATCCCGACAACGATATGGATCGCTGGTGCGTCGCTAGTGAGCTGCCACACAGGCAGATCTCACCAGCGACATAGCAGCGGTCGGGGGTCGCTACTTACCTGTCAGACGCTGCGATCCTGACGTCTTCCCGCCTGTGTCCACGCGTCGCTCGTCGGCGCCACAAGAAGCCCAGCAGGAAGCGCCCGACGAGAAATGGTCCAGGACGTTCTCGCGCGACCAGCGATGAGCAGGGGGGAGCCGGTCGGAGGTAAGTATCAGAAATAGCGATATCGCTAGCAATATTGCTGCTACGTCACAAAATCAGTGATATTACAGCGATATTGCTAGCGATATCGCTATGTGTAACGGGGGCTTTAGAGTCTCCCGGATATAGTGGTCAGTTCAGAACTTAGCGACATTTAGGTGGTAAACAAACACTTTTTCATTCCTGGTACACCACTTTGCATTAATTCCTGAAAATCACCTGAAGGGTTAATAAACTATCTGACAGCAGTTTTCAATATATCAGGGGGATGCTGTTTTTAAAATGGCATTACGTTTGGGGTTTTCCAATATATAGGACCCCCAAAGTCACTTCAAACCTGGATAGGTCCCTCAAAAAATAATTTTTGTACATTTCCTTGAAAAAATGAAAAATTACTGCTACATTTTTAAACCTCCTAAAAGGCTAACAAAATAAATTAGCATTTTAAAGATGGTGCTGTTGTAAGGCAGACATGTCAGAAATGTTATTTATTAATGTTTTTGTGTGGTATGACTATCTGGATTAAAGGGATAATCATTCAAAGTTTGAAAATTGCAATTTTTTTACATTTTCGTCAAGTTTCTGATTTTTTTTATAAATAAACAAAAAACATATCAACCTAAATTTACCATTATCATAAATTATAATGTGGCACAAAAAAACAATCTCAAAATCATTGGGATTTGTTGAAGCGTTCCAGAGTTATCATCACATAAAGTGACATTGGTCAGAATTTAAAAAATAGGCCCAGTCACTAAGAGGTTAAATCAGAGCATTAGGTCACAGAAAATAGTTAATAAATAACATTTCCCTTATATCTACTTTACATCAGCACAATTTTTTAAACTTAATTTTTTTTTATAGGAAGTTATAAGAGTTAAAAGTTGACCATTGATTTCTCATTTTTACAGCAAAATTTACAAAACCATTTTTTTAGGGACCATCTAACATATGAAGTGACTTTAAAGGCCTATATTACAGAAAACACCCAAAAGTGACACCATTCTGAAAACTGCACCCCTTAAGGTGTTCAAAACCACATTCAAGAAGTAATGTGGAAGGAAAAAAATTAACATTTAACTTTTTTCACAAAATATAATTAAAATTTTAAATTCTAAATTTTCTTAACGGTATTAGGATAAAATGAACCATAATATTTGTTGTGCAATTTCTCCTGAGTACGCCGGTACCTCATGTATGGAGGAAGACCATGGGGGGGTGGGGTTAGAACAGTTAATAATTTAAGAAAGAATAGAGGTACAGAGAGATACATAAAGTGTATGTACAGTTAGGTCCATATATATTTGGACAGAGACAACATTTTTCTAATTTTGGTTCTAGACATTACCACAATGAATTTGAAACAAAACAAGTCAGATGCAGTTGAAGTTCAGACTTTCAACTTTCATTTCAGGGTATCCACATTCAAATTAGATGAAGGGTTTAGGAGTTTCAGCTCCTTTGTGCCACCCTGCTTTTAAAGGGACCAAAAGTAATTGGACAGATTAAATAATTGTAAATAAAATGTTCATTTCCAGTACTTGGTTGAAAACCCTTTGTTGGCAATGACTGCCTGAAGTTTTGAACTCATGGACATCACCAGACACTGTGTTTCCTCCTTTTTGATGCTCTGCCAGGCCTTCACTGAGGTGGTTTTCAGTTGCTGTTTGTTTGTGGGCCTTTCTGTCTGAAGTTTAGTCTTTAACAAGTGAAATGCATGCTCAATTGGGTTGAGATCAGGTGACTGACTTGGCCATTCAAGAATATTCCACTTCTTTGCTTTACTAAACTCCTGGGTTGCTTTGGCTATATGTTTTGGGTCATTGTCCATCTGTAGTATGAAATGATGACCAATCAGTTTGGCTGCATTTGGCTGGATCTGAACACACAGTATGGCTCTGAATACCTCAGAATTCATTCGGCTGCTTCTGTCCTGTGTCACATCATCAATAAACACTAGTGACCCAGTGCCACTGGCAGCCATGCATGCCCAAGCCATCACACTGCCTCCGCCATGTTTTACAGATGATGTGGTATGCTTTGGATCATGAGCTGTACCACACCTTTGCCATACTTTTCTCTTTCCATCATTTTGGTAGAGGTTGATCTTGGTTTCATCTGTTCAAAGAATGTTCTTCCAGAACTGTGCTGGCTTTTTTAGATGTTTTTTTAGCGAAGTCCAGTCTAGCCTTTTGATTCTTGATGCTTAGGAGTGGCTTGCACCGTGCAGTGAACTCTTTGTATTTACTTTCATGCAGTCTTCTCTTTATGGTAGATTTGGATATTGATACGCCTACCTCCTGGAGAGTGTTGTTCACTTGGTTGGCTGTTGTGAAGGGGTTTCTCTTCACCATGGAGATTATTCTGCGATCATCCACCATTGTTGTCTTCCGTGGGTGCCCAGGTCTTTTTGCATTGATGAGTTCACCAGTGCTTTCTTTCTTTCTCAGGATGTACAAAACTGTAGATTTTGCCACTCCTAATGTTAAAGCAATTTCTCGGATGGGTTTTTTCTGTTTTTTGCAGCTTAAGAATGGCTTGTTTTACCTGCATGGAGAGCTCCTTTGACCGCATGTTTCCTTCACAGCAAAACCTTCCAAATGCAAGCACCACACCTCAAATCAACATCAGGCCTTTTATCTGCTTAATTGAGAATGACATAACGAAGGGGTTGCCCACACCTGTCCATGAAATAGCCTTGGAGTCAATTGTTCAATTACTTTTGGTCCCTTTTAAAACAGGGTGGCACATGTTAAGGAGCTGAAACTCCTAAACCCTTCATCCAATTTGAATGTGGATACCCTCAAACGAAAGCTGAAAGTCTGAACTTCAACTGCATCTGAATTGTTTTGTTTCAAATTCATTTTGGTAATGTCTAGAACCAAAATTAGAAAACTGTTATCTCTGTCCAAATATATATGGACCTAACTATATACTAATGCCAGAAGCCTCGCCAACAAAATGGAGGAATTAGAATCAATTTTGTTGGAGCATAATTATGACATGGTGGGGATATCTGAGACATAGCTGGACGAGAGCCATGACTGGGCGGTTAATTTACAGGGCTATAGTCTGTTTAGAAATTACCGTACAAATAAGCGAGGGGGAGGAGTGTGTTTATATGTAAAATCATCCTTAAAACCCATCCTGCGTGATAATATATATGAATCTAATGAAAATGTAGAGTCCCTGTGGGTGGAGATAAGGTGAGGGGGAGAAAATAATAAATTACTGATAGGGGTTTGTTATAAGTCTCCAAAAATAATGGAAGCAACAGAAAATATCCTCATAAAGCAAATAGATGAAGCAGCGACTCAAGGAGAAGTAATTATTATGGGGGAGTTCAATTACCCTGAAATACATTGGGGAGCCGAAACCTGCAGTTCCAGCAAAGGTAATAGGTTTTTGACAACTATGGTTCAGGACCCAACAAGAGGGGAGGCACTGCTAGACCTAATATTAACCAACAGGCCAGACCGCATATCAAATATGTTGAGGGTCACTTGGGTAATAGTGATCACAAAATAATAAGTTTTCATGTATCCTTTAATAAGATGTGTAGTAGAGGGGTTAGAAGGACACTAAACTTCAGGAAAGCAAATTTCCAACGGATGAGAGATGATTATGGTGCAATTAATTGGGATGATATCCTGAGACATAAAAATACACAAAGAAAATGGGAGACGTTTATTAGAATCCTGAATAGGACCTGTGCACAATATATACCATATGTGAATAAACATGCGAGAAATAGGAGGAAATCACTATGGCTAAATAGAGCTGTAAGGGGTGCAATAAGAGATAAAAATAAAGCATTTAGAGAAGTAAAGCAAGTAGGTAGTGATGAGGCATTAACTAAATACAGAAGATTAAATAAATTCTGTAAAAAGCAAATCAAGATAGCTAAGATTGAGACAGAGACTCATTGCCAGAGAAAGTAAAAATAGTCCCAAAACATTCTTCAACTACATAAATAGTAAGAAACTAAAAAATGATAGTGTTGCCCCCCTTAAAAACTGTCTCGGTGAAATGGTGGATGGGGATGAGGAAAATGCCAATATGTTAAATGACTTTTTTTCAACAGTATTTACACAGGAAAATCCCATGACGTATAACATGATCAGTGATAACAAAAATTCACCATTAAATGTGACCTGCTTATCCCAGCAGGAAGTACGGCGGCGTCTAAAAATCACTAAAATTGACAAATCCCCTGGCCCGGATGGGATACACCCCCGAGTACTGCAGGAATTAAACACAGTCATAGATAGACCATTATTTTTAACCTTTAAAGATTCCATAATAGCAGGGTTTGTGCCACAGGACAGGCGTATAGCAAATGTGGTGCCAATATTCAAAAAGGGGACAAAAACTGAACTTGGAAATTATAGGCCAGTAAGGTTAACCTCAATTGTGGGTAAAATCCTGGAGGGTTTTCTAAGCGTTACTATACTGGAGTATCTGAAGGAGAATAACCTCATGACCCAATATCAACATGGGTTTACACGAGACCGTTCCTGTCAGACTAATCTGATAAGCTTTTATGAAGAGGTAAGTTCCGGACTGGACCAAGGGAATGCAGTGGACGTGGTGTACATGGACTTTTCAAAAGCTTTTGATACGTTGCCACACAAAAGGTTGATACATAAAATGAGAAGAATGGGGATAGGGGAAAATATGTGTAGGTGGGTTAAGAGCTGGCTCAGGGATAGGAAACAAAGGGTGGTTATTAATGGAGCACACTCGGACTGGGTCACGGTTAGCAGTGAGGTACCACAGGGGTCAGTATTGGGCCCGCTTCTTTTTTAACATATTTATTAATGATCTTGTAGGGGGTATAGAGAGTAGAATTTCCATATTTGCAGATGACACTAAACTCTGCAGGGTAATCAATACAGAGGACAATTTTATATTACAGGAGGATTTATGTAAACTAGAAGCTTGGGCTGATAAATGGCAATTGAGCTTTAATGGGGATAAATGTAAGGTCATGCACTTGGGTAGAACGAATAAGATGTATAATTATGTGCTTAATTGTAAAACACTGGGCAAAACTGTCACTGAAAAAGACCTGGGTGTATGGGTGGACGACAAACTCACATTTAGTGGCCAGTGTCAGGCAGCTGCTGCAAAGGCAAATAAAATAATGGATGCATTAAAAGAGGCATAGATGCTCATGAGGAGAACATAATTTTACCTCTATATAAGTCACTAGTGAGACCACACTTAGAATACTGTGTACAGTTCTGGCCTCCGGTATATAAGAAAGACATAGCTGAACTGGAGCGGGTGCAGAGAAGAGCAACCAAGGTTATTAGGTAACTGGGGGGTCTGCAATACCAAGATAGGTTATTACACTTGGGGTTATTTAGATTGGAAAATCGAAGGCTTAGTGGTGATCTTATTACAATGTATAAATATATGCGGGGACAGTACAAAGACCTTTCTAATGATCTTTTACTCTTAAGGCCCTTTTACATTTAGCGATGCACCAGCGATACGACCAGCGATACAACCCGGTCAGGATCGCTGGTGCATCGCTAAATGATCGCTAGTGAGCTTTCACACAGAAAGATCTCACAGCGATGCAGCAGCGACGCAGCGCACGATACTCACCTTTCACACACAGCGATCCAGACGTCCTCCCGCCCGCCTCCAGCGTCGCTCGTCGTCACAGCAGGAAGCCCCAGCAGGAAGCTGACAACGAGAAATGGAGCCAGACATTCTCGCGCGATCAGCGATGGACAGCGGGGGAGCTGGTCGGAGGTAAGTATCACACATAGCGATATCGCTAGCAATATCGCTATAACGTCACAAAACCGGTGACCCTTTAGCAATATTGCTAGCGATATCGCTATGTGTAAAACCCCCTTTAGACCTGTGACGGGGACAAGGGGGCACCCTCTACGTTTGGAGGCAAGAAGGTTTAAGCATACTCACAGACGCCGATTCTTTACTGTAAGAGCAGTGAGACTATGGAACTCTCTGCCATATGTTGTTGTAATGAGTGATTCCCTACTAAAATTTAAGAAGGGACTGGATGCCTTTCTTGAAAAGTATAATATAACAGGGTATGTACACTAGTTTCCTTAATATTGCGTTGATCCAGGGAGCTAGTCTGATTGCCGTATGTGGAGTCGGGAAGGAATTTTTCTCCCCAATGTGAAGTTTACTGTTTGCCACATGGGTTTTTTTTGCCTTCCTCTGGATCAACATGTTAGGGCAAGTTAGGATAGGATATGGGTTGAACTGGATGGACTTAAAGTCTTCCTTCAACCTTAACAACTATGTTACTATGTTACATGGCACGGCTCGGAAGGGAAGGAGCACCATTTGAGCTTTTGAAAGTAAAATTCCCTGGAATTGAGAGCGGACCCCATGTCGCGTTTGGAGAGCTAAAGATGTGCCTAAACAGTGGAAACTCCACACAATTGACCCCATTTTGGAAACTAGACCCTTCAAGGGATTTATTTAGATGTTTGTTGAACACCCTGAACCCCCAAGTGCTTCACATAAGTTTGTAACATAGAGCCATGAAAATTAAAAATCAATTTTTTCCCACAAAAATCTTCATTTATCACCAAATTTTTGATTTTAACAAAGGTAGCAGGAGAAAATGGACACCAGAAATTGTTGTGCAATTTCTCCTCAGTATGCAGATACCCCATGTGTGTAGGAAAACCACTGTTTGGGCGCACCGCAGGACCCGGAAGGGAAGGAGCAAGGTTTGACATAAAATTGGCTGGAATCGAGAGCGGACATCATGTGATGTGCGTGAACAGTGGAAACCCCATCAAGTGATACCATTTTGGAAACTAGACCCCTCAAGGAACTTATGTGTGGTGAGCATCTTGAACCACCAGGTGCTTTACAGAGCCACCAGGTGCTTTACAGAAGTTTCTGACAGAACTACCACAGAAGACAGTAGTTTCTTGAACCACCAGGTGCTTTACAGAACCACCAGGTGCTTTACAGAAGTTTTTGACAGAACTAAGAAAATTTAAAAAAATCACATTTTTCCTGCAAAATTTTTCTTTTAGCCTCAATTTTTTTTTATTTTCTCAAGGGTAATAGGAGAAATTGGACCACAAAAATTTGTTGTGCAAATTCTCCTGAGTGCACCAACACCCCATGTATGAGTAAAAACTACTTTTGTACCCTTTACCTTTAACATTATTTGTATATATTGTACATGCCATGTAAATGTCTATTTATTGTATCTGTTATATGTATTTAACATTGGACACTGTTATATAGATAAGGAAAGTGTAGCACCCTAGTTTGCCCACTAGATGGGGTTAGAGATGCTCAGCTTGTAAATAGTTAAAGTAGGAGGGGCTAACAGCTGTTAAGCCAGGGAGCATCTGGAATTTGAATCAGTTGTGTGGGAGCCCCCTGACAGGGCTGTTGCCTCTGTAACGTTAAAGTGAAGAGCCCAGTCATACAGAATTCAATGTTGCTGCTTGGCTTTGGCAGTGCTGCAGTGCTTACAGCTTGTGACTGATTTGCTCATTTCAGAGATGGAGGCTGAAGAGGGGGAAGTGCAGGAGCTGTGCACAGTGTGGGCAACCCTGATTGACCTAGGGCCCGCAATCCTTGGCATCGGGAGGACATGTTCCATCCTATGGTCTGACTGGGTCCTGGCTTCCACTATGTTAACCCAGTGTGCCGTCCGCGAGATGTACTGTCCCTGGCCACAAGCACTTATCCACGTGTCCGTGGATAGGTGTACTTTCCCAGTAACTGCATTGTTGAGGGCATGGGTAATGTTCTGGGACACGTGCTTGTGTAATGCCGGGACGGCACAGCGGAAGAAATAGTGGTGGCTGGAGACCGAGTACCTTGGGATGGCCGCTGCCATCATGTTGCGGAAAGCTTACGTCTCCATGAGCCTAAAAGGCAACATTTCGAGCGCAAGCAGATGATAAATATGGGAATTGAGTACTGTGGCCTGTGGGGCATTGGCTGCGTATTTCCGCTCCAATGACTTGGGTATGGACAACTGAAGGCTGCACTGGGACAAGGACGTGGGCATGCTTGATGATGGTGCTTTTTGACTGTGGGCAACAGCAGGTGCAGGGCAGGAGGCATCTTCGCATGCACCATGGACAGGGGATTGGCTTGCACGCACAACAGTGGAAGAAGCTGTGGTGTCACCAGCAGACACTGTTCCTGCAGCATGAGGTTGGGCCCACAAAGTCAGGTGCTTTGCTGCCATGTGCCTGATCATGCTGGTGGTGGTAAGGCTGGTAGTTTTGCTACCCCTGCTGATGCTAGCATGACAGGTGTTGCAAATGGCCTGTTTGGGGTTATCGACAGAGGGCTTCCTGAGTCTGGTTATTTTTTAAAGACTAACAGTTGGACTGGCAACTTCCATCATGTTGGTGTTACGGGGAACGGTTGCACGCCTTCAGTCTGCAGCCACCACACTGCTTCTTCCTGCCTGAAGTGGTGCAACGCCTACCTCCGCTTGTGTGCTGCTGTCCTCGCTCTGCATGTCCTCCTGCCAGGTTGGGTCTGTTACTGTATCATCCACCGCCTCATCTTCCACTTCCCCACCCTGGTCCTCCTCCTGACTTTCCGGCAATTGTGTCTCATCATCGTCCACCTCTTGTAACCGTGGCTGCTCAAATATTTGTGCATTGCTACATGGAATAACATCTTGCCCCTCTTCAAGTGAACCGGGCGAGAGGCACGAATCTCCAAATGGAAAACTGAACAGCTCTTCGGAGTGTCCGAGTGTGGGATCAGTTGTCTCAGGGCACTCAGCATGGTGGGAGGAAGGAGGATCAGGGTAAGGAATATGTGGTCCAGATTCACGGCTATTGTGACTTGACCGTGTGTAAGACAGGGTGCTGGTGGTGGTGGATGGATAAGTAACTGGAAGTATTATCCGCTATCCAACCAACAACCTTTTCACACTGCTCTGGCTTCAATAATGCTGTCATGCCGCGGTCCCCTAGGACTTTGGACACTAAGGTCCAGCGAGAAGATGTGGATGCTTTGGTGGCCCAATTTCAGCTTGCCCACGGCCTCGGCCTGCACCATCACCATCACGTCCACTTCCCCGTCCCTTGCTATGTGCCTTGCCTTTTGTAAACGGACTAGAATATTATACACGTTCACTACAAATGGCTGATTTGGGAGGTAACTTGTATTTGATACGTGTGCTGGAAAACCACACTTTTACCTATCTGGACTGTAGGTAAAAATGTGTTTTGCCTTATCAGATTTGTGTCAATAAGTACGTTAACAGACTGCAAAAAAATACAATATGTAGGCCTAAAATGAACAAATTTTTGGCACTGATAAATGAGGACTGTTAGGGAGATACCACATCGACAAATGTGTGGCCTGTTTTTTTTTGCTTTTTAGGCTCAATAGTGCTGTATATAAATACAGTGACACACAGGACAAAAGAGGAAAACTGGCCTAAACTGGCCAAACTTTGAGCACGCACAGATATGAGCTGGAATGGAGATACCACACCGATAAATGTGTGGCCTGTATTTTTTTTATTTTTTGGCTAAATAGTGCTGTATGTAAGTACAGTGACACACAGGATAAAAAATGAAAACCGGCCTAAACTGGCCAAACTTTGAGCACGCACAGATATGAGCTGGCATGGAGCTACCACACCAACAAATGCGTGGCCTTTTTTTTTTTTTTTTTTTGGCTAAATAGTGCTGTATATAAGTACAGTGACAGACAGCAAAACAAAATTGAATTTAGGGCTAAAAAGACCAACATTTTTAGCAGACGGATAGATGAGGCATGTCCCAGATATACCGCACTGTAAAATGTGTGGCTTTTTGTTGGGGGTGGGGGGAGGTTCAGCAAAATAATGTCAAGAAATTGTGTAAGACACTCAAAAAAAAAAAATCTACTCAACCGTACCACAAACAAATTAAATATTTCTATGCGCAATCAAAAGTGATTTTTGGGACCCCTTTAAAATTGCAGGATTTTCACCCTGTGCTAGGAAACAGATCTGGCTGTATTGTGCACTGTCAAAAAGCAAATGGAGAAGAAAGTAGGGCTCTGGATTGCTTTGAAATAAAAAAAGCTCTATTATCCCTGGCCAAAAAATTTTTCCAAGCCAACTACACCTGGGGCTAGGTATATACGGTCAATATATCCTACAGGTAGCAGCAGCAGCACAAGAACACATGAAGGGAATGGACCCTCTTGATGTATGCAATTGGGTCGCCCTCCCAGGGCCGTGGGGTACTCGGTACCGGGCCGGTGTCAGTGGGATGTGTCACAGCAGCGGTGACCCGGTCCATGGCCCTGGGCACCCAAGTAATGGGGGAATTGAAATGGTGGAATGTAGTTGATTAAATGAATAGTTCGTGACGCCACCTGTGGTATTCGGCAAGTGAGATGTTAAGCCGACGCTGCATGCAGATCCTCTGGGACTGGTGGTGTGTTGCAGCCAAGATGGTGAAGCCCCCACAGGTGGAGCTGTAGTCCCAGGGCAGTGTAGATGTAGGGGTAGAGGAGAGGCACAGGTGGTGTAGAAGCTGGTACTCAGATGTAGTGGTACAGGGTGTGTTAGCGCAGGAATAATTGGAGGACACCAGAGCATGCAGTTCCAAAGCTTTACTCACAGTCTCTAGTACACACAGGTGCCTGCCTCCGTGCTGTGTCCTCCGGGTCAGGACCCAGTCAACCTCCAGGTCAGATGGAACGCTCCCTTCCAACACGCCGCCAACATGTGCCTTTCTGAACGTCTCCTCTTATAGCGCCTTTGGTGTGAAGTACTCCTAGTACTGAGTTCCTCCTGACAGATGTTCCCAAGAACAATACTTGTACGGCAGACAGCTGTAGCCTGCTTCGGGAACTCCTTACTCCTGAGTCCCGGCTCACTATCCAAGTTGCTGTTGTACCCCAAGTCTTAGATGGGAGTAGTGCATTTACAGGTCACTACTCCACCGGTGTCTGCTGTAGGACCATTAATATCCATACAACCTCGGGGACCGGGCCCCGGCCTTGCGCTTAGAACTTCTAGGCAGGGTTCTCTTCTAACCCACATCCTCTGTTCCCTTTTACTCCTACGTTCCGTACTAGTCTTTCCTTCCCATGGAAGATCAGGTTTCTGTTCAATGTCGTTCTCTTTCTTTCCTTTTCCGTGCCAGCAGACCCAGGTCACTGAGATCTGCTGCAGCACCTCCTTCCTCCATATCTCTCCCAGGGATCTTCTCTCCTCACTCTCCTCCACTCAACTCAGCTGTAACTCAACTCCTAAACCTTCCCGCTCTTTTATGTATTCTAACTCCACCCACCTCCCAGCACGTTTCGTGTTCCAAGCAGGGAGCCACCAAAGGTGCTCTGCTATACTCCAAGCAGGGAGCCGCAATGTGGCTTTGCTGAACTACTGTGCTGTGTGGGATGCAAGTGTTGGAGCGTGGTCAGGAGCCTCCAACCTACCTGGATGGTGGGGTACCACACCTCAGGAGGAGGTGCAGTACCTCTGTGGCAACTGAATCCTCAGGGGCGCCACACTATGATATGTATATACACACATACAGTGCCTTCAGGCCTTGCACTGATATGTATAGAGCAACGTACACTACCCTGCCTACCTAACACTAGAACCTATATACTCCAGAATTAGTCCTTAGAAGGACTGTTGGTTTAGCTGGATTTGAGTAGTTTAAGATGGTAGAACCCCACACTGACTATTAAATCCCCAAATCTGACCCTATCTCAGCAGCAGTTCTCCCTACACTATCTAAATCCGGAGCTGAATGCGCCGAGCAGGGCAGCATCCGGTATCGTATACCCCTGATGATGCTGTGCGGCTAGCCAATCACTTCATGACCACAACAAAGATGGCTGCGGCATTTCATTGCCTGGCAGACAATCCCTGCATCGTGATTAGGTCTCTAAAGTCTGCCAAAAAAGCTGGGTGGAGACCAGAGTTCCCGACGACTAATCCCGGAAATGCTCGGTGATCGCCAAGTACACTGAGTACCATGATACTCGGGCGAGTAACGAGTAGTGGCGAGCACGTTCGCTCATCACTAGTGAGGAGCAAATAAATGTGGAGGAGAGAAGGAGGTCTTGGAAGGACTGGAGATTACATGAGGGAAGATATTAGGAGATTAGTTCAGAGATATATGGAGGAGACAGGTTATAGATGGCCTTGTAGGTCAGTATTAGTAGGAAGAATACTTGGATGGTAATCCAAATTTGTGAAGAATGGTGTTTGCTTGGTTGAAGCATTTTGAAAACTGCTGTATGAAAATTCTCCCATAGGAAGTAAAACAACCCAGTCACCTTGAAAATGGCAAATATCTGAGATGATGCTCTAAGGTTTAGTCTGTGCTTTCAGTCTGACCATTAGATTGGGGATAGAGCGCAGATGATACGCTGACATAAATGTCCCATGCTGTGCAAAAATTCTTCCAGAAAATTCTTTCACAATGTATATTGTGCTCCATGATCAGAGACAACTTTGTCTTGAACTTCATGAATATGAAATACATGTTGATCAGCAGTTTCTTTAGCTGAAGGCAAACCAGTGCAGGCAACAAAATGCATTGCTTTGGTGAGTCAGTCAACCACTACTAGGATGGAACATTTCTTGTTTGAAACTGGTAGTTCAAAAATTAAGTGTATAGATATAGAACCCCAAGGACGAGATGGACTTGTCAGAGGCTGCAATAATCCCATTTGTGATGTTCGGGGAGTTTTATATATGGCACAGGTGCTACAGGAAGCTACCAAAAGGTATCCTGCTAACTTGGAGTCATGAATCAGTTTTAATACACTTAATTTCATAGTTTCTGGAACATAGATGAAGCGATTACAGTTTATACTTTATTTCCAAAATTTAGAGATATATCATCTGGTGGATGCAGAAGAATTAGGTCTGTCTCGTATGCTTCCCGTATATCTTCAAGCTAGTCTTTGTTATGGATCATTCTCAGGAAGTTGGGATCAGGCAGAATAATTGTTGGTAGTGCTGTTGGAGAAGAATCTTTGGAAAACATCCCAAATAAAGCATCAGCCTTATCATTACGAGAGCCAGGTCTGTAAGAGATAAAAAAAAAATTGAATCACTTAAGAAAAAGACTCCTTTGAGCTTAGTGGACAAACTTTTGGCAGATCTAACAAATTCAAGGTAATGATGGACAGTTAAAACAACAATTTGTTGAGCTGCTCCTTCTAGATGATGTCTCCATTCCTAGCAAGCAGCAATGATAGCTAAAAGCGCTTTGTTCCCCACATCATAATTCTTTTGTGACTGTAATGAAAGTAAGATATGTCTTCTCCGGAACATTCCAGAATCTTCCATTCTCTACCCACAGAGGAGACTTTTCGCCTGTCAGCCCCTGCGACCCCCCTTCTTCACCCATGGCTCACACACTGTGCAGCTCTGTGTAATCTGAGATCCCAGTGAGGATTCCCCCTTCTCCCTACTCAGCTCACACAAAAAAACAAGTCTAACCTGAATTCCCAGTGTGAGCTCCTTCCTGCCTCACTGCAGGGGGTCCCTTTGTCTCTGAAACATGTGCAGCTTCTCATTGACAGTAATGGGGATTTAATCATTTGGTCATAAAATGCCTGTGCATTTATGGTAAAACCACGAAAATTACATTTCTGCAAAATGTGTCGACCCAGCGTCCTAGCCTATGTTTTTCACGGTTCCAGCGCCGACAGAATCCAAGAAATGGATTTCTCCTAAACGGTGTGACATAATTACTGCATGTTTGGTCTTGAATTATTGCCTTTGACAGGCCAGAAAAGATGATACTATGTGCGTGTTTATACGAAGTACCCTCTGCGAGATATAGTTATTATAAGTTTGGTAGTCGGATTCTAACTCCAAGAGCAAGGGGAAGGACCATCACCAGACAGCCCCTTTTATGGTGTCATTACCCTGAACTATAGAGTACACTCACTCAGTTGGGAAGTAATTCGAGCTGGAGATTCCATGCCAAAAGAAACTCAGAGTGGAGACGTTTGGCTCTGCCTTCTCCCCACATGGTTAGCCTAAGACCATCTAAGCACATGTAAGTGTTAATTTCTGTTTTTTAAACCTGTTTATTTTATATTTGTAATGTACATATCTAATGTCTCAATTTTTAAAATCTTTTATCTCTGTAATCACTGCCCATCTTTTGGGAATAAATTATAACTTTATTAGTCTGTCTTAGAGTTGAGCGAAATGGATCGGTCAAATTCAAAAGTCCCCGACTTTTGTTAAAGTCGAGTTTCACCGTTCGAAACCCGACCATAGCGTGAGTTTGACCATGCGCTCGGCGACCCGAGCGCCAAAGTCGCGTTTCCCATAATGCTTTCAGGCGCCTTTTTTCTGCCAATGAGCAAGGACGCACACTGTAGGCAAGGCTACCTTTTCTGGGAGTAGGTAAACCGCTTTTAAAGCCAGAGCATCAGGAACTGGTTTTGGCTTACATTGCCGAAACAGCCTCCAGCTCTATTGCGTCCTCTTCTGAAGTTTCAAAAAATGCAAGCACTGAGTCGTCAGTGCAGGCTTCTGGTCAGTAACAACCCCTTTCCTTGTGTCCTTCACCACCACCAAAAGTGAAGGATGTGGCAGGCCACACTTCAGATTACTCCATGGAGCTCTTTTCACATACCATGCCTGGATTATCAAGACAAATCCTGAATTCCCCAGTCCAACATGAATCTGACATGGAGTGCACTGATGCACAGCCACTGCTTGGTGATTCTGCTGGTGCATTCACCCACAGCACTACATTTCTCTCGCACTTTACAGAGCCAGAATCTGACCCTGATGAAACTCAGATTCCCCTTCCCGCATACTATACCACCTTACACGTTGACACAGAGGAAGGTGCAGATGAAAGTGTCGGTTCCCTGAGTAGGTGGGGGGGCATACTCGTGGGCGACAGCACTGTCACAGGGCCCCTCATAGTACAATAAAGTGTCTCTGACGGTGGGGAGGCCCACTCGCCGTCAGACACACCGTCGTACTATGAGGGGCCCTGTGCCAGAGCCGTCACCCACGGGTGGGCCCCCCTGCTTGCTCAGGGCCACAGCACTTGCAATACTTACCACTCTCTGCTCCACCACCGTGATGTCTTCCACGTTTCCTGACAGTGACATTCAGGTCAGAGATCGCAATGACATCACGTCTGTATGCCCTCTGCCTAAACAGTCCAAGTGCAGAGAGCTGGAAGATGGCGACGCTGAGGAGTCCAGAGTAGAGCAATGCCCAGCGAGGAGAGGTATTTTTATAAAGGTTGGGAGCAATTTTTGGGGAGCACTATACACTGGAGAATGATATATGGGGCCCATTATATATGGAGCATTGTGTGGGCCCATAGGACACTGGAACATCATTCATGGGGCCCATCATATACTGGGGCATTCTAAATGGGGCAGATCAGACACTGGAGCAGCATCTATGGGGCCCATTATACAATGGAGCATTCCAAATGGTGGACATCATACACTGGAGTAGCATTTACGGGGCCCATTATACACTGGAGCATTAGAAATGGGGACCATTATATATGGAGCATTATTTGAGCCCATAGGACACTGGAACATCATTCATGGGGCCCATCATATACTGGAGCATTCTAAATGGGGCAGATCAGACACTGGAGCAGCATCTATTGGGGCAGATTATATATGGAGCATTATTTGGGCCCATAAGACACTGGCGCATTATCCATGAGGCCCATCATATACTGAAGCATTTCAAATGGAGGACATCAGACACTAGAGCAGCATTTATGGGGCCCATTATACACTGGAGCATTAGAAATGGTGCCCGTTATATATGGAGCATTATTTGGACCCATAAGACACTGGAGCATCATCCATGGGGTCCATCATATACTGGAGTATTCTAAATGGGGCAGGTTATATATGGAGCATTAATTGGGCCCATCATACACTGGAGCATCATCCATGAGTCCCATCATATACTGGAGCATTCCAAATGGTGGACATCAGACACTGGAGCAGTATTTATGGGGCACATTATACACTGGAGCATTAGAAATAGGGCCCATTATATATGGAGCATTATTTGGCCCATAAGACACTGGAGCATCATCCATGGGGACTAACATATCCTGTAGCATTATGTGGAGCTCATCATATACTGTATGGAACATTATATGGGACCAATTATTCTGTATGGAGAAATATGTGGGGCTCATTATTCTGTATGGCGCACTATGTGGTGGCCATAATGCTGTGTGGAGTAATATACTGTCCATTTTTGGAGCTATTGTAGAATTTAAATCAGATATCAGTCATGTCATGTAAGAAGTGAAATATTTTTCATTGTACTGTACCAAGATTTCTCTGCCGTATCGAAGCATCATGAATTGTGGTATGTGTATTACGCGCCCCGATGCTCACCTGGGGTCCCCCTCCTCCCGGCGCGTCCCTCCTTCATCCTCGCGCCGTGCCCTGTCTGGCTTTGCAGGGTCACGGCGCGTCAGAGGCACGCACATGCGCACTCGCTCGTTTCTCACCGCGGGGCATCCTGGGAGCACGTGACCCGGTGGCTCCGCCCCCAACATGGCGGCGCCCACCGGGTATTTCTGTCTGGCGTCTGGAATGGTAAGACGCCTGTTTGTCTTCCTCTGTGGCGCTTAGCGTTCCTGCGCAGCGTCGCACCCGACTCTCAGGTCCCCCCTCTCTCTGGTCTGCGCTCTGCTCTCCGCTCCATAGCCCCGACTGGACTCCCGCTCAGCCCCCTCTGCTGCCTCCGTGCCTGTACCTCGCCTGGTCCTTCTCTGCTCCTGTCACCGGTGGTTCCTTAGCTAGGGTTCCGTCCTCACCCCTAGGTCAGTCCCCCCTAACCTTTCTTCCTTCTTTCTTCCAGCGTTCCTGCTCTGGCTCCATCCTGATCGGTCCTGGTTCCCTACGTTCTGTCTCCCTCCTGCTCCGGGCCTACTCTAGTCAGTATCCTTTGGCCTTTCCCTCTGTACACTCCCTGGGTCGTCCCTTTGGTTCCGGCTGTCGTGGTCTCACCCCCCTTGGGCCTGCCCCTAACACTCCCTGTATAGGGGGTGGTCATCACCTGGGCCGCTCGCCCTCGGGGGCTCTGGAGCCACGACCCAGAGGGTCCACTCTCCGGTTCCTACTAGAATCGTAACAATGTGTTAAAGGGGCCCACTGACACTCTTTCGCCTGGGGCACACGAAAACCTGGAGCCAGCCCTACCCCCCCACAACTTTAGCCAAATAACCCCCAGTTTTCAATGCATAACTATTATTATGAAGTAAATTAAGGTTGACAAGCTTAAGTAATAAGAATTGATGTTGTTGGCATTGAAATGGGCACTGTAGGTGTGTTTACTGTCCTCCACTCCCTGTCGACTTTGCTTCCCCATTGACTTGCATTGGGTTTCGTGTTTCAGTCAGACACCCGACTTTTCCCTATAGTCGGCCGATTTTGTTTGACTCGAATTTTGAGAAAGTCTGGTTTCATGAAACCCGACTCGACCGTAAAAAAGGCAAAGTCGCTCATCTCTAGTCTGTCTTCATGCTCTAAGAGGAATTTACGTGCCTTTAAGATAATTACACTACTGAATTGGGTTGGCTTCGAACCCCTCTATTAAGTTTATAAATTAATAAGGGAAATCTGGAGCTGGTGGCAGTGAAGTGTGGTCTGGGTCCCAGGTACTGCTGAGTGTGACAGAAAGGGATTTTATAAGCTAATTGGGTGGCTGCGGCCAGAGCATTTTATAATTCCCTCACTGTAGCGTGGCGGGTGGCCAGACCTCATTGAAGCAGATGGCCGACAACCAATTATCCCAGGTGTAGTTCCCTGACTGACCTGAGGGTAAAGGGGCGCTAGAGAGCTTCGTGTTCCAAAGTGGAACTGAAAAGTTTTGTGAAGTATTGTGGGCAGTGGTGGGACAACCAAAATAAACCCTCCTGCGGTAAATTGTTAGGGCAAGACTAGCTTGCTGTTTTTTTATCACATGGTGCCAGTGGTGGGATAACTGAGATAAGCCCCCCTGTGCCTGTGATAGCCGTGTGTTGGCACGTCCCTCCGTCTGTGACATACCGGTGTCAGCGGTGGGATCGTGACAGTGACACAGTCAAGGTCCGTGAGAAATAGGCACAAGGATGTAGCAAATCTTTTGTTCCTGTTCTTTGTGATAGAATGGCCCCAGCTGCACTGTCTTCTACAATAAAGGCATGTTCAGGATTGGGATGCATCAGTATAGGACTAGAGCTGTATTGAACTTCGTTTTCAGGCAAGAAAAACATCTTGTGCTTGAGGAGACTAAATAAAAGATAAGCCTTTTGTTAGGCGTCGAGCTCCCGCCACTGCACAGGGGGAACTTCAAGCCATGTCCACTGCGGTCTCCCATTCTTCAGCCACAGAGGTTCCTGCTCAGCAGAGATGTCAATCCCAGCTTCTTGCTCAGGCTAATGCTATGCATCTGGTTGCTGCTGTTGTACCAGGTTCAGCTTTAGCATCCAGCATTAGTCAGCGGTGAGCAGACACTCCTGGGACTAAGTCCTGCTTTTCTCCATCTAAGCATGCCTGTGATACGACCGCTCATTGATGATCAGAGGTCACATGCTCAGGTCCTCAAGCAGCTCGGATTTGGCCATCAACAAGGTCCTGGAAGGCTGCGGTTATAAAAGGATCGCACGGTCGCACGGCCGTGCGCTAGTATAGACCATGTGGAGTGAGTGTTGCATGCATGTATGAATGTCTCTGGTGAATGACTCATTATGAAACCCCCTACCCATGGTACTTCGCTACTACATACTGGGTGGTGCTTAACCCACGTGTGTCCAGTGCGATACCGCCATCTAGTGTCCGCCATTACCGAGCAGCTGTTAACATCTCTGCACAGTGGATCCAGGGCTGCGAACGCACCTTATTACCATCTTTATATTATTTGGTGCGTTCCGCCAGCCCTGACACCTTTTTGTGTTAATTCGGTGATAGGTGAAATTATACCTGAAAAAGTCTTAATGAAACTTCTGTAAAAATCAGCAAACCTTTGGATCTCTTTCACATTTTTAAGGGTTGGCCACTCAATGATAGCGTTGAAACGTCCTCACCTGAGGGTCAGTAAAATATCCACTTTTTTCACATTTAATTTGGAGTGCTGCCTATTTTTATATATATATATTTCATAGAGTTCTACATAGCAGAATAGCCGCTAAATCAATTGCCGGCTTCTGTAAAATCAATGCAAAACCCGACGTGAAATGACACATGGTTTACATACAGTTAACCATTTCATTTATTTTTTATATGTCTGACTAATAATTGGATGAGGGTATGTGTGCAAAATTTGGGACATGTAGGTGTTAAATTAAGGAGTTAATTCACTGAAAAAAATTGTGTTGGCTCCCGCAGCAATTTCTCAGCAAGAGAGGTAAAGCCAGTGAGTAAGGGCAGATTTTAATAGCCTTGAGAGGGACCCGGCTACAAAAATCTGCCCCCAGACTCCCCAGAAACGCCTTTTCTGGCACTTATCCTCTCTCATCTCACTCCCGTGTAGCGGTGGGATATGGGGTAATATTAATGGGTTAATGTCACCTTGCTATTCGAAGGTGGAATTAAGCTGGATTAATAACGGAGAGGTGTTAATAAGACACCTATCCATTATTAACCCTAGACTATTAAACACACACAGACCTTAGTTAAAAATTATTTTAATGAAACAAAGAAAACAAGTTTTTGACCGTATTTATTCCTCTGCTAATCCATAAATAAACCATGGACCTGTAACAAAAATAAAACAAAAAAGCAATAATATCCTTACCTCTCCGCTGGTCAGTCAGGTTCCCCGCTGCAATCCATCAGAAGGGGTTAAGTGGTTTATAACGGGACAGGTGCTAATGCTTTATGGATTTTACAGAAGTCGGCAATTGATTTAGCGGCTATTCTAATATGTAGAACTCTATGAAATATATATATGTCTCAATGACCTGTATATATATATATATATATATATATATATATATATAATCAGAACACATGACACATGCACAAAAAAAAAAAATGAACAGGTCAGGAAGACCCTGTTCACACCACCCAAAAATGAAGACACAGAAAGAACACACTATGACAAACGTGCATAAATACTCTGTTGTAAAATATATTTAATTTTTTTGTGCATGTGTTATGTGTTCTGAATCTATTGATTTCTTGCTTATGCAAGCTTTGGGAGATCCCCGCCTCTCTCTTTTGGGACATGCACATAAAAAGCCATTTTGCCCAGCGAGCCCAAACCGGGCAGCACCTTTCTGAACCCTGCTCATTAAGGTATTGTTCACATGATCAGGTTTTAAATATATTAGATAGGACTGCTCCGAGAAGGGTATACCGTGATGTGGTAGAGTGGCTTAGCGTACATTGTTTTGCAAAAAAAACATATCAACTAAATACCCTGGTTTTGTTGACATCTTTTACTAGCACTTGCTGCTTACTGTCGCATATATTTTACAACAGAGTATTTATGCACGTTTGTCATACTGTGTGTTTTATCTGTGTCTTATATATATATGTATGTATTCTATGTGTCTATGTGTCTATACATATTCTTTCGTTTGTGTTTTAACCTGTCATTGGGCTCCATTATATGTCCATTTTGCAAGCCGCCGACAAAATCTCGCCAGACGGATGTCAAACGGACACTCAGATGAGAGAAAATCACATCCTCGCATTCCAATTGGATGACAGACGGATCACTGTTCAGGAAACATTAGTGCGATTGTGGTTCATCAAAAACGGACCGATTTTTTAGACGTTGTGTGTGACTCCAGCCTAAAGAGTATTGCTGCTCTAGGCAATAGATCAATTGGACAATCATACGGCCGATGAGGAGGGAGTTTTTCAGCACTTTTCTTGTCATATACATCAGCAAAATCCTTATATATAGGTGGTAGATTAGAAGATTGTTCAGGATCCTCTACAACCTCTTCATCTGGCAAAGCCTGTGGGGAATGGACAGCAGAAGGAAAAGACACTTTTTTGGTCTCCCAATTGATTGTGGGATTTTTGAGTCTCTAGCCAGGGCTACTCCATGATTAATGGAAAATGTGGAGATGACATTAATAAGAAGGATCAAACCTCATGGTGATTAGGTGCCATAAATATCTTTAAGGGTTCAGTCCCTTGATTCACTGGTCCTGAATTTAGTGGCGATCCATCAACAGTTTCCATAGTAATAATGATAATAATACTAATAATAATCACCCACCATCTGAGTTCTATGGTGCACTCCGCGACAGAGCGCTTACTCTGATGTAGAGCCGTCAAAGTAGCTGAAGCTCTTGCACAACAATTAGGGTCATCAAATAAGGCCCCCAGGTCATTAAGTCGATCATCGTGAATTTCAATAAGGGGGCTTGCCCAGGCTTTATGTGTCAGTAGCATAATGATACAAAATACTTTTGATCGGTCAGTATGGAAGTCAGCAGGGTGTTTACCAAAGTACAATCTTGACTGGCTGATGAATCCACAATATTTGTCACTGTCTCTATCAAACCTGAAAGGTGGGAGTGGAAGGGTGGGCAGAGGGTCCGGAGCTGTTTGTTGATTTTGTAATTGAAGGACCTGCTTGGACTGTGTGCAGTCTTATTGCTTAGATCTTGTATAATATTCTGTATATCCTGTGTAGCTTGTCGAAAACTTTGGGATGTATGATTTTCAAATGTTGTGTATTTTGTTCTTAGTGTTTGCCTGACTGCATAGATGTTAGTAAGCAAACAGTTCATCTTGGTTACACAAACCTCAAATTTTCCTCCCTCGTCAGCTTCTATGATGAGAGCTTCAGTATCCTGTTACGATACTGGTGTAGCACTGCTGGAATCCAGTGGCTGGAGGAACAAAAGCAAGTAACTAACAGCTAGGCACAATATTCAAGCAAGAGTGATAGATCCATGTGGCTTTAAGTAGGCCTAAACAGGAAACAAGATGGATTTCACAGGTTGATAATCTGCCATCTTAGTAAAGGGCAGTTGCAGAACACAACAGCAGCCTACAGAGGTAAGGAGTGTAATTGCAGCACAATTATCACAGTGAAAAATAGCAGCCATAAGTGGTCAAAGTGCAGAAGGGCGCAGTTTTTCTCCTATTCCTTGTAGTCAGCTTGGTGCACCACACCACCTGACGTGTTTCTTGTGGTTTAATCATCTGGCAGGTCACTGACCTAAAGTAGTCTGCATGTTGTCAGAGTAAGTAGCAGAGCAGAGAGCCAATGGACTCCTAGAGCCACATCATGAGGTCACAGATAGCGTTAAAAGCAGTTTCTGTACAGTGCCCACCTGCCCTCTCTGCCAAATCGCAGCTGCGACCTCTGTGATTATTACTACATCTGCCACAGATCTGGAATTCTTAATGCTTCTTGCTGATCTAATGGTGAATGTACAACAAAGACCGCTGTCATCTGAAAGCTCATTTGGTCAGTAGCTATCTTGTCCCATACGCATGAACACTGCACTCGCACATATGTTTATGTGTTTTCAATCATTACTGGCAATGGCTTATTTAGTAAAGGAACAAAAGAACTGGGATCTTCAATTCAAACTGTCTATCCTTCTTCCCACGCATGATGTTTGGTAGGAGACCTCAATACAGTTTATATGGTCTACCAGTCCTGGTACCTCAAAGCCATAATAAAATCACTAAATTGTTTCTGGCACCTCACACAGATGTAAGGGGGTCACAGAAGCTGTCCTAAACCTCCAAACATTTCCCGGTTTAGTGTGTATAATTGTATATACAGTGGGGCAAAAAAGTATTTAGTCAGTCAGCAATAGTGCAAGTTCCACCACTTAAAAAGATGAGAGGCGTCTGTAATTTACATCATAGGTAGACCTCAACTATGGGAGACAAACTGAGAAAAAAAAATCCAGAAAATCACATTGTCTGTTTTTTTTTCATTTTATTTGCATATTATGGTGGAAAATAAGTATTTGGTCAGAAACAAGCAATCAAGATTTCTGGCTCTCACAGACCTGTAACCTGTCTTCTTTAAGAGTCTCCTCTTTCCTCCACTCATTACCTGTAGTAATGGCACCTGTTTAAACTTGTTATCAGTATAAAAAGACACCTGTGCACACCCTCAAACAGTCTGACTCCAAACTCCACTATGGTGAAGACCAAAGAGCTATCAAAGGACACCAGAAACAAAATTGTAGCCCTGCACCAGGCTGGGAAGACTGAATCTGCAATAGCCAACCAGCTTGGAGTGAAGAAATCAACTGTGGGAGCAATAATTAGAAAATGGAAGACATACAAGACCACTGATAATCTCCCTCGATCTGGTGCTCCACGCAAAATCCCACCCCGTGGGGTCAGAATGATCACAAGAACGGTGAGCAAAAATCCCAGAACCACGCGGGGGGGATGTAAAATATCAGTATTTCTATAATAAAAAATATACAGAGTCCAGCTAGCAGAGGCTCTGCTTACTTTAGAGAAGTGACTGAGTTATTCTGAGTTCCTTGGCTCACACAGTTGTCTCTCTTGTCAAATGTCTATAGGTCACTTGTCAAAGCTGTCAAAATGTGACTATTTAGAGATAATGAATGGTTCTAAAGATCTCAGACTTTAGGCTTAAATATCTCAGACTAAGGTAATGCATAAATAACTGTATGCATATTGTTAAAATAACTAGGGTTCACTTAATATGGAAGAAGTTATGAACATAGTGGCAAGCCACCATATGTGGTTGTAGTTTATAGGTCAGAATAGTATATAAAGCCGGCCTAACTCTTGTTCAGTAGATCTCATATCCCTTGAGACTCTCGAACACCCGGACAACACAGCTGCTCAAGACTATATGTAAGAACAATGCTCATTTTCTCTTTAAATAATTATTGCATGTCATGAACTTACTTTTCTTCATTTTTGTAATCACTTTTTGAAATGAACAATTAAAAACAAGATTTATTTTATCCTCAATTCAACATTGCTTTTACTTTTGATTCTCAACCGTGCAAGAAGATATATATATATATATTTTTCTACATTTTGGCGAGCCTGAGCCAGCTTGATCTTTTGTGCTGATTTTGGTTGGCATTCCTTCCTCGATTGTGCAAGGGGGGAGCACGAACTCTGCTAAAAACCACCTGTTGTACAAGCCTCAGGAATTCCACTATTTCACGGCACAAGGATCACACTGAACCTGGAGACGACGGGTGAGGATCGTAAAGAGCTGCATGCGTCTCATCCAGACGGAGATCTGAGGATTGCATAAGGACACAGAGGACCATCCATTGACGGGAAAGACTCTCAATAGGTGAGGAAAAAATATAATGGATTTTATACATGATTATGCTAAGAAAAGTAACATAGATTTCAAGTTTGTTCATAATCATACGGATGCCCAATTATGGTCTAGTTTGTATAATCAATGTGAGGCAGAAAATGTTAAAATTGACAAAAGGTTTTTCTCAGTAAGAAAATTACAAAGGAAACTTCAGAATGTTATGCAGCTAGTTCATGTGTATAATAGCCTAGTCTTTGAGAAAACTGAACCTAACACCTATAAAACATGCATTGTCACACAAGACATTAATCACACTGACACACCACGTGACACACAAGAGTCTGACGGGGATTACTTTGATTGTCCAAATTGTTTGATTTTGTCAGAGCATATTGAACAATTGGAAGATCAAATAGATACCAGGACAGAGTTATTGTCTAAATTACGACAAGACATAAAAAGGGTTTCTGCTAACACAAGATTAACAAGTAAACAGGAGGACAGTGTTGCTGCGTCATCATTTGTACCAAATATGCAGGATCCAGATGCTTCAGTAGAGGAATTAGAGGCAGTAGAATTACAACGGAAAAAATTACATGACAGAGCAGCACGCATTAATCTGAAAATACACGATCAGCTAATGAAAATTGTAAAAGACATTCCAAATTACAATGATAAGATGGATGCCTTTTATAATGCGGACACTTTTGAATCAAACACAGACAAATACAATCTGAATGATGAGCAAAAGAATAAAATATTCAAAGTTTGGTTACCTTCACATATGGGAAAAAGATTACAGACCACACCCAGATTAAATGATGAGAATGAAATGGCACATAGTACAAAAGAAGACAGACTTAGACAATTAGTATTGTTTACAACTGGAGAAGACATGCCTACAGTTGATATTTTAGGGAGTTTACAAACAAATATTTCTGAAGACCCATTCTCTTTTTTGGTAAAGTTTGAACAGGCCTATAGGATGGTAATGGATCTCGGGCCTCACGAAGAGCCAGCATCCATGATCAAATTTTTTGTAAAGAAGTTCAAGTACTTAGATCCTGCCTCAGTGCAATTGGCTAACACTCAGCCATCATTGCAAGAAGCAACAGTTTTTATTGACAGAATAAGGAGATCCATGAAACAAAATCAGGTCAAGGCTAAAATAGCGGTAGTTCATGAGAAGGAAGACAGTCAACTGAAACCTAGAGCCACAGTATTCTCCAAGAGCAGGGATTACATTGAGCATTGAGGTAAAAATACTACACAAAGGAACAATATCCATTGTTATTTTTGTGGTATACCTGGACACTTGAAGTGGCAGTGCAGGAAATTTTTGAGAGCAGAATCAGAGATGGGTACACAAGGAACAGGTAAGCTTGGAAGGGAAAACGGACTCATGCCAAAATCATACACCACACCTTCCGCACCTGCATTACAATTATCTGCACCTGCTCATACTGCCAACAGACAAACACAGTCACCATATGCACCATTAATCAGACAGATCAGAGAAATGACAGTGAAGGAAACAGAGTCAAGGGATAGAATTCCAAGGTCTTTTAAAAAGGACACTGGTCTTCTCCCATCTCCTTCATCTTTCTGACAATCACAGACTATTCCTGTACCACATCCATTGGAATTTGTGACTCGAGTTACATTGGATGACTGTGGAAGACCATTTATCAAAGTAAGTTTAGCAGGCCAGAATGTTGTATTTCTTATTGACACAGGAGCTCAGTTAAGTGTTACAAACCTTGATTTGAAGCTAAACCCAGATTCACCAGTTTGTACAATTGTCGGTTTCAGTGGAAAAGGTGGAACTAAAGCAACCTTAGTTCCCAATGTGATTTTGGAAATACCTAGTTCTTTCAAAACAGAAATTGACATCTGGTATTGTCGTGATTCTGAAAATATACTTGGCACAGATTTTATGCAGAAATTCGGATGGGTAGTTGACCTAGGAAATCAAGTGATCTGGAAAGATTCCAATGGTTGTAAACCGGTAGTCATTGATCCTAATGATTATAGCCATGTTGGAAGTATTTGCTTGAATGATGTTGTGTCATCTGACCATTTGTGGCCTGACACTAATGATGACGAGGTATTGACAGAAATTGTACAGCTTTTTCCTTCTCTTTGGGCTCAGTTCAGGAATGAGGTTGGTACAATGAAGGACGTTATTGTGAATGTGGAGGGGCGTGATCCCCCGCCACAGCGTCAGTATAAATTGCCTCCAGAAACAATTGACTCTATGTCAAAGATCATACAGGAATTGTTAGATCAAGGTGTTATCCGAAAGGCTAATTCTGTAAGTAACAATCCTTTGTGGTGTGTTTTGAAATCTGATGGTTCTTATCGAATGATATTGGATTTACGGATGTTCAATAAGCATACACCCAATGTCGCACCAATTGTGGCAGATACTCATGACATGATGGCAAGGTTAAATGCAAAGGCCAAATACTTCTCTGTACTGGACATTAGCAATGGTTTTTTCAGTATACCTCTTGAAAAGAGTTGTCAGTATAAGTTTGCATTTACTTTCTTGGACGAGCAATATCTGTTTTGCAGGTTACCTCAAGGAGCACATTTGTCACCTAGTGTTTTTCATCAAGCATTGGCAAAGGTATTATCCAGATTTTCGAGGCCTGATTGCATTCTGCAATATGTGGATGATATTTTATTGTCTACAGAGGATAAAGAGACACATGTTTCTCTTCTGACAGAATTGTTTGAGTTGCTGCATGATGCAGGGTTGAAATTGAACACCAAAAAGGTCAAATTAATGCAGACTGAGGTCAGATTTTTAGGGGTGCTGTTGAGTTCAGGAAAAAGGCAGCCACTGCAGGAAAGAATTGAGGCAATTGCTTCCCTACCAATTCCGACATCACACAAGGCATTGAGACATTTTTTAGGTCTTATGAATTATTCAAGGGATTTCATTGAGAATTTTGCAGATAAGGCCAGACCTTTATATGATCTTTTGAAAGGTGAAAACAGTGATTACTTTGGTCCTTGGTGTGATGAACAGCAAACCTCATTTGAACAATTGAAAATGAATTTACAAAATGCACCTGCTTTGTCCACAGTAGATCCTTCGGCTCCATTTGCTTTGCAAGTGCACACATCGGAGATTTCTGTTTCTGCTGTGTTACTGCAATTACAGGGAGAAGAGTGGAGAATTTTGGGCTATTTTTCAAAACTTCTCTCACCTGTTGAAAAAGGTTTTGAGACCTGTGCAAGACACTTGGTAGGTGTGTACTTTGCAGTCAAAGCAACCGAACATATTGTCGGGTTCAACAAAATCATTTTGCAAACTCCTCACTCTACACTAAAACTTCTCTTTGAGAATAATATCCCAGGTGTGTCACATCAGAGATTTGCTCATTGGTTATTGTCATTGTCTCCCAAACAAATTGAGGTAGATTACAAGGCCAAATATGTTCTTCCTCAGCTGATGCAATATGAAGGACAAACTCATGATTGTTTACAGTCTTTTCAGGATCCAAGTCCATCACTTTTCAGACGGAAAGCAGAGGTAACAGACGAACCAATTTTTGTAGATGGTTCCAGATTCTATTCAGATGGGCACTATTATTCAGGATATGCCATTTTTTATCCCAAAAGAGGACAGGTTGTGAAGCACAAATTACCGAGTCATTTTTCAGCTCAAAGAGCAGAGCTAGAAGCAGTAAAAATGGTACTACAGCTGAATGAAGCAGATGATCAGTGTCCCATTGTGATCTACAGTGATAGCTCTTATGTTGTAAGATCACTGACAGATTACTTGTCAGTTTGGGAAAAAAGAGGTTATGTAGATTCATCTAATAAGACTCTTGTTCACAGTGACACACTGAAGACAATTTTCAGGATAGCATCAAAAAACCCTAATGGTTTTGCTATTGTCAAGGTTCCGGCCCATAAAAAATATGATGATGAATTATCTGTTGGAAATGCAACCGCAGATATGCTAGCCAAAGAGGCAGCCCTGACAGGAGAAGAGGTGTTTGAACCTGAACCTCTCGAGGTTTCAGCAGTTCAAAGAACAGATACGCATATCCCTTCTTTTGCGGAAGAACAAGAAAAAGACTCATCTCTTGTTGCTTCCCGGGTTGATCCAAAACCTCCCTTTGTTTGTGAAAACGGGGTTTTGTGTCATGACTTAAACGGGGAGTTGCGTCCTGTTGTCCCAAGACATCTACAGGTTGAGTTCACAAAATACAATCATGAAAGTTTGGGTCATTTGGGCCAACAAAAATTGTTAGGCATTCTCAGAGAGAAATTTTACTGGGAAAAGATGGAAGAGACAGTGCAAAGTGTTGTTCAATCATGTCTCATTTGTGCCCAAATTAATCCAAGACCAAAAGGACAGAAACCGCCACTACTCCGAATCGCACCTGCAGATGGTCCATGGTCTACGTTACAAATCGACTACATTGGACCGTTACCATCAGGTAAAAATGGTCTCAGGTATGCATTGGTTGTGGTAGATGCTTTTTCTAAGTGGGTTGAAATTTTACCTGTCAGGAAAGATGATGCTTTGTCTACAGCTAGAGCATTAGTTAATCATGTCTTTTGTACTTGGGGGATCCCAAGAATGATCACCTCTGATCGAGGAAGTCACTTTACAGGAAAAATCATGCAAGCCGTTTGTGCTATTCTAGGGGTACGACAGCAGTTTCATGTACCCTACCATCCACAGTCTGCTGGTATTGTGGAAAGGATGAATAGAACAATAAAATCCAGAATTGCCAAGATGTTATTGGACAAAGGCAATACTTGGGTTGATGCAGTACCTTTTGTACTGTTGAGTGTAAGAGGAACAACCTCTGCCACAACTCAGTTTACTCCTTTTGAACTGATGACAGGAAGAAAAATGCCATTGATTTTTCCTCATGAACCATTTTTGTCTACACCACAAAAAGATGCTGTTGCAAGGTCCAAATGGTTGCAATTGTTGCAGGAAAATTTGAAAACGATTCTTCCACATGCTGCATTAAGAATGCAGAGAATGGAGCCACCATATATATCCAAATTCAAGAAAGGGGCTCTAGTGATGATTAAAACTTTCAGGAAGAATGGACCTTGGGAAAGTAATTGGGAAGGTCCTTTTGAAATTATCGAAACCATGGGACAAGTGATGATACTTGTGCAACGAGCATCTAAGGTGGTTAAAAATACCCGCAGACAACAAAAATTGTGGGTACATGTTGATCAATGCAAACTGTATATTGCAAAAAAATGATACTGCATTTCTTTTAGGAAGAAATGGATTCCAATAAGAACTGGAATACGAAACTCCACGTCCTTGATGGAAGGGATTCAACACCAATCCTTCAGGAGAAAAAGAAATTTCCCAGGAAAAGCTACTATCTGATGGGAATCACATTTCTGCTGTTTTGTACTGTTTCAACTGTGATCTACGCTGAAGATATTTCACACCATGGAACAAATACTAGTGAAGTGAAGGAACTTTTCAAAGGAACTTTACATCCAAGGAAACCGAGAGGAACGAATCTACAAAGCTTAATAGATGAGGACATACCGGACGATTCAGTAGATATTACTGGAAACATTTGCATGGGTTTTGGTGCAAAATGCTGTATTGAGCTACACTTCATACATGACACTGACATAATATTACATGCAGCCACAGGACCTAAGACGAAGTTCACACAGTTACAAGGAGATTATATACACAATAATAAGACAGGCACATGGGAATGTAGTCCTACAGATGTGTTATTCTGGAATATAGAGATAAGAGGTGAAGAGAAAGCTGAGTGGTCAGGCGATATTACAAATGAGATGATCGCAAAAGGGAAAGTTGAAACATCCAAAACAGATGCTTTGTTAAAGACACAACTTTTTGGGAAAGTTTTAGATCCTTCATTTCTTTCTATTACAGAAGGAGACGAGGATTGGGTAAAAACATGGAATTTTCAGATAACCAGAGAACCAGTACAAGTACAGGTATCTGTAGTTTTTACAGTTTCAAATACTATAGCTCCAGAAGTAAGGGTTACACCACAAGCAGTATATAGTCAAGAAAATATGTCTCCTTTATTACTAAAATGCAGCACGAGGTTAGAGGTACCTTCAGAATCTTTGTTAATATGGACCAAAGATAAATCATTTTTGGGAAGTTTTTCAAATGGTCCAACAAATGTTATACACAGAGGTCAATCCGGTAACGTGAGATGGTTAAATAAGGATTTTATTTTTTCTGTAGATAATCCATCTCCTAAGGATTCTGGACTTTACCAATGTTGCATTTTAACGAAATATAACTACAAACAATGTAGAGATGTAAAGGTAAATATATGGTCAGCAGTAGATAATGTATGCACACAGACAAGATTTCAACCATCTACTCCTTTTCAGATCAATCAATTCCAAACTAAACCTCTGTTACGAGATGGAGTGTTTCTGACCATGGTATGGACCTTTAACATGTCTAACTGGAAAATCTCTTCTAGATATCCCCAGTGTCAACCACATCTCACTAACATGGAGATGGGAATAGAACAATGGTTTGGGAAAAGAACTTCAACACAGGTTAGAAGTAAGAGGGGAGTGTTAGAAGGTATTTTGGGGGGATTAGGAACAGTAGGAAGTTTAATTAACACTATGGACATTCATACACTTAAATCAGATCTGGAAAATATTGGGTATATTGGAGGAAAAGGGGTAAAGATTCAGAAAAGCTTGAATCAAGTCCTTGAAAAGATGGTTTTGAACACTGCTACTGTATTGGGATCTTCTGTATCACATCTTCAAGATGCTACTTTAGCTTTAATGGAAAGTGAACAGGAATCTCAAGTGGCCAAAACATGTCTAGAAATTCAGATTGAATATTCCACCAATCTGAAAATGATTGCACAAGCCTTACAAAGTGGAATTACCCCTTTAGGGCTAATAAGAAATTTGCCCATAGAATATAACTTTGCGTTAAACCATACAGATTTGTGGGTAAATAAGTGGTTAGGATGTGAACAGAACATTTGTGTAGGAACATAATTGATTCCAGTGTCAGGAAGAGAAGAAACCCTGGTTCCTATAGGTGTTCTGAGAATTCCTGTCAGCCCTACACAATTGTTATATTATCAATTACAGTACACAGATTTTGCATTTGATGGTATCAACACTGAACAATTAGACATTTCGTCATGCTTAAATTTTGTTTCCAAGGTAATGTGCCTACCTGGACAGGATAAAGTCATTTATCATTCATGTTTCCATAATCATACTTCTTGTCATGCCAGAGTTGAGAATGTCCACACGATACATGACTTGGTGACACCAGTAAGTGCTAACAAAACTTGTTTCCAAGTCATGTCAGGAAAAGAAGCAGTTTCTGCATTCTTCTCATCTTGTGTACATGTCGAAAATCTGACAATGGGTTTATATTGTATTGAGGGAAATGTTAAAACTCTCACAAAGAAGGAAGGAAGTATTAATATTACGTCAATAGGCTCAAGACGTCTGAAAATCCTTCCGATCCAGTTCAATTTGTCACAAGTTAATAAATTCCCTTGGGATTTGTGGACAAATGAGATAAAGAAAGACAAGGGTTTATTGAATCTGCTGACAAAACAATTAAAAGAAGCTGAAATTGTATTTAGACATGAACAAGGTAATCTAAATGATATTGAACATGAATGGACGAGTATGTCAGGCTCATCTTGGTGGAGAAATTTAGGAAAATCTGTAACTAGTTGGTCACAGTCTTCAGCGAAAATGGCAGCAGGAAATGTATTGTCTAATCCGATTGTTATTTTATTTATCATAGTTTTGCTGTGTATAATATATCAAATAATTATTATGTGTAAAATTAGGAGAATTTATAAGAATATAAAGATAGAAATGAAAAAGGAAGATGATATTTTAAGAGAGATGTTAAAACGAAAAAATATAACTCTCTGATCTAATTTTTGTTTTTACAATAGGTTTGAAAATTCAGATGACATTCAGGGCAGATGGTGATACAAGGTTTTCAGAATAAAGAATTAATGTGATACGAATGGTGAGAGAATGAGTTAAGATTGATTATGATATGTCTCAAATCATAATCAGGGGGGACTGTAAAATATCAGTATTTCTATAATAAAAAATATACAGAGTCCAGCTAGCAGAGGCTCTGCTTACTTTAGAGAAGTGACTGAGTTATTCTGAGTTCCTTGGCTCACACAGTTGTCTCTCTTGTCAAATGTCTATAGGTCACTTGTCAAAGCTGTCAAAATGTGACTATTTAGAGATAATGAATGGTTCTAAAGATCTCAGACTTTAGGCTTAAATATCTCAGACTAAGGTAATGCATAAATAACTGTATGCATATTGTTAAAATAACTAGGGTTCACTTAATATGGAAGAAGTTATGAACATAGTGGCAAGCCACCATATGTGGTTGTAGTTTATAGGTCAGAATAGTATATAGAGCCAGCCTAACTCTTGTTCAGTAGATCTCATATCCCTTGAGACTCTCGAACACCCGGACAACACAGCTGCTCAAGACTATATGTAAGAACAATGCTCGTTTTCTCTTCAAATAATTATTGCATGTCATGAACTTACTTTTCTTCATTTTTGTAATCACTTTTTGAAATGAACAATTAAAAACAAGATTTATTTTATCCTCAATTCAACATTGCTTTTACTTTTGATTCTCAACCGTGCAAGAAGATATATATATATATATATTTTTTTTTCTACAGGGGACCTAGTGAATGAACTGCAGAGAGCTGGGACCAATGTATCAAGGCCTACCATAAGTAACACACTACGCCACCATGGACTCAGATCCTGCAGTGCCAGACGTGTCCCACTGCTTAAGCCTGTACATGTCCGGGCCCGTCTGAAATTTGCTAGAGAGCATTTGGATGATCCAGAGGAGTTTTGGGAGAATGTCCTATGGTCTGATGAAACCAAACTGGAACTGTTTGGTAGAAACACAACTTGTCGTGTTTGGAGGAAAAAGAATACTGAGTTGCATCCATCAAACACCATACCTACTGTAAAGCATGGTGGTGGAAACATCATGCTTTGGGGCTGTTTCTCTGCAAAGGGGCCAGGACGACTGATCCGGGTACATGAAAGAATGAATGGGGCCATGTATCGTGAGATTTTGAGTGCAAACCTCCTTCCATCAGCAAGGGCATTGAAGATGAAACGTGGCTGGGTCTTTCAACATGACAATGATCCAAAGCACACCGCCAGGGCAACGAAGGAGTGGCTTCGTAAGAAGCATTTCAAGGTCCTGGAGTGGCCTAGCCAGTCTCCAGATCTCAACCCTATAGAAAACCTTTGGAGGGAGTTGAAAGTCCGTGTTGCCAAGCGAAAAGCCAAAAACATCACTGTTCTAGAGGAGATCTGCATGGAGGAATGGGCCAACATACCAACAACAGTGTGTGGCAACCTTGTGAAGACTTACAGAAAACGTTTGATCTCTGTCATTGCCAACAAAGGATATATCACAAAGTATTGAGATGAAATTTTGTTTCTGACCAAATACTTATTTTCCACCATAATATGCAAATAAAATGAAAAAAAAACAGACAATGTGATTTTCTGGATTTTTTTTCTCAGTTTGTCTCCCATAGTTGAGGTCTACCTATGATGTAAATTACAGACGCCTCTCATCATTTTAAGTGGTGGAACTTGCACTATTGCTGACTGACTAAATACTTTTTTTCCCCACTGTATATTGTTGACTCATAATGTTGTAGCGATGTGTACATAATGCTGCTATGTATTTATTCCTAAGGTGTTGTATAGAAAAACATAGTATTGTTATTAGGTCACTAGATGGAGATATAATAGTGTATATAGTGTAGGATAAGAGTTCAATAGAAAGTTAATAGTTAACATAGGAGGGGTTAGCTGAGGTGTAAGACAGGAAAAGTTCCTCATTAGAGTAAGTCAGGGCTAGGTAGCCCGAAGTGCTCGGGTGGGCTAAATGCCCAATCTACTCAGCACCTCGCAACATTTAAGGAGGAGGCCAGCCATCCAGAATCAGTGGGGCAATTTAGCTACAGATACAGCAGCGGCAACAGCTACAGGAACTTGGGCTACAGGAAAAGTCGCCGTAGCACTACAGGGCAGGTCACTCTCCATGTGGCAGGTCATTGCTTGGGCTGATGCCCACAGATCCGGGGCAAAATGGCTGAGGGAATACCCGTATGCAGTGAAGCTGGCCAGGGAGGATGCTGAGGAGCAATTGGAAACAGTCCGACTCAGGGGCATGTGCAGTGTGACAAGGAGAGGAGTGCAGGGAAAGACGAAGTAATGTGTAAATGTACAAGCTATGAATAATATTGTAATGAATCTGGGTGTGCTGCAAAGTCATGAAAGTAAAGTTTTACGTTTTTAGTTGCACCTGGACTGTGTCTCTGCTTATTCGTTTATTCAGAAGAGGCCAGAGGTGACAATAAAGAATGGAGAACAGGCCCTGACGGCGCAGGGGACGGATAGGCAGGTAAGCTGACAGTGAAGCTTGATTTTTATGTATTGGAAGGACAGGACACACAAGGCCTGATGAACTTAGCCACGACTACGGCCCTGGCTGACCTCTACACAGACATGCTGCACTCTGCTCCTTAGCATCCAAACACTTCCAGCAGGTTCAGACTTATAATATGTGAGCCTGTTCACCCGGTCTTACAGTTATAGGTTATATATAGCTAAAGTTATAGCTACACGGTGACCTAGGGAAAAAAGTTGCAATGCAACATTGCAAGTAATGATACTGAATGGGGTCATGTTACTGACATCTCTACCTGACAGTCTGCAGAAGCCCAATATGCTCCAAGTATGCTCCATTTCTCCACTATTCACTGTCATTACTTGCAGTTGTGGCAGTGTAGGTTACTAGCAGGTGCGTAGGATGCAGTGACGAGCAGGAGGCAGAGCAAGTGTTAACGGGTGTTTTTATACAAGACAAAGCTTTCTCCATGCAGGGAGTTGAAATGTACAAAACGCACAGTAGTATTGCCCGGGCAGATACGTGAAAGTACAGTTTAATGTGGTGACAGCCTGACTTCAGCTGTCAACAATGGTAAACAAAAAAAGCACTGCAAATGGCGGGGAAGGAGAAAAACGTAGGGTTCAACTTATTAGACTCTGTCATCCGGAGGGAGGTTCTTGGAAGATCCCTCGATGGCGCTGCAGATGGCGTGTCACATTGAGGAAGCGGTCCTGAATGAACCGGAGGCACTGTCTCTTGGCGGCGGCGAAGAGTCTGGGAACTTTTGGTGGGCTGCTGTATGTCCGGGTACCAGTGGCTGTTGTTCCAACATATGAGGAGGAGGGATCAGGTTTCAAGGCCGCAGCTGCGGCTGTAGAGTTGAAGTCTCTGACAGGGGTTGTGTCCCTTAAGCTGTCAGCGGTAAAGTGTTGTGCAGTACGGTCAGCGTTTCCTGCCTGTGGTGGCGCAGGGTCGGCATCCAGCAGCGATAAGCAGTCACTGGCACTGTTGCTAGATGCAGGGTAGTACACACTCAAGCGTAGTCTGCCATCTGTTGGTTTTCCCACAGGGAGGGAGCAAACCTTCATCTGCCGCAGCTCCTGTCTTCCCGCCAAAATCCCTGGTCTGTCCCAGTCAGTTTCTCTGTCCCCCTGCAACACAAGTGGCAGTCCCAATGGTTCCAGCCCAGAGACACCGTTGCCTCTATTGTTCCCATCTTTCCTCCCACTGCAGCAGTGCATTGCTATGATTCGGGTAGTAATTGTGATGGCTCAGTTTGGGGTTTCGATCCGGTGACCTGTTACTTCATGGTCGTTTCTTCTGCTCATTGAACTATAGCTCTTTTCCTTCCCTATCCAAATGCTGACTGTTCCTTCGTTCGTATTCTCTCTTCCTAGTTTGCTTCTTTCCAGGTGTTTTCAATTTTCCCACTTTGGCTTGCCCTATCATGTTCTGGGTGGGGCTTTATATGGTATCCCTTCTCTTCACTTCCTTGCTTAGTAAACTCCCGTTGCATTCTTGCAATAAGTTGGTTTGCTTTCTCTCCCTGTGTCATGGATTTACCATGACAGAGAGGGGCCACAAGACTGCGCTGTCTGATTTCTTATACTACTACACTGATTAGAAGTACTTCACCTTCATATTAAACAGTGAAGGTCTCTTCTAGCAGTGCAGGAGTTAATCTGTTCAGTTGAGAGCTCTGGGAAGTGTTTTTGCTTTGATACTCTCAGCTTTTCAGTGTTGGCCACTCCCCTCTGCTTTATATAGTCGCCTCTGGCATGCAAGAATTTTACACTGCCTAGTTCTGCAGTTAGAGGTATTGGTTGTTTGAGGAGGCATGAGGAGGAGTGTTTTTCAGGACACTCTTGCTTGGTGAGTTGTCTGTGTGCATATCCTCATCCTCTCCTATTTGTTTTTTCCTTCCTTTACTTGCTGGTGTTGTTTGTGAGTTCATATTTGTATGATTGGTATTTCCATTTATTCCTGTTTGCCTTCCTGTTTTAGTCTTTCTTGTGTATTCATGTAAACTACAACTCCACACTTCCCTGAGTGAGGAAGGGGACATAAAAGGGTAGATTCAGGAGCTCAGTAAGACATGTGGCCCTGGCGTCTTCACCATCAGAAGTAATCCTGGGAGCAGTTATAGCTAGGGCACCCCTAGCTTTAGTTGTAGGGAAGGAGCCCTTAGCCTTATTAGCCCAAATGCTGATTATTCCTTTGTCCTTATTCTCCCTTCTTGGTTTGCGCCTTTCCAGATGTTTTCCATTATGGTTTGCCCTATCACGTTCTGGGTGGTGCTTTATATAATATTCGTTCTATACACTTCCTTCCTGGTTATATTTCTTGGTGGATGTACATTTAGGAGTTCCGGCTCTTTATCTTAGGGGTTTACCTTGCTGAGTAAACTCCTGTTGTATTGTTGCAGTAAGTTGGTTTGTTTTCCCTCCCAGCACGTTTTCTTTTTATCTGTGTTAAGTTCTTGAAAAGGCTTAATTGTTAAATTTATTTTGGTACTCCTTAACCTTTACTCCTTCAGTTTATTTGAGTGTGTCTTAGTTTCTCACCTTGGGTTCTTTTATCTCTCCTCACACTTTGCTTTCCTTTTGTTGGTAGTTTGTTGCAGCCTCCCTTCTGGTTCCTCAGGAGGTAGGAGAAACCTCTGGATGGCATTTTAGGGAGGCAGGTCCGAGGTGATTTTTTTTCAGTTGTTTGGCTAGGGTCTTTCTAGTCTGCACAGGGGCCAGTTAGTTGTAATCGGGGTGTTTCACTGGTGTGAGTGTGAACACGTTTATAACAGTAATGAAGAAAGCTGATGTGCTGTGCATGTCCACGCTAATTTATGTTTGACTTCTGTCTTGATGGGTTCCCTTTAATCATTTGCAGTTATTAGTTTGTTTGTGTTGAAAAACTTAGGCTAGTTTCACACTAGCGTTTAAACGACGCGTGCACGGCGCCGCTAAGCCACGCCCCCTGCCGGCTCCCTGCCCGCCCCTTCCTGTTATCGCCTCCTCCGAGCGCAGAGGGCTGCATGCGTTATGCGCACCCTATCTTTAGCATAGGGTGCGCAGGCCGTGCGCAACTATGAATATAGTGTGCGCTGCGCATTTTTGAATGTGCGCCGTGCGCGCCAAAATGCAACATGCTGCGTTCGGCGCGCACGGCGCACCTCCAAAAATGCGCAGCGCACGCTATATTCATAGTTGCGCACGGCCTGCGCACCCTATGCTAAAGATAGGGTGCGCATAACGCATGCAGCCCTCTGCGCTCGGAGGAGGCGATAACAGGAAGGGGCGGGCAGGGAGCCGGCAGGGGGCGTGGCTTAGCGGCGCCGTGCGCGCGTCGTTTAAACGCTAGTGTGAAACTAGCCTTAACTGAATTTTTGTTTTTAAAGCCATATTTTTATAGCATTTTTTCAAAAGAGTATTACAGTAAAATCAAGTGCATATACTGAACAGCAAATGAGCAGAATGAGTGTACACATGTGTATGAGATCGGAGACATTGGAGTGTTGATAACATTAAGAAATCCTAATGAAATGAGTCAAGTGTGACAATTTTGATTAGCAAAACATCAAAGCAATATGACATTAAATTACAGAGAATAGTTCATGGGAGTAAAACTGGGAAAGTTGAACAGTTTCTAGGGATGACAGGGAGGCAGCAGAGCCATATGATGTTATTTTAAAAGGTTGGAAAAACCCCACTGAAGGAGTTCAAGACTTAATATAGGAATTACATCTACCCAAGAGGAAAATGCATGAAAATGTCAGGGTTTCCATATCTTTTGACCTTTTTTCAAGATTCTCCATGTCAGGACTGTTACTGTGCATCCGTGAGCCAGTTTTTTCCATATGCGGTTGATGGTCTTGTTTCCAAGAAAAAACCTGCAAACAACTTCTTTATTGACTGACTTAACAGTGTGTCTCAGTGGTTATTTATCAGATTATTGATGAAATGATTACGTTATAAATTTATATCCAAAATAGGTGGGCTCCAGAGCACATACAGTACACCAATTATTTTACCTTGTCAATTTTAGGGTTGCCACTGAAAAAGTAGTATGGTAGCCAGAGACTATGCAACATATGTGTCTGACTTCTAGTTATTGCACCAATAAACATACTTTGACCCCTTTCCGATGTTGCGCATAATAGTACGCCCACATCAGATTCCCCTTGTTTGATGCAGCCTCCGGTGTTGAGTCACATTTCCGTGCACATGTCAGCTTATCTATACAGCTGACATGAGCCCGCAACAGCAGCATGTGGAATCGAGATCCACCCGCTGCTGTTAAATAGTTAAATGCCACTGTCAATTTCAGACAGCAGCATTTAACTCGCCACACTTGGAATTTGTTTCCCATTTTCCAGTACATGATATGTTAAAACCAATGGTGTCATTCAAAAGTACAACTTTTCCTTCAAAAAACAAGCCCTCACATGGCCATATTGATGAAAAAATAAAAAGTAAAAAACAAAAATGCAAAAACTGAAATATCTCTTTTCGTTAAGGGGTTAAGCGGCTCCTGTCATGTCCGATAATGCTATTAATCTGCAGATATAGGTTTAATATGCAGGTTAACCCCTTTCTGACATCGGGTGTAAATGCACGCCGATGTTGGACCCCCCTTCCTTTGATGTGGGCTCCGGCGGTGAGCCCACATCTTTTCTGACACATGTCAGCTGTTTTGAACAGCTGACATGTGCCTGAAACAGTCACGGGTAGAAACACCATCCACCTGCGGCTATTAATCTGTTAAATGCCTCTGTAAAACTCTGACAGTGGCATTTATTTAACATGCGCTTCTGGAAATCTGCCCACCGGTGGCTTGACAACCAGAGGTCTTTTGGTTGTCAGTGCCGGATTGCTATGAGAGCCACCTGGTGGTCGGCGATCATAGCAAATCAGCAATTCTGCTACATACAGGTGATCTGATCATTGGCTGTATGTAGCAGAGCCAATTGGGTTATGGCAGCTTCTAGTCTCCCCATTCCAAATAAAACAATAAAAAAATAAAACATACACATATTTGGTAATGCCGCATTCATTAACCTGATCGTTAAACAGCGTAGCGAGAAAAAAAGTCAAAACGAAAGAATTAAGTTTTTTTGGTCGCCGTGATATTGCATTAACCCCTTCCCGACATTTGACGTGTTATCCCATCCATGTATCCTGGGCCTTAATGCCCATGGACGGGATAGTATGTCATAGAGATCAGTTGCGCTCACGGGGAGAGAGCAGCTGATCACAGCCGAGTGTCAGCTGATTATCACAGCTGACACCCGGCACTATATGTGCCAGGAGCGGTCTAGCACATTAACCCCCGGCACACTGCGATCAAACATGATCGCAGTGTTCCGGGGGCATAGGGAAGCATTGCGCAGAGAGGGGGGATGTGATCGCACTGTTCTGAGGGCCTCCTCCCTGCAGGCCGCTGGATCCAAGATGGCCACGGGGTCCTTCCGGGTCCTGCAGGGAGGTGGCTTCTCAGTGCCTGCTGAGAACAGGCGCTGTGAAGCCTCCTACACTGCCTGTCAGATCACTGATCTGACAGTGCTGTGCAAAGTGTCAGATCAGCGATCTGGCTTTATATAGTAATGTCCCACCCTGGGACAATGTAGTAAAGTAAAAAAAAAAAAAAATTAACATGTGAAAACGTTATCTTGTCCCACAAAAAACGAGCTACCATACAGCATCATCAATGAAAAAATAAAAAAGTTATAGCTCGCAGAATAAAACAATGCAAAAATAATTATTTTTTATATAAAATTGATTTTATTATATAAAAGCGCCAAAGCATAAAATAATGATATAAATGAGGTATCGCTGTAATCATATTGACCCGAAGAATAAAACCGCTTTATCAATTTTACCACACGCGGAATGGTGTAAACGCCCCCCCCAAAAGAAATTCATGAATTGCTGATTTTTGTTCATTCTGCGTCCCAAAAATCGGAATAAAAAGCGATCAAAAAATATCATGTGCCTGAAAATGGTAGCAATAATAACGTCAACTCATCTCGCAAAAATAAGACCTCACATGACTCTGTGGGCCAAAATATGGAAAAATTATAGCTCTCAAAATGTGGTGATGCAAAAACTATTATTTTGCAACAAAAAGCATCTTTTAGCGTGTGACAGCTGCCAAACATAAAAACCTGGTATATATAATAAATCAAACCCACCTTTATCACCCCCTTAGTTAAGGAAAAATAATAAAATTATTCTGCGTTGAAAAAGTCAAACAGTGCTCCTTCCCTTCCAAGCTCTGCCATGCATCAAAACAGTGGTTTACCCCCACATATGGGGTATCAGCGTACTCATGACAAATTGCACAATAACTTTTGGAGTCCTGTTTCCCTTGGGAATATAACAATTGGGGGTGAAAAGATCATTTTTGTGGAAAAAAAATATGATTTTTTTAATTTTACAGCTGTACATTATAAACTTCTGTGAAGCACTTGGGGGTTCAAAGTTCTCACCGCACATCTAGATAAGTTCCTTGGGGGGTCTAGTTTCCAAAATAGGGTCACACATCAGGGGCTCTCCAAACGCGTCATATGTCAATTCCAGCCAATTTTGGTTTAAAAAGTCAAATGGCGCTCCTTCCCTTCCGTGCTCTGCCATGCGCCGAAACAGTGGGTCTCCCCCACATATAGGGTATCAGCGTACTCAGGACAAATTGCACAATAACTTTTGGGGTCCAATTTCTCCTGTTACCATTGGTAAAATAAAAAAAATGGACCTGAATTAATTTTTTTGTGAAAAAAAGTTAAATGTTCATTTTTTTAAGCATTCAAAAAATTCCTGTGAAGCACTTGAAGGGTTAATAAACTTATTGAATCTGGTTTTGAGCACCTTGAGGGGTGCAGTTTTTAGAATGTTGTCACTTTTGGGTATTTTCTATCATATAGACCCCAGAAATATGACTTCAAATGTGATGTGGTCCCTAAAAAAATGGTGTTGTAAAAATGAGAAATCGCTGGTCAACTTTTAACCCTTATAACTTCCTAACGAAAAAAAATTTGGTTCCAAAATTGTGCTGATGTAAAGTAAACATGTGGGGAATGTTACTTATTAAGTACCGTATATACTCGTGTATAAGCCGAGATTTTCATCCCATTTTTTGGGGCTTAAAGTCCCCCTCTCGACTTATACACGAGTCATATGTGGGGGTGTCAGAGACCATACTCCCCTCTCCTGGTACGGTCTCTGCAGCCCCCCTGCTTCCCCCATAATCTCAGTGTCCCAGCTGTTCCTGCATTCAGCAGTCATGTGGTAACGCTCATTAAACTCATGAATATGCACATATTTAATGAGCGGCTGTGGTACCACGTGACCGCTGAATGCAGGAACAGCCTGGGACGCTGATATCATGCTGGAAGCAGGGGATGAAGAGACCGGGCGCCAGGAGGGGGGTGGTGAGTATGACGGGGAGCAGAGCAATACTTGCCGCTCCCCGTTCCATCGCTGTCTCCGGGTCCTCTGGCTGTGACATTTAGCAGAGGGCGCGGTGACGTAGTCAGTACACGCCCTCTGCTAATGTCACTGCACAGGACCCGGGAAACAGCAATGGAACCGGGAATGCTAAATATAGCCAGTGCCGGGGGCCTGAGCCAGCGGCTACACCGGCACCTGGCCCCCAACGACGGAGAGGTGAGTATGTCTTTCTTTTTCTTTTGTTTATAGCAGCAGCGGCAGCAGCATATGGGGGGTATTTTTTGTATGGAGCTTCTACTTGGGGCACCATTAACCCCTGTGCAGCATATTGGTGTATTTATATATGGAGCTTCTACTTGGGTCACCAATAACCCCTGTGCAGCATATGGGGTGTATTTTTTGTATGGAGCATCTACTTGGGCCACCATTAACCCTTGTGCATCATATGGGGGTATTGATGTATGGAGCTTCTACTTGGCCACCATTATCCCATGTGCATCATATGGGGGTATTGATGTATGGAGCATCTACTTGGGTCACCATTATCCCTTGTGCAGCATATGGGGGGTATTTATGTATGGAGCATCTACTTGGGCCACCATTAACCCTTGTGCAGCATATGGGGGTATCTATGTATGGAGCTTCTAAGTGGGACACCATTAACCCTTGTGCAGCAATATATGGGGGTAATTATCCTTGGAGCATCTTGTTGGGCCACCATTAACCCCTTTGCAGCATTTCATGGGGATATTTATCTATGGAGCATCTTTTTGGATCACCACTAAGCCTTGTGCAGCACCACCCTCGGCTTATACACGAGTCTATAAGTTTTCCCAGTTTTTTGTGGCAAAATTAAGGGGGTCGGCTTATACGGGGGTCGGCTTATACATGAGTATATACTGTACGTGTTTTCACAAATAAACGCATGTTATATCAAAGAAATTTTACCACTAACATGAAGTAAAATATGTCACGAGAAAACAATGTCAGAATCACCAGGATCCTTGGAAGCGTTCTAGAGTTATGACCTCATAAAGGGACAGTGGTCAGAATTGTAAAAATTGGCCCGGTCTTTAATGTGCAAACCACCCTTGGGGGTTAAGGGGTTAAAATGCAATAATGGGTGATCAAAAGATCCTGTCTGCACCAAAATGGTATCATTAGAAATGTCAGCTCGGCGCACAAAAAATAAGCCCTCACTCAGCCCGAGATCACAAAAAATGGAGACGCTACGGGTATCAGAAAATGGCACAATTTATTTTATTTTAATAAAGTTTTTTTCACCACTTAGATAAACAAAGAACCTAGACATGGTTGGTGTCTATGAACGTGTAATGACCTGGAGAATCATAATGGCAGGTCAGTTTTAGCATATAGTAAACCTAGTAAAAAAGCAAAACAAAACACAAGTGTGGGATTGCACTTTTTTAAAAATTTCTGTTTTCGAGTACACAACATGGTAAAACCAATGGAGTCATTCAAAAGTACAACTTGTACTGCAAAAAACAAGCGCTCACATGGCCATTTTGACCAAAAAATACAAAAAATTATGGCTCTGGGAAAAAGTGGAGCAAAAAATGAAAATGCAAAACCAAAAAATACCTCTGGTCGTTAAGAGGTTAATAGCGTTATGAATGTGCCTATGCACTGTACTGAAAGTTGCCAGTTTCCAGTCATGCATGCCAATTGCAGTCACTGCTCACAGCAATGAGAACGGCAGTTGTAGGAATGCACCACACTGAATGGCAGCTGGCTTTGTAATTAAGTAAAAAGAGGAAATGTTCCAGCTTTTGGTAAAATTTTCAGAGTAATCTTTATTACATCAAAAAACAATTGAAAATATAATGGACAGGAGCAAGCAATGCGTTTCGAACACAGTTCTTCTTTATCACGCTTGATAAAGAACAACTGTGTACGAAACGCGTCGCTGAAACATTTCCTCTTTTTCCTGCAATTGCTCATGGTTCCGTGCACTCTGGACTCCTACAAATTTCAACAGTGAGCTGGTATTATCCTTTCTGTTCTCTGCAATTATGCACTGCATAGCCGGCTGTCAGTTACTGCTAAGGCGTCCTTTCAGCCATTGTTTTTTCTTGAGTGCCTGCATGACTGTAAGTCGGCAACTCCTGGGAGAAATAATAAAATTAATTTTCTCCTGGGTGCCACACTTTCAGTACTGTGGCCGGGCACCTTCATAATGCTACTAACGTGCACACTAACACTGTATCTGAAGCTTAATAGCAGTATGGGACATGAAAGATACTCTTTAAGAAATGTCTCCAGCAATAGTTTATGGACCTTCTGGGTTGTATTTTATAAGATTTTCCTTGACTTGGCATTAGGAAGTGGTAAATGTGAATTGGCTTCCTATTCATTAGGGTGAGGTATGCTCTGGAATCAGTCTTCATGAAGCTGGCATGCAGAATGGAGATTATTAGGCCTAGTACATATGGGACAAACCTGCATATGTGTTTAAATTTTTTAAAGGTAAAACTTGAATAGTAAATCCCATAAATGCCTTTATAGGTCTTGTGACAGAAGAACTGATATGGGCCCAGGCTAATGGAAAGTTTGTGGACCACAAAATAAGTACCGGTAGAAGCTTTTCTTTGATTTAAGCTTGCAGTCTAGAAAACGTTTCTCAAAAAAGCCTTCCAGAATTAAGAATTATGCTAAATTTTATGGAATAAAAATATAAAACATAATGTAGATTATGTTATATTGTTAGACACAGAATCTTTATTCATCCAAAACAGTGTGAACTTGGAGAGTAATGAAAAGAATCTTTGGATTATCAACTGTTTTATAGTTACAATGCTGTAAAACTTGGAAGAAAACTTGTATTGCTTTCTTTAGCTTTGGACTTCCCAGAATTAGGATGACAGACTGTGCTGGGGAGTAGATGTAGATGACCATCAAGCAAACACAAAATCCAACACTGCTTGGAGGAAAAAGGTCCACAAACATTATGATCTCTGAGATGTAGAATGATAGATAGAGTACTAGAAGCCAGCCAACCGTCCTAGCTGCTCTTTCTCTAGCTTCTGTTCGTGGTCGTGGACTTACGGAACTGTTACTGTTTTCAAGGTTCTTACTATTAGTCCTAAGTGATTTAAGAATTAGGCAATTGGAAATTCCCACAAGAATTAAAGGGATTGAGCAGCCTATAATATTGCTGGATAGCAAGTAGGCAATGCTCAATTTCGGTACATTGCTTTCCAAACTCTGGTTAGTAGGTGCACCCTCATTTGGAAATTCTCTGTATGTACTCCATACAGCTGGAACACTAATAGCCACAGATGTAAGAGCAGTAGCCACAAGGAAACACGGAACCAATTTTGGGATTTCTAATTTGAGGCGTACCAAGAAAGGGTTTGTGAATATGACTATTTGTAGACAGTAATAAACACAGAGACAGACTGTGAACCAGAAACTTGCATAGACAGGAAGAAATAATAAGGCATTAAAAGTGGCATAGACTTCATCTGAATAGTACAGGTCGCTCCACAGAAGGCTTAGAAAGTCATTTGCCGTCATGACAATTTGAAATGTGATGTTGGACAGACCGAGTGTCACCAGAATTAAGTCAGAAGAGCCGAGACTCTTGCCTTTCACCTTTTCCATAAGATTAACTGACACAATGACACAGTTCGTGAAGATTCCCAAAGTGGTGGTAACTCCCAAGATAGCCATGGATGTGAGGACAAAAACAGATGTCATAATTTGTGCTATAACATTAGCTTTCCTTCAAGCTGCAAAGAAACATTGGAAAGTTCAGTCTATCTCATTAGTTAAATACTTTTTATATACAGTGGGGAAAAAAAGTATTTAGTCAGTCAGCAATAGTGCAAGTTCCACCACTTAAAAAGATGAGAGGCGTTTGTAATTTACATCATAGGTAGACCTCAACTATGGGAGACAAACTGAGAAAAAAAAATCCAGAAAATCACATTGTCTGTTTTGTTTTTCATTTTATTTGCATATTATGGTGGAAAATAAGTATTTGGTCAGAAACAAAATTTCATCTCAATACTTTGTTATATATCCTTTGTTGGCAATGACAGAGGTCAAACGTTTTCTGTAAGTCTTCACAAGGTTGCCACACACTGTTGTTGGTATGTTGGCCCATTCCTCCATGCAGATCTCCTCTAGAGAAGTGATGTTTTTGGCTTTTCACTTGGCAACACGGACTTCCAACTCCCTCCAAAGGTTTTCTATAGGGTTGAGATCTGGAGACTGGCTAGGCCACTCCAGGACCTTGAAATGCTTCTTACGAAGCCACTCCTTCATTGCCCTGGCGGTGTGCTTTGGATCATTGTCATGTTGAAAGACCCAGCCACGTTTCATCTTCAATGCCCTTGCTGATGGAAGGAGGTTTACACTCAAAATCTCACGATACATGGCCCCATTCATTCTTTCATGTACCCGGATCAGTCGTCCTGGCCCCTTTGCAGAGAAACAGCCCCAAAGCATGATGTTTCCACCACCATGCTTTACAGTAGGTATGGTGTTTGATGGATGCAACTCAGTATTCTTTTTCCTCCAAACACGACAAGTTGTGTTTCTACCAAACAGTTCCAGTTTGGTTTCATCAGACCATAGGACATTCTCCCAAAACTCCTCTGGATCATCCAAATGCTCTCCAGCAAACTTCAGACGGGCCCGGACATGTACAGGCTTAAGCAGTGGGACACGTCTGGCACTGCAGGATCTGAGTCCATGGTGGTAGTGTGTTACTTATGGTAGGCCTTGTTACATTGGTCCCAGCTCTCTGCAGTTCATTCACTAGGTCCCCCCGCGTGGTTCTGGGATTTTTGCTCACCGTTCTGTGATCATTCTGACCCCACGGGGTGGGATTTTGCGTGGAGCACCAGATCGAGGGAGATTATCAGTGGTCTTGTATGTCTTCCATTTTCTAATTATTGCTCCCACAGTTGATTTCTTCACTCCAAGCTGGTTGGCTATTGCAGATTCAGTCTTCCCAGCCTGGTGCAGGGCTACAATTTTGTTTCTGGTGTCCTTTGACAGCTCTTTGGTCTTCACCATAGTGGAGTTTGGAGTCAGACTGTTTGAGGGTGTGCACAGGTGTCTTTTTATACTGATAACAAGTTTAAACAGGTGCCATTACTACAGGTAATGAGTGGAGGAAAGAGGAGACTCTTAAAGAAGAAGTTACAGGTCTGTGAGAGCCAGAAATCTTGATTGCTTGTTTCTGACCAAATACTTATTTTCCACCATAATATGCAAATAAAATGAAAAAAAAACAGACAATGTGATTTTCTGGATTTTTTTTTCTCAATTTGTCTCCCATAGTTGAGGTCTACCTATGATGTAAATTACAGACGCCTCTCATCTTTTTAAGTGGTGGAACTTGCACTATTGCTGACTGACTAAATACTTTTTTTCCCCACTGTATATGATACACAAATAATACATGTATTTTATAAACCTTTCCGACATGGACAAGCTTTGTAGTTATGGTTTGTTTAAACTACATATAAAATAAGCCTCCAATAGCAAAGACACCTCAACTGCCAGTGTACCAATTTCCTGTCCAAATCAGATCATGCAGCAAAAATTTATTATAGTTCATTACTACCCAAAAGATAGCTGAAAAGTGCCATAGGAAAACTATAAAAAATTACCAAATGAGAAAAGGTGCTGAATATTCCTAAGATAACAATACCAAAGGATAAAATATGGCATAATTGTATATCTGCCAGAAGATGCCAATCTCAAAAACTCAACAAGGATGGTAGTAATGAGAGCTCTTAAATCTTATCGAGCTTTAAGTACCTAAAAAGGGCAAGGATGTGTATACAAATCAGGTGCCCATGTGTATTTACCAGCCACAGTTTTATGGATTGGAAAGAGATAGTCACTGTTGATAAAAATAACGTGATATATGTCATAGTTTTCCATAACTAGGGTTCGGCAGAGCTGCGGAGGGCTGCGTAGTTCCTCTGTGAATCTCCGCCCACTGCTGCACCTCCTCCTTTCAACTCCGCCTACATTTGCATGCGGACTGCGTACCTATCTTTAACATTGGGTACGCAGGCCATGCGGATGTATGCGGATGCTTCTGCATGCGTTGTTTTGACACTGCGTTGACCTGCGTCGAACGCAACATGTTGCATTTTGTTGCTGTCGCCGCAGCATCAAAACGATGCATGCGGACTCATCCACATACATCCGCATGGCCTGTGCACCCAATGTTAAAGATAGGTACTCAGGCCGCATGCAGACGTAGGTGGAGCTGAACGGAGGAGGTTCGGCAGTGGGCGGAGGAACTATGCAGCCCTCTGCAGCTCTGACGAACGCTAGTGTGAAACTATCCTAAAACAGTCAGTCAAAGAACATTTATGAAACTTATGAAAAACTAGCTGAAGAGCCCGGCTTTGCCTGGGCATTGTAACCAACTGTGGTTAGTTATAACAAATTATAATGATTATATTGCACAAAAAACATTTCACATCATATATTCAACACTACAGATTTGCAACACAAATTAACTAAACGATTACCCAAGTATTGATAGTATTTTATTTTCAACTCATTCAAGAGCCTTTTGATAAACAATATTTTTGGTTTTTCCTTTCGGTGCAAAGATGAACAGATTTTTGGCAGTTCCAACTCTTGAACAGATCACGTAAAGTTGACCATGAGAAAAGCATGGAGATTGCAAATCGATCCCTACTACTTTCAAGGACTGTCCCTGAGCATTGTTAATGGACATTGCAAATAGCAGTTGAACCGGAAACTGGAGGCATTTAAAGTAAAAAAACAAATCAGATGGAATGAGTGGAATTCTTGGAATGAAAATGTCCTCTCCTTTGGCAAATCCTGTTTCTGAGCTGTATATCTAACCCTATCCTGTGTGATAATGTCTGCTGAGCTGTGTACCTAATCCTCTCCTGTGTGATACTTTCTGCAGAGCTATGTATCTAATCCTATCGTGTGTTACTGACTGCTCAGTCGTGTATCTAATCCTATTCTGTGTGATACTGACTGCTGAGCAGTGTATCTAATCCTATCCTGTGTGATACCATCTGTTGAGCCGTGTATCTTACCCTATCCTGTGTGATACTGACTGCTGAGCTGTGTACCTAATCCTATCATGTGTGTTACTGACTGCTCAGCCATGTATCTAATCCTATCCTGAGTGATACTGACTGCTGAGCCGTGTATCTAATCCTGTTCTGTGTGATACTGTCTGCTGAGCCGTGTATCTAATACTATTCTGTGTGATAGTGTGTGCTGAGCCATGTATCTATTCCTATCCTGTGTAATACTGACTGCTGAGCTGTGTATCTAATCCTATCCTGTGTGATACTGTCTGCTGAGCCATGTATCTATTCCTATCCTGTGTGATACTGACTGCTGAGCTGTGTATCTAATCCTATCCTGTGTGATACTGACTGCTGAGCTGTGTATCTAATCCTATCCTGAGTGATACTGACTGCTGAGCCCTGTATATAATCCTATCCTGTTTGATACTGACTGCTGAGCCATGTATCTAATCCTATCCTGTGTGATACTGACTGCTGAGCCGTGTATATAATCCTATCCTGTTTGATACTGACTGCTGAGCCATGTGTCTAATCCTCTCCTGTGTGATACTGACTGCTGAGCTGTGTATCTAATCATATCCTGTGTGATACTGACTGCTGAGCCCTGTATATAATCCTATCCTGTTTGATACTGACTGCTGAGCCATGTATCTAATGCTATCCTGTGTGATACTGTCTGCTGAGCCATGTATCTAATGCTATCCTGTGTGATACTGACTGCTGAGCTGTGTATCTAATCCTATCCTGTGTGATACTGACTGCTGAGCCCTGTATATAATCCTATCCTGTTTGATACTGACTGCTGAGCCATGTATCTAATCCTATTCTGTGTGATACTGTCTGCTGAGCTGTGTATCTAATCCTATCCTGTGTGATACTGACTGCTGAGCCGTGTATCTATTCCTATCCTGTGTGATACTGACTGCTGTGCTGTGTATCTAATCCTATCCTGTGTGATACTGACTGCTGAGCTGTGTATCTAATCCTATCCTGTGTGATACTGACTGCTGAACTGTATATCTAATCCTATCCTGTGTGATACTGACTGCTGAGCCGTCTATCTAATGCTATCCTGTGTGATACTGAGTGCTGAGCTGTGTATCTAATCCTATTCTGTGTGATACTGACTGCTGAGCCGTGTATCTAATCCTATCCTGTGTGATACTGGGCTCCCCCTGCAGTCTATGTCAGAGGGTGGTCTGTGTTGGCAAGGTAATAAATTGTGTTACTTCCAGCTTTACAGAAGGACGATAACACCATAGAAATGATAAGAATAATAGGCCTCAAGAAAACTGTTGCTGATAGCAACCAATCACAGCTCATTTTTCATCTTTTAAACAGCTCTGGGACAGCGTGGCATGTTATGAGCTCATTTTCTGCTCCACCACTTGAGAGTTCCCCTTCCGTTCTCCCTCTGGTGGTGACAGGAGGTAGAGAGGTTGGCTTAAGTGGTAGTGATCTGCCACCTGGTGAGGAAGATGACGATTGGATCTCTGGAGGATCAGAATGGATATAAGACAGCCAAATCCCTATCCTAGTGCTTTTGATTCAGTCTGCTTCTCAGGTCTAGGACTCCAGTTCCAATCTTCCCAAGAAAAGTTTGTTTTTTTGCTAATGTTAACACTTGCTCTTGTTGGTCATTTCAGTTTTTTGTGTGGCAAGCCAGCCCGGCTGGGCTGTGCTGAATTTCCACACTTATTTGCCAAATGTCTTTTTTTGTCCCTTATTGGATTGACCTCGTTTTGCGCTGTCTCAGAATATTTCAGAGTGCTGATATAGTGGGAGAAGTCTAGTGACTTCAGGGTTTATTTTGCTATCAGTTGTGTTGGACATTTTTGTAGGGTTTTTTTTGGCAGATTGCAGACAGTATCTTTCCTTTCCTGTCCTCTCTAGTTAGTTTGGCCCCATCATTTGCTCAGCCTATTTTCCTGCCTTTGTTTGTGTTTTCATCTTGTTTAACCGTCAATACATGTGGGGGGCTGTCTCTCCTTTGGGGTCTGCTCTGGGGCAGTTAGTTTTCCTCTTTTCCTGCTTTAAGGCTTATTTAGTTCTCCGGTTGTGACGAGGCGTCTAGGACCACCGTAGGAAGGCTCCACGACTGCTGCTAGTTGCGTGTTAGGATCAGGGGTCTGCAGTCTGCATAGTTACCAACCTCTTTAGTTTTCTGAGACTTAGCTTGTTTGTTTTTTATTTCCTCCTCGGCTACCCGTTCATAACAGTGGCGAGTTTTGAGTGGCGACTTTTGTGTTTCGACTTTTATGTGGCGAGGTTGGTGTATGTGTGGTGAAATGTGTGCTGAGGGTGGTATATGTGTTGAAGCACTTCGTAGTGTGTGGCGCATTATTTGTGTGTGTTCATATCCCCGTGTGTGGTGAGTATCCCATGTCAGGGCCCCACCTTAGCAACTGTACGGTATATACTCTGGCGCCATCGCTCTCATTCTTTCAGTCCCCCTTGTTCACATCTGGCAGCTGTCAATTTGCCTCCAACACTTTTCCTTTCACTTTTTCCCCATTATGTAGATAGGGGCAAAATTGTTTGGGTGAATTGGAACACGTGGGGTTAAAATTTCACCTCACAACATAGCCTATGACACTCTCGGGGTCCAGACGTGTGACTGTGCAAAATTTTGTGGCTGTAGCTGCGATGGTGCCGATGTGGGGAGGAGGACTCCCAGACAGTGACTGGGCCGGTACCCAGGGGACCGCCATCAGGGTTCCTGAGGGAACAATACTGGGAGAACAGTAAAGGGAGAGACATGACTGGAGTTGTCAGGGCAACAAGGGGCGGGGTGAGGATAAAAGGAGCAGGGGACGCGCTCAAGTTGCAGTTGGGAGAGAGTGTGACAGGAGGCAGGAAGCCGGGTGACTTGAGGAGACACAGACAGGGGCCTGTGAGAAGGATACTGCGCACTCACCGACAAGTGAGACATGAGAGACTTTTACCGGAAGCCGCTTCCTGCCCACGTTCACAGAGGGACACGCCCGCCGTCCCCTGCTCATGTGAGACAGATCCCTTACCTCAGGTCACGGCTGCAGCTATGCATAAAATGGCCACAGAGGCTTGGACACTGCCCCCGGCCTTCTCCCACCGCGGCGAACCTGTCATCACTGGCCTCAGGGGACGCCACCTCGCCATAGGTGACATTAGAGGCCCTTGTCCCGGCTACGGAGGGACCCTTAGCGGAGGACAGCCACTGGACATTTAGGGGAACTGCGTCATTACCGTGCCTCACCAGCATCGTTTCTTCAGGGCCTGTTGTGCCCCACCGGCATCGTTTCTTCAGTGCCTGTCGTGCCCCACGGCATCGTTTCTTCAGGGCCTGTCACGCCCCACGGCATCGTTTCTTCAGGGCCTGTTGCGCCCCACCGGCATCGTTTCTTCAGGGCCTATTGCGCCCCACCGGCATCGTTTCTTCAGGGCCTGTTGCGCCCCACTGGCATAGTTACTTCAGGGCCTGTTGCACCCCACCGGCATCGTTTATTCAGGGCCTGTTGCGCCCCACCAGCATCGTTTCTTCAGGGCCTGTTGCGCCCCACCAGCATAGTTTCTTCAGGGCCTGTTGCACCCCACCGGCATCGTTTCTTCAGGGCCTGTTGCACCCCACCGGCATCGTTTCTTCAGGGCCTGTTGCGCCCCACCAGCATAGTTTCTTCAGGGCCTGTTGCGCCCCACCAGCATCGTTTATTCAGGGCCTGTTGCGCCCCACCGGCATCGTTTCTTCAGGGCCTGTTGCACCCCACCGGCATTGTTTCTTCAGGGCCTGTTGCTCCCCAGTGACACCGTTTCTTCAGGGCCTGTTGCGCCCCATCGGCACAGCTTCTTCAGGGCCTGTTGCGCCCCAAGTCTTCCCGGAATATCGAGGCGTCAAGACAGCCGCATCAACGATCTCAAAGCGGCCGCATCTGCGATCCCGAGTGACGCAAGGAAGGATAAGTGGACTATAGCAATAAGTACCATAGTTTGGCCCTATTTCGGTCTTTGACACCCGGACTAGCCGGGTAATTCCCGCTACTTAGAAGAGTATTGTTTATTTTATTGAGTCCCTGCGAGGACAGATTTGTGTTACCCCTTCTTCTGCCTGTTCAGCATAGCCCTAGTGGTGCCAGTTTATAAAAGTTAATTACACAAGTCATACCCTGTCTCGTGTCTCGTCACTGCATACTGAGAATCTGCTAGACCCTACACTTGGCATAGTCGGCAGGATGCTGTCTCCGAGCGTGGACAGTGGTGCTTCCGATCAGGGCGGAGCTGTCAACTCTACAAATAATGAGGGACCCCGCTCCAGCATTTCATTGGGGGCCATGCTGAACAACCTGCCTAGATTCTCCGGCTCCAATACTATGTTATGGAGCTGGACAGAGAGGATGCGGGGCTCTTTCGGATGCACCCCATGACCCCTGATCTGGAAGCCGAGGTGGCACTCATGGCACTGGACGGGGAGGTGCGGAGGTCAGTGATATTGAAACCACCGGGGCACCGCAACACTTTTGAAAAAGTGTTACAGATAGTAGAACAGACCCATGGGGACCCTACTAATGTGGGAGAGTTAAGAACCCGTTTGTTTAGTCGGATGCAAGTAAAGGGGGAGATGATCACAGAGTATATGAATGTCCTCCAAGAATTGCATACGGCTATTGAAAGAAAGGACGGGGTAGGGGTAGGACCTGTTGACATTACCCTACGTGACCTACTGGTGACTGGTTTGCGAGATCCATTAGTCAAACAGGCACTGCGGGAACAGATCAGAATGAATCCCCGAATAGACTTTTCAGAAGTGGGAAGTCAGGCAGGTGCCCGAGAGCAGGAGCAGGGGATGGCGGTCCTCGTGGGGAAAGTCCGAGGTGTGGAGGCCTCCGCGAATGCAGTCGAGGAGCCTCAGTAGGTGGAGGAGATGAAGCAAGAGCTGAAAAATATTAAGGGCGAGTTGGCCGAAGTAAAGAGAAGAACCGAGACCGGACGACCTAGCTTTAATCCCGGCTCTTGGGGATCACGCTCCCCTCGGGGTGGTCAGCCTACACAGGCCCGGTGTTTTGAGTGTCGAGAACCAGGCCACTTTGCCCGAGAGTGTCCGCGGCGTGGGAGATACCCACCCCCGGCGGCCATTAAACTAAAGGGCTCAGGGCTGGGGGGACGCAGCTCAGAGCCGAAAACCACAACTAGGGGTGGTGGAAGTCCCGAAGATTTGGTAGCAAAGTGTCCGGTGGTTTGGGCAGAAATGGAGGGCCGGGCCGTTCGGTGTCTGGTAGACACGGGGTCACAGGTAACCACCATGCCTGCAACATACTTTCAACAAAACTTCCCGGAGGCAGCAAGACCCCAGTGGGGGCCCATGATTAGACTAATAGCCGCCAGCCAATTGCCGGTTCCGGTTGCCGGAGTAGTGTGGGTGCAGGTGACGTTGTGCGGTAAATCCCTTGGTTGCAGAGGGGTGGTGCTTACTCAAGGAGAAGCTGATCAACGGCACCCCGTCACCCTAGGCATGACTATTTTACACGAGTTCGGCAACTTGCTACTAAATGATCCCACACAGAAGATTCTGAAGCAGTGGGGTTCTCGCACAGCTCAGGGACAGGTATTCCAGCAGCTGGTGCGAGGTGCACGGGTGCATCAGGACTGCCAGGAGGGCGAGGCTCTGGGCAAAGTCATCGCATCAGCAGCTCCCCTGCTTGTGCTACCTCCTGGACAGACAGTGGTGGCCCTGCCAATTCGAGCCCCGCTACCTTTGGAGGGCGAGGAGGTGCAGGTGGAGCCGTGTCACTCGGAGCGCTTACCTCCTGGCATACTGGTGGCCCGTTCCCTGGCTACGGTGCAAAAAGGAACCATCCTGGTATGCTGCGTTAACCTTGAAGACCGGGACACCGTTCTGAAAGCACGGACTGTACTGGCCAAACTAGTAAGGCCTTTAGAAGAAGTGCTGCCAGCTTCTGCGGTTCAATTACGAGGACACCCCGAGGATCCTTGGGAAGTAACAATACGAACCTTACAGGCCCACGAAGTCTCGGCACAAGAGAAGGGCCGAAATATTTTGGAGCAAATGCGGGCCGAGCTTTCTGGATTAACTGCAGCCCAACTCTCACAGATAAAAACATTGCTTGGACAGTACCATAAAGTATTTGCTAGTCATGAGGACGATTTTGGGTGTACCACCGCCATCACTCATGAAATCCCCACAGCAGGAGCGGCCCCTATCCGGGAACGATATCGACAGATTCCGCCACAACTCTATCAGGAGGTGAAAGCTTTGCTGGCCCACATGCTGTGAAAAGGGGTGATACGGGAAAGTCAAAGCCCCTGGGCGGCCCTAATCGTGTTGGTTCGGAAGAAAGATGGTACACTACGATTCTGTGTGGATTATCGTAAACTGAATGCTTGCACTATTAAACACTCATATCCACTGCCTCGCATAGAAGAATCCCTGTCCGCCTTGGGAAAAACAACATATTTTTCAACCCTGGACTTGGCCAGTGGGTACTGGCAGGTGCCCATGTCAGAAGAAGATAGAGCCAAGATGACGTTCATATTGCCCATGGGACTGTTTGAGTTTAATCGGATGCTGTTTGGGCTGGCCAACGCCCCTGGGACCTTTCAGCGATTGATGGAGTGGTGTCTGGGAGATCTCAATTTTGAGGCTACGTTGATCTATCTGGACGACATCATCGTCTATGCCGCCACCTTTCAGGACCACCTGAAGCGGTTGGGACAGGTACTCGGCCGGTTGCAAAAGTACGGGTTGAAGGTGAAGCCTCAGAAATGCCACCGGTTTCGCTCTCAGATTGAATATCTGGGTCATGTCATTTCGGCAGAGGGTGTGAGGCCATCCCGGGAGAAGGTTGCTGCTATCCAGGAATGGCCTACCCCCAAGACAGTGAAAGATGTGCGGGCATTTCTGGGGTTAGTCGGATAATACCGTCGTTTCGTGAAGAATTTTGCATGTCGAGCTCGAGCCCTGCATGACCTGCTGAAGGGGGCTCCCGCAGGGGCCAATGGGCGAAAAATCCAGTGGCAACACCCTCAGGAAGAGGCCTTCCGAGACCTCAAGGCTGCACTCTCGGATTCCCCAGTGTTGGCTTATGCGGATTTCTCACAACCGTTCATCTTGCACACTGACGGGAGTCTTCACAGGCTGGGGGCTGTGTTGTCACAGGTTCAGGATGGCCTGGAGAGGGTGATCGCATATGGAAGCCGCTCACTCCATGACTCCGAACGTAACCCTAACAATTACAGCTCCTTCAAACTCGAGCTCCTCGCAGTGGTGTGGGCCATGACGGAGAGATTCGCAGAGTACCTAGAGGGCTCCGAGGTGGTGGTGCGAACTGACAACAACCCACTGGCTCATTTGGAAAACGCCAAGTTGGGGGCTCTGGAACAGCGATGGGTGGCCCGGATGGTGAAGTACAATTATAAGATTATCTACAAAAGAGGGGCCGAGAATGTCCATGCAGACATACAACTCCAGGACAGAATTGAGACGAAGAATTAGAAGGAGAGGAAATACCGTTCACTCTCACTGCTGCCGTGCTCACAACTGACAATAAAAAAAATCTTCTTCTGAGACCCCAAAGGGCATACTGGAACTATCCCGGGATACAACAGCAACAAGAAGACGAAGACGTTGGCCTCCTCAGAACGTGGGTCGCCGCCGGGCAATTACCTACTAATTCTCAAAGACAAAATTTGACTCAAGACCTGTTGCTTATGCTGCGACAATGGGAGAGGTTGGTTATCCGAAAGGGACTATTGTATGGTAAAATAATATCACAAACAACCTCGATGACGGTTTGGCAGGTGGTTACGCCAGGAGCCCAACTTCATGTATTAGCTCGGGAGGCTCACGGAAAAGGGGCCCACTTCGGAGCAAAAAAAACTCTGCAATGGCTGCAACAGAAAGCTTACCACCCGCGCTTGCCGGCTGTTGTGGACGAAATTTGCCGGACCTGCCGCTTATGCGAATTAGCCAAACCATCCGCTCTGTGAGCCGCAACACAGACTATTGTGACCTCAGCGCCCCTTGAGCTCCTGACGGTGGATTATCTGACCATTGGGCCTGCATTTCAGGGGTACGAACTCTGTCTTGTTATCGTAGATCATTTCGCCAAGTTCGCTGTGGTCACCCCCACTCGGGATCAGACCGCAGAGTCAGCTGCCTCCGCAATTTGTAGAAACTTTATACAAGTATACGGCTGTCCTCAACAAATACATTCTGATCAGGGAGCATGTTTTTTGGGAAAAGTCATGTAAGAACTACATCACCTCTATGGAATTGACAAATCCCGGACCACACCGTATCACCCGCAAGGGAATGGGGCTTGTGAACGATTTAATCGGACTTTGATTCAGATGTTGCGTACTCTGGAGAGTGAGAAGAAGGTCCGTTGGCCCGAATATGTTTCTGAACTAGTTTGGGTCTATAACAATAGGGTACATTGAGTGACTGGCTATACCCCCTACTCCCTGTTGTTCGGACGAGAAGGTAAAGGGATCACGGAGGTGGAGTTGGACCCAGAAGAGCCTCAGCCCTGGACTGGAGTGTCGTCTTGGGTCCGAAATCATCGCCACCGGTTGCAAACTCTTCACCGAATTGTACACAACAAGCTCCGAGACTGGGAGCACCCAGGGAAGGATGCAACCCCATCTCCTCACCTCCAAAGTGGGAACCGGGTGCTTGTACTAGATCAACAACCCCACCACAAACTAGAGCCGCGTTGGGAAGAAAGTCCTTATCGGGTCTTACGCCGTATCCATCCAGACGTACCGGTGTATGAAATACGGCCCGAGGAGGATAAAACACTGCCCACTCGTATTGTACATCGTAATATGCTATGCCCGTGTACTTCCTCCGACCCGAAGCAACTGGAGCCTACCCCGTCGACGTCCGAACCGCCTTCCGTATGTTGGGAACCGGACCATGACGAAGACTGTCTTCCAGGACATAGAGGCCCTCCACTCAGTAATGAATCATCTGACACAATTAGCCCGCCCGCACCAATCAGCCCACCGATGTCCACCACCCCAGACGACTCTACTCCAGTTGAACTTAGACGCTCTGAGCGGTCAACGGCCGGCAAACCCTCTGAACGATATGAACAGGAGCAATTTATATGGCAACACATATTGAAACCCCTACAGACCGATCTCAATAGAATAAGGCCCTCGCCCGAGGACTGGCGAGCTTACAGGGTGGGGGAATGTGGGGAGGAGGACTCCCAGACAGTGACTGGGCCGGTACCCAGGGGACCACCATCAGGGTTCCTGAGGGAACAATACTGGGAGAACAGTAATGGGAGAGACATGACTGGAGTTGTCAGGGCAACAAGGGGCGAGGCGAGGATAAAAGGAGCAGGGGGCACGCTCAAGTGGCAGTTGGAAGAGAGTGTGACAGGAGGCAGGAAGCCGGGTGACTTGAGGAGACACGGACAGGGGCCTGTGAGGAGGATACTGTGCACTCACCGACAAGTGAGACATGAGAGACTTTTACCGGAGGCCGCTTCCCGCCCACATTCACAGAGAGCCATGTCCGCTGTCCCCCGCTCTTGTGAGACAGATCCCTTACCTCAGGTCGCGGCTGCAGCTACGCATAAAACAGCCACAGAGGCTTGGACACTGCCCCCCGGCCTTCTCCCACCGCGGCGAACCTGTCATCACCGGCCTCAGGGGACGCCACCTCGTCATAGGCGACATTAGAGGCCCTTGTCCCGGCTACGGAGGGACCCTTAGCGGAGGACAGCCACTGGACATTTAGGGGAACTGCGTCATTACCAAGCCCCACCAGCATCGTTTCTTCAGGGCCTGTCGCGCCCCACCGGCATCGATTCTTCAGGGCCTGTCGCGCCCCACCGGCATCGTTTCTTCAGGGCCTGTTGCGCCCCACCGGCATCGTTTCTTCAGGGCCTGTTGCGCCCCACCGGCATCGTTTCTTCAGGGCCTGTTGCGCCCCACCGGCATCGTTTCTTCAGGGCCTGTTGCGCCCCACCGGCATCGTTTCTTCAGGGCCTGTTGCGCCCCACCGGCATCGTTTCTTCAGGGCCTGTTGCGCCCCACCGGCATCGTTTCTTCAGGGCCTGTTGTGCCCCACCGGCATCGTTTCTTCAGGGCCTGTTGCGCCACACCGGCATAGTTTCTTCAGGGCCTGTTGCGCCCCATCGGCACTGCTTCTTCAGGGCCTGTTGCACCCCAAGTCTTCTCGGAATTTCGAGGTGTCAAGACAGCCGCATCAACGATCTCAAAGCGGCCGCATCTGTGATCCCGAGTAGTGGACTATAGCAATAAGTACCATAGTTTGGCCTTATTTCGGTCTTTGACACCCGGACTAGCTGGGTACTTCCCGCTACTTAGAAAAGTATTGTTTATTTTATTGAGTCCCTGCGAGGATAGATTTGTGTTACCCCTTCTTCTGCCTGTTCAGCATAGCCCTAGTGGCGCCAGTTTATAAAAGTTAATTACACATGTCATACCCTGTCTCGTGTCTCGTCACTGCATACTGAGAATCTGCTAGACCCTACACAGATGCCAATCCCGGACATACACACATACGTATAAACATACACACACACACACACATTGAGCTTTATACATTAGATTTAAATAAAATGAAATTTTTTTTTATAAGTAGTAAAAAATTGAACATTTTAAGATGGGAAGATTTGAGGTTGTGGCTGGTATTAATCACTTAAGGCCCTGTCACACATAGCGATCTCGCTAGCGAGATCGCTGCTGAGTCACAAATTTTGTGACACAACAGCGATCTCACCAGCGAGATCGCTGTGTGTGACAGCGATCAGCGACCGGCCCCACTGCCGGTATCGCTGATCGCTGTAGGAAAGCCCTGGACTTTTTTTGGTCGCTGGTCTCCCGCTGGCCAGCACGCATCGCTGCGTGAGACAGGCGGGAGACCAGCGATCAACTGGTAACTAACGTACACATTGGGTATCTAAGGGACGTGCGTCCCTTAGATACCCGATGTGTACGTTAGTTACCAGCGCGCTGATACAGGGAGCTGGTAACTAAAGTACACATCGGGTATCTAAGGGACACACGTCCCTTAGATACCCGATGTGTACCTTAGTTACCAGCTCCCTGCATCAGCGTGCTGGTAACTAATGTACACAGGGACGCCACTCGCTCGGCGTCGCTGTGCTGATCGCTGGTGAAGCTGTCTGTTTGACAGCTCACCAGCGATCACATAGCGACTTACCAGTGATCCTGACACGTTGATATCATTGTGGGGATCGTTGGTGAGTCGCTATGTGTGACTCCAGCTTTAGACAGGGCAATGTTGCAATTAGTTTAATTCCTGACGTCCACAATCATACAGCAACTCCAGGTAGATGGCCAAAATACAATGCCCTTAGTCCACAAGATCCCAACCCGAGATCAGTAGTTCCACTGCTCACATACCAGATGATACCCACTGTTTCCCATCTTTTGGTTGGCACACAGCTTTTGGTATCGCCTGCCGGTATAGTCTGCAGTCAAAGCCTATGTTCTTCCAGACGATGTATATCATGACTGTAGCACGTGTGTCCAACTCCAGCCAGCAAAAAACCCTCAATTTTCTCATCAGTGTCCTAAATACTCCAAGCCACCTCCCCGCAATTGAGCCCATCCTTTGGGAAACACCCCCCAAAGCTAACTGTACATTGGTGGAGGTATTTTACTCAGGCTGAGCCCCATTACCTGGGACTGCATGGGCGTCCCCCTGTGGTGATGGCTCCACTGGGTCTACTTTCTCCATCCACACAATGGGACTAGTGACTGGGAGAACAATGGCTTGTGCATTTAAACTAATGAGCAAGCAAATTTGTAATAAAACACAAAAAGAAAGTCTCTAAAAAAACACAGCAAGCAAGATCTAACAAAACACAACAATAACATCAAGGTAACCAGTACTCCATGCTGGAAAAAGTTTGCATCTCTTAGAGCTGTGGATTCTGCTCTACGTGCATTGGTCCAATAGTCTTTAGAACAAGGCCAGCTCCTCACATCAGAGCATATTATTTCCATGAAATTGACCCCTAATATATAACCAAATAAACCTAGAAATGGTTTAAAAACAACAACCTCTGGTGGTGAAATCCAGACTTTAATTCAATTGAAAATATAATGCTAAGCTAAAATATAACTACTCTCCTTAAGGGATATTCACATGTTATGAAATTGGCATAGTTAGCAGCATGAAAATAAGCAAGTTCGCAACACATCGGCTTTTACTATCTACTGTCATTCTCATGCTGTGAGAACCTTTTTATCATGCATACACTGTGTGCACAATTATTATGCAATTTGTATTTCTGATGATTATAGAAGAACTTCCATGAATATTTTTTCATTAAATGTGTGAATATGTGCTTGCAGTGTGTGTATGTATTAATATACTCACCTATCACCTTCTCCAAGATCCAGCGCAATCCTGCTCCTCTTCTCAGTGATATCATCACCCCAATTCAGATTAGTCAGCTCACTCTATACTCTATGTTTTACCCGGAAGTTTCTTTTACAATGTAAACTTATATGTTCTTGTTCTGTCGCTCCATAGACTTAAATTGTAAAAGCCACTAACAGTCACGAAGAGCTCAATGTGACTTGGAGAGGTGCAGAGCGGTGACGTAACTGACGAAGCAGAAAGGCACTGAATCTTGGAGAAAACCACGGTAGGTGAGTATATTAAAGCTGGAGTCATACATAGCGACTCACCAGTGATCCTGACTACGATATCAATGTGTCAGGATCGCTGGTGAATCGCTATGTGATCGCTGGTGAGCTGTCAAACAGACAGCTTCACCAACGATCAGCACAGCGACGCCGAGCGCCCGGCATCGCTGTGCACGTTAGTAACCAGCGCGCTGATGCAGGAAACTGGTAACTAATGTACACATCGGGTATCTAAGGGATGTGGGTCCTTTAGATACCCGATGTGTATGTTAGTTACCAGCTCCCTGCATCAGTGCACTGGTAACTAACGTACACATCGGGTATCTAAGTGACACATGTCCCTTGGATACCCGATGTGTACATTAGTTACCAGCAGATCGCTGGTCTCCCGCCTGTCACACGCAGCGATGCGTGGTGGCCAGCAGGAGACCAGCGACCAAAGAAAAGTCCTGGCCTTTCCTGCAGCGATCAGCGATACCGGCAGGGGGGCCGGTCGCTGATCGCTGTCACACACAGCGATCTCGCTGGTGAGATCGCTGTTGTGTCACAAAAATTGTGAGATCGCTATGTGTGACGGGGCCTTAATTCTCTCACACTACTCACCCTACACATACAGTATGCCCATATTTAATTAAAAAAAATGCATGGGAGGGTTACGATTACAGTGCTGATGGTCTATCCAAAAGGTTAATAAACCTGAATATTTAAGAAAGTGAAAGTGGGTTTAGGCGAATATCTATGGGTGCATAATAACTATTAGTGTGCAGAAATATTATGTAACTAAATGAAAGTTTACATTTTGACATCAATTGTTTATTTTCATCTGTTGAAGTGAGAATAATATGTACAAAATGTACAAAAATTTCTGACTAATATAGCCTCCCTTCTTTTCAATAACAGATAGGTAAATCATATTTGGCACTAAGCAAAGAATGGGGAGGTGCCCAAGTAGAGTTCCAATCTGTGAATAATAGTAAGGCCGCGTTCACACATTTTTATTATGCTTTCCATTTGATTGCTCCATTCCTGATTTTGGCTTACAAATACTAAGGTGAAATTCTCACCACATAGTGAACGTGTGAACGTAGCCTAACAGTATAACTTGGCACTCAGTAGGTTGCGTATCATTGGATTGTTTACAATTTAACCAGTCCGGAGAAAGAGCTAATGACATATGGGTCTATAGGCGTCTATCCAGATAGTGACATAGACACAATACTCCTGCTCTGATTTCCTATACTTCGCCTGCTGACACAGTCCGTTGAATCTCAACCAGCTCACTATAGCAATTTTCTGATGAAGGTCTGTATTGGACCGAAATGTTATTTGCTGTTTCTCTGAACTGGCTAAATTGCAAATAAATTTCACATCTATTGCCATGCATCCTACTAAGTACCGGGTTTTACTATTACTATTACTTCTTTTCAGTCATAAGAATTAAAATCATGGAGTCTGTTTCTTAATCTGTTGACGATTAATTTTTTGAGCAGCACCAACCAGAGCCTCCCAGACAATGTTCAGAAAGGTGTACTGTTTTCCTTCACTGTAAATCTATTGTTTAACCCTTTAGTGACAGAGCCAATTTTGTACTTAACCCCTTACCTACAATTGACGTAATATTCCGTCCATGTGACCATGGACCTAATTACCATGGACGGAATATTACGTCATCGCGATCAGCGGCGCCCACGTGGTGAGCGCCGCTGATCGCGGCCGAGTGTCAGCTAATTATCATAGCTGACACCCGGCACAATGTGTCAGGGGCGGTCACGGACCGCCCCCGACACGTTAACCCCTTGCACACCGCGATCAAATGCGATTGCGGTGTACCGGGGGTTAAAGGGAAGCATCGGCAGGGAGGGGGCTCCCTCCGTGCTTCCCTGAGCCCCCCACGGCAGCGCAATGTGCAGCGCTGCTGTGGGGGGCTCTTTCCCTACAGGCCCCCGGATCCAAGATGGCGACGGGGGCCTGCAGGGAGCTGACTTCCTCACTGCCTGCAAAGCGCAGGCATGAGGAAGTCTGCAGCAGTGCCTGTGACAGATCGCTGATCTGTCACAGTGATCTGTGATGTGACAGATCAGCGATCTGTCACAGGACAGTGATGTCCCACCTGGGACAAGGTAATAAAGTAAAAAAAAAAAAAAGTGTTAAAAATAATTTTAAAAAAAATCGCTAAATAAATTAGTGAAAAAAAAAAAAATATTCCCCAATAAATCCATTTTTTCAAAATAAAAAAAACCAAAAACAATAAAAGTACACATATTTGGTATCGCCGCGTCTGTAATGACCTGCCCTATAAAACTGCCCCATTAGTTAACCCCTTTAGCAAACCCCTTAAAAAATAAAAATAAAAAACGAAAAAAAATAATGATTTATTATCATACCACCGAACATAAAGTGCAATAACGCGCGATCAAAAAGACGCATATAAATATGCATGGTACCGCTGAAAACGTCATCTTGTCCCGCAAAAAAGGAGCTGCCATACAGCATCATCCGCAAAAAAATAAAAAAGTTATAGCTCGCAGAATAAAGCGATACAAAAATAATTATTTTTTATTTAAAATTGTTTTCATTGCAAAAAACCGACAAAACATAAAAAAAGACCTAAATGAGGTATTGCTGTAACCGTACTGACCCGAAGAATAAAAACGCCTTATAAATTTTACCGCACGCGGAACGGTGTAAACGCACCCCCCAAAAGAAATTCATGAAACGCTGGTTTTTGTTCATTCTGCGTCCCAAAAATCGGAATAAAAAGCGATCAAAAAATGTCACGTGCCCGAAAATGGTACCAATAAAAATGTCAACTCGTCCCGCAAAAAATAAGACCTCACATGACTCGGTGGGTCAAAATACGGAAAAATTATAGCTCACAATATGTGGTGATGCAAAAACTATTTTTACAATAAAAAGCGTCTTTTAGCGTGCGACAGCCGCCAAACATAAAAACCGCCATAAATCGTAAATCAAACCCCCCGTTATCACCCCCTTAGTTAGGGAAAAATAATAAAACTAAAAGAAAATGTATTTATTTCCATTTTCCCGCTAGGGTTAGGTTAGGGTTAGGGCTAGGGTTAGGGTTAGGGCTAGGGTTAGGGTTAAGGCTAGGGTTAGGGCTAGGGTTAGGGCTAGGGTTAGGGTTAGGGCTAGGGTTAGGGCTAGGGCTCAGATTAGGGTTAGGGGTGTGTTGAGGTTAGGGTTGGAGTTATAATTGGGGGTTTCCACTGTTTGGGCACATCAGGTGCTCTCCAAAGGCAACATGGCGTCTGATCTCAATTCCAGCCAATTCTGCGTTGAAAAAGTCAAATGGTGCTCCATCCCTTCCAAGCTCTGCCATGTGCCCAAACAGTGTTTTACCCCCACATGTAGGGTATCAGCCTACTCAGGACAAATTACAAAACAACTTTTGGGGTCCAATTTCTCCTGTTACCCTTAGGAAAATAAAAAATTGGGGGCAAAAATATAATTTTGCGGAAAAAAATGTTTTTTTTTATTTTCACGCCCAGGCGTTATAAACTTCTGTGAAGCACTTGGGGGTTCAAAGTGCTCTCCACACATCTAGATAAGCTCCGTGGGGGGTCTAGTTTCCAAAATGAGGTCACTTGTGGGGAGTTTCAATAGTTTAGGTACATCAGGGGCTCTCCAAACGCACATGACACCCGCATACCAATCCATCAAAGTCTGCATTCCAAAACGTCACTACTTCCCTTCCGAGCCCCGACGTGTGCCCATACAGTAGTTTTCTCCCACATATGAGGTATCAGCGTACTCAGGACAAATTGGACAACAACTTTTGGGGTCCAATTTCTCCTGTTACCCTTGGGAAAATAAAAAAATGGGGACTAAAAGATGATGTTTGTTGAAAAAATACGATATTTTTATTTTCACGCCCGGTCGTTATAAACTTCTGTGAAGCACTGGGGGTTCAAAGTGCTCACCACACATCTAGATAAGTTCATTAGGGGGTCTAGTTTCCAAAATGGGGTCACTTGTGGGGGGTTTCCACTGTTTAGGTACATCAGGGGCTCTCCAAACGCACATGACACCCGCAGACCAATCCATCAAAGTCTGCATTCCAAAACGTCACTACTTCCCTTCCGAGCCCCGATGTGTGCCCATACAGTAGTTTTCTCCCACATATGAGGTATCAGCGTACTCAGGACAAATTGGACAACAACTTTTGGGGTCCAATTTCTCCTGTTACCCTTGTGAAAATAAAAAAATGGGGACTAAAAGATCATGTTTGTGGAAAAAATACGATTTTTTTATTTTCACGCCCGGACGTTATAAACTTCAGTGAAGCACTGGGGGGTTCAAAGTGCTCACCACACATCTAGATAAGTTCCTTGGGGGGTCTAGTTTCCAAAATGTTGTCATTTGTGGGGGGTTTCTACTGTTTTGGTACATCAGGGGCTTTCCTAACGCGACATGGTGTCCGATCTCAATTCCAGCCAAAAACGTCAAATGGCGCTGCTTCCCTTCCGAGCTCTGCCATGCGCCCAAATAGTGGTTTACACCCACATGTGGGGTATCAGCGTACTCAGGATAAATTGCACAATATCTTTTAGGGTCCTGTTACTTTTGGAAAAATAAGAATTGAGGGTGAAAAGATCATTTTTGTGGAAAAAATATGATTTTTTAATTGTACTGCTGTACGTTATAAACTTCTGTGAAGCCCTTGGGGGTTCAAAGTTCTGACCACACATCTAGATAAGTTCCTTGGGGGGTCTAGATTCCAAAATGGTGTCATTTGTGGGGGGTTTCCACTGTTTTGGTACATCAGGGGTTTTCCAATCGCGACATGGTGTCCAATCTCAATTCTAGCCAAAAACGTCAAATGGCGCTGCTTCCCTTCCGAGCTCTGCTATGCGCCCAAATAGTCATTTACACCCACATATGGGGTATCAGCGTACTCAGGACAAATTGCACAATAACTTTTAGGGTCCTGTTACCCTTGGAAAAATAAAAATTGGGGGTGAAAAGATCATTTTTGTGGAAAAAATATGATTTTTTAATTGTACCGCTGTACGTTATAAACTTCTGTGAAGCCCTTGTGGGTTCAAAGTTCTCACCACATATCTAGATAAGTTCCTTGGGGGGTCTAGTTTCCAAAATGGGGTCACTTGGGGGGTTTCCACTGTTTAGGTACATCAGGGGCTCTCCAAACGCGACATGGCGTCCGATCTGAATTCCAGCCAATTTTGCATTGAAAAAGTCAAACGGCGCTCCTTCCCTACTGAGGTCTGCCATGCGCCGAAACAGTGGTTCCCCCCCACATATCAGGTATCAGCGTACTCAGGACAAATTGCACAATAACTTTTGCAGTCCAATTTCTCCTGTTACCCTTGGTAAAATAAAGAAAATTGAACCTGAAGTATTTTTTTTGTGAAAAAAAGTTAAATGTTCATTTTTTTTTAATATTAAAAAAATTCCTGTGACGCACCTAAAGGGTTAATAAACTTCTTGAATGTGGTTTTAAGCACCTTAAGGGGTGCAGTTTTTAGAATGGTGTCACTTTTGGGTATTTTCTATCATATAGACCCCTCAAAGTGGCTTCAAATGTGAAGTGGTCCCTAAAAATAAAATGGTGTTGCAAAAATGAGAAATCACTGGTCAATTTTTAACCCTTATAACTTCCTAACAAAAAAAAATTTTGGTTCCAAAATTGTGCTGATGTAAAGTAAACATGTGGAAAATTTTATGTATTAAGTTTTTTGTGTGCCGTATCGCTGTGATTTAAGGGCATAAAAATTCAAAGTTGGAAGATTGCGAAATTTTCAAAATTTTCGCCAAATTTCCGTTTTTTTCACAAATAAACGCAAGTTATTTGAATGCAATTTTACCACTAACATGAAGTACAATATGTCACGAGAAAACAATGTCAGAATCACCGGGATCCATGAAAGCGTTCCAGAGTTATGACCTCATAAAGGTACAGTGGTCAGAATTGTAAAAATTGGCCCGGGAGTTAACGTGCAAACCACCCTTGGTAGTGAAGGGGTTAATGACCAAGCCAATTTTCACAATTCTGACCACTGCCTGTTTATGAGGTTATAGTTCTGCAATGCTTCAACGTATCCCACTGATTCTGAGATTTTTTTTAATGACATATTGTACTTCATTATAGTGGTAAAATGTATTCAATATGACACGTTTATTTCTGACAAAAATGGAAATTTGGCAAAAATTTTGAAAATTTTGCAATTTTTAAACTTTTAATTTTAGTACCCTTAAATCAGAGAGTGATTTACAGAAATAAAAGGGCTAGGAACAGGAGAACACCAATGTGGCTAAATAAGGATGTAAAAAGGGCAATAAATAACAAGAACAAGGCATTTAGGAAGCTAAAACAAGAAGGCAATGAAGAAGCATTAAAAAGTTATAGAGAAAAAAATAAAATGTATAAAAAACAAATACATTTAGCAAAAGTGGAAACAGAGAGACTCATTGCTAAGGAAAGTAAAACAAACCCCAAACTATTCTTTAATTATATAAACAATAAAAAAATTAAAATTGATGGTGTCGGCCCTTTAAAGAACAATGAGGGTGAAATCATAGCGAGCCATGTGGGAAAAGCAAATGCTTTAAATACTTTTTTCTCAACAGTGTTCACACAGGAAAAGGATTTGCCAGGGGAAATGCAGAGAGATAATGTAAACTCCCCATTAAGTATTACCTGCCTAACCCAGGAAGAAGTGCAGAACCGCCTTAGTAAGATTAAAATTGACAAATCACCAGGCCCTGATGGCATTCACCCTCGGGTATTAAGGGAGTTAAGTAATGTGATAGACAGGCCTCTATTCCTTATATTTAAAGACTCTATAGAAACAGGGTTTGTTCCTTTTGATTGGCAGCAAGCAAATGTGGTACCAATATTCAAAAAGGGGTGTAAAAGGGAACCTGGAAACTATAGGCCGGTAATCTTAACATCTGTTGTGGGTAAAATTTTTGAAGGGTTTCTAAGGGATACCATTATGGAATATCTCAATGTTAATAAATGTTTAACTCCATATCAACATGGATTTACGAAGGATCGCTCCTGTCAAACTAACCTGATCAGCTTCTATGAGGATGTAAGCTCTCAAATGGACCAAGGAGAATCATTGGATGTCATTATGTAATTTATCTCCACTTCTCTAAAGCATTTGGCACTGTCCCACATAAAAGATTGGTAAGTAAGATGAGAAAGCTTGGGCTAGGGGAAAATGTGTGTAGATGGGTAGGTAGCTGGCTTAGTGATAGAAAACAAAGAGTGGTTATTAATGGTGCATACTCAGATTGGGCCAGGGTTACTAGTGGGGTACCACAGGGTTCTGTATTGGGCCCCCTACTATTTAATATATTTATTAATGATCTAGTGGATGGCTTACACAGTAAAATATCAGTATTTGCAGATTATACAAAACTATGTAAGGTAGTTAACACAAAGGAGGACAGTTTGCAACTACAGACAGATTTGAGTAAATTGGAGAATTGGGCTGAAAAATGGCAAATGAGGTTTAACACAGATAAGTGTAAGGTTATGCACATGGGAAGGAGAAACAGATGCTATAATTACTTACTAAATGGGAAACTGCTGGGGAAATCAGACATGAAAAGAGACTTAGGCATCTTAGTCAATAAGAAGCTAAATTGGAGTGCCCAGTGTCAGGCAGCTGCCACCAAAGCAAATAGGGTCATGGGATGCATTAGAAGAGGTCTGGGGACACGAGATGAAAACATAATTCTCCCTCTGTACAAATCACTCGTCAGACCACACTTGGAGTATTGTGTACAATTTTGGACGCCGGTGCTCAAGAAAGACATTACGGAACTTGAAAGGGTTCAAAGGCGGGCTACTAAAATGATAAATGGAGTTGGTTCACTACAATATCCAGAAAGGTTATCAAAATTAGGTCTATTTACTCTAGAAAAGAGAAGACTTAGGGGAGACTTAATATATATGTACAAGTATATCAGAGGGCAATACAGAGAGCTCTCCAATGAACTGTTTGTACCAAGGACTGTGACAAGAACAAGGGGGCATTCTCTTCGTTTGGAGGAAAGACAATTTCTGCACCAGCATAGAAGAGGGTTCTTCATGGTAAGAGCAGTGAGGCTCTGGAATTCTCTTCCTGAGGAAGTGGTGATGGCCAACTCACTGAATGAATTTAAGAAAGGAATGGATGCTTTTCTTGTGAGTAACAGTATAGAAGGTTACGAATAACAGAATATTATATTTAGATAGTTGACCCAGCTTAGGGGAAGGATTTTTTTTCCCTATAGAGAAAATTGGCTTCTACTCTGTGGGTTTTTTGCCTTCCCCAGGATCAACAATGCAGAACAGCTGCACTAAAAATAGGCTGAACTAGATGGACATAAGGTCTTCCTTCAGCCTTCAAAACTACAGTTGGGAAAAAAAGTATTTAGTCAGTCAGCAATAGTGCAAGTTCCACCACTTAAAAAGATGAGAGGCGTCTGTAATTTACATCATAGGTAGACCTCAACTATGGGAGACAAGCTGAGAAAAAAAAATCCAGAAAATCACATTGTCTGTTTTTTTTTCATTTTATTTGCATATTATGGTGGAAAATAAGTATTTGGTCAGAAACAAGCAATCAAGATTTCTGGCTCTCACAGACCTGTAACTTCTTCTTTAAGAGTCTCCTCTTTCCTCCACTCATTACCTGTAGTAATGGCACCTGTTTAAACTTGTTATCAGTATAAAAAGACACCTGTGCACACCCTCAAACAGTCTGACTCCAAACTCCACTATGGTGAAGACCAAAGAGCTGTCAAAGGACACCAGAAACAAAATTGTAGCCTTAGACCAGGCTGGGAAGACTGAATCTGCAATAGCCAACCAGCTTGGAGTGAAGAAATCAACTGTGGGAGCAATAATTAGAAAATGGAAGACATACAAGACCACTGATAATCTCCCTCGATCTGGTGCTCCACGCAAAATCCCACCCCGTGGGGTCAGAATGATCACAAGAACGGTGAGCAAAAATCCCAGAACCACGCGGGGGGACCTAGTGAATGAACTGCAGAGAGCTGGGACCAATGTAACAAGGCCTACCATAAGTAACACACTACGCCACCATGGACTCAGATCCTGCAGTGCCAGACGTGTCCCACTGCTTAAGCCTGTACATGTCCGGGCCCGTCTGAAGTTTGCTAGAGAGCATTTGGATGATCCAGAGGAGTTTTGGGAGAATGTCCTATGGTCTGATGAAACCAAACTGGAACTGTTTGGTAGAAACACAACTTGTCGTGTTTGGAGGAAAAAGAATACTGAGTTGCATCCATCAAACACCATACCTACTGTAAAGCATGGTGGTGGAAACATCATGCTTTGGGGCTGTTTCTCTGCAAAGGGGCCAGGACGACTGATCCGGGTACATGAAAGAATGAATGGGGCCATGTATCGTGAGATTTTGAGTGCAAACCTCCTTCCATCAGCAAGGGCATTGAAGATGAAACGTGGCTGGGTCTTTCAACATGACAATGATCCAAAGCACACCGCCAGGGCAACGAAGGAGTGGCTTCGTAAGAAGCATTTCAAGGTCCTGGAGTGGCCTAGCCAGTCTCCAGATCTCAACCCTATAGAAAACCTTTGGAGGGAGTTGAAAGTCCATGTTGCCAAGCGAAAAGCCAAAAACATCACTGTTCTAGAGGAAATCTGCATGGAGTAATGGGCCAACATACCAACAAGAGTGTGTGGCAACCTTGTGAAGACTTACAGAAAACGTTTGATCTCTGTCATTGCCAACAAAGGATATATCACAAAGTATTGAGATGAAATTTTGTTTCTGACCAAATACTTATTTTCCACCATAATATGCAAATAAAATGAAAAAAAAACAGACAATGTGATTTTCTGGATTTTTTTTTCTCAGTTTGTCTCCCATAGTTGAGGTCTACCTATGATGTAAATTACAGACGCCTCTCATCTTTTTAAGTGGTGGAACTTGCACTATTGCTGACTGACTAAATACTTTTTTTCCCCACTGTATGTTACTATGTTACTATGTTACAAAATAGTTAATAAATAACATTTCTCACATGTCAACTTTACATCAGCACAATTTTGGAAACATAATTTTTTTTGTTAGGATGGTATAAGGGCTAAAAGTTGACCAGCGATTTTTAAATTTTCCAACAAAATTTACAAAACCATTTTTTTTAGGGACCACCTCTCAATTAAAGTGAGTTTGGGGGGTCAATATAACAGAAAATACACAAAAGTGATATCATTCTAAAAACTGCACCCCTCAAGGTGCACAAAGCCACATTCAAGAAGTTTAGGAGAGGGAGGACTGGGAGCTTGCATCGCATCCAAATGAGAACCACTTTGGGCTGAGTTCATTAACCCACAGGTGGGTGCATGAATACACTGGTGAGCACAGCAGATGTCCACAAGAAGAAGAAAGTTCGTTCAGCACACCGGCAAAAATGAGAAAAACTTTATTAGGCTAATATGCCATATTAAAATGCAAAAAACACCTGACGCGTTTCTGGTGCACAAAGGCACCCTTAGTCATAGGTAAATAAAAACAATATGCATAGAAAAATATATACAGGTTACAAACCAATCACAAAGCTTGCAATTAATTACAAAAAGTGGCAACACATGAAAGGAAGAGTGAGCGGTTCCTTGCAATGATACAAATCACTCCAGGATTGAAGTTCCCCCCCCCAAAAAAAAAAAGGTACAATATTATAAATGGATATATCTAAAAGTAATTAAATAACTCCAAAATGATCTTCCAATGGAAAATGGATTTTCTGCGCAGAAATAAATGATTCCATGCGAAAGGTGTGAATGAGTGCCTACGGACAATATATAGAGTTAGTCAGAATCAGAAGGAATTTTTTACACCTCAAAAATAATTTATAGATGCGCAGGAATGAGTGGTTCCATGTAAAAGGTGTGAATAGGTACCTACAAACAATATATGGAATTAATAAGAATCAAATGGAGTTTTTTGCACGTGTAATAAAATATTTCATGCAAAGAGTATGAATGAGTGCTTGCGAACAATATAAAGAATTAGTCAACAAAAAAAAAAAAAGTTTTTTTGGACTTGAAAAATAAATTATAGATACGCAGGAATAAAAAGTTCCATGCAAGATGTGTGAATGAGTGCCTACAAACAATATATAAACTTGGTGACAATCAAATGGAATTTTTAGCACATAAAAAATGAAAAATAAGTTATAGACACATAACAGTCAATGGTGGAACTATTGCAGAATGCTAGATAAACATATGAATAAAATAGGAGCTATTAGATAAATTCTATGCTTTCCTAGTATAACAAAATAAATACGCAAAATAAACTAAATACGGATCACTGTAAAATTATTTTTGACAGAAAAAACTAATAAGTACATACATTTCATTAATAAATATAGAACAAATCGTTCCTGAAATTCATCCCATTTGGAGATTTAGTGTCTAATTTTAATATCCAAAAAGCTTCACGTATATTTAATAGCTTGTGTCTATCACCACCTCGTGCAGGAGTTTTAACCTTTTCTAGACCATAGAACGCAAACGAATCCATATTGCTATGATGAGCATGAACGAAGTGTTTTACCGCTCCTGAATAGGAGGCGTTTCTTTGTTCTATATTTCTAATATGTTCAGCTATTCTTTTTTTTAGTTTGCATATAGTACAGCCGATATACTGAATCTTACATTCTGTGCAACAAATGCAATAAACGACAAACTGACTGTCACAATTGATAAAAGATGTAATTTGTTGTATGAAAAAATAAATTTAGATTTGTCTATTGCATATGTGCAAACATTGCACCTGGAACCAGCACATTTGTAAAATCCAGTGGAAGTAATCCAAGTCCGAATTTTTTCTGGTGATTTTAAAAGACTGGGAGAAAGATAATTCGCCAAACTGGTTCCCCTTCGGGCAACATAACGGCAGCCAGATTGTATGATTAGTCTTAATTTAGTGTCTTGGTTTGTGACAGGCAGATATTTTTTCACAATTTCTTTAATTTGATTGAATTGGGGGCTGAATGGCGTTGAAAGAGTCACCATATGATCAGCACAAGCTGAGGATTTTTCCTTTAAACTGGTAAATCTTGGTTTGTTCATCACTTTGTGGAATGCATTGCTGACAATTTGATTATTGTAACCTCAATCAAAAAGACGTTTTTTTATGACTTTACTTTCTTGTAAAAACAAGGCATTGTCTGAACATAAACGTTTAGCCCTATTGAATTCCCCATAAGGGATGGACTGGATGGTATGTTGGGGATGACATGAAGAAGAAAGTAAAAGTGAATTACCTGCAGTTTCCTTTCTATAAATGGTAGTGTGAACTTTGCCATTGATAAAATCACCTGTGAGCAATAAATCCAAAAAGGAAACTTGGTTCCCTGTGCCACTAATAGTGAATATTAAATTTAGATTGTTAGAATTGAGATAAGAATAAAAAAGGGACAAGTCTGTGGAATTACCCTTCCAAACAAACATCAGATCGTCCACATATCTACCAAACCAAAAAATGTCATTGAAGAATGGGTTGAGATCATAAAAAAGAAATTGCTCTTCCCACCAAGCCATATATAATATGGCTAAAGAAGGTGAGAAATTTAACCCCATAGGGGCACCCAAAATTTGAAGAAAAAATGATTTATTAAACATAAAATAATTGTGACTCAGTAGATATGCGGACGATCTGATAATAAAAGATTTTAGTTCACCCGAATAATTGCTATAATTATCCATATGGTGCGATAAAGCCTGTAGAGCAAGAGAATGAGGAATCGAAGAGTACAAGTTGGTTACATCACAAGTGAAAAAGCTGAAATTTTTCTGCCAGATAAAATTATCAAAAGCGTGAATCACAGATGCAGAATTTTTCAAATACCCTGGAATGCGAAGGGTTAAAGGTTGCAAAAATGTATCTACCCAAACACTTAAATTTTCATTTAGTGAACCAATACTAGAAATGATAGGACGGAGTGGAGGAGGGAATTGATTTTTGTGGATTTTGGGTAACCCATGGAAAATAGGAATTACTGGATGGTCAGGTAACAACCATTAAGCTGTTTCTCATTTATGCCGGTGTGCTGAACGAACTTTCTTCTTATTCAAGAAGTTTATTAACCCTTCAGGTGCTTCACAAGAACTAAAGCAATGTGGAAGGAAAAAATGAACATTTTACTTTTTTCACAAACAAATCACTTTGGAACAATTCTTTTTCATTTTCACAAGGGTATCAGGAGAAAATGGACCACTAAATTTGTTGTGCAATTTCTCTTGAGTACAGCGATACCCCATATGAGGGGAAAAGCCACTGTTTGGGTGCATGGTAGGACTCAGAAGGGAGGGAGCACCGTTTGACTTTTTGAAAGCAAAATTGTCTGGAATCAATGGTGGCGCCATGTCACGTTTGGAGACCCCCTGATGTACCTAAACAGTGGAAACCCCCAATTCTAATTCCAACCCTAACCCCAACACACCCATTACCCTAATCCCAACCCTAACCATATCCCTAACCACAACCCATCCCCAACACAGTCCTAACCCTTATCCCAACCCTAACCATAACCCTAACCACAAACCTAACCCTGACGCACCCCTAATCCCAACCCTAACCATAATCCCAACTCTAGTCCCAACCCTAACTTTACCCCCAACCCTAACCCTAGCCCCAACCCTAACTTTAGCCCCAACTCTAACCCTAACTTTAGTCCCAACCCTAATTTTAGCCCCAACCCTAACCCTCACTTTAGTTGAACTCACTTTTGCCCAACTCTAACCCTAGTGGGAAAATTGAAATAAATACATTTTTTTATTTTATTATTTTTACCTAACTAAGGGGGTGATAAAGTGGGGTTTGATTTACAGTTTTTTTTTATAAGCAAAATGAACCAATAGGAAAAATTTCCTTTTGTTGCCAAGTGCCAGCAGGCAGATCTTGGTGGGTGCACTGTGCATGCGCCCTCTATTTTTGCCCGGAAGAAGCCGCCGGCAGTCCGGGGGACTTCACGGGGGGCATGCAGGGACACCAGAGGTACCGGGGGGGGTGATCAAGGACCCTATTTCTCTTTCCACCGATGTGTGATTACATCAGAGGAGAGAGAAATTAAATGGAAAATCGGACTTTGTTTTTTGCGGTCGCAGTTACATCGTTAATTGCAAAGTCCAACTAGCTCATCTTTAATAAAATCAATTAAAGTTTGCCCCTTTTACTGATTCAGCCACAGGCCCATGCATCTGCTTAGTCAAGAGTCACTTTAATCTCATCAGTTCATGAAACCTTTTAAACATCTGTCTTCAGATGTTTCTTGGCCCTGTCTTGATGTTTCAATTACTGTATCTGTATCTTCAGTGATGGTTGGGTTTCAGCCCTCTTACCTTGGTCAAGTCTCTAAGCACTAAACACTTCTGGGCACTCAAGGGAGATTGCGGCTCTGGAATACGACAGCACTTGTAGATAATGGGTTCTTGGTCATTTCACATAAGATTTTTCTCAAATATCTGCCAGTTAATATGTGTCTGTTTTTTTTTCAACACATTTTTTGCGAACCTGTTGACTATTTGCAACAAAACTTTTGATGGTTTTGTGATTATGCCTCAATATCTTAGCAATTCCAAACATGCTGCATTCCTCTCTAAGACTTTTAACAATTTTTTACCTTTGAGAGTCAGTTAAATCCATTTTTTTAGCTAATTTTGCCTGAAGAAGACAAGCGGCCTAATAATTATGCATAAGGATGTTGAGATCCACAGTCCATACCTTCCCTCATTACACAAATATTCATTACTTGATATGATGAAAATAAATAAGCATACAAGGATATACAGCTTGGAATTGCTTTTATCGGTCCTGCAAAATCCCAGACCGATGGCCTGCACTGCAGAACTCCAATGTATTGCTCACTTGAGCCATGTGCATGTTCATAGGCCCTGTTATGTATATATGCAAATAAAGTAATATAGTATAGCACTGATAGACTGTTGAAATAGTGTTCACCACTCCTGTAAATGATGGTATATTGCTAGAATATGCTATAACTTGCTGATTGTACTAGTCTAATGGCTAATATCCCTTTATAACTTAAGGGGAATAGATACCGTATAGTTTACATTCTACCACCTATACTTTACAAAGACACATTTACTCATAGTGCATCACTAAAAGATATAAGCAAAAGTGTAAGTGCTGACTTGTTATGATCTCTTTTTGATAATATAGAACTGTTTTCCCCCACATAATAAAATGTTTAATTTTGTGTTTCTTAAGGAACTAAAAAATAGAAAATTAACCTCAGTTTTTTGCGTTTATCAAGTTTTCCACAAAGCTATGTGATGTACTGCTACACATACAATACACAGTATAATCCCAGGGAGCAGCAATGGCCATGTCATCCTATTTTACTTGTACAGGTATAGATAAAAAAATGATATCAAATTTTTATATACAGATCACCTATTTTGCAACTAACTTTTAAAGAAGCTGAGTGTTGTGATTATAAAGACCAAAGGCATTCAGTGCAAGATCCATAGATGGGCTCCTTATCGACCTGGCCTTGTCTTCAGAATTGGCAAACGAGCCTTTAGATAGCTCCACCATCCCCTTAGGCACCAGAGCTTAGGAGGGATTGCTACCACTGTAGACTTTAACTACACCCACATAATGATGTGAATTACAAAGAATATCACATCAAGATAGAAGAAATTAGCAAAAAGTGGAAATCTCATGTGCAAAGGTGACTTTGGAGCATGTAGTCATTTAGAAGATTCACCCAAGAAATATTACTAGCCTAGGTGTTTCAAAGGCATACGTCAGTGATAACATATCAGTGTCCCTCACCTCTGCCTGAAGTTTCTGTGAAGCTCTGTATCTGTTCTCCATTTAGAAGTCCTCTACACAAGCACAATTACTTTGATTGCTATTTATATGGATGCAGACAGACCCCTGTGCGTTTGCTTGGGAACAATTACACATTCCAGTTTCCTCCTCCTCCCATAGCATTTACAAATTATAGCTTTGGATTGTTCTAGGCAGTACCCCCTGTTATACTATTGGATTCCCAGTTGGATTTTATGTTCCCTTTGTTATAATCCCAGTATATCTCTAGGTAGTTCTGGTTTCTGTTAATGAAACAAAAATATGACATGTAACAAAAGCTGTAGAATCAGTTTTGTCTGTGTTTGGTGCATTTTTCCTTAATATCAATAGTGGTTACATATAAAATCAGATTTATGTTTGACCAAGATATTGATTCCTTACACTTAATGTGGGGTGGATTATAATTAGGGCAATCTGGGCTGCCACCTGTAACCTGAGGCTCCAGGTAGGTCTTTGGCCAGATTGCCTTCATTAAAATCTGAGCTAGGGAATGAGTACAGTAGCTAATTATTTATATTTTATTTGAGGGGGTGGATAATTATAGCTAATGATGGTGCACAGTGCCGGTTTATCAATCTAGATTTTGAATAGTGGGTTGCACAGTGGCATACTATATTTTAATGATGCGGTGTATGTATGCATTCAAGGTCTCAGAATGGGATATTTATGTATAATGTATATACTGTAGAGGAGTTGGCCACGAACTAATGATTATTGGACCCATGGACGTTGGGCGGAGCCCATGGCTCTAAGAGATACAGACTTTTTCTAAAACGGAGCACCAGTTATGTCAATCTTATTGTGTTTTATTTGAGATTTGCTTGCTCATCAGAGTAAGGTGCACAAATCTCTCCTGCAATGTGTACTGCTAAGGAATCAATTTTTCCAGTCAGCGACAGTAAGCAGAGGAAGTAATAAGTCCAGTGTCGGACTGGCCCACCGAAGAACAGGACCGACATCTACTGACATTCAGGGCCGGCCGCTGCCTAGGGCCCTGTTGTCCCAGGGGCCCTCAGCCAGTGGCGTGTCGCTGACAGTGGGATACTATGCAGCTGCTATGGGACCTGTGAGCCAGGGGCTCCCGCACGGCGCTGGTGGAGCAGTGGGTCACAGAAGGCATGAGCCGGCTACTGCGACTAAGCCTGTGCCCGCTGCTAAACAGAAATTAATATTCACTGCTCCCCATGCACATAGCCATGGAGAGAGGAGCAAATATTCATTTTCTTTACTAAAGAGATGGATGCCATAGATGCCGATACAGTTGAAAGCTAGCAATAGTAGAGGAGAGGGCGTCAGATGACGCACTCTCCCCCATCATTCCCCTCTGCCTCTGACACAGCCTGTGCACGATGACGTCACTTCATCACGCACCATGCTGTGTGTGCTGTGCAGACGGCAATGCAGCTGCTGAGACCGGAGCAAAGTCAGGAGCAACGGTGGAGCGAGGAGGAGACGTGAGCCCCCTCATAGGGTATAATGCAACCCCCATAGAAAATAATGTAGCCCCCTCATAGAGTATAATGCATCCCCCCATAGACTATAATGTAGCCTCCTCAGAGTATAATGCAGCCCCTGTCATAGGACATAATGTAGCCCCCCATAGAATATAATGTAGCTCCCTCATAGGGAATGATGCACCCCCATAGATTATAGTTTAGAATCTCATAAAGTATAATCCAGCCCCCTCCACAGTATTATTATATACTAGCTGAAGAGCCCGGCGCTGCCCTGGCATAGTAACTAACTACAATTAGTTATAATAAATTATAATGATTATATCTACCGTATATATATAAAGCTGAGTGTATAGCCCCACCCACTCCGCATAGCCACATTCACTATAATATCCCACATCATCCCGTCAGCCAGAGCTACTGGACTACTACCCCTAATATCCCACATCATCCCATCAAAGCCACGGGACTACTACCCCTAATATCACACATTGTCCCGTCAGCCAGAGCCACCAGGCTACTAATATCCCACATCATCTCGTCAGCCAGAGCTACCGGACTACTACCCCTAATATACCACATCATCCCGTCAGCCAGAGCTACCGGACTACTACCCCTAATATACCACATCAACCCGTCAGCCAGAGCCACCGGACTACTACCCCTAATATCCCACATCATCCTGTCAGCCAGAGCCACCAGACTACTACCCCTAATATCCCACATCATCCTGTCAGCCAGAGCCACCATACAACTACCACTAATATCCTACATCATCCCGTCAGAGCCACTAGACTACTACCCCTAATATCCCACATCATCCCGTCAGCCTGGGGTCAGAGCCAGAGTGGAATGGTGCTAACTTCCATACCGGGGATCCCTTTAAGAGAAGCCTGGCATCAGAACCAGAGCACTGAGTGGAATTGCCTTAACTTCCATACCAATGATCCCTTTAAGAGAGACTGGGGTCAGAATCAGAGCGCCGAGGGATTAACCCTAACTTCCATACCGGGGATCCCTTTAAGAGGGGCCTGGGATCAGAACCAGAGTGCTTAGTGGAATTGCCCTCACTTCCATACTGGGGATTCCTTTAAGGGACCCTGGGGTCAGAACCATAGCGCTGATTGGAACGGTCCTAACTTCCATACCAGGGATCCCTTTAAGAGAGGCCTGGGGTCAGAACCAAAGCACTGGATGAATTTGCCCTGCCTTCCATACCGGAGATCCCTTTAAGAAAGGCCTGGGGTCAGTACCAAAACGCTGAGTGGATTTGCCCTAAATTGCATACCAATGATCCACGGGAGGGGGGATTCATTTTCGTCATGTGCTCTGTGCTCCTTTTTGGGGGGCAGACAATGGCTGGGAGCTTATGTTCCCGGGGATGCTAGATTTCTCCCACCATGTCAGTGTCTGCTGAGGTGTTGTCAAGTGGGAAAACTTGTTCATAGCAACCAATCACAGCTCAGCTTCTTTTAACCAGCTCTAGTGAAATGAGAGATGCTTAGTGATTGGTTGCAAGGAAAACTGTTGCTCATAGCAACCAATCACAGCTCATCTTCTTTTGAACAGCTTTGGTAAAATGAAAGATGCTTCGTGATTGGTTGGTGTTACACACACACATACATACATACATTCACTTTTATATATAAGATAAGGGGCCTACATTATATTCTATGATGTGGGCTACACTATATTCTATGAGGGGGGGCTACCCCAACCCCAGCTGTATCATTAAGACATGTGGTACCTTAAATTATCATGTTATATCGCACAATTGGTGGTCTTGTATTTATTTCTATGTAGCTACATAGTGGGCCCCATGAATGATTTTCTCTGGTGGGCCCAAGGTGCTCCAGTCCGATGCTGAATAAGTCAGTAGGATTACAGCACTCCTAGATAAGTCGGTGCTCGTATAGAGTCCCAGCCCAAATCCATAAATAGAAAGAATCTGGCATTTGAATGGGGGATATGTTGAAGTCAGATGAAACATTTATTATATGGTCCAAACTGTGTGTACAATATGTGATGTTTTGGTCTTACATAGACCTTTCCAAACATACACACTGATGATCATGGGAGATCCTGTCCAGGGTAAGCTGTAAGGCATCCTCCAGATTTGCTTTACAAGCGACTCGCATCGCGTAATTCCACTGTATTCCTCTCTCACCCCTGCTTAGTTACGTAACTGATGTATACATTTTCTTTTTGTTATGTGTTTATTTTGTTAATTTTGAAATAAAGTCTGTTTTCATTTCACATCCCAAGTCTGATGAAGGTCCAAGTTATGTGACTGAAATGTAAAGCCCCCGTTACACACTGCGATATCGCTAGCAATATCGCTGTAAAGTCACCGATTTTGTGACATAGCAGCGATATTGCTAGCGATATCGCTGCATGTGATACTTACCTCTGACCGCTCCCCCCCGCTGGTTATCGCTGATCGCGCGAGAACGTCCTGGACCATTCCTCGTCGGCCACTTCCTGCTGGGCTTCCTGCTGTGACGACGAGCGACACGTGGAGCCGGGCGGGAGGACGTCAGGATCGCCGCGTCTGACAGGTAAGTAGCGATCCCCGACCCCTGCGATGTCGCTGGTGAGATCTGCCTGTGTGGCAGCTCACTAGCGACCACCTAGCGATGCACCAGCGATCCTGACCGCGTCATATCGCTAGTCGGGATCGCTGGTGCATCGCTAGGTGTAACGGTACCTTTACACAAACTTTGTGGGATTGCTTCATTTGAATAAACACTTATTCTTTGCATCTGAAAGAGTGCCAGAATTTTGTTGATAAGGGTGCTTTTGGTTAACCTCTGCTTCCTAGCAGTGTGGTGTAATGTGGTGTACTCCAAATAATCCAGAAAATAGGGAGGCACAGGGGCAGTTGATAACATTTGCTTGTTTAAACATTACACAGGTACATCCAGATTAATGAGGTTTGAACAAAGATTCCATTAATATGCAGCAATCACAGTTACTATCCAGTATAATAATGAAGATATATAGATGCAGAGATTCCTGAGCTTCACCCTCTTCTTGTGAGGGCAATCCTCAACTGTCTGCAGCTGAGGCTTTGGTTCCTCATATCCTCATATATATTGGAGCTATGGACATTCTCCTACCTGCTCCCTCATACATAGGAGCAATGGGCGCTCTCCTACCTGCTCCCTCAGTTTCTCCAGGAGGAATCACTCTCACAAAATGTTACCTTTCCTTCACTCCCATGCCCAGAACTCCAGCCATGTGATCAAACTATGTGACCTATTTCCATGTGGAAAGCAGGGCTGCTTTATTAACCATTAACAACCTCCTAATGGCAGAGCATATTCATACTAAGATCATGACTAAGACTATTTTTTAGTTGAAACGCGTTGATCCTCCTCACTGGTGTGCTTGGTGTTTGCTATAAGAAATTTTTTAGAACCAACATATTTTTAAGTTGTCCAATAAAGCTTTGTTAATTGCAGCCGCCTCCGTCTCCAGCTGGATCAATTTTTTTTTTCTTCCTCTTGCTCCTAATTCATGTGGATGCTCACCACAGTCCGTGCTGGGCGTTGGCAGGCTTGGGGATTGCTTTGCGGACGGGTAAGCTGACTACACTTGTTTTACCTATAACATATTCATACCTCCCAACTTTTGAAGGGCAGAAAGACGAGGCAAATTTTGACCACACCTCTGACCACACCCCAATCCATGTCCATTTCCTATTCCATTCTACCCTGGCAGGAGGAGATGTCAAAGGGGCAGTGGTAGTGAGAGAAATTCAGCAGATACCCAAGACTGCAGGGCATAGACCCAAATCCTGGTCTGTCCTCTGTATCCAGGATAGTTGGGAATAGAGATGAACGGATGGATTCACGGGTCTCTGTCTACCGTGCAAGTCAGTGCTACCTGGCAGCTGGATGGAAGGTATGCAATTCTCTAACCTTCTGGCGTCCCCAGCACTGCTTTTGATTAGCCCGGGATGGTGGGACATCATCTACACATCCTGCTCAACTCTAGTTGTGACCTGTGGATATATTTTTTGTTCCTTTGTAGAGGGGGCCAGGGCTGTAGTCGTGGCCCACAGCGGAGGCTGCATCAGTACACTCTGGCCGCCCGCTCCATACACAAAAAAATCCCTTTGACAGCATACCTTTTGACTCACTTGCCTGCCCCTCAGGGTCCTCTCTGAGCTGGCGAGGGTTTCTTTCTTCCATTAATTGACAAAGACAGGCAGAGTCCAGGTTCAACTTTAAACAGGTAACTTTATTCAGTTCTTCACACAGCTTGTCCAGTTCACACACAGGTAAAGCGCACAGTTCCTTACATAGTATGACATTTTCTGTCCCTGTGCTGACCCTCACTTCCTTTGGAATATTGCAGGGTTGTACCGTCTTCTCTAGTACCCCAGCATTCTATATGACCAGTCTGACTAACTTTAGGAGTTCCTGGTCCATTTCCCCCCAGACACTCAGGCATCTGCCTATATACCTGACTGTCACCATGATGAAACTGCCCTGTATTCCTGCCTTCACCTTCCCGGTGATCCGTTACACCTATCACCTGGACGAGCTGGGCTTCTTTTCAACGTTGCATGGCCAACTGTCCTGCCTGGGCTCTCAGGCCCGACAGATTCAAATGCAGGAAATTCTCTGCCTTACCTTCAGTTGGCCCCTCCTAATTTAACTAGTTCCTGTCTAAGTGCTATTTGGTCGTAATGTGACCCCTCTAGTGGGCTAAACTAATCACTACTTCTCCCTATATAAAACATATAAATAGCAGCACACAGGTACATAACAATATATCAGAGTAAGACATTCGGCATTTACCAACTTTTAACCAGGATGTGTTTAGGGCATGTCAGTCTCTGTAACCCCTTACATTCTCCCTTCCTTTATGAATGGTCATTCCCGACCATATAGTACTTAAAACTTTAAAATGTACAAAAATGCAATACTCCTCGCAGAGCAAGAGATAACTTTTTTAGCTCAACATGAGCAAAGTCCTTCAACACCTCATAAGAGTCCATTTTTCTCTTACTCTAATAGGTGCCTGGTGCACAGTCCTCCAGGTATCACCTTGAGTCCATAGAGCCTCAGTCCCATATGTCTACAGGATCTGAGCATTTATACTGTCTATTCCGCATTAACTTGACCTGCTTGTCAGGTCCTTAGTCATTGGGGGCTTCTCCCTCAACTTTGTACGGAGTACAGCCCTTTTAAGCATGTATGCTTTGCACCTTCAGCAGTCACATACGAACTATTGCTCAGTCAGCGGGGCCATAGCCTCATAAGATTAAAGTCCTGGTATCCAGCAGGAGGCACACCAGGTGCAATGAAAACTAGGAAAAGAAGAATAACTTTCAACCACGACCCATACCGGACATGACTACACCCAACTTTGGGGTGCTCCAGGGCTCCTTTCCCCACAGGGATGTGGAACAGTCCCGTTTTATCAATGATTTGGTGCAACAAACACATTGTTTACAAAGGGGCTAAACGGCATCCACTCAGCGACATCTGTCCCGTGCAGCTTTATCTCCTTTTGGGCTCCATGCCTGTGTTCGGCCCGACGATGACTCTGCAGCTACAGGGGTCGTGTTCTGCAAAGACATGGGAGGGCCATGGCTTGGCCGGGCAGTGGCCAGGGAACAGGGGGCCGACTGAGCCTGTTCCGGGCCAACATTAAATTCCAATTCGTCTTCTTGACGTAGACTAACGGCCACGGCATAATACCCCTGAGGACCATCCTCCTTATAAAAGTTGACCCAATCTCCCTCCCTCAGAGGCCTGCCAAATTTTACTGAGGCAGCATTAAACTTTGGAGTTCGTATCCACCTCTCGAATGAAGCCGTAGCCATGGTCCACATCTGTGTACACCAGCTGCCCACTAGTGCGACGTCCGGCCATAGCGCCCCCTCCTGGTTGGCGCAGCTTTGTCCACACCTCCTTCTTCTGCTGCTTATGCTCAATAACCCCCGCAATCCAGGTGGCCTGCCAAGGGGATGGAAAAGGGTCCTCTGTCTCCTGGTGGAAATGGGACAGACTGAGAGACAAGGTGCCTCTACGCATGGGCCTGTTCTGCAGGGTTTGGGACCGAGGTACATTCCAGCCTTCTGGGGTCAGGGGCCGAAGTCCACTCACCACCATCTGCTTGAGCATCCCGGCCGCGATCGTCCTGCCACTGTCGGATCCTTCCGCCATTGCAGCTGCTCACTCCGACTCCTCCACTTCTGGTGCGAGCTCCTACGGGGCAGTCTCGGTTTCCGGTTCACCGGCCTCCAGCTTCCAATGACGTCCCAGCTACGGCAGCCGCCGGCACCTCTCCTCTGAAGTTGCAGGGAATTAGTCGATCCAGAATTCTTCGGTGACTCCCCTCAGCCTTCCGGGTCAGGCCTGTTCTTCCTCCTGTCGCCATTTACACTTGATGCGGCCTATGCTGCCGCAACTCCGTTTGCATGAGTGGTCCATCACTGCTGATGCCGTATCTTGCAATCGTGCCATGCAGCTGCACATGGGGTTTTCTTCTGGACCCCACCCGATCCAAGGTGGGGTCACTTACAACCACACCACCCATTTCTTAGAGATCTGTTGCAAAGGGCGAAGTCTTCTGCTCCATCGCGCCCACCATGGGCGGGCACTGTTCACTGGGGCATGAATCTCTAGCTTAGGAGCCATTTTCGAGTCAGGATGCCCACAAGGGGTGGGCTTGAAGCTATCCTCCATTTTTGTGATATTTTCCATCATCTTCAGAGTGGCCATCTTTGCCACAGTTAAAGTGTCAGTCACATCCAGGGTATCAGTCACATCCATGATATCTTCATCTTTCCTTATCACATCAACAGCATCCCCACATTGCAAGGTTATGGGATCCTGCCGCACTACGCCAAGTGTAGAGGGTCAGGACTGTAGTCGTGGCCCGCAAGGGAGGCTGCATCACTACACCCTGGCCGCCCGCTCCACACACATAAAGTCCCTTTGACAGCATACCTTTTAACTCACTTGCCTACCCCTCAGGGTCCTCCCTGAGCTGGTGAGGGTTTCTTTCTTCCGTTACTTGACAAAGACAGGCAGAGTCTAAGTTCAACATTAAACAGATAACTTTACTCAGCTCTTGACACAGCTCGTCCAGTTCAGACACAGGTACAGTGCACAGTTCCTTACATAGTATGATATTTTCTGTCCCGGGGCTGTCCCTCATTTTCTTTGGAACCCTGCCGGGTCGTACCATCTTCTTTGGTACCACAGCATTATGTCTGACCAGTTTTAGTAGCTTTAGGAGTTCCAGGTCCATTTCGCCGCAGACACTCAGGCATCTGCCTATATAGCTGACTGTCACCATGATAAAGCTGCCCTGTATTCCTTCCTTCACCTTCCTGGTGATCCGTTACATTTATCCCACGGACGAACTGGGCTTTTTCTTTTCAACGCTGCGTGGTCAAATGCCCTGCCTGGGCTCTCAGGCCCGACAGACTCAAATGCAGGAAATTCTCTGCCTTACCCCCAGTTGGCCCCTCAGATATCTGCACCAAACTACATCACAACAATTTTCTCCACTTTATTTGATGCGTTTCTGATGCAGATGTGAATTAATGTGGTTTTTATTGGCCATAAAAGCTTTGATTCTTATCTTTAAAAAGTAACTGCAGTTTTTGGCAGCAGTTTTCTTAGGTGTGTGCACACACTGCGGATTCTTCCGCGCGGATTTAGCAAAATCCTATCTGCGGATTAGCCTGCAGTTTTCCCCTGTGGTTTAACACCTCTACAATGGAGTAGGTGTAAAACCGCTGCGGATTCCGTACAAAGAAGTGACATGCTGCAGTTTTGAAAAAGCAGCAAATCCGCGCGGAAAAATCTGCACTGTGTGCACTGCGGTTTTTGTTTTCCATTGAAAATAATGGTACTGTACACCGCAGCAAAAACTGTTGCGGATCCGCAGGGTCAAAAGCACTGCGGATCCGCAGCAGAATCTGCAGCGTGAGCACACACCCTTAGGCTACGTGCCCACAATCAGCGTTTTGGACACAGTGTAATTTAGCTGCGTCCAAATGCAGCGCTCTAATAAACGGATGTGTTTTAGTTTCTATACGGATTTGCTGCATCCAATGACAGTCTATCTGCAATGGAGACACAACAGAAATTAACTCACCCGCAAAGCAGGTCAGTTTAAATAGAAGCACAGTTGGCAGGCGTTTTTTATACAGTGGGGAAAAAAAGTATTTAGTCAGTCAGCAATAGTGCAAGTTCCACCACTTAAAAAGATGAGAGGCGTCTGTAATTTACATCATAGGTAGACCTCAACTATGGGAGACAAACTGAGAAAAAAAAATCCAGAAAATCACATTGTCTGTTTTTTTTTCATTTTATTTGCATATTATGGTGGAAAATAAGTATTTGGTCAGAAACAAAATTTCATCTCAATACTTTGTGATATATCCTTTGTTGGCAATGACAGAGGTCAAACGTTTTCTGTAAGTCTTCACAAGGTTGCCACACACTGTTGTTGGTATGTTGGCCCATTCCTCCATGCAGATCTCCTCTAGAGCAGTGATGTTTTTGGCTTTTCGCTTGGCAACATGGACTTTCAACTCCCTCCAAAGGTTTTCTATAGGGTTGAGATCTGGAGACTGGCTAGGCCACTCCAGGACCTTGAAATGCTTCTTACGAAGCCACTCCTTCGTTGCCCTGGCGGTGTGCTTTGGATCATTGTCATGTTGAAAGACCCAGCCACGTTTCATCTTCAATGCCCTTGCTGATGGAAGGAGGTTTGCACTCAAAATCTCACGATACATGGCCCCATTCATTCTTTCATGTACCCGGATCAGTCGTCCTGGCCCCTTTGCAGAGAAACAGCCCCAAAGCATGATGTTTCCACCACCATGCTTTACAGTAGGTATGGTGTTTGATGGATGCAACTCAGTATTCTTTTTCCTCCAAACACGACAAGTTGTGTTTCTACCAAACAGTTCCAGTTTGGTTTCATCAGACCATAGGACATTCTCCCAAAACTCCTCTGGATCATCCAAATGCTTTCTAGCAAACTTCAGACGGGCCCGGACATGTACAGGCTTAAGCAGTGGGACACGTCTGGCACTGCAGGATCTGAGTCCATGGTGGCGTAGTGTGTTACTTATGGTAGGCCTTGTTACATTGGTCCCAGCTCTCTGCAGTTCATTCACTAGGTCCCCCCGCGTGGTTCTGGGATTTTTGCTCACCGTTCTTGTGATCATTCTGACCCCACGGGGTGGGATTTTGCGTGGAGCACCAGATCGAGGGAGATTATCAGTGGTCTTGTATGTCTTCCATTTTCTAATTATTGCTCCCACAGTTGATTTCTTCACTCCAAGCTGGTTGGCTATTGCAGATTCAGTCTTCCCAGCCTGGTGCAGGGCTACAATTTTGTTTCTGGTGTCCTTTGACAGCTCTTTGGTCTTCACCATAGTGGAGTTTGGAGTCAGACTGTTTGAGGGTGTGCACAGGTGTCTTTTTATACTGATAGCAAGTTTAAACAGGTGCCATTACTACAGGTAATGAGTGGAGGAAAGAGGAGACTCTTAAAGAAGAAGTTACAGGTCTGTGAGAGCCAGAAATCTTGATTGATTGTTTCTGACCAAATACTTATTTTCCACCATAATATGCAAATAAAATGAAAAAAAAACAGACAATGTGATTTTCTGGATTTTTTTTTCTCAGTTTGTCTCCCATAGTTGAGGTCTACCTATGATGTAAATTACAGACGCCTCTCATCTTTTTAAGTGGTGGAACTTGCACTATTGCTGACTGACTAAATACTTTTTTTCCCCACTGTAAATCCCATCCACTGTGCTTATAACATAGAATGCGTTTTGTACGCAGCGCAGATGCATTGCATCCAAAATGCTGTTATTCCTGATCGTGGGCACACAGCCTAAGGCTCCACATAGAATAAGGCTCTGTAAAAGAACGCCTGACGCGTTTCCCCCTCCTGGTCATTGAGGGTTCATCATGGGCAAAACTATTGGGGTCTCATCACCCCCTGGCCGAAAGTACAGTTCCGCACATTGCACTGTACTTTCGGCCGGGGGGGTGATGAGACCCCAATGACCAGGAGGGGGAAACGCGTCAGGCGTTCTTTTTACATCAATGGCTGATAAGTATCGATTTTCTGATGTTTGACAGAACGACTATGCATTGCAAATGAGCTCTATATTGAATGTCTGTTTTTTACATCTATGGCTGACATAATATTTTTTGAATTGCAATATGTTTATTGTATGCTAAAAAGTGGGGTGAATAATAGGAGCCCAAATTTGCCATAGAATGTTATTAATATGAGCCGCAATGAGTTATTGATGGACTATTAGGTCCTGACTTATACAGATTTGTCTCTTTGCACTAGTAAGTTTGCAATTGCTTGGAGTGATGTTGCAGTAATTGCTGTAGTACATTAAGCCTATTCTTCGATTATGAGGCTGGTTAATGCTTTATTGAATACGCTTTTTAGGCATTAATATTGTGCATATGGTCTGTCCTTTTTGCAGCACACGCATTGTTTACTACGAGATAAATTATATGAGCTGCATTTTTTCTACTCCGTGATAATTTTCCTTGAGAGTTTTTTGACTACGAGATAAGTTTACAGCGCTTCAGCACTTTTTCTCCTATGAAGACATATTTATGTCTACCCACTAGGGGTATTTTTTGGGGGTATATTTGTATGTGTGTGGTTTTTTTGTGTATCCTTTTTTTGTTTTGTGAGGGTGATAAAGGGTCTTTAGGGTTACCGACGTTGAGCGGGGGTGCTACATCATCAACAACTAGGGTGCCAACCTCCGCAGTCAGGAAGGGACACATTAGGGCTTATTAGGGTGAGTTTACCCCCTTACTTTGATAATATATAAAAAGTAAAAAAAAATATTAAAAAATTTTTTCTTTCATGTGCCAATTTTTGGGCACTGTTGTAAGCCCAATATCACCCAGTCTTTTACATCGCTACATCATCAACAACTAGGGTGCCAACCTCCGCAGTCAGGAAGGGACACATTAGGGCTTATTAGGGTGAGTTTACCCCCCCCTTCCTTTGATAATATATAAAAAGTAAAAAAAAATATATAAAAATTTTTTTTCTTTCTTGTGCCAATTTTTGGGCACTGTTGTAAGCCCACTATCACCCAGTCTTTTAGAATTTTCTAAACATTTTAAGAATTGAATTAAAGGTTAATTTTTAGGGGTTTCCAAATTTTTGCTTTCATGCTCCGTTTTTTTATTTTTGCATGTTTGTCATACTGTGTTTTTGTTTGTGTTTCATGAAGAAAAATGTTGTTTCATTTTTAAGTGCAGAATCAAAGCTTTTCTGCACTATTACAAAGAGTTAAAAACTCTGCTCCATGTCTGCCCCCAAATCACATCAAATATGCAGCAAACACACAATAATCAGAGTAGATTGTTATTGCGTAGTATGAAGCGGTCACCTGCAGAAAAAAAAAAGCAGCAGAAAGAACGCAGCATAAGTATCTTTGCCTTTTCCTATTTTGCAGTAATGCAATTCTAATGTCATGTTTTCATGCTACAGCCTTAGGCTATGTGCACACGTAGTGAAAGGTGCTGCAGATTTTTCCGCGCGGATTTGGAAAAATTTGCAGGTAAATCCGCAGTTCAAAAGACCTGCGGTTTACCTGTGGATTAGCCTGCGGTTTCACACCTCTACAATGGAGGTGTGAAACCGCTGCGGATTTGAATCCGCAGAAAAATCCGCAGCATGTGCACAGTGTTTTTCATTTTACCATTGAAAACAATGGTACTTTACAACGCAGCTAAATCTGCTGCGGTTCCGCAGAGCCAAAAACGCTGCAGATCCGCAACGTGTGCACATTGCCTTAGAGTGCAACTTTATTTGTTATATATGGAGAGGTCTACTCTTAGTCTGCACCTGTTCACAGTAGTTTTCTGTTTGGAAGTGACAGTCAGTCTTTGATATTAATATTTTACCCATAGAAATCCCCTATAAGTAAATGGGGTCCTTTGTGCACTGATGGTATTCGTCATTGCGTTGCAGGTTCTGTTATAAACAGGGTAAATGTAAACTAAGCTTTAGCTAATTTTTTCTTTTTGCAAATTACTTTTAAAATTCAGTTTTGAAGTCCACGTTAATCCCAGATTATTCCCCTGTCCATTCTTACCTTAGCCTTTACAATGTTCCTTTTGTCACCTCGAAGCTGAACCCACATCTGCTGCTCTGCACTTGATTGCAGGGATAACTGATCTTGAGCAAGAACTCCCAAAATATTCATTGTGATTCCAAATATTCTCTCGATGTTGGGATGTTGGTCTCAAAGCTTTTTTTCAGGTCCTCGAGGCACAGCAAATTCATCCATGCTGCCGCTGTTGTGCGCTGCCTCATATTCCCCTACAGCCATCAGCATGTGAAGATGGCCTCAGCATTAGGCTGGAGTCACACTAACGATTTTAAAGTCCTGGAAAGTCGGACGAGTGTCATGCATTTTTTATGAGAGTACAATCTTATTTTTCACACCTAGCATCCCATTTACATCTGAATGCAGTGCAGTTGCTATCCGATTGCAATGCAATTTTAAAATGAACTTTGATATAAAGAAATTCTCTATATCATTTATACATCATTTTCAAAGGAAATATTCTTCAAAACACATATAGATAGATAGATAGATAGATACAGTAGATAGATAGATAGAAAAGCCAGCAATTCAGCAGCTGTGTACAGTAAAATCACAGCAGGAACTGACAGGATAGAAGAGATGGATTACATACTGTATATATGCACAAAATCGATAGATATATAGCTGTCAGTGACATATACAGAGTACAGTGTGTGTGCAGCTTACTATACATGTATTTAATTATTAAAAATTATTTTTCTGAAAATAATGGCGTATGCTCCTTCCTGCATAATTTTCTTAACCAGCAGAGGAAAAGGCAATGGCTGAGGCAGATGTTTATAGCCTGGAAAGGGTATAACACCCATGGAGCTTCCCAGGCTATTAATATCAGCTCATAGCTGTGGACCCCCCCAAAAAAATGATGTAGGGTCCCCCTTTAATTAATAATCAGCAAAGGCTAGGCAGACAGCTGTGGGCTGATATTAATAGTCTAGGAAGGGACCATGGATACTGCACTACCACCAGGCTAAAAACATCAGCTTTCTGTCGCTCCAAAAAAGGCGCATCCATAAGATGCGCCAATTCTGGTACTTAGCCTCGCTCTTCCCACTTGCCCTGTAGAGGTGGCAAGTGGGGTGATACTTGGGAGGGTTGATGTCACCTTTGTATTGTCAGTTGACATCAAGCTCAGAGATTAGTAATGGAGAAGCATCAATGAGGCACCTCCATTACTAACCCCATAGTCATATTGTATAAAAACACATCTTAATTAAATCATACTTACGATATCGCCCATTTTGCTTTTTATTTTAACTCTTTTGCAGAAGACAATGGTGTCGGTGGAATGGGCAATGTTGCAAGCATGGTTTAATTAAGATTTATTAAAGGAGTCTGTGTCATTCTTTCAATTAAAATTCTGGATGTCTGTGGGGGCCAGTATCCAAGGCCCCTTCATAAGCTATTAATATCAGCCCACAGCTGTCTGCATGGCCTCTGCTGGTTATTTCATATAAGGAGACTGTTTTGTTTCCAACATCTGATTCATAATCCTTAATTACCTGCTTCTTAATGTTTTCAGTGTTTTTGGCTCCATCTAGTGACTAGAGTCATAACCGCAGTGTTATTGTGTAGTTTTGCTTTCACTCTTGATGCTCATATTTTTTTCCTCCGTTGCAGTGCATTCTGGTAAGCTCTTGCAGTGCATTCTGGTAAGGTTGCAATGCATTCTGGTAGCCTTTTGCAAAGGATTATGGTACCAGTCCACCATTTTCCTTCAGCCTGCATTCAGGAAGCATCTCATTTCTCTTCTCCCCTTGTGATAGAATCACTGGTATGTATCCAATTCCTGTCTCATACTAGCCTGGTTATAATAATAATAATAATAATAATAATAATACATTTTATTTCTATAACGCCTACATATTCCGCAGCACTTTACATTTCAGAGGGGACTTGTACAGACGATAGACATTACAGCATAACAATAATCACATAGATCATAACAGATACCAAGAGGAATGAGGGCCTTGCTCACAAGCTTACAATCTATGAGGAAAAAGGTAGACACGAAAGGTGGGTGGTAACAATTGCCCTGATTGTATGGACTAGCCATAATGTTAAGTGTGTAACAGTACAGACACAGAGGGCTAATGGATGCATAAAGCATGTGGGAACATGATGCAGGGAACCTGGTTATGGTAAAACTTTTGGCTGTGCCACACAGGGATAGATTAGGCTAATGTGTTGAGGCGGTAGGCAAGTCTGAATAAATGCATTTTCAGGGCATGCTTAAAATTGTGGGGATTGCGGACTAATCGTATTGACCTGGGAAGTGCATTCCAAAGAATTGGCGCAGCACGTGTATAGTCTTGGAGACGGGAGTGGGAGGTTCTGATTATTGAGGATGCTATCCTCATGTCATCAGCAGAACGGAGGACATGGGTAGGGTGGTATACTGAAACAAGAGAGGAGATGTAGGGTGGTGCTGAGCCATGGAGAGCTTTGTGGGTGAGGGCAATAAGTTTGTACTGGATTCTGGAGTAGATGGGTAGCCTGTGTAATGACTTGCACAAGGTAGAGGCATCGGTGTAACGATTGGCGAGGAATATGATCCTGGCTGCAGCATTCAAGACAGATAGGTTAATTAGTTCTTCTCCTGGTTAGCTATTAGTGCAGTTGTTGATTTATGATGTATTATGTATATATGAATTCCTGATGTACCCTGTATTGACTTAGTGTATGTATATGTTTTGCTTGTAGTTTCACCTCGCCTCAATATACTATCAAGTTCAATAAAGCACAAATTCAACTACAGTCTCCTTATTGACCCCGGTATAGCGGTTTAGCTGCCTGTATAGCTACATGAATTCTGCTTCATTTAGTAAGGACAGAACAGGGACCCTATGTAAATTTTTTGGGGTGCCCCATTTTAATTGCCAGTACAGGCTAAGTATACACCTGTGAGCTGATATTAATAGCCTAGGAAGCTCCATGGGTATTACCCCCTTCCCAGACTATAAACATCTGCCCCCAGCCGTCGACTTTCCCTCTTCTGGTTAAGAAAATTATGCGGGAGCCCACGCAATATTTTATAGAAAAATAATCTTTTATTAATTAAATACATGTACAGTAAGCTGCACACACACTGTACTAATTATATACTGTATGTCACTGAAAGCTATATAGCTATCTTTTCTATGTGTATTTACTGTATGTAATCCATCTATTCTATCCTGTCTGCTCCTGCCGTGATTTTACAGTACATGGCTGCTGAATTGTCTGCTTTTCTTCTATCTATCTTTGTAATATATATACATATATATGTTTGTCACTGACATCTTTATATCTATCTATTCTATGTGTATATATCTATTCTATTCTATCCTGTCACTCTGTGATTTTACTGTACGGGGCAGATGAATTGCTGGCTTTTCAAAGGAGATGGGTCCGAGTACTGTGTGATTTTTTTTCTCGCACCCATTGACTTCTATTGCAGGTTGTGATCCGATTTCCGACTACAGTCAAAGCATGCTGCAATTTTTTTCCAGTCCAATCGTGATCCAATCCAAGCTGGGAAAAAATGCAGATGAACACACAATGATAGAATAACATTGGTGAGAATAACACTGTTCTGAATGCAATCCGATTTTTAATCGGATTGCATTTGTCATGGCTCTGGACGGGATTTCCCTCACTGTCCTTCTTGGGTTCATTTTGCATGGCCTCCCTTTGGTTTGGGGAGGGCTACTGTATATTTATCCACCCCTGTGCTGGACTCCTCGTCAGTGATACTTCCGTTCTCAGCTGAGCAGTTGACCCTTGTGATATTTGTGTATACTGCTTGTTCTTGTATGCTTGTACCGTGTATGACCCTGTGATGTACTGTGTACGATTCATATAGCGTCTTGTGCTTGGCTGCGAGGAAAACACAGGAGACACAGGTGTGATTAGGAAGGACTTGTATTACTTCATACAAGTAAGCAAAAGGGTTCACACAGTTTGCAGATACAAAGGCAGGAGACACAGCAGGCAAGAGTAAACTTTAAGCACAACAGAACTTCCAAAACAGGTTCATGGTCTCTCTGTTACTTCCCTTGCAACTGTGGATTTAGCAGTAGTGTTGAGCATTCCGATACCGCAAGTATCGGCCGATATTAGCTGTATCGGAATTCCGATACTTAGTTCCGATACTTTTTTCATATCGAATACCGGAATCGGAAGTTCCCATAATGCTAGGAGCCCGCTCGATTTGATTCAGCCAATGGGGATCCTCAGAAGTGTGGGCATATCCTGTTAGGCATGTAGGCATGTTAACTACTGGCATGGCTGTGATTGGCTGCTGAAATGATGTCATGATGCACTATAAAAAGCGCTGCAGCCGCCATTTCTGGTCACTCTGCTGTGAATTCAGTTAGGGACAGGCTGCTGTTGAAGACTGTGAGGGACAGTTAGAAATAGCGATTCCACAAAACATATAGTGCTTAACCCAGGCTACATAAACTACCACTGTAGCTTGCTTTTCCCTAGCAGCGCTGTTTTCACAGCTGTCTGCAAGGGCTGTGTGAGTGCAGACCCACGCTGTGTAGTGTGTCCTGCAGGCACGTCTGCTTGTAGGCCGGCCAGCGTGTGTCTCTGCCTCATACACATTTTTCTTTTATTGCTGCTTTTTTTTCTCCTGTATAGTGTGCTTCCATGCGTATCCATATACGTTGGTTGCAAACACTAAAGGAGTGGACAGCGGAGCCTTTCAGCAGCCTTTCAGTGCTATAGCCCATTTCTCTGCACTGTTTTTGGCTGTCTGATAGGTCTCTCTGTGTGTGAGTGCAGCTCACGTTGCAGTGTGTTCTACAGCCACCGCTAGCTGTAGTCCGCTCAGCGTGCGTCACTGCCTCATACATAGTCCTTTTTTTGCAGCTAATTTAGCCAGATTTTTGCTCCTATATTAGTGTGCTTCCAACCGCATCCATTGTCATTGGTTGGTTGCAAACACTATATAGGATTAGATAGAGGAGCCTTTTTGCTGGCTTGTGCCCTTCAGGGCCAGCCAGGCTAGTATCACCCTATTTTTTGGAGCCTCATCAATTGCATTGTAGGTTAGCTTCCTGCATTGTAATCGCTCCAAAAAGTTTGTGATACTATAGCTTTCAAACTTTGGTCACATCCTTTCCTTTCCCCCCACCCAAAAAAAAGGAAATAAAGTTCACCAAACACTCCACTTTACAGTTGTCTAGGCCACATTAGATCATATTAAAGTGTAGTACACACACTCTTAGCCAAATTAGTGTTTCTTATACTGGTTAGCAGGTGTTCAGGAATAAGAACACTAAGCCACCCCTTTTTTACTTTTCTGCCTATCTTTATCAGTCTACCAAGATGAAGAAGGCAGGGAGTAAGGCACGTGGTCGTGGCCGTGGAGTTTCAGCAGGGAGAGGACGGGGGGATTCAGCAGGGAGAGGACGTGGGGATTCGGTATCTGCTGCGGCCACCAGTGACCCGGCATCCCCCACTTTTACCAGGCAACAGTCCTTCATGCGCAGCTTTGTAGGACCTCGCCGTACCCCACTGCTGCATGACGAACAAATTGAAGACGTTGTCGGATGGATGGCAGGCTAACGCATCCACTTCAATGACTTCCGCATCCTCCCAAGGCCAGAGCACTGAAGAGCAACCATCTGTCTCTTCACCACCTGCCAAATTGCCCAGGCAGTCTGAGAGCCCTGGACAGGAGCCATCTCAATCTTTACTTCTGTTCTCAGAATCTGTTGGCTTGGAAAGAGGTGGCCAGCCAAGCAGCATTCTAGAGCGGTGGGAATGTGGACAGAGCAGGAGACATTGGCAGACAAACATCAGGGGATCTGCTGACATTACAGAACACCAGTAACACAGGAACACGTGTGGATTGGGCAGACGGCTACTGTACGCATAAACTGGCGGTGTTGGTAGTCACGTGAAATCCTGGAAACAGAGTGGAGACAGATGCCTAATTGGAGCACGTTGACAGTCTGTTGTAGCCTACAAACAATCTAAAACTGCCACCAAGTATGCCTCGGCCTGCACCCTGGTTCTCCCTGGGCTCCAACAACGCTAGTTGGTGCTCGGAAGTGCTGTCCACACAGAAAAACACACTCGTTCATGTGAAAGTGGGGTTCGGTAACGTCAGCTGATCCCCTGCTGTGTGGAGGGCAAAGTGTCCTGCTCCCTCCAAAGTCAAAATACCTCAGCTTTACACCTGGCTTCTAGTAGGCCTCGGCCTGCACCATGATTGTCCCTGGGCTCCAACACCGCCAGTTGGTGCTCGGAAGTGCTGTCCACACAGAAAAACACACTCGTTCATGTGAAAGTGGGGTTCAGTAACGTCAGCTGATCCCCTGCTGTGTGGACGGCAAACTGCTGCTGCCTCCAAATTGTAACTACTTTAGATTTAAACATTCTCTGATTTGGCCTCTGTCTCCACTCTGTCTCTAGTATTTCCCCTGACCTCCAACACCGCCAGTTCCTGCTCACAGTTGCCGTCCACGCATTCCACACGTGTTCCTGTGTTACTGGGGTTCTGTAACGTCAGCAGATCCCCCAATATGTGTCCGCCACTGTCTCCTGCGCTGTCCACCTTCCCACTGCAAGCGGTGGGAATGTGGACAGAGCAGAAGACAGTGGCAGACACACATCAGGGGATCTGCTGACATTACAGAATCCCAGTAACACAGCAACACGTGTGGATTGGGCAGACGGCTACTGTACGCATAAACTGGCGGTGTTGGTGGTCACGTGAAATCCTGGAAACAGAGTGGAGACAGATGCCTAATTGGAGCACGTTGACAGTCTGTTGTAGCCTACAAACAATCTAAAACTACCACCAAGTAGGCCTCGGCCTACACCATGATTGTCCCTGGGCTCCAACAACGCCAGTTGGTGCTTGGCAGTGTCTTTGGCACGGGGACTCCCTGTTGCCCAGCCTGGTTCCAGCACGCCTGCTGTTTCCGGGTAGTGTCAAGGTCACTATGCCACCAATCCGTTGTCCTGTCGTCTTGCGGCCGGGTTAGCCGACTCTACGGTGCCTGCAGTTTAGGTGACTCCTATGTGGGCTGCGGGAACTGGCACTGAAGGCTGGATCCGTAGTGCCAATGGGACATGGACCCCCTGTAGGACTCTGGGTTTCGGTAACTGCGTCCGGCTTGCGGCCTGGCTACTTTGCTTTCAATGGGTACCTTCTGCTACCCACCTGGGTTCCAGCACTGTCTGCTGGTTCTCGCCAGAGCCTTTGGCCTAGGTGCCTCCATATCGGTATCCGAGGTCCAGCACCGTCAGCTGGTCCTTGGTAGTGCTTTCTAGCACAGGTACCTCCTGCCTAGTAACCGTGGTCCAGCACCGTCAGCTGTTCCTCGGTAGTGCCATTGGCTCTTGTAGCTTTTGCTACCCATCTGGGTTCCAGCACCGTCACCTGGTTCTCGGCAGTGTCTTTGGCACGGGGACTCCCTGTTGCCCAGCCTGGTTCCAGCACGCCTGCTGTTTCCGGGTAGTGTCAAGGTCACTATGCCACCAATCCATTGTCCTGTCGTCTTGCGGCCGGGTTAGCCGACTCTACGGTGCCTGCAGTTTAGGTGACTCCTATGTGGGCTGCGGGAACTGGCACTGAAGGCTGGATCCGTAGTGCCAATGGGACATGGACCCCCTGTAGGACTGTGGGTTTCGGTAACTGCGGCCGGCTTGCGGCCTGGCTACTTTGCTTTGAATGGGTACCTTCTGCTACCCACCCGGTTTCCAGCACTGTCTGCTGGTTCTCGCCAGAGCCTTTGGCCTAGGTGCCTCCATCTCGGTATCCGAAGTCCAGCACCGTCAGCTGGTCCTTGGTAGTGCTTTTTAGCACAGGTACCTTCTGCTTAGTAACCGTGGTCCAGCACCATCAGTTGGTCCTCGGTAGTGCCATTGGCTCTTGTTCCTTCTGCTACCCATCCGGGTGCCAGCACTGTCTGCTGGTTCTCGCCACAGCCTTTGGCCTAGGTGCCTCCATCTCGGTATCCGAGGTCCAGCACCGTCAGCTGGTCCTTGGTAGTGCTTTTTAGCACAGGTACCTTCTGCTTAGTAACCGTGGTCCAGCACCGTCAGTTGGTCCTCGGTAGTGCCATTGGCTCTTGTTCCTTCTGCTACCCATCCGGGTGCCAGCACTGTCTGCTGGTTCTCGCCACAGCCTTTGGCCTAGGTGCCTCCATCTCGGTATCCGAGGTCCAGCACCGTCAGCTGGTCCTTGGTAGTGCTTTTTAGCACAGGTACCTTCTGCTTAGTAACCGTGGTCCAGCACCGTCAGTTGGTCCTCGGTAGTGCCATTGGCTCTTGTTACTTCTGCTACCCATCCGGGTGCCAGCACTGTCTGCTGGTTCTCGCCACAGCCATTGGCCTAGGTGCCTCCATCTCGGTATCCAAGGTCCAACACCGTCAGCTTGTCCTTGGTAGTGCTTTTTAGCACAGGTACCTTCTGCTTAGTAACTGTGGTCCAGCACCGTCAGTTGGTCCTCGGTAGTGCCATTGGCTCTTGTTCCTTCTGCTACCCATCCGGGTGCCAGCACTGTCTGCTGGTTCTCGCCAGTTTCTCAGCCTTCTTGTACCTTCTGCTACATTTCCAAGATCAAGCTTTTTGAAATTGTCTTTGGTAATCCTTATTGATCTCCATGACGATGACCCTGATGATGACGACCCTGAAGACCACACCAAAGAAGACCAGAAATATGACCCTAAATAATAAGACCAAGAGGACAAAGAACATGAAGACAACCACCAAGATACAGAACAAAAGACAGAAGAACAAGAAGCAGAAGAAGCAAAAGCAGAAGAACAGAAAGCAGAAGAACATTAAGCATAAGACAAAAAATCAGCATAGAAGAAATCAAAATTATAAGCAGAAGAAGACTAAGCAGTAAATGGGGGTGAGTCCGTTCCTCCTCGTGGTGCCCCTGGAAAATGCCTGCTGCTGCAGGCCAAACTGAACACAGACAAATCCTGTTGTAAATCTTTTGTGACAGGCAGAACGTAAGGTGTAATCTTATAACTTTTATAGATAAGTACTACAGGAATGCCCGTCACCATAAGAAAATGAAGAAAAAGAAGAATAGGAAGAAGATGAAGAAATAGCATCTGAAAATTAATAATAGCTGAATAAGAAGAATATGAAGAATGGAAAAAAAAAATTAATGGGAAGAAGGTGAAGAAGAAGAAGATGAATAAGGTGAAGAAAAAGTTGAAAAAAATGCTACTGTTGCGGATCATGAAGGAGAAAGTGTGGGAGAAGTACAAAAGAAGGTGAAGAGCATGGAAGTTGCGAAACATACATATCTGACTAAATATAAAAAAGTTAACATAGTCAATATCTTTTTAACTCCGAACGTCTTGAAAAAAAAATTGGAATTAATGCTATGCCATGTGATTTGAATAAACCACTATGCTTTTAATGTCTCCTCCACCTCCCACAATACATTCTACATGATTCTTATTTGTTTTCAATTATGTAGAATTAGCCAACAAGGAAATAAAGGCCTTTTTTTAATTCCGATACCGGAAGTCCCATTGACTTGAATGGGACTTCCGGTATCGGAATCGGCGATACCCGATATTTTTTTCGTATCGGGCGATACCATCCGATACGATATTTTTGGGTATCGAACGGTATCGCTCAACACTATTTAGCAGGCAACAGGTTTCCAGTGTCCACAAGTGTTCCAACGTTTATCAGCAGGAGATGGCTGGAGTACCAAGTCCAAGATTTCCAGGAGCCATGTCACAGGCTAACTGCAGACTTGATTCTGAAGCACTGATTGCTCAGCTGAGGCTGCTTAAGAGGCAAGAGGGAGAGAATCAGGGAGGGAACATGAAAGCTGGAAACTCCATACTAACTGAGTGCAAGATAGCTGCAGCAAGACAGAAAGCAAAATGGTCGACGGAAAAACTGAGTTTCAAGCACATGTCAAAAGAGACTGAGAACCTTACATTACTCCCCCCTTAGGGACAGCCTCCGGATGCCCTCAGACCAGGCTTGTCTGGGTACCTCTGATGAAACTGGCGGAGTAAGCAAGGAGCATTAATGTTATTGACTGATTCCCATGAGTTGTCCTCCACTGGGTAGCCCTATCATTTAATCAAGTATTGTAACCAATCTCTGTACAACCTGGAATCTAGAATCCTTTCCACCACAAATTCTTCCTGGCCATCAACCAGCACTGGGTCAAGGCGAGAAAAAGAATGTCCATGAAACGTATTGGGGGTTGCAGCCTTTAGTAGGGAAACATGAAAGACAGGGTGGATTCTCATAGTTCTGGGCAGTTGAACACGACAAGCAATGGCACTTATACTTTTACTGATCTTATAGGGTCCAATGTACTTATGTCCCAATTTAGATGATGGAATTTTTAAGTTAAGATTTCTGGTTGATAGCCAGACCAAGTTTCCTACCTTGAAAGCTGGTGCAGGTTTACGAAATTTATCTGCTGCTTTCTTATACCTTTCCTGAGCCAATTCCAGATTTTCCTTTAGAAGACCAACATTCTTTTGTAAAGACGTGATTCTTTCAGCCACTGCCGGCAAGGGCGTATCTATGGGAAATCGAGGAAGAATGTTAGGATGATAACCTAGATTGGCATAAAAAGGAGACTGCTTAGTGGAGGCGCTCTGAGAATTGTTATTGGAGAACTCAGCCAGTGGAAGTAGATCCACCCAGTGATCCTGTAGGTGGCAGATAAAGCAGCGGAGATACTGCTCCAGGGTCTGATTGGTCCGTTCTGTCTGTCCATTAGTCTAGGGATGAAAAGCAGAAGAAAGGTTTACTTTAATGTGCAATGCGGCACAGAAATTCTGCCAAAACCTTGAAGTGAATTACACCCCTCGATCCGAAATAACCTCATCCGGTACTCCATGCAAGCGAAACACATTCTGAGTCATCAAATCTGATGTCTGTTTTGCAGTGGGTAAGCCGACACAGGGAATAAAATGAGCTACCATTTAACTTATCCACCACCACTAGAATGGTGTTCTTCCCTTGAGAGGTTGGTAACTCCACAATGAAATCCATAGAAATGGATCCCCACGGGCAGGATGGGGTGGGAAGGGGTTGTAATAGACCCGTTGGCGAGGAGCGTGGTGTTTTGCATCTTGCACAGACTTCACATGAAGTGACACAGTTTAAAACATCCTTTCTGTGTGTGGGCCACCAAAAGAAATGAGAAAGAAATTCTTGTGTCTTTAGAATGCCTGTATGTCCAGCTATTTTAGAATCGTGGACGAGTTGCAATACTCTCAATCTGACCATTTCGGGTAAATACAAATGTTGTCCCTGTATCCACACACCATTCTTAAAGACAAGACTAACGTCCCTTGGAGGTTGTGCCAACAAAGAATCCGAATTGTATGCTTCCTTGATGTCCTTAAGTAGGTCTTGATTATGAATGACTCCCAGGAATCTAGAGTCAGGAAGAATAATCTTAGGAGGAGTTAGTGGATGGTTCTCTGTTGAATGAATCCTAGAGAGTGCATCAGCCTTTCCATTGTGCGATCCTGGCCTATAAGAAATTACAAAATTAAATTGGTTCAGGAAGAGATTCCAATGAGCCTGGCAAGGAGTCAGGCACTTAGCCGACCTGATAAATTCAAGGTTGCGATGGTCTGTCAAGACGACTATTTGCTGTGCAGCACCCTGAAGAAGGTGTCTCCATTCCTTGAAGGCAGCAATAATGGCCAGCAATTCTCTATTGCCCACATCATAGTTCCTCTCAGCTGAAGACAACCGCTGGGAAAAGAAAGCACAAGGATGCAAGACATTCTTCTCATCTGTTCTCTGAGAGAGTATAGCTCCGACGGCACAGTCTGAAGCATCCACCTCTATTATGAAGGCAAGTTCCGGGTTGGGATGCACTAGGATAGCTGCAGTGGTAAATTTATCCTTTAGGCGGGAAAATGCTTCTTGGGCTTGAGGGGTCCAGGAGAACCTAGACTCTTTCCGGGTAAGTTGTGTGATAGGTGACACTACCTCAGAGAAATTCCTAATAAAACGTCTATAGAAATTGGCAAACCTGATGAAGCGCTGCACCTCCTTCACATTCCTAGGAAGTGGCCAATCTTTTATGGCTTGGGTCTTACTTCCATCCATACTAATTCCTTGTGTAGACATTACATACCCCAGAAATTGAATTTCAGTCCTATGAAATTCACACGTTTCAAGTTTGATGTAAAGATGGTTCTGTCTTAGGTGTTCTAAGACCATTCTCACATGTCCATGATGTTCCTCTGTGGAGTTAGAAAAAATTAAAATATCGTCCAGATAAATCACGACGAATGTATCTAGGAGATCCCTGAAGATGTCATTCACCAAGTGTTGGAAAGTGGCTGGGGCGTTACACAGACCAAATGGCATGACTAGATATTCAAAGTGTCCATAGCGTGACCTGAACGCAGTCTTCCATTCATCCCCAGGTCTAATACGGACCAAGTTATAGGCCCCACGGAGATCTAGTTTAGAGAAAATTTTGGCATGCCTCACTCTTTCCAATAACTCTGGGATCAAAGGCAATGGATAACGGTTTCTAACAGTAAGCTTATTGAGTTCCCAATAGTCTATGCAGGGTCTCAGAGAACCATCCTTCTTCACAAAGAATATGGGTGCACTAGCAGGAGACGAAGAGTGGCGTATGAAGCCCTTAGCTAGATTTTCATCTATATAGTCCTCCAAGGCCTTTAGCTCGGGCCCCGCCAGGGGGTAGATCTTACCAAAAGGTATCTCTGCTCCAGGCAATAATTCAATTGGACAATCATATGGACGGTGAGGGGGAAGCTGGTCAGCGTTCTTCTTGCCACACACATCCGCATAGTCCTGGTATACAGCTGGTAGTTCCGGGACTCACATGGTTCCTTTAGGAACAGAGCAAGCTGAAACTTCTGGACTCATCTGTTTCTCCGGAAAGTGTAGTTCCTTGGTCTCCCAGTTATTTGTAGGGTTCTAAGCCTGCAGTCATGGTAGCCCTAAAATAATGGGAAAGTGGGGAGAAGAGATAAGCATAAAAGACAGTTTTTCCTGATGATCTTTACCCATAAGGACCTTCAAAGGCTCCGTTTCCTGATCCACTGGTCCAGAGGTCAGCAGGGAGCCATCCACGGTCTCCATCTGTACTGGAGTAGCCTTCTTCACTGAATGTATCCCATGTTTCAGAGCAAAGGAGATATCCATAAAATTGCAGCTTGCCCCTGAGTTGATCATAGCAGAGCTAGACACCCAGACAGAGTTAACCCAGAGTTTGATGGAAAAGAAGCAATGAGAATTGTTCTTCTTACAGCTCAGCTGGGACACCGCTGAGGAAACTTGAAAAATTGCAGCGTTCACGCAGTCATCAGCCTCAGAACTAATGGCGTTTAAGTCTGAGAAATCAATATCTATGGCTGCAGTCCTCTCTGGAGTCTGAGGCTCGGACATAACAGACCTCCTCTCGCAACACTCACAGTGAATGACTGCCGCAGTAGTCTTACGAGAACGGCTGGGGCAGTTTATAATGAAGTGCCCTGACTTACCGCAGTAGAAACATAGGTTTTCTTTTAGGCGATGTTCTTTGTGTGCATCACTAACCCGTCTCTGTACCGAGTCCACCTGCATGGGTTCAGGTTCTGGTTCCAGTGTGATTTTACTCAAAGGTTCCTTAGCTGGGGAGGAAGGTAGGAAAAAGTTGGTTCGAAAGTAATCGCACTATCTCTCCTGTCGGCGTTCAGTAAGACGAGCATCGATACGGATGCAGTAGTTAATAAAGTCACCTAACGCAGTGGGAGGGTCTGCACGAGCAAGGTCATCCTTTATCAGAGGAGACAACCCTTTCCGAAAAATAGATTTTTTGGCGGAACTGTCCCAAGTGGTATCAAGAGCCCACCTCCTGAAATCCAAGGCATATTCGGCTACTGAGCGCTTACCTTGGCGCAAAGTTAACATGTCTGCTTCAGCTGTTGCACCTCGGTTGGGGTCATCAAACACCTGCCCCATGGCTGAAATGAAAGCATCATAGAATCATAGAATCATAGAATCGTAGAGTTGGAAGGGACCTCCTGGGCCATCTGGCCCAACCCCCTGCTCAAAGCAGGATTCGCTAAATCATCCCAGTCTGATGTCTGTCCAGCCTCTGTTTGAAGACTTCCATTGAAGGAGAACTCACCACTTCTCGTGGCAGCCTGTTCCACTTATTGATCACTCTAACTGTCAAAAAGTTTTTTCTAATATCTAATCTGTGTCTCCTCCCATTCAGTTTCATCCCATTGCTTCTAGTCTTTCCTTGTGCAAATGAGAATAAAGTTGATCCTTCTACAATGTGACAGCCCTTTAGATATTTGTAGACAGCTATTAAGTCTCCTCTCAGTCTTCTCTTTTGCAAACTAAACAATCCCAAATCCTGCAACCTTTCCTCATAAGACAGGGTTTGCAGACCGGTCACCATTCTGGTTGCTCTTTTCTGAACTTGCTCCAGTTTGTTGATGTCTTTTTTAAAATGTGGTGCCCAAAACTGGACACAATATTCCAGATCAGGTTTGACCAATGAGGAGTAGAGGGAAATAATGACTTCACGTGATCTAGACTGTATGCTTCTGTTAATACATCCTAGAATTGCATTTGCCTTTTTTGCTGCTGCATCACACTGTTGACTCATATTCAGTCTGTGATCTATTAGTATAGCCAAGTCTTTTTCACATGTGCTGTTGCTTAGCCCTATTCCTACCATTCTGTATATGCTTTTTTTTCATTTTTATTGCCCAGATGTAGTACTTTGCATTTTTCCCTGTTAAAAACCATTCTGCTAGTTGCTGCCCACTTCTCCAGTTTATTTATATATTTTTGAATCCTCTCTCTCTCTTCTCTAGTATTAGCTATCCCTCCTAGCTTTGTGTCATCTGCAAATTTAATCAGTTTACCCTCAATTCCTTCATCTAAATCGTTGATAAAGATGTTGACCAATACAGGGCCCAGGACAGAGCCCTGTGGTACCCCACTTGAGACATTCTTCCAACTGGATGTGCAGCCATTTACGACCACTCTTTGGGTCCGATCACTAAGCCAGTTATGAATCCACCTAACAGTTGCCTTGTCCATTCCATACTTAGTCATTTTTTCAATAAGGATTGTATGAGATACTTTGTCAAATGCTTTGCTGAAGTCAAGATATACTATATCTACAGCATTTCCTTGATCCACCCAATCAGTGATTCCGTCATAGAAGGAAATTAAGTTAGTCTGACATGACTTATTAGTTACAAACCCATGCTGACTCTGTTTAATCACTTCATTCTTATCCAGGTACTGACATACATGTTGTTTAATAATTTGTTCAAAGATCTTTCCTGGTATAGAAGTCAGACTCACCAGCCTATAGTTGCCTAGGTCCACCTTCTTCCCCTTTTTGAAGATAGGAACAACATTTGCTCTTCTCCAGTCTTCTGGGACTTCTCCTGTTCTCCAAGAATTTTCAAAGATTATGGAGAGGGGTTCAAAAATTTCTTCTGCTATCTCCTTCAGTACTCTGGGATGTAATTCATCTGGACCTGGAGACTTGAATTCATTTAGGTTAGCTAAGGCTAGTTTCACATTAGCGTTTTTTTGCGCAGCGCATCGTGCGCATAAAAAACGCAAAGAAAAACGCAAAACAAATGTGCGTTTTTTTCTCTTCATGCGCACGCTGATGCGTCAAAATAACGCAGTGTTACTTGCGTTTTACATGCGTTTTTGCATGCGATTGCGTTTTTTATGCGCATGCGTTTTTAGGTGTGACATTTCACAATAGAAAAATCTTTGACCACCAATGGGTCACCAGTGGGCGTGTGTCATTGGAATGTTTTATAGACCCTGTACTGCTGAATTCATCAGATTTTGCTGCTGTTTCCGGTGTCAAGATGGACCTGCGTCTGGATAATTTCCGCTTCAAGCTGGATCTTGACATTGCGCTGTCTCAGGCGTATGTCTTTTGTTGCCAGCAAGAAAGGGAGAGGGAGAGACAGCAGAGACGGCAGCGGCGTCGGTTTTGGAGGCATCCAATCATCGAACTCCGGGCAAGCCGTGGAGCATATCACACGCTGTACAGCGAGCTACAGGAAAACCCGGAGAAATTTGCTGACTATACACGGATGTCCCAGGAAAGCTTCCTTGACTTGCTGGGTATGGTTGAAGGAAACATCCGGAGAAGGGACACTCAGCTCCGGCGTGCCATTCCTCCCGAAGAAAGGCTCCTTGTCACCTTACGGTATGTATGTTGTTATGTTTGCATAATTTTTTTTGCTTTTTGCTTTTTTTTTATTTTTTTTTTTTGGTCCAAAAAATTAGGTTTTTTTTGGCTATTGAATTTTAACATTATTTTTGGGAAATTGCTTTTTTGCATAATGGTTTTTCTTGTGGCATGTACTAATCCCAAGCCTTTATAAAATGTTTTTTTGCTATGTTGTATTAAAAAAACATGCAAAATAGTTAGGCCATGTACTTTTTTATTTTCAGTGTTTTTAGTAATACCCAAGTCAGAAATACAATTATTTTTTCTTTTTATGTTTGGCAGGTTCCTGGCAACTGGAGAGAGTCTTTCATCCCTGCATTTCCAGTACCGGCTGGGAATCTCTACTTTATCCGGGATTGTTGCCGACACCTGCAGGGCTCTGTGGGATGTTCTGTGTCCGGAGTTTCTGCCATTGCCCACTGCCGAAAAGTGGCTTCAAATATCGGAGAAATTCTGGGCAGTCTGCAATTTCCCGAACTGCCTAGGAGCGGTGGACGGGAAGCACATCCGCATCACAAAACCCGCAAGAAGTGGCTCCGAGTACTACAACTACAAGAAGTACTTTTCCACAGTCCTAATGGCCATTGCGGATGCAGACTGCCGGTTTGTGGCGGTGGACATAGGGGCATTCGGACGGGGCAACGATTCACAGACTTTTAAGAACTCTGATATGGGCTGGAGGTTGTACGGCAACCATTTCAATTTTCCACTGGCACGGCCTCTTCCCCAAACCCAAACTCCACCACTGCCATTTGTAGTGGTTGGGGATGAGGCATTTCAGATGTGCCCAAACCTGCTGAAGCCGTACTCCAGCCGTGACTTGGACCACCGCAAGAAAATTTTCAACTACAGGCTTACGAGGGCTCGCAGGACTGTAGAGTGCGCCTTTGGCATTCTAGTGGCCAGATGGCGAATTCTCAGCACCGCCATCAATCTCAAAATGGAAACAGTGGATGAGGTGGTGAAGGCATGCGTGGTTCTCCACAATTTTGTTATGGCAAAGGAGCGGCCGAACTTTGACATGGATGAGCCTGCTGCCAACCCTTTGCCAGATTTTACTCAGCATCCTCTTCGGTCCTCAGTCGAAGTTGCCCAAATGAGGGACCAATTTGCGGACTACTTTTTATCCGATGTTGGTCGTGTAGCATGGCAGGATCAAATGGTTTAATAGTTTTGTTGTTTGTTAAAAATAAAATACATGGTTTTTTATACCTGTACCCAGTGTACTGTGTCTTAATAAACTCCACTACTCATCTGCCCAGGTTAAATTGAAGAAAGGGAAACCACCATAAAAAAAAAAAAATATATATATATATATATAAATATATAAATATAAATATATATATATATATATATAAATATATATATATAGATAAATATATAAATATATAAATATATTAATATATATATATATATAAATATAAATATATATATATATATATATTTATATAAATATATATATATATATATATATATTTATATATATATATATAAATATATAAATATATATATATATATTAATTATATATTTATATATATATATATATATATATTTATATATATATATATATATTTATATATTTATATATATATATATATATATATATATTTATATATATATATATATATTTATATATATTTATATATATATATTTATATATGTATATATATATTTAGATATATTTATATATATATATATATATTTATTTATATATATATATTTATTTATATATATATATATATATTTATTTATATATATATATATAATTTATTTTTTTTTTTTGGTGTTTTCCCTTTCTTTACTTTATACCGGATGGTCAGCCATCCAACTCTGAAAGGGATACTATATTTAATTTTTTTTTTATTTATATATATATATATATATATATACACTCACTGGCCACTTTATTAGGTACACCATGCTAGTAACGGGTTGGACCCCCTTTTGCCTTCAGAACTGCCTCAATTCTTCGTGGCAGAGATTCAACAAGGTGCTGGAAGCATTCCTCAGAGATTTTGGACCATATTGACATGATGGCATCACACAGTTGGCGCAGATTTGTCGGCTGCACATCCCTGATGCGAATCTCCCGTTCCACCACATCCCAAAGATGCTCTATTGGATTGAGATCTGGTGACTGAGGAGGCCATTTGAGTACAGTAAACTCATTGTCATGTTCAAGAAACCAATCTGAGATGATTAGAGCTTTATGACATGGCGCATTATCCTGCTGAAAGTAGCCATCAGATGTTGGGTACATTGTGGTCATAAAGGGATGGACATGGTCAGCAACAATACTCAGGTAGGCTGTGGCGTTGCAACGATGCTCAATTGGTACCAAGGGGCCCAAAGAGTGCCCAGAAAAAATTCCCCACACCATGACACCACCACCACCAGCCTGAACCGTTGATACAAGGCAGGATGGATCCATGCTTTCATGTTGTTTACGCCAAATTCTGACCCTACCATCCGAATGTCGCAGCAGAAATCGAGACTCATCAGACCAGGCAACGTTTTTCCAATCTTTTACTGTCCAATTTCGATGAGCTTGTGCAAATTGTAGCCTCAGTTTCCTGTTCTTAGCTGAGAGGAGTGGTACCCAGTGTGGTCTTCTGCTGCTGTAGCCCATCTGCCTCAAAGTTCGACGCACTGTGCGTTCAGAGATGCTCTTCTGCCTACCTTGGTTGTAACGGGTGGCAATTTGAGTCACTGTTGCCTTTCTATCAGCTCGAACCAGTCTGCCCATTCTCCTCTGACCTCTGGCATCAACATGGCATTTCCGGCCACAGAACTGCCGCTCACTGGATTTTTTTTCTTTTTCGGACCATTCTCTGTAAACCCTAGAGATGGTTGTGCGTGAAAATCCCAGTAGATCAGCAGTTTCTGAAATACTCAGACCAGCCCTTCTGGCACCAACAATCATGCCACGTTCAAAGGCACTCAAATCACCTTTCTTCCCCATACTGATGCTCGGTTTGAACTGCAGGAGATTGTCTTGACCATGTCTACATGCCTAAATGCACTGAGTTGCCGCCATGTGATTGGCTGATTAGAAATTAAGTCTTAACACACAGTTGGACAGGTGTACCTAATAAAGTGGCCAGTGAGTGTATATATATATATATAAAAAAAAATGAAATATAGTATCCCTTTCAGAGTTGGATGGCTGACCATCCGGTATAAAGTAAAGAAAAACAAACCATAGTGTAGGGCGCAGTGTGTGCAGGCGGCGAAAGACACAATAACCAAACATTTTTTTGAAAAAAAAATATAACATTTATTTAACTTATTTTTTAGTTGCTGGAAACTGGGGGGTGTGGAGGGATGAGGAACGGCTTTGGGTGGAGTAAGGGGTTCTAGGGGAAGGAGGAACCAAAGAAGTGGGGGAAGGGAGCCGAGGCAAGGAAAGTTGTGAAGTGGGAGGTGAGGGAGGAGGGAGGGTAAGAGTCCTCCTCTTTGTTTTTTTATGACGGTGGCCCGTCGTCTTCCTGCTGTCCTCGCTTGAGCCTGAGGACTGGCTAGACCCCGGGGACCGCCTTGAGCCTCTGGACCGCCTTGAGCCTCTGGACCGCCTTGAGCCTCTGGAACGCCTGGAGGCTGTGGACTGGCTGGAGCTGGGGGACCGCCTGGCGCTTGTGGACCGCCTGCCAGGATCTTGTACCGGCTGTGGCATGCTGGTGGTGGTGGATGTCCTGGCAGGGGCCGTAAATATTGAATGCGGGTCCCCCAGCTGATGCTGCTCCGAGGTGGTGGTGGTGGTGGCGGTCCATGCAGGCGTGGTGGCTGTGGCGGTCCATACCGGGGTGGTCCTCCCGCTGGTGGTGGTGGTGGCGGCGCTACAGGCAGGGGTGGTGACGACGGGCCATCCAGTGGTGGTGGCGGCAGCAGTGGTGGGCCAGGCAGGAGCAGCGCTTGGCATGGTGTTGGCGGGTAAGTGTCCAGCTGCACTCGGACTTGGGGCAGTATATTGGTGTCCGGCGAGGCTTGGAAGTGTGGTGGCTGTGCAGTGATATGCAGCAGAAGTAGGTAATGCTGTAAAACGAGTCAGTGGTGGCACCGGTGGAAATGCCACCGCTGACTGCTGCATAATCCTACTCTGCTGCATAGCCTGCATAAAAGCATTGTTGCAGGCATGCATGACAGTCAACTGGAGGTCAGGGGTAAGGTGTTCCGCCGTGTCCCGAGCTATTTGGGTGTAAAAATGATGCGCTGGTCTGGCGAGGTTGACTTCCAGGCGCTCAAGGCGACCCTCGATAGACTTGTAGCGTTGGTCCAAAAGGAGGAAACCACTCTCAAGTCTATCGGAGAGTGCCTTGAGGCTACTCTGAAAGACCGAGCTCAATTCAACGAACTCGGGCATGAGAGGCCTGTCCAAGGTCCTCTGCCGCTGCTGGCGGGAAGTGCCCGCAAAACCAGTGGCAGAGACCTGGGACAGGGGAACACCTAAGCGACCAGCTTCCTGGTCTCCAGATGACTGTGGTGCAGACCTGCAAGGTGCTTCCTCGCTGATGGATGGCTGGGAGGGGTCCGGGGCAGCTTGATGAAGGACCGCTTCGGGACCAGGTTGCAGGGTGCTGCTCCAGGTGCTGTGAAAAGAAAAGAAAGAAATTACTACTATAAATTAACAATCGCCAACTCCTGTGGAATAGAAAAGCACAGAATAAAACACAATACAACTAGAAAATACTTACGTTCGGGAGGCAAGGACCGGTCTTAAAAATGCCAAGGCACGATGGTATCGGTACTTCGTGCCGGTCCTTGCCGCAGCACCACTGCGAACCTTATTCTCCTGACGGATATCCCTGTTGAAGCGGTCCTTCATCGAGCGCCAACGGGTTCTGACTTTGTTCACTGTGGTGGAAAAAAAAAAAAAGAAAAAAAGTAAGACTATGCACTAGAGGCTGTGATCATCCAACTGTGTGTGATGATAGAAACTCCATGGAGTTAATAGCATCACACACAGTTGGGTGATCCCGGCCAAGATCACTGCTGCATCACACTGCATTTAAATACTTACGAAAATCCTTGCGGACCCGGGGAGAGGCGTTGTCCCAGCCATCCATCAGCGATGCGGCCACCTCGTTCCAGAGCCGCCGGATCACCACGTTGTCCGAGTGCAGTTGGTGACGGGTGTCCCACAACGGGACTCGCTCCTGGACTAGACGGATGAGCTCGTCGTTGTCCAGGGCGAGGTCCTCCTCCCGCTGTGGAGCCTAGAAAAGAAAGACAAACATTAATCTTTGAAAGATTTTAAAATACAAAAATATCGAAAACTAGCTGAAGAGCCCGGCGCTGCCCGGGCATATTAACTAACTGTGGTTAGTTATAGATATTTATAATTATCCTCCATCCCATAGTCCCGTGCCCATATTCCATCATACATATCCTCCATCCCATAGTCCTGTGCCCATATACCCATCATACATATTCGCCATCCCATAGTCCCGTGCCCATATACCATCATACATATCCTCCATCCCATGCCCATATACCCATCATATATATCCTCCATCCCATAGTCCCGTGCCCATATACCATCATACATATCCTCCATCCCATGCCCATATACCCATCATATATATCCTCCATCCCATAGTCCCGTGCCCATATTCCATCATACATATCCTCCATCCCATAGTCCTGTGCCCATATACCCATCATACATATTCGCCATCTCATATGCCTGTGCCCATATACCCATCATACATATTCGCCATCTAATATGCCTGTGCCCATATACCCATCATACATATTCGCCATCCCATAGTCCCGTGCCCATATACCATCATACATATCCTCTATCCCATGCCCATATACCCATCATATATATCCTCCATCCCATAGTCCCGTGCCCATATACCCAAACAAACAAACATACACACACACACACACACACACACACACATACACACTTTGAGCTTTATATATTGATAAACAAGCCATGAAAAAATTATTTGTTTTAAATGAAAATAAATGCAAAAAAAGCAACAAACGTCGAAAAAAAACAACCATGAAAATTTTTTAAAAAAAAATTAAAAAATACCAAAAAAATAAAAAATAAATAAACCAGACTAGAAAATAAGTAAAAAAAAAAAAAAAAACAGTCCGTCTGTACTTACATCACGTCTTCCCGCCCGCACTTGGCCTTGCTGCTCCTGCCGTTCCTCCGGTGGTGGTGGCGTGATGGAGGATGAGGTCTGAAAATTAAACCAAAAAAATTAATCACATGTGTTTATTTTTTCAAATCCATACGGAAGCATAGTACTCACTTCTTCTGCCTCTTGCCCTGTCCCGGGGACATATTCCTCACCAGATGAAGACATGCTGCAATAAAAAAAAAAAGAGACATAAGTACATAGAAATGTATTGAAATTTCAGCCAGACATTAGGTTTTTCATACTTACATTGGTGCAGCTTGTGCTGTGTGTCCACTCGTGAGCAATCCTTAAAGTATTGTGGAATCCCAGTGCCCACACCATTTTATCACCTTGGTTTTTTTTTTTTTTTTTACTGTCTAGACCAAATTTCAGGCATGTTTACTTAAAAAACGCATGCGCATAAAAACGCAAGCGTGCGCAAGACCATGCGCAAGTATTGCGCTCCCATAGGCTCCAATGTGGTGTTTTTGCGCATTCCGTGCGCATTCCATGCGCATGCGTTGTTTTAACGAGACAGGGCGGAACCAAAAATGCAACATGTTGCGTCTGACGCGCCTGGCGCGAAAGACAAAAAAACGCATGCGCACGAAAGCGCAAATATGCGCAAGACCATGCGCACATCATGTTAAATATAGGTGCGCAGTGCGCATGCGCACTGGTGCGCCCGATGCGCTGCGCACAAAAGCGCTAATGTGAAACCAGCCTTAGTGATTACTCACTATCTTTCTGTTTATAGATATCCTGGATTCTTCTATTCCCTTAATAGTACAGTGAAGAACAGTTGATGTTAAATTTCCTTTCTGAGAGAAAACAGATGCAAAATAGGAATTTAAAAGTTCGGCCTTCTCAACATCCTGTCTTACCATTTCATCATTTTCATCCTGTAAAAATCCTAAGGCATCTTTGACTTTTCTTTTACTTTTGACATATCCCCAAAATCAAGATGATTCAAACATTCATCCTCAGTTTCAATCAGAGGGTTTGCCCACATCAGAGCCTTGTTGGTAAGCAGCATGATTATAGTAAGTACTTTGGATCGTTCAGTGGGAAATTGTGAAGCATGTGCAGAGAAAAACAGGTTGCATTGGTTAATAAATCCCCTGAATTTTTCACGTTCACCGCCAAAGCGAAAGGGGGCAACTTGGGGATCCCAGAACTCGGGATTATGGCTGGAGCCTGAACTCTTTCCTCTAGAGCAGGGGTGGGGAACCTCCGGCCTGCGGGCCACATGCGGCCCGCAATGGCTTTCCATGCGGCCCGTGGGCAGGTCCCTGGAGTCCCTAATGCTCGGGTGGCAGCTGTATCCTGTCAGCTGCCGGCCCTTTAACCCCCAAGTGCTCTCCTCCGCTCTCCTCAGCCGGTGTAGTGCTGCGATCACTGCAGTGCAAGCTGCTGTCTCCCGTTCAGTGTGAACCCGGAACTTCACCTCCTCCAGCCAGAGCCGCACTTCCCCCAGCCATGAGGGAGTTGCTCAAAGGGTAAGTGAGAGCCGGCTTGGTTCCCACAGATGCAGCAGAGCCGGAGGGATGGAGCAATCCTGGGAAACTTTGTGCAGCCTGCCAGGGGCTAGCACCGGTCCCGGGCTCCGGGGGTGCGCGCTGCTGTGCCTGGGACAGGAGGAGGCTCCTGCGTGCACAGATCCAGACCCCATCCATTGTTTGGAGGCTGGATCCAGCTCAGTGGTAGGGGACACATCAGTGTTCTGATGGCTGCTAGCATCTGATTGTGTGTCTGTTACCTGCAGCTGTGCCACGTGCCAAACCCGGCTCTGCTGCCCTCACAGAAGCAGCTCTGCTACATCCTATAGGTCAGCAGGGTTCCAGTGCTGTCCAATAGGTGACTGACCACCTTTGTTGTGCTGCCCTCCCCCTTCCACGACTCCAGACTTCTGAAAAGGTCAACTTTCTGCCTGTTTCTTGTGGAGGCGCATAATGATGTGTCGGTGCCCACCGCTGTCAACGTCCCTTTATTTTCTGTGGTGAATGGGGGTCAGGCTGGGCTGGAGGTGGGGGGCGAAATCCCAACAAGTGTTACTTTGAAAGTTGTCCCTTCTAGTGCTGGTGGGAGCCCCCCATCACACGTGCAGGAATCCCTTTCATCCGCTCCTGTAGGAAGACATTATCTTGTGAATACTGTTGCATCCTCCAGCCTGTGGGGAGAGCCTGACCTGAAAAGCCAGAATCCTACCTGAGGACCCCTACCTGCATGGTGGCCACCATTGTCCCTACCCGGATAGCCGGGATTATTCCTCATTTTTTTAAATTTGATCCAAGCCCCCCACCTATATATACTCCCTGTGGTCTGTGCCCTCCAGTTATGTGCCCCCCTGTCATCTGTGCCACCCCAGCTATGTGCCCCCCTGAGATCTCAGTGCCCTCCATCTATGTGCCCCCCCAGCTGTTTCCCCATGTGATATCTATGCTCCCTGTGATCTGTGCCCTCCAGCTATATGCACCCCTGTGATATCTTTGGCTCCCAGCTTTGCGTCCCCTGTGATTTTTTTCCCGTGATCTGTGCCCCCTAGCTATATGCCCTCCGTGATCTCTGTACCCCCAGCTTTGTGCCCCCTGTTATCTATGTGCCCCCCTGCTATGTACCCCCTGTGATATTTGTGCTCCCATGTGCCCCCTGTGATCTGTCACCCAAAGCTACTGTATGTGCACCCCAGCTATATGCACGCCTGTGATCTCTGTGCCCCACCCCTGTGATCTTCGTGTCACCCCTCTGTGATCTGTGGCCCCCGGTGATCTATGAGCCTCACCGACGATCCCTGTCCCCCCAGTGCTATATATCCCCCCACAGCTGTATGTGCCCCCCAAGTGATGTGTATATTTCCCAGTGCTGCATTTACCCCAAAAGTGCTGTATATCCCCCCCGAGTACTGTATATCCTACACCTGTGATATGTATAGCCCCCAGTGATGGAGAAGCAGCTCCAGCCGTCACATTAAGGGTGAGTTACCGTAATTAATTGTTTGACTAAATATACCGGGGTAATTTTCAAGGTGATCATTTTTGTGTGGCCCTCGAATGATGGTAGAAATTGGAAAATGGAAGATGGAAAAATGTTCCCCACCCCTGCTCTAGAGCCTCAATCCTGGCTCGTAAATCCTGAGTAGTTTGTCCAAAAACTTGCAAATTGTGATTAGAAAGGTCCTGCAGGCTTGTAAAGTGGGCTTTTAAAGTCTGTATATCTGCAAGGATTGTATCAGTCACTCCGCACAACTCCTTTATGCGAGCCTCCATCTTCCATATCCTTTAAGGCAGAAGTACTGGAATGGTGGTGAGAAGTCACAACTAGAGTTGAGCATTCCGATACCGCAAATATCGGGTATCGGCCGATATTAGCGGTATCGGAATTCCGTTACTGTGTTCCGATACTTTTAGCATATCTGATACCGGAATCGGAAGTTCCCATAATGCTATGAGCCAGTTTATTTTGATTCAGCTAATGGGAATCTTCAGAAGTGTGGGCACATCCTATTAGGCATGTAGGCATGTTAACTAATGGCATGGCTGTGATTGGCTGCTGAAATGATGTCATGATGCACTATAAAAGCCGCCGCAGCCGCCATTTCTGTTTCACGCTGCTGTGAATTCAGTTAGGGACAGGCTGCTGTTGAAGACTGTGAGGGACAGTTAGAGATAGCGATTGTCAAAATAATCTTGTGCTTTACCCAGGCTACATAATCAACCACTGTAGCTTTCTTTTGCCTAGCAGCGCTGTTCACAGCTGTCTGCAAGGGCTGTGTGAGTGCAGCTCACGCTGTGTAGTGTGTCCTTCAGCCACGTCTGGTTGTAGGCTGCCCAGCGTGCGTCACTGCCTCATACATATTTTTCTTTTATTGCTGCTTATTTTTCATAAATTCTATATAGTGTGCTTCCATCCGTATCCATATATGTTGGTTGCAAACACTAGTAGTAGACAGCGGAGCCTCTCTGCAGCCTTTCAGTGCTAGTGCCAAGTTATCTGCACTGTTCTTAGCTGTCTCAGAGGTCTCTGTGTGTGAGTGCAGCTCACATTGTAGTGTGTTCTGCAGCCACGTCTGGTTGTAGTCCGCTCAGCGTGCGTCACTGCCTCATACATAGTCCTTTTTTTGATTTTTTGCAGCTCATTTTTCCTGATTTTTATCTCCTATATTAGTGTGCTTCCATCCGTATCCATCTACATTGGTTGTTTGCAAACACTATATAGGAGTAGATAGAGGAGCGTTTTTGCTGGCTTGTGCCCTGCAGGCCCAGCCAGATTAGTATTACCCTATTTTTTGGAGCCTCATCTATTGCATTGTAGGTTTGCTTCCTGCATTGTAATAGCTCCAAAAAGTTTGTGATACTATCCCTTTCACATCTGTCACATCCTTATTTTTTTTTTTAAAAAAAAAAAGGAAAAAAAGTTCACCAAACACTCCACTTTACAGTTGTGTAGGCCACAGTAGCTTATATTAAAGTGTAGTCCAAACACTTTATAAAATTAGTGTTTCTTATACCTGTTAGTAGCTGTTCAGGAATAAGCACACTAAGCCCCCTTTATTACTTTTCTGCCTATCTTTATCAGTCTACCAAGATGAAGAAGGCAGGGAGTAAGGCACGTGGTCGTCGGCGTGGAGTTGCAGCAGGGAGAGGACGTGGGGATTCAGCAGGGAGAGGACGTGGGGATTCTGTGCCTGCTGCGGGCACCAGTGACCCAGCATCCCCCAGTTTTACCAGGCAACAGTCCTTTATGCGCAGCTTTGTAGGACCTCGCCGTACCCCACTGCTGCGTGACGAGCAAATTGAAGCCGTTGTCGGATGGATGGCAGCGAACGCATCAACGTTAATGACTTCCACATCCTCTCAGGGCCAGAGCACTGAAGAGCAACCATCTGTCTCTTCACCACCTGCCAAATTGCCCAGGCAGTCAGAGAGCCTTGTACAGGAGCCATCTCAGTCTCTACTTCTGTTCTCTGAATCTGTTGGCTTGGAAAGAGGGGGCCAGCCAAGCAGCATTCTAGAATGTGAAGAAGAGGGAGTATGCAGTGATGCGCAACTGCTTTGTCCCTCTGAATCTGAAGAGGCGGGTGGGCCAGTCTACCCAGGAGAAGCAGGTGTTTGCAGAGGGGAGTGTAGATGATGAGGTCCTTGACCCATCATGGCATGAGGAACAGGGAGGTGGTGGGAGCAGCTCTGAGGAAGAGATTCCCCGAATGGCCAAAAGTGGAGGGAGAGGGAGGGGGCAGACTTGGTTGCCTGTAGCCTCCACTTCGGCACCCGTTAGGAGCACTCCTCTTCCAAAACACAAAACAGGCGCTCCCAGGACTTGCAGTGCATGGTCCTTTTTGACACCGTTGCAGATGACATTTGCTTAGTCAAATGCTAGCTGTGTCATCAGAAAGTCAAAAGAGGGAAAAGTGTCAGCAACCTCAATACCACAAATATGTGGAAACATGTGCGGGCCAAGCACGTGTTGGAGTTACAAAGACACACTGAAGACGTAGGCCAACCTACAGCACCACCTACCACCTCTTCAGCTCGTGTTGATGCCTCTTCCTCCAGCTCACACACAGCTGGTTTGGCTTCCTCACAGGATCGCCATGGAAGAACCTCTAGCACTGTTGTCCAGAGACCCAGTGACATTCCACCCACAGCACCACGTTCCCAGTCATCCTCACACTCCCAGGCCACTCTACAGCCATCGGTAGCACAAGCATGGGATAAAAGGCGGCCATACTCGGCAAACCATCCCCGAGCACAGGCTCTGAATGCTGGCATTGCCATACTACTGGCCCTTGAAATGCTCTCATTCAGGCTGGTGGAGACTGACACCTTCCGTAACTTCATGGCATTGGCAGTCCCACAATACACCGTGCCCAGCCGCTTTTATTTCAGCAGGCAAGCCATCCCTGCCCTTCAAAAACATGTGGAGGGAAAAATAAAATATGCGCTACTAAACGCCGTCAGTAGCAAGGTCCACCTGACCACTGATGCGTGGACCAGTAACCATGGACAGGGACGATACCTTTCCCTCACTGCCCATTGGGTCAATGTTGTGGAGCCGGGTACAGATCTGGAGAGTGGCGCTGTACGTGTTCTGCCAACTCCACGGATTGCAGGAATCCAGTCTCTACACATTGACTCCTCCTCCTACTCAAGTTCCTCAGAAACAGCGCTGCAGGAGCCTGTTACGACCGATATGAGCACAGCCGTGGCCAAACGTCAACAGGTCGTACTCAAGTTAATTTCTTTGGGGAATCGAAGCCACACAGCACAGGAGCTCTGGAATGCCATCAAGCAGGAGAGCGACGTGTGGTTTGTGCCAGCGAATCTCCAGCCAGGCTTGGTAGTGTGTGACAATGGCCGAAATCTGGTGGTAGCTCTTGGCCTAGGCAACCTTACTCACATCCCATTTCTGGCACATGTGCTGAACTTGGTCGTGCAGAGCTTTCTGAGGGACTATCCGGATCTTGATGCACTGCTGCACAAGGTCCGCATAGAGTGCGCTCACTTGCGGCGTTCCAGCATGGCAAGATCGCGCCTTGCTGCTCTGCAGCGCCGATTACGCCTTCCGCAACATCGCATCATACAGTATGTGACCTACCCACCAGGTGGAATTCAGCGTTACATATGTTGGAGCGGTTGTGTGAGCAGCAGGCAGCAGTCATGGAGTACCAGCTGCATCAGGCGCAAACAAGTCGCACTGTGCGCCGGTCACACTTCAGCAGATTTCGGCCTCTATGAAGGACATCTGCCTCGTTTTGCATGCCTTTGATGATTCCACGCAGATGGCGAGTGCAGATGATGCACTAATCAGCATGACTGTCCCCCTTATCTGCCTGCTTCAAAAAACACTGCAAGCACTAAGGGAGGAGGTTTTGGAAGAGATGGAGGATGAGGAGTCACAAATGCCATCTGCTTCTGGACAGTATGCGCAACGTGGTTCCTCACAAAGGCCTAGGCAGGGGACACTTTGTGAGGAGGATAAAGAGGAGTCAATGGAGGAGGAAGACATCTCTCCAGAGGAGGGAGGTACACAAGGCTCTAGTAGTCAGTATGTACAGCGAGGGTGGGGTGATGCAGAGCAGGCAGAGATGACGCCTCAAGCAGGGGACAGCGTTTCTTGGCCAGTTGGGAGTCTTCAGCACATGGTTGATTTCATGCTGCAGTGCCTGAGAAACGACCGCCGCATTGCCCACATTCTACACTCGGCTGATTATTGGGTGTACACCCTCCTAGATCCTCGTTACCGGGACAACTTACAAAGCCTCATAACACCGTTGAACCGGGAGCGTAAAATGCGGGAGTACCAAGACACACTGGTGCAGTCCATCATGTTCTCCATTCCACCTGAGAGCAGTGCTGCTAGTGCTTTTCAAAGCAGCTCTGTGCGTCGAGGCAGTGGAAGAAGCTCTGCACAAGGAGGGAGCAGAGGCAGCGCCACAGCACAAGGCAAGACCAGTATGGCCCAAATGTGGCAAAGTTTTGTGTGCCCGCCAAAATGGCTACACCATCACAGACGGCTCCAGTCAGCAGGAGGCAACGTTTCCGTCAGATGGTGACAGACTACATGTCTTGCCCTGTCAGTGTACTCCCAGACGGCTCTTCCCCCTTCAAGTTTTGGGTCTCTAAGCTGGATACATGGCCAGAGCTTAGCCAGTATGCATTGAAGGTGCTGGCTTGCCCTGCTGTTAGTGTATTATCGGAACGCGTCTTTAGTGCCGCAGGTGGTGTACTAACAGACCGTCGCACGCGACTATCGTCCGATAACGTTGACCGTCTTACTTTTCTGAAAATGAACAAGGCCTGGATATCCCCGGAATTTGCCAGTTCTCTTCCAGAATAAATAATTGGCTGGCAAAAGTATCCAGGTCTCCTGTTGTGTTCATGTTTCTACCACCTGAACTGTAATACCTGGACTTCAACACAGCCAGTTGTTGCTCAGAAGTGCTTTATTCACAGAACAAAACACTCGTTCCTGTGTAAGTGGGGTTCAGTAACGTCAGCTGTTCCCCTGCTGTGTGTACGGCAATATCTCCTGCTGCCTCCAAAATCACACTCCCTCAGATATTAAACATGCTCCTAGTAGGCCTCAGCCTACACCCTGATTGATCCTGGGCTCCAACACCACCAGTTGGTGCACAGAAGTGCTGTAGGCACAGAAAAACACAATCGTTCCTGTGTAAGTGGGGTTCAGTAACGTCAGCTGATCCCCTGCTGTGTGTAAGGCAATATCTCCTGCTCCCTGCAAATTCGAAGTACATCATACATAAAAATTGCTCCAAGTAGGCCTCATCCTACACCCTGATTGATCCTGGGCTCCAACACCGCCAGTTGGTGCTCAGAAGTGCTGTAGGAACAGAAAAACACAATCGTTACTGTTTAAGTGGGGTTCAGTAACGTCAGCTGTTCCCCTGCTGTGTGTACGGCAATATCTCCTGCTGCCTCCAAAATTACACTCCCTCAGATATTAAACTTGCTCCTAGTAGGCCTCAGCCTACACCCTGATTGTTCCTGGGCTCCAACACCACCAGTTGGTGCGCAGAAGTGCTGTAGGCACAGAAAAACACAATCGTTCCTGTGTAAGTGGGGTTCAGTAACGTCAGCCGATCCCCTGCTGTGTGTGCGGCAATATCTCCTGCTGCCTCCAAAATCACACTCCCTCAGATATTAAACTTGCTCCTAGTAGGCCTCAGCCTACACCCTGATTTGATCCTGGGCTCCAACACCGCCAGTTGGTGCGCAGAAGTGCTGTAGTCACAGAAAAACACAATCATTCCTGGGTAAGTGGGGTTCAGTAACGTCAGCTGATCAAAATTGCTCCAAGTAGGCCTCATCCTACACTCTGATTGATCCTGGGCTCCAACACCGCCAGTTGGTGCTCAAAAGTGCTGTAGGCACAGAAAAACACACTCGCTCCTGTGTGAGTGGGGTTCAGTAATGTCAGCTGTTCCCCTGCTGTGTGTATGGCAAAATCTCCTGCTGCCTCCAAAATCACACTACTACTGATTTAAAACATTCTCTGATTTGGCATCTGGCTCCACTCTGTCTCTAGTATTTCCCCTGGCCTCCAACACCACCAATTGCTGCTCAGAAGTGCCATCTGCACAATCAACACTTGTTCCTATGTTACAGGTGTTCAGTAACGTCAGCTGATCCCCTGATGTGTGTCCGGCAATGTCTCCTGCTCTGTCCACATTCCCATAACTAGTAGTGGGAATGTGGACAGAGCAGGAGACATTGCTGGACACACATCAGGGGATCAGCTGACATTACCGAATCCCAGTAACACAGGAACAAGTGTTGATTGTGCAGATGGCAACTCTGTGCATCAACTGGCGGTGTTGGAGGCCATGGTAAATACTAGAAACAGAGTGGAGACAGAGGCCTAATTGGAGCACGTTGACAATCAGTAGTAGTCTACAGCCGATATTAGACTTGATGCAAATAGGCCTCAGCCTACTCCATGATTGTTCCTGGGCTCCAACAACGCCAGTTGGTGTTCAAAAGTGCCGTCTTCACAGAGAAAAACACTAGCTCCTGTGTTAGTGGGGTTCAGTAACGTCTGCTGTTCCCCTGCTGTGTGGACGGCAATATCTCCTGCTGCCTCCATATTCAAAACACATCAGGCCTCAGCCTGCTCCATGCTTGATTCTGGGCTCCAACAATGCCAGTTGGTGTTCAGAAGTGCCGTCTTCACAGAGAAAAACACTAGCTCCTGTGTTAGTTGGGTTCAGTAACGTCTGCTGTTCCCCTGCTGTGTGGATGGCAATATCTCCTGCTGCCTCCATATTCAAAACACATCAGGCCTAAGCCTGCTCCATGCTTGATCCTGGGCTCCAACAACGCCAGTTGGTGTTCAGAAGTGCTGTCTTCACAGAGAAAAACACTAGCTCCTGTGTTAGTGGGGCTCAGTAACATCAGCTGTTCCCCTACTGTGTGGACGGCAATGTCTCCTGCTGCCTCCAAAATCACACTACATCAGGCCTCAGCCTGCTCCATGCTTGATCCTGGGCTCCAACAACGCCAGTTGGTGTTCAGAAGTGCCATCTTCACAGAGAAAAACACTAGCTCCTGTGTTAGTGGGGTTCAGTAACGTCTGCTGTTCCCCTGCTGTGTGGACGGCAATATCTCCTGCTGCCTCCATATTCAAAACACATCAGACCTCAACTTGCTCCATGCTTGATCCTGGGCTCCAACAACGCCAAATGGTGTTCAGAAGTGCCGTCTTCACAGAGAAAAACACTAGCTCCTGTGTTATTGGGGTTCAGTAACGTCAGCTGTTCCCCTGCTGTGTGGATGGCAATGTCTCCTGTTGCCTCCAAAATCACACTACATCAGGCCTCAGCCTGCTCCATGCTTGGTCCTGGGCTCCAACAACGCTAGTTGGTGTTCAGAAGTGCCGTCTTCACAGAGAAAAACACTAGCTCCTGTGTTAGTGGGGTTCAGTAACGTCAGCTGTATCCCTGCTGTGTGGACGGCAATATCTCATGCTCCCTCCAAAATCACACTACTACTGATTTTTAACCGTGCTCTAATTAGGCCTCTGGCTCCACTGTCTCTAGTATTTCCCCAGGCCTCCAACACTGCCAGTTGCTGCTGGCGTCTGCACAATCAACACTTGTTCCTGTGTTACTGGGGCTCAGTAACGTCAGTTGATCCCCTGATGTGTGTCCGGCAATGTCTTCTGCTCTGTCCACATTCCCATTACTAGTTGTGGTAATCTGCACATAGCAGGAGACATTGCCGGACACACATCAGGGGATCAACTGACGTTACTCAGTGCCAGTTACACAGGAACAAGTGTTGATTGTGCAGACGCCACTTCTGAGCAGCAACTGGCGGTGTTGGAGGCCTGGGGAAATACTAGAGACAGTGGAGCCAGAGGCCTAATTGGAGCACAGTTAAAATCAGTAGTAGTCTACAACCGATATAACATTTGCTGCAATTAGGCCTCAGCCTGCTCTATGCTTGACCCTGGGCTCCAACATCGCCAGTTGCTGCTCAGAACTGTCTTTGGCACGGGTACTCCCTCCTGCCCAGCCTGGTTCCAGCACTCCAGCTGTTTCCGGGTAGTGTCAACGTCACTTTTCCACCAATACGTTGTCCTGTCGTGTTGCGGTTGGGCTAGCCGAGTCTATGGTGCCTGCAGTTTAGGTGCTTCCTATGTGGGCTGCGGGTTCCGGTAATAAAGGCTGGTTCGTAGTGCCAATAGGACAAGCACCCACTGTAGGACTGTGGGTTTCAGTAACTGCGGCTGGCTTGCGGCCTTGCAACTTTGTTTTTCATGGGTAGCAGAACTACCCATCCGGGTTCCAGTACCGTCAGCTGGTTCTCGGCAATGCCTTTGGCTGAGGTGCCTCCATCTCGGTATCCGAGTTCCAGAAACGTCTGCTGGTGCTTGGTAGTGCTTTCTAGCACAGGTACCTCCTGCTTAGTCACCGTGTTCCAGCACTGTCAGCTGGTCCTCAGTAATGCCATTGGCTCTTGTTCCTTCAGCTGCCACTCCGGGTTCCAGCACCGTCAGCTGGTTCTCGGTAGTTGCATTGACTCTTGTAGCTTCTGCTACCTATCTGGGTTCCAGCACCGTCAGCTGGTTCTCGACAGTGTCTTTGGCACGGGTACTCCCTCCTGCCCAGCCTGGTTCCAGTACGCCTGCTGTTTCTGGGTAGTGTCAACGTCACTTTTCCACCAATACGCTGTCCTGTCATGTTGCGGTTGGGTTAGCCGAGTCTATGGTGCCTGCAGTTTAGGTGCTTCCTATGTGGGCTGCGGGTTCTGGTAATAAAGGCTGGTTCGTAGTGCCAATAGGACAAGCACCCACTGTAGGACTGTGGGTTTCAGTAACTACGGCTGGCTCGCGGCCTTGCAACTTTGTTTTTCATGGGTAGCTTCTGCTACTCATACGGGTTCCAGCACCGTCAGCTGGTTCTCGGCAGTGCCTTTGGCATAGGTGCCTCCTTCTCGGTATCCGAGTTCCAGCAACGTCTGCTGGTCCTTGGTAGTGCTTTGTAGCACAGGTACCTCCTGCTTAGTAACCGTGTTGCAGCACCGTCAGCTGGTCCACGGTTGTGCCATTGGCTCTTGTTCCTTCTGCTGCCACTCTGGGTACCAGCACGTCAGCAGGTTCTCGGTAGTTCCATTGACTCTTGTAGCTTCTGCTACCCATCCGGGTTCCAACACCGTCAGCTGGTCCTCGGCAGTGCCTTTGGCCTAGGTGCCTCCTTCTCGGTATCCGAGTTCCAGCAACGTCTGCTGGTCCTTGGTAGTGCTTTGTAGCACAGGCACCTCCTGTTTCCCATAGAGATCCATTGTATACACTCTGTGTAATAGCGCTTATACTCTGTTTTTTTATAGAGATTTATTTTATACACTCTGTGCAATAGCGCTTACACTCTGTTCCTCATAGAGATTCATTGTATACACTCTGTGTAATAGCGCTTATACTCTGTTCCTCATAGAGATCCATTGTATACACTCTGTGTAATAGCGCTTATACTCTGTTAGCCATAGAGATCCATTGTATACACTCTGTGTAATAGCGCTTATATTGTTTTTTTATAGAGATTTATTTTATACACTCTGTGCAATAGCGCTTACACTCTGTTCCTCATAGAGATTCATTGTATACACTCTGTGTAATAGCGCTTATACTCTGTTTCCCATAGAGATTCATTGTATACACTCTGTGCAATAACGCTTATACTCTGTTCCTCATAGAGATCCATTGTATACACTCTGTGTAATAGCGCTTATACTGATTTTTTATAGAGATTTATTTTATACACTTTGTGCAATAGCACTTATACTCTGTTCCTCATAGAGATCCATTGTATACACTTTGTGCAAAAACGCTTATATTTTGTTCCTCATAGAGATTCATTGTATACACTCTGTGCAATAGCGCTCATACTCTGTTTCTAATAGAGATCCATTGTATACACTCTGTGCAATAGTGCTTATACTCTGCTTCTTATAGAGATTTATACACTCTGTTCCCCATAGAAATCCATTATATACACTCTGTGCAATAGCGCTTATATTCTGTTGTTTATAGAGATTTATTTTATACACTCTGTGCAATAGCGCTTATTCTCTGTTCCTCATAGAGATCCATTGTATACACTCTGTGCAATAGCGCTCATACTCTGTTTTTTTATAGAGATTTATTTTATACACTCTGTGCAATAGCGCTTATACTCTGTTCCTCATAGAGATTCATTATATACACTCTGTGTAATAGCGCTTATACTCTGTTGTTTTATAGAGATTTATTTTATACACTCTGTGCAATAGCGCTTATACTCTGTTTCCCATAGAGATCCATTCTATACACTCTGTGAAATAGCGCTCACACTTTGTTACCCATAGAGATCCATTGTATACACTCTGTGCAATAGCGCTTATATTTTGTTCCTCATAGAGATTCATTGTATACACTCTGTGCAATAGTGCTTATACTCTGCTTCTTATAGAGATTTATACACTCTGTGCAATAGCGCTCACTCTGTTCCCCATAGAAATCCATTATATACACTCTGTGCAATAGCGCTTATATTCTGTTGTTTATAGAGATTTATTTTATACACTTTGTGCAATAGCGCTTATATTTTGTACCTCATAGAGATTCATTGTATACACTCTGTGTAATAGCGCTCACACTTTGTTTCCCATAGAGATCCATTGTATAAACTCTGTGCAATAGCGCTTATACTCTGTTCCTCATAGAGATCCATTGTATACACTTTGTGCAATAGCGCTTATACTCTGTTCCCCATAGAGATCCATTGTATACACTCTGTGCTATAGCGCTCACACTTTGTTCCCCATAGAGATCCATTATACATACTCTGTGTAATAGCGCCTATACTCTGTTGTTTATAGAGATTCATTGTATACACTCTGTGCAATAGCGCTTATACTCTGTTCCTCATAGAGATCCATTGTATACACTCTGTGCAATAGCGCTTACACTCTGTTCCTCATAGAGATTCATTATATACACTCTGTGTAATAGCGCTCACACTTTGTTTCCCATAGAGATCCATTGTATACACTCTGTGTAATAGTGCTCACACTTTGTTACCTATAGAGATCCATTGTATACACTTTGTGCAATATTGCTTATACTCTGTTCCCCATAGAGATCCATTGTATACACTCTGCTATAGCGCTCACACTTTGTTCCCCATAGAGATCCATTATATACACTCTGTGTAATAGCGCCTATACTCTGTTGTTTATAGAGATTCATTGTATACACTCAGTGCAATAGCGCTTATACTCTGTTCCTCATAGAGATCCATTGTATACACTTTGTGCAATAGCATTTATACTCTGTTCCTCATAGAGATTCATTATATACACTCTGTGCAATAGCGCTCACACTCTGTTCCCCATAGAGATCTATTGTATACACTCTGTGCAATAGCGCTTATACTCTGTTTTTTATAGAGATTTATTTATACACTCTGTGCAATAGCGCTTACACTCTATTCCTCATAGAGATTCATTGTATACATTCTGTGTAATAGCGCTCACACTTTGTTTCCCATAGAGATCCATTGTATACACTCTGTGCAATAGCGCTTATACTCTGTTTTTCATAGAGATTTATTTTATACACTCTGTGCAATAGCGCTCACACTCTGTTCCCCATAGAGATCCATTGTATAAACTCTGTGCAATAGCGCTTATACTCTGTTCCTCATAGAGATCCATTGTATACACTTTGTGCAAGAGCGCTTATACTCTGTTCCCCATAGAGATCCATTGTATACACTCTGTGCTATAGCGCTCACACTTTGTTCCCCATAGAGATCCATTATACATACTCTGTGTAATAGCGCCTATAATCTGTTGTTTATAGAGATTCATTGTATACCCTCTGTGCAATAGCGCTTATACTCTGTTCCTCATAGAGATCCATTGTATACACTCTGTGCAATAGCGCTTACACTCTGTTCCTCATAGAGATTCATTATATACACTCTGTGTAATAGCGCTCACACTTTGTTTCCCATAGAGATCCATTGTATACACTCTGTGTAATAGTGCTCACACTTTGTTACCTATAGAGATCCATTGTATACACTCTGTGCAATAGCGCTTATATTCTGTTCCTCATAGAGAATCCATTGTATACACTTTGTGCAATATTGCTTATACTCTGTTCCCCATAGAGATCCATTGTATACACTCTGTGCTATAGCGCTCACACTTTGTTCCCCATAGAGATCCATTATATACACTCTGTGTAATAGCGCCTATACTCTGTTGTTTATAGAGATTCATTGTATACACTCAGTGCAATAGCGCTTATACTCTGTTCCTCATAGAGATCCATTGTATACACTTTGTGCAATAGCATTTATACTCTGTTCCTCATAGAGATTCATTATATACACTCTGTGCAATAGCGCTCACACTCTGTTCCCCATAGAGATCTTCTGTATACACTCTGTGCAATAGTGCTTTTACTCTGTTTTTTATAGAGATTTATTTATACACTCTGTGCAATAGCGCTTACACTCTATTGCTCATAGAGATTCATTGTATACACTCTGTGTAATAGTGCTCACACTTTGTTTCCCATAGAGATCCATTGTATACACTCTGTGCAATAGCGCTTATACTCTGTTTTTCATAGAGATTTATTTTATACACTCTGTGCAATAGCGCTCACACTCTGTTCCCCATAGAGATCCATTGTATAAACTCTGTGCAATAGCGCTTATACTCTGTTCCTCATAGAGATCCATTGTATACACTTTGTGCAAGAGCGCTTATACTCTGTTCCCCATAGAGATCCATTGTATACACTCTGTGCTATAGCGCTCACACTTTGTTCCCCATAGAGATCCATTATACATACTCTGTGTAATAGCGCCTATAATCTGTTGTTTATAGAGATTCATTGTATACCCTCTGTGCAATAGCGCTTATACTCTGTTCCTCATAGAGATCCATTGTATACACTTTGTGCAATAGCGCTTATACTCTGTTCCTCATAGAGATTCATTATATACACTCTGTGCAATAGCGCTTATACTCTGTTCCTCATAGAGATCCATTGTATACACTTTGTGCAAGAGCGCTTATACTCTGTTCCCCATAGAGATCCATTGTATACACTCTGTGCTATAGCGCTCACACTTTGTTCCCCATAGAGATCCATTATACATACTCTGTGTAATAGCGCCTATAATCTGTTGTTTATAGAGATTCATTGTATACACTCTGTGCAATAGCGCTTACACTCTGTTCCTCATAGAGATTCATTATATACACTCTGTGTAATAGCGCTCACACTTTGTTTCCCATAGAGATCCATTGTATACACTCTGTGTAATAGTGCTCACACTTTGTTACCTATAGAGATCCATTGTATACACTCTGTGCAATAGCGCTTATACTCTGTTCCTCATAGAGAATCCATTGTATACACTTTGTGCAATATTGCTTATACTCTGTTCCCCATAGAGATCCATTGTATACACTCTGTGCTATAGCGCTCACACTTTGTTCCCCATAGAGATCCATTATATACACTCTGTGTAATAGCGCCTATACTCTGTTGTTTATAGAGATTCATTGTATACACTCAGTGCAATAGCGCTTATACTCTGTTCCTCATAGAGATCCATTGTATACACTTTGTGCAATAGCGCTTATACTCTGTTCCTCATAGAGATTCATTATATACACTCTGTGCAATAGCACTCACACTCTGTTCCCCATAGAGATCTATTGTATACACTCTGTGCAATAGCACTTATACTCTGTTTTTTATAGTAATTTTATTGATACACTCTGTGCAATAACGCTTACACTCTATTCCTCATAGAGATTCATTGTATACACTCTGTGTAATAGCGCTCACACTTTGTTTCCCATAGAGATCCATTGTATACACTCTGTGCAATAGCGCTTATACTCTGTTTTTCATAGAGATTTATTTTATACACTCTGTGCAATAGCGCTTATACTCTGTTCCTCATAGAGATCCATTGTATACACTTTGTGCAAGAGCGCTTATACTCTGTTCCCCATAGAGATCTATTGTATACACTCTGTGCTATAGCGCTCACACTTTGTTCCCCATAGAGATCCATTATAAATACTCTGTGTAATAGCGCCTATACTCTGTTGTTTATAGAGATTCATTGTATACCCTCTGTGCAATAGTGCTTATACTCTGTTCCTCATAGAGATCCATTGTATACACTCTGTGCAATAGCGCTTACACTCTGTTCCTCATAGAGATTCATTATATACACTCTGTGTAATAGCGCTCACACTTTGTTTCCCATAGAGATCCATTGTATACACTCTGTGCAATAGCGCTTATACTCTGTTTTTCATAGAGATTTATTTTATACACTCTGTGCAATAGCGCTCACACTCTGTTCCCCATAGAGATCCATTATATACACTGTGTAATAGCGCTTATACTCTGTTGTTTATAGAGATTTATTTTATACACTCTGTGCAATAGCACTTATACTCTGTTCCTCATAGAGATTTATTATATACACTCTGTGTAATAGCACTCACATTTTGTTTCCCATAGAGATCCATTGTATACACTCTGTGCAATAGCGCTTATACTCTGTTTTCTATAGAGATTTATTTTATACACTCTGTGCAATAGCGCTTACACTCTATTCCTCATAGAGATTCATTGTATATACTCTGTGTAATAGCGCTCACACTTTGTTTCCCATAGAGAACCATTGTATACACTCTGTGTAATAGCGCTTATACTCTGTTGTTTATAGAGATTTATTTTATACACTCTGTGCAATAGCACTTATACTCTGTTCCTCGTAGAGATTCATTGTATACACTCTGTGCAATAGCGCTCATACTCTGTTCCCCATAGAGATCTATTGTATACACTCTGTGCAATAGCGCTTATACTCTGTATTTTAAAGAGATTTATTTTATACACTCTGTGCAATAGCGCTTACACTCTATTCCTCATAGAGATTCATTGTATATACTCTGTGTAATAGCGCTCACACTTTGTTTCCCATAGAGATCCATTGTATACACTCTGTGTAATAGCGCTTACACTCTATTCCTCATAGAAATTCATTGAATACACTCTGTGTAATAGCGCTCACACTCTGTTCCTCATACAGATCCATTGTATACACTCTGTGCAATAGCGCTCACACTTTGCTTCCCATAGTGATCCATTGTATACACTCTGTGCAATAGCGCTCACACGCTATTCCCCATAGAGATCCATTGTATACACTCTGTGTAATAGCGCTTATACTCTCTTCCTCATAGAGATTCATTATATACACTCTGTGCAATAGCGCTCACACTGTTCCCCATAGAGATCCATTATTTACACTCTGTGTAATAGCGCTTATACTCTGTTGTTTATAGAGATTTATTTTATGCACTCTGTGCAATAGCGCTTATACTCTGTTCCTCATAGAGATTCATTATATACACTCTGTGTAATAGCGCTTATACTCTGTTTCCCATAGAGATCCATTGTATACACTCTGTGCAATAGCGCTTATACTCTGTTTTTATAGAGATTTATTTTATACACTCTGTGCAATAGTGTTTATACTCTGTTCCTCATAGAGATTTATTTTATACACTCTGTGCAATAGTGTTTATACTCTGTTCCCCATAGAGATCCATTATATACACTCTGTGTAATAGCGCTTATACTCTGTTGTTTATAGAGATTTATTTTATACACTCTGTGCAATAGCGCTTATACTCTGTTCCTCATAGAGATTCATTATATACACTCTGTGTATTAGCGCTCACACTTTTTTTCCCATAGAGATCCATTGTATACACTCTGTGTAATAGAGCTCACACTTTGCTTCCCATAGTGATCCATTGTATACACTCTGTGCAATAGCGCTCACACTCTGTTCCCCATAGAGATCCATTATATACACTCTGTGTAATAGCGCTTATACTCTGTTGTTTATAGAGATTTATTTTATACACTCTGTGCAATAGCGCTTATACTCTGTTCCTCATAGAGATTCATTATATACACACTGTGTAATAGCGCTCACACTTTGTTTCCCATAGAGATCCATTGTATAAACTCTGTGCAATAGCGCTTATACTCTGTTGTTTATAGAGATTTATTTTATACACTCTGTGCAATAGCGCTTACACTCTATTCCACATAGAGATTCATTGTATACACTCTGTGTAATAGCACTCACACTTTGTTTCCCATAGAGATCCATTGTATACACTCTGTGCAATAGCGCTTATACTCTGTTGTTTATAGAGATTTATTTTATACACGCTGTGCAATAGCGCTTATAGTCTATTCCTCATAGAGATCCATTGTATACACTCTGTGCAATAGCGCTCACACTCTGTTCCCCATAGAGATCTATTGTATAAACTCTGTGCAATAGCGCTTATACTCTGTTTTCTATAGAGATTTATTTTATACACTCTGTGCAATAGCGCTTACACTCTGTTCCTCGTAGAGATTCATTGTATACACTCTGTGTAATAGCGCTTACACTCTATTCCTCGTAGAGATTCATTGTATACACTCTGTGCAATAGCGCTCACACTCTGTTCCCCATAGAGATCTATTGTATACACTCTGTGCAATAGCGCTTATACTCTATTCCTTATAGAGATTCATTGTATATACTCTGTGTAATAGCGCTCACACTTTGCTTCCCATAGTGATCCATTGTATACACTCTGTGTAATAGCGCTCACACGCTATTCCCCATAGAGATCCATTGTATACACTCTGTGTAATAGCGCTTACACTCTATTCCTCATAGAGATTCATTGTATACACTCTGTGTAATAGCGCTCACACTCTGTTCCTCATAGAGATCCATTGTATACACTCTGTGTAATAGCGCTCACACTTTGCTTCCCATAGTGATCCATTGTATACACTCTGTGTAATAGCGCTCACATGCTATTCCCCATAGAGATCCATTGTATACACTCTGTGTAATAGCGCTTATACTCTGTTCCTCATAGAGATTCATTATATACACTCTGTGCAATAGCGCTCACACTCTGTTCCCCATAGAGATCCATTATATACACTCTGTGTAATAGCGCTTATACTCTGTTGTTTATAGAGATTTATTTTATGCACTCTGTGCAATAGCGCTTATACTCTGTTCCGCATAGAGATTCATTATATACACTCTGTGTAATAGCGCTTATACTCTGTTTCCCATAGAGATCCATTGTATACACTCTGTGCAATAGCGCTTATACTCTGTTTTTTATAGAGATTTATTTTATATACTCTGTGCAATAGTGTTTATACTCTGTTCCTCATAGAGATTTATTTTATACACTCTGTGCAATAGTGTTTATACTCTGTTCCCCATAGAGATCCATTATATACACTCTGTGTAATAGCGCTTATACTCTGTTCTTTATAGAGATTTATTTTATACACTCTGTGCAATAGCACTTATACTCTGTTCCTCATAGAGATTCATTATATACACTCTGTGTAATAGCGCTCACACTTTGTTTCCCATAGAGATCCATTGTATACACTCTGTGTACTAGCGCTCACACTTTGCTTCCCATAGTGATCCATTGTATACACTCTGTGCAATAGCGCTCACACGCTATTCCCCATAGAGATCCATTATATACACTCTGTGTAATAGCGCTTATACTCTGTTGTTTATAGAGATTTATTTTATACACTCTGTGCAATAGCGCTTATATTCTGTTCCTCATAGAGATCCATTGTATACACTCTGTGCAATAGCGCTTACACTCTGCTCCTCATAGAGATTCATTATATACACTCTGTGTAATAGCGCTCACACTTTGTTTCCCATAGAGATCCATTGTTTACACTCTGTGTAATAGTGCTCACACTTTGTTACCTATAGAGATCCATTGTATACACTCTGTGCAATAGCGCTTATACTCTGTTCCTCATAGAGAATCCATTGTATACACTTTGTGCAATATTGCTTATACTCTGTTCCCCATAGAGATCCATTGTATACACTCTGTGCTATAGCGCTCACACTTTGTTCCCCATAGAGATCCATTATATACACTCTGTGTAATAGCGCCTATACTCTGTTGTTTATAGAGATTCATTGTATACACTCAGTGCAATAGCGCTTATACTCTGTTCCTCATAGAGATCCATTGTATACACTTTGTGCAATAGCGCTTATACTCTGTTCCTCATAGAGATTCATTATATACACTCTGTGCAATAGCACTCACACTCTGTTCCCCATAGAGATCTATTGTATACACTCTGTGCAATAGCACTTATACTCTGTTTTTTATAGTAATTTTATTGATACACTCTGTGCAATAACGCTTACACTCTATTCCTCATAGAGATTCATTGTATACACTCTGTGTAATAGCGCTCACACTTTGTTTCCCATAGAGATCCATTGTATACACTCTGTGCAATAGCGCTAATACTTTGTTCCCCATAGAGAGTCACTGTATCCACTTTCCATTTACACTTATTTTGATATGAATAATTTGTGTATACTCTCTTTTACAATTATTAATAGGGGATTTTATATAATAGCGCTTATATTTGGCTTATTAGATATCTCTATAGTGACCTTATATTACCTGCCTACTTTTTCCTTCCTAACAGGTAAAACTTTATCTTAAGGCTAAGTGCACACGTTGCAGAAAATTTCTGCACAAAAACCTGAATCCCTTCCCAGAAACCGCACCTATTTTTCCGTGGCGGTTTTGCGCGTTTTTTGCGCGGTTTTGATGCGTTTTTGATGCGTTTTTTACCGCAGCGGTTTCTAAACACATGGGAGAAGCCAAAACCACAGAAAAATCCGCAAAATTAATGAGCATGCTGCGTTTTTTACCGCGATGCGTTTTTTTCGCGGTAAAAAACGCATCAATGTGCACAAAAAGTGCAAAATGCATAGAAATGACTGTGCAGCTTATTTTTAGCGGTTTTATAGTGAAAACCGCGGTAAAAACCGCTAAAAAAACGCTGTGTGTGAACACAGCCTTAGGGATTTTGTGCATATATTTCTTTTATAGTAGATGTTCTTGAGTGATAATTCTTAGCACAAAAAGACAATTTATATGTACTTTGCACATTGATTTGTGATTTCATCTTTGCATAGACCTTTGAAAGATATCCAATATGAAGATAAATTATTAATTTAATTACCTTTCTCAACTATAGTACAAAAAGGTTTTTTTCTATGTAATCTATATTGGATGGTCTATTCATCTTTATATGTATACATTGCATGGTGGTTCTGTTTCCTTTAAATTTAGAGGCACCTGATATATGACTTTTTGCTGTTAAATTGGTTCATTAACTTTTAATATTAATTAATATTTTCTGGGGATAAGAAAAAAATTCCAGGTATTTAAAGATAGTGTAAATTTCTTTTTTCCCTGCGTCCTCAGGTGATGAGAGTCAAAGGGTGGGGATAGTTATTTCCCTGTTACCTGAGGGGCTGCAATCCTGGGCTTTCTCCCTATCTCCTACCTCCCCTGAGAGAATGTCTGTTGATCGGTTCTTCGAGGCCTTGGGTCTTATTTATTATGAACATACTCGAGTGAGATTGGCGAAACCGGACTACCGGATCCGGCCGCAAACGCAGACACCGGATCCTTCTTTCTGCCGGATATATTCCTGGCAGAGGTTTCCGGGCATGCACAGTGCGAAAAACCGGTCCGGCGTTGGGAAAAAAACGTTGCATGCAACGTTTTTTCCAGACGCCGGACCGGCTGTTTTCTCTGGATCCGGAAAAAAACGGACGCGCCGCATTGCCATCTGGCGCAATGCAGCAGCAATGAAACGGCACGGGGAAAAAGCCGGATCTGATCGTAACAGGCGCCGGATCCGGCAGTCCGGTTTTTCGCAGCACCATGCCGCATACCGAAAGCCTGAAGTGTGAAAGCGGCCTTAGCCAGGGAAAGCGCTCAGCTGAAGTCTCCTGGAACGACTAGGCACTCAGGGGTTATTCCAACGAGGTATCTCTGAGCATTTAAAGGATGCCTTGACCCTGCACCTACCGCCCGACTCTCTGAAGGAGGCCATGACAAGGGCTATCGGTATGGACCACAGGCTGAGAGAGAGAGATGTTGTACAATGAGATGCTCTTCTGTTGCCAGGGAAACTGGAGTCTTCATCATCGGTTGAGCTCATGGAGGTGGGGGCTGGCTCCATGAAGGAAAAGGAGAGGAGACACCACAGAGAGAAAAAACTCTGCTTCTATTGTGGAGAGCCAGGTAATTGGATAAAGGGCTGTCCCTCCTGTCCCCTGGATTCCAAGGTCTCAGGAAACGACTAGGTCTGGGTAACTGCCGAGGAGGTTATCCAGACCCACAGTTACTTTTTTCCCCAGTCTTCAAACTATTGTTGAAAGTAGAAGTTGGGGTGAACAATTGTTTTTTCCCTCTTCTGCTTTTGTGGATTAAGCAAACAAGAAAATGGAGCAATAATGTCCCGTGAGGCATAATAAAATATATATATCCCAAATTTTTATTTTTATTATTATTATTATTATTATTATAATTATTATTAATAAAATCAACAATACATAGAATGTGCACAGGAGGTAAAATGGAGGAGAAATGAAGGTATGCAGGGGTCAGAAGAGGAGGCACAATTCATCCTAAGGAAGCAGGTGTACAATGAGGATACAAACATAAAGCTCAGTGGCTTAGGAGAGCCAGAGGGATAGTCACAGTACCAAAAGGTGGGGTCTAACTACAAGCCCTCCTACTTAAATCATTGAATCATGCTTACCCATATCATAAAGGAGACTCCCCCACCTCGCCCTGCAGCCCTTTGATGCACATTTCGGTGTCCAACTTTCTCAAAGGGGTTTACAATCTGCCAGTCTCGTGTGTTTAAGTATAGACCAAGCGGAAGTATAGCTGATTAGCGGCGCGCACCTGCACCTGAGATCCACCACTCCCACAGCCGTCAATACAGCGTGCGCATGTAGGCGGAAATCCGCCGAGTGACGTCATGTGACATGCGCACACCGCCTCTAAAGATAGCTGCAGGGGATGTGAATACTAAAGGAATACAAGTGCGTGTGCGCACCTTCAGCGTCCATGTTTATGGAGACCATGGAAGCGGCCATTTACAAAAAGATAAATAATACAAACTAAATAATAATAGGAACACCTCCCACTAATTACTAACCCCATAATAGGGCCAAATAACTACAACAAATGCTAGTATAGGGATGGAAATCATTATGTGTCTTAATATTATAGGATAAAGTGACAAGTGCAAGGGAAAGCAGGAATTAAATGCATTAGAATACAGCAGTATATAAAGTGACAATAGTGCAATACATATATATGAATTATAAACGACAATAATTAAAAGGACAAAAATGCATAAGATAATGCAGTACAGATATATTAAAAGGTGACGAAGTGAAAAGAGATCTTTTTAATTCCTGAAAGCATCAAATGGAGGAAGATGAATCCAAAACCTTTCATGGCACCAGGAACCATAGCCGCTTGACACAAGTAGAACGTGCAAACTAAAAAGACTACAAAGAGACAGACAATAAATAATAAATAAAACATAAAAACAATGGGGAACAGACTCGTATAGAGAGAGAAAGGAGACCAAAAACCGCAAAGGTTACATATTATATTTTAGATTTTAAATTTCATAAACCACAAGGGACGAAGAAGTGGTGGAAACAGAATACAATACATATCGCCTATGTGGCATAGAAAGGGCCAGTCACAGGAAGGGGGCAAAACTCAACTTCTCCTTGAGTCCTTTAGGAGTGAGGGTGTCAAGGGTGACAATCCACCTACACTCCCGCTGTGCCAACAATTTGGCCAGATTGCCACCCCTAACACCTCCATGGATTCTGTCGATACCCCTCACCTTCAAGCCACTGAGATCAGATCCGTGATAGAGCCGAAAATGTTTTGGCAGCGTTTTCAATGCAGACACATCCATTGCCTCTCTGGCAGTCAAGATGTCCCATACGTGTTCACGTGTCCTAACTTTTAGTCCTCTGGACGTGAGACCAACATAGATAAGGGAGCAAGGACAGATAACATAGTAAACCACAAAAGTGGTATTATAAGAGATGAATTCTCGAAATGTATATTCTCCGCTCCCATCAGATGACTTGAAGGTCCCACATCTCAGAATGTTAGGACACGTGACACAAGAACCACAGGGTAAACAGCCTTGTTAGGGGCCACCAAAATTAAAAATGGTCTTTTTTTGGCCACATAGTGACTCCTCACAAGGCTGTCTTCAGGTTTCTTCCCCTGTGTTGTGTCATTAATGGAGCAGGAGTCAAATGTGCTGCCAAAATGTTATCAGCATGCAAAATAGGCCAGTGCCTACACAAAATTTCAAGGATCCGATTCCAATGACAATTGGAAGTGGAAATGAAACTAACCACAGATCTGTCATCAGGTTTGACTTTCTTGGGTTTCATCAACAAATCCTCTCTCCATGTCGACTTGGCAAGTCCATATCCTGCCCTGATTTACCGACGACTGTAACCCCTGGCCTTAAAATGTTCAGCAAGAATGGTGGACTGTCTCTCGAAGCGGGTCTCCGTAGAGCAAACCCGCCTGTTCCTCAGGAATTGTCCAACTGGGATGGCTTTAATAACAGAATAACTATGTGCCGAGTAGACATGTAACAAAGAATTTACAGATGTTTCTTTATGATATAAATCAGTCTCAATGGAACCATCCTCAGCAACATGTAAAGTGATATCAAGAAAATCAATTTTGTTTCGGTGCCATATATATGTGAATTTCAAATTAAAAAGATTGTTATTAAGTTCCTGCAAGAATCTGGATAGGTTGGCTTCGCCACCGTTCCAAATCATCAAAATCTCATCGATGTAACGAAAACAGCCCACCACCGGGTCCGAGGCCTGCGCTCCGTCGCCCTGGAAAATCTGCCTTTCCCAGTAACCTAGGAACAGATTTGCACTCAGCGGAGAACATGCCACGCCCATCGCAGTACCTTGTGTCTGCAAATAAAATCTATCCTTAAAGACAAAATAATTGTGAGTTAAAATAAACTCAATTAAATCCAAAACAAAATCCGAGAGATGACCATCTCAGTTGGTAGTCTCAAGGAAAAAGCGGGCTGCCCTCAGACCATCATCATTTCTAATAGATATATATAGAGATTCAATATCGATGGTAACCAAAATCATACCCGCCTCGAGAAACAGATCATCAACTTTTGCAATATGTCCGTTGTGTCCCTGACATAGGAGGGGAGTGTTTCCACTAGGGGTTTGAGATAAAAATCAATAAATTTACAGACATTATCACATAACCCTCCTATGCCAGAGACAATCGGACGACCAGGGGATTTACAGTATCTTTGTGCACCTTGGGCAGAAGATAGAAGGTGGCAATTTTTGGAAATTTTGGTAAAAGTCCATTCTTCGGGACAACACCCGACTTGCTAGCCAAGGATAAAATTTATTCCAATTTGTTAGAAAAGGACTGGGTGGGATTTTGATGTAGCACTTGATACGTCTCTTTATTCTTAAGCTGTTAGAAAGCCTCTTTTTCATATTGCTCAATTGGCCAGATGACCACATTCCCACCCTTGTCCGCTGGTTTAATGACAACCGATTCAAGTGACTGTAGTTCCCTCAAACCCCTCCTTTGAGCGGTTGTCAAATTATCATCCCACAGATTCTTTTGTATCTTCATCAGATCTTCAGTAACTAATTTACAAAAGATCTCAACCTGTGGACACAGGGTCACAGGGACAAAAGAGGGAACGTGGACGATCTGGACACAATTGCAGATGGAAAACTACCTATAAAATCTGGCTGTTGCTCCTTCAACAAATCCTCCAACGCTGTCAAGGCCAGGCATTCCACATGATTGGATAACCTGTGGTCAGAGTCTTTTTGACCATGCAACTTCTTTAGGATCAATTTACGTCAAAACAAGTGTGTATCCTTCAAAACTGTAAAAAAATGTAAACGGTTACATGGGGCAAAATTAAGATCAAGTTTTAACAAATCAGATTGTGTTTCAGAAAGGGGGTATGAAGATAAATTAATCACCTCCAAATTTGTATTTTTTGCCTTCCGATCATAGACAGGTGGTGGGATGGGTTTCCTTTTAATGGCAGTATTCCGTCCCTAAGCAGCTCTGCCAGGTTGCACTTTTCTTGTCCCACCCTCATTCACTGTCTTGATCTGATGCCACACTAGATTCATCCAAAGATGTCACTGATGAAAAAAATCCTGACCTTATTTGAGAACGAGGGCGTGATTTAATCTTATTCGTCCTCCAGCAATATACTCTATTGTCCTGGTAATCGGAATTATACCTTTGTAATTTTTTCGTTTTTATACCACTGATCTCCTGTTCCCATTTAGAAAAGTCCTTCTCTAAATCTCCATTCAATTTTTGAAGGGCTTCAGGTGTCAACTCATCTTTAATTATTACCTGGATGTTATCAATTTCCTTTTCAATATCTCCCAATTTTGTTTCATCTAACTTCATAAGTAACTCAATGAAACCTCTGGAGCATTTAGTGGCAATCTCCTCCCACACCTTCTTAAATGTCTCATCCACAACTGGAAAAGACGGAAATATCTGAATTCGTAAGCCTCTTGGAATCAAGTCACGAGTCAGGTATTGCCCCAAAGATGCCCTATTCCACTACAACTTCGCCCGCTTCTGTAATACCGATTTTAGTCTCACAATTCTCTCTCTTGAGTCACCACCATTTGTAGTTAAAATACGAACAGACTCCTCTTTTAAAACTTTCTGCAAACGAGATAACCAGGTTTGATCTTGAGTACAAAAATCCATTTGTTTTAGATTGGATGTTGTGGAAAACACAGAAAAATTACACTAATTACCATAATCATAAAGCACAACATCACACCATGCATGCCTTCATGTCTCCTCCGTTTTACCTCCTGATGTATGTACACTGTGAATATTCTATGTATTGTTGATTTTTATATTTCATGTGATTTTTATAATAATACAAATTTGGCAGATATAATTTTATTATGCCTCAAGGGACATTATTGCTCCATTTTCTTGTTTGCTTCATTGTCTGGAGTTGTCCATATAATTCATTGTTTTCGAGTTGTTATTTCAGGAGAGTATTTATTTTTGACTCTTGGCCATGGTGTGATGTTGTGCTTTATGATTATGGTAATGAGTGCTTTTGTGGATTGCTGGTCTTCAGGGAACTTGATTGACTCGAGGTTGGTGGCCCACTGTGAGATAGGGACAGTCAGTTTGGACAAACCCATGAGAGTGGTGGCTATTGACTCAACCCCGTTCACCAAGGATGGGATCCGCTCTGTTACTAAAGAATTTGTCCTTAAGGTGGGGTTTGTACATCTGGAGCATATAGCCTGTTTTGTTCTGGACAATGTAATGTAATGTCTGCAAAATATGATGTTTACTGTTGGAACCTTCCAGAATCTCCCCTTTCCAGCTGAATTACATTGTACACTGTCAGCTCCCAGCAGCCTTTTCCCCCAAGTCTTATCAGCTTCCTGCTTGCTGGTAACCTGAAACCGTCCATTTCGTGTGAGCTAGGAATGTAAATTAGCTAAGTGAAAAGATCTCTTTATCTGAAAACACAGGCTGTATGCCAGTATATGGGAAATATTAAACGCGTCATATTGTAAAAACCCTAGGCAGCAGAGATATAAAACCCACATTTCTGCGAAGGGCACGAAACCAGCTTTCTTAGCCCCTAAGTTTCACGATTCTCGGACTTCTAGAAAATGAGATATGGGTTCCTTCTAAACTGTGTGTCCGAAATGCCGCCTATTTGGGCTTGAATTATTGTAATCAACAAACTACAAAGAACGATACCATGTGCGTGTTTGTGCAAACTTCCTCCTACGAGATATAGTTCTTCTAAGTTTTGTAGCCAAATCATAACTTGGAGAGAGGGAGGTTGGACCTCTCCAGACTGCCCCTTTCATGAGGTCACAAGCCCTAGTCTAGAGTCATTCCATACCATATCCCAGTCAATTGGAGCTGAGTTTTGATGCTGAACAGACCTACTCCCATGTCTTGGGACGTCTGGCCCCTTCCCCCCCAGCCACATGGGATGCCTAAAGATTCATAAACAACCGTGAGTGTACTTTCTGTTTTCATCCACTTTTATTTTATACTTGTATTGTACATATTTTATGTCTCAACTTTATAGCAAATTTTATCTGTATAATCACTGCCCACATTTTGGGAATAAATCGTAAAATTATCAGTTTGTCTCCATGCTCTAAGAAACGAACTATACGCCTTGTTTAGATAATCGCTACTAATTTGTGGGGTTTGCCACGGACCCTCTTAATTTATCACTGTGAATTAAGAAAAGCGTAGATGGTGGCAGCGTGGTGTGTGCGATTGATTAGGCTAGTTGGCAGGAGAGAAGGGTCTTATATTGCTAAAGGGGGGCTGCGGCCACAGCATTGATAATTCCCTTACTGCGGTAGCCTAATTGCCCATGCACAACAAGCAGCCCGTCCGGCGACTAATTATCTGAGGTGCAGTTCCCTGACTGACCTGAGGGTAAAGGGGGGTGCCGGAGAGCTGCATGTTCCAAAGTGGAACTGAGAAAGTGGGATATACATAAATCCCCACAGTTCTTGGAAGGTTGTTAGCAGTGGTGTGGTATCCAAAATAACCCCCCCGCGGTAAATTGTTAGAGCAAGGTTAGCTTGCTGCATTTTTGTCACATGGTGCCAGTGGTGGGATAACTAAGATAAGCCCCCACTGTGCCTGTGATAGCCGTGTGCCGGCAGTGTGTCGTATCCCTCTGTACGCTGATACACCCGTGTCAGTGGTGGGATTGTGACATAGTGGTGACACAGGGTCCGCTGTCCGTCGCGCTTTGGTGTCAGCGGAACCCCCGTTCGTCACATATTGGTGGCAGCGGTGGGCTGTTCACCACATATTGGTGGTAGCGGTGGGCTGTTCATCACAGACAATCTCCCTGCTCTTTTGGTTTTGGGGTTTTCTTGGCTACAATGTCATAATCCAGTCATTGACTGGGAAGCCCGGGAGATTGTTAAATGGGGATCCAACTGTGAAAATAAATGTCTGAATTCTGTGTCTGTGACATCCGTCGGTCTGGAGGATATTCCGGAGTACCTGAAGGACTTCGAGGACGTGTTCTCCGAAAGTCAGACTGAGGGGTTACCACCGCCCCGCCCTTTGATTGTGCCATTGACCTAATTTCTGGGGGTAAATTGCCTAAGGCCCGAATGTTTAACCTTTCTGGTCCCGAGTGGGTCGCCATGAAGGAGTACATATCTGGGAGTCTCCGCAAAGGGCATATCCGCCCGCCCATGTCTCCTGTTGCTGCAGGTTTTTTTTGTAAAAAAAAACAAACCGTGGTCTCCGCCCATGCCTTGACTTTCTGGAACTGAATAAGATTACAGTAAGAAACACATATCCCCTCGCACTCATTCCTGATTTGTGTAACCAATTGGTTTTCAAAACTAGACTTGTGGGGGCATATAATTTCATCCGAGTGCGGGAGGGGGATGAGTGGAAATCTGCGTTTCTCACTTCAGAAGGGCTGTTTGAAAATTTAGTTATGCCGTTTGTTCTGACCAATACCCCTGCGGTTTTCCAAAGCTTCATCAATCATGTGTTCTCTGATTTTATTGGGCGGTTTGAAGTCTTATATTTGAATTACATTCTAGTTTATTCACTTGACAAGCAGACACATATTGGTCACCTTCGGGCGGTTCTTCAGAGTCTCAGGGAGAGCCAAATTTTCACTAAGCTAGAGAAATGCTCGTTTTTCATCCAGTAACTACCTTTCTTGTGGTTCATTGTCTCTAGTGAAGGGTTTAGTATGGATCCCAAAAGTGCAGGCCATTATAGATTGGATTGAACCCCGGAACCTGAAGGGCTTTCAGCCTTCTTGGGATTCGCCAATTACTATCAGAGGTTTATTAGAGGGTTCTCTCAGGTGGTCAAGCCCCTCACTGACTTAACACAGAAGGGTACTGATGTTAAGAACTTGTCTGCCTCAGAGATAGCGGTGTTTCTCACTCTGAAAAAATGCTTTATGACTGCCCTGGTTCTGGTTCAACCTGATCCATCTGAACCTTTTGTGGTGGAGGCTGACACCTCAGAAGTGGGGGTGGGGCAGTGTTGTCCCAGGGGCCCGCCACCTTGACCGATTTGAGACTTTGCGCCTTCTTTTCCAAGAACTCACCGGCGGAAAGAAATTATGACGTAGGTAATCGGGAACTTCTTGCGATTAAGTTTGCCTTTGAAGAATAGAGGCAATTTTTGGAAGGGACGGTTCATCCCATTACTGTAGTTACTGATCACAAGAACCTGGCATATATTTAGTCTGCTAAAAGATAGACCCCCAGGCAAGCCAGATGGTCACTTTTTTTTCCCAGATTCCAGTCCTCGGTCACTTTTCGTCCGGGATCCAAGAATGTGAAGGCTGATGCCTTGTCTCGTAGTCTGGACCCAGTTTCTCCCCCCGGGCCTCCATCCTCCATTCTTCAACCCAGGGTGGTGGTGGCTGATGTGTCTGCAGGTTTGGAACAGGGGATTCGGGAAGCCCAGTCTCAGTCCAAGCTGGTGGGAAAATTGTTTGTTCCGGTTCAACTTCGACTCAGAGTCCTCCAGGAGTTCCATGATTCGGTGCTGAGTGGATATCCAGGGATTTCGGCTACACGTGGGGCCATCGCGAGGGTGTTTTGGTGGGTCTCACATCCGATGTGAGGAAGTTTGTGTCTGCCTGTGAAGCTTGTGCCTGCACTAAGAGCTCTCATAACCGGCCAGTCAGGGAATTGGTACCTTTGCCAGTTCCTGATAGACTATGGACACATTTATCCATGGACTTTATCACCAATCTTCCTCCCTCCAAGGGTAATACTGCTATCTGGGTGGTGGTGGACAGGTTTGCTAAACTTTCTGGTCCTTGCAGTGAAGAACGTCCTGCCCTGGGCAAGACTGCCCGGGCTTTGCTCCAGGAACAGGAAATTCCTCCCCTGTCAGCCTGTTGGATCAGCCCACTTTTTAACTCTTGCTATCCATGAACTAACTATAGACATAGGCAGTTACATGTCATATACAACACATTACACATAAAACCGTACATGTAAAACATTACACATAAAACTTGAGGGAACCATTAGGGTGCTGCTTGGTGCAGTGTGTAGGGGAGATGAGGCAAATGAGATTCCCTGCCACCTCCTTAAACTCCTCCCTCCTAAAATATGGTCATCTCTGACCATAATGGCTCCTGTAAACTCAACACAGTTTATAAAACGCACACAGTCTCTGTCTGATGTCGCTGATGGGTCAAACATGACCTCGGCTCAGCTGAGGTAAAACCTAGGAAACAAAAGAGTCCCAGTTTCTCTTAAAATGGGCCTGACTGACCCCAGTACCTTGGCTTCTGGGACCCGCTCAAACATACTGGTCCGATGGCCACACAGTCCTCACCCGGCTTGCTCTTTGGGTCCTCCTGCACAGTTTCTCCCCCTCCCCTTTCTAGATTACGAACTCATTAACACTTTGGAGCACTGTTTTTAATGGGGGAATAGTTCAGGGTTAAAAATGGGTAAAGTTCAAGGTTAAAATAGTTCAATCCTTATAGCAGCTACATGCACAGTTCATAGCAACCAACCCTCGTAGGGTTTCAGCCCCGTAATCCAGCAGGGGATGCGCAGCCATGCCCAAAGAAATTTGGAGGAGGGGGAAATCAAAGTCTTTCAACTGTGACCATGGTGGGTGCCATACAGGGCTCCTTGCCCTCAAGAGATGCGGAACAGTCTCTTCACTCACATTTTCTTCTTCAGTGCAACCAGCACAACTTTATTAAAGGGACCGTATAAGTCAATGTACAGCCGTTGATTAGAATAGTGGGCCGCATTTGGACCTTGCACAGCAATGTATGTATGGGCCTAGGATCCTCTAAGGAGGAGTCTCCACTGCATAACATACTCCGTGCACCCTCCAGTGGTGGCCCCATGGCTCCCAGAGCTTTCAGCTCTGGTGGTGTACCTGCAGCTGCCACACTCTGTACGGGTACCACTTCCTCCTATCTAGCTGCAGGAGCTGTGACCGCTGCAGTCAGTCGCTCTCAATTCTGGACCTCCTGCGGTCGTCCTTCCTCCAGACTGGAGGCCATTTTCACAGCCACCACATATGGCCCTTGGGGCCCTTGCTCCTTCACAATGTCGCTCTCTCGATGCTTCTTTTCCTTAATTACTCCCTCGATCCACTGGTCCTCCTCCAGACATGCGCCTGACGAGGCAGCGGGAGTTGTCGACGATGGCGGGGCCGAAGAAGGTGAGGAAGTGGGAGCTGGTGTGGCCGTCTGATTGGATTCCGGTTCCCTACTAACTGCTGCTATGTCCGGTGGCGATTTTCTCCGGTGGCTGCGGGAACCATTGTCACAATGACCCCTCTCAGGACAGCCTCCAAGGTCTTCCAGGCCTTTTCGGGTTCCAGTTCGGGCTCCGCTAGTCCCGCATCCGCACTGCCCGACAGTCCTTGACAGCTTATGTCCCCCTCAACCGTGGTACCCTCTGCTCCTCACAGTGAAGAGCGTCCTGCCCCAGGGAAGCCTGCCTGGACTCTGCTCCAGGAACAGGAAATTCCTGCCATGTCAGCCTGTTGGACCGGCCCACTTTTTAACTCTTGCTATCCCTGGACAAACTATAGACATAGGTAGGTACATGTCATATAAAACACATTACACATAAAACAATACATACACATAAAACTTGAGGGAATCATTAGGATGCCGCATGGGAGCAGTGTGTAGGGGAGAGGAGGCAACTGAGGTTCCCTGCCACCTCCTTGCACAGCATTTGACTTTCCCAAAGGGAATGAATGGAGCTATAGTCAAGCATGCACATTGCCGTTCCATTCCTATCCTGTGGATACGTGATAGCTTGTTTTCCCCAGCCAACCCTTTTTCAGAAAGAATATGAGTTGCAATACCTGCACAATGCATTCACAGCCATTGCTCTGTACAGATCTAAGGGGTTCCAATATGCATAGGGAGAAGCCTAAAAGTTTCCAGTTTGGGGAGACAGGTAGTATTTCAACCCTTTATATATTTTGTTTTCATGTAACATAAGCTTCAACATATTTAGAAGTAGTTGTAGGAGATAGCTGTTGACTGGACAAACACATTTTAATGTATGTGGACAACAAAAAAACAATATCAACAAGTAAATCAATGTAGAGTAGCCATTTTTAATAATCAGTAGCTTCAATTAGAGGTAGGTACAGAGGTACCATTTCATTGTAGAAGGTCATTGATCTATAGGTGTCGTAGGCTTTGGTTTACAGAGTTTTCATTTATTTTGGATCATGTGTGGTATGGAATAAGCGTAGCAGCAGAGAGGCAAAGAAGTTTTCAAAAAAGAGTTGGGAGATCATTTAGTAGTATTGCACTTTTAACATAAAAATAATAAAATTATATATTAATAAAATTAAATGTTCATAAGAGCCACCCTGAGTGATGATGAGCTCAGGATGGCGTCAGAGCTTGATAACTAAGACCTCTATAGTTTTTGTCTGCTTTTTACCCAATAAATACCGTAGTAAAGCAATAGAGATTTGTTTCAGCTTAGGGCTTCCCATTATCAGAACCATAGATTGTGCCGGAGGATAGATATAAATTACCATCAGACAAGCACAGAATCCAGGACTATTCCTAGGAAAAGTGTCTGTGAAAAGAAGAATCTCAGATACATAAAAAGCAATATAAAGAAGAAGGAGGCTGCCAATGGTCCTAGCGGCACGTACACGAGCTTCTGCTCTTTGACGAAGGTCTCCATTTGCATTCCTGTCCTCCTTGTGGCTGTGTGAAAGCAATGACTTGATGATAATGCCATTGACAATTCCAATGAGAGTCAGTGGAAGGGAACTACAAATGATAGTACTGGGGAGCATATACACAACATTTACTTTGGGCACAGTTAGTTCTAAACCCTGATTACTAGATATGTTTAAGCTAAGGTGATCCTTGTACCGATACCAGGCAGCTGGTATGCCATTAGCCACTGAAGTAAAGACGGAAGCCATCAGCAGTTTTGGTATCAGCTGAGAAATTCCCAGTTTAAGCCTAATTAAAGCTGGGTGAGTGAAAATCATAATCTGCAAGTAGTAGTAGACAGAAAGACAAACTGTGAACCAGAAACTGGAAAATATAGGCAGAATAAGCAAAACGGTAAATAAAGTATAAATTTGTTCAGAACTGTAGAGATCACGGTCCAAGAAACTCATATAGTCATTAATCAGCATGATAAACTGGAAAAATACATTAAATGAACCAAGGGTGACCATGATGAGATCTGATGGATTGAGCTTCCTGCCTCTGACCTTGTCAACAAAATTCACAGTGACAATCAGTAAGTTGGAGAACACCCCAAATATTGTGCTAGCTCCCAAAATAGTCATAGATGCTATAATAAAAGTAGGAGGCATCTGTCTCTGATTCACTATTGTCTGGCGAACAACATGCTGTTCATAATGTAGCAAAAAATTGCAAATTGCTATCCATCAGAGAAGCAATAGTAGGGCTTCTGAAAAAATAAAGAAATTAGAACAAAATTAAAATTGTTACCAATTTAGTAAATTGCATAAGTAATCCCATTAAATAAAGCTCTTTATTCAAACTCAGATAACCTGGTTGCAGAGATAGCAAAAGCATCATGGCCCCAAAACTTTGACTGAACGTAGTTGTCCGAGATGCATAGAAAGGAGTTTGAACAATGGTGCAATAAGATCTTTTAAATAGACATTGATACTATATGACGCTATAGCTCATTAAAATATTCATATACTAGCTGAAGAGGCCAGCGTTGCCCGGGCATAGTACCTAACTGTGGGTCCCGCTGTCTTCCTTAACATCCCCGCTCTCCACCCGCTGTCCCGTTCTATCCCTCCGCAGCCGCGCTCTACATCCATGTCCCGGTGTCCCTCCACAGCCCAGCTCTCTTCTACCACAGCCCGGTCTCTTCGTCCACAGCCCTGCTCTCCCGCTCTCTCCCTCCACAGCCCTGCTCTCCCCGCCCACAGCCCTGTTTTCTTCCTTCACAGCCCTGCTCTCCCGCTCTCTCCGTCCACAGTCCCGTTTTCTTCCTTCACAGCCCTGCTCTCCCCGTCCACAGCCCCGTTCTCTTCCTTCACAGCCCTGCTCTCCCGCTCTCTCTGTCCACAGCCCCGTTCTCTTACTTCACAGCCCTGCTCTCCCGCGCTCTCTCTCTACAGCAGGGGTCTCAAACTCGGCAAAGTAAATGGGCCGCACATAAAAAAAAAAATTTGAGCTGGGGGGGCCGCATTCCTTTCAAACTTAATACACCTCGTATATGTGCGGCTCTGCACACCTCGTCCACACGCGGCTCAGCTCCGTACACCTTGTACACACAGGGCTCCGCTCCGTACACCTCAAACACACAGGGCTCTGCTCCGTACACCTCATACAAACAGGGCTCCGTACACCTCGAGCACACACTGCTCTGCTCCATACAACTCATACATACAGGGCTCTGCTCCATACATCTCATACACACAGGACTCCGAACACCTCGTACACACAGGGCTCCGCTCCTTACACCTCGTACACAGAGGGCTCTGCTCCGTACACCTCATACACACAGGGCTCCGCTCCGTACACTTCGAACACACAGGGCTCTGCTCCGTACACCTCGTACACACAGGGCTCCGCTCCATACACCTCAAACACACAGGGCTCCGTACACTTCGTAAACACATGGCTCTGCTCCTTGCACCTCGCACACACAGGGCTCCATTCTGTACACCTCGTACACACAGGGTTCCGCTCCATACACCTCGTACACACAGGGCTCCACACCATACATCTCGAACACACAGGGCCCTGCTCCATCCACCCTGTTAACCCCTCCTGACCCCACGCATAAACTTACCTTCATCCAGTACCATGACAACCAGCACACAGACAGCAGCGTCCCTCCTGCACACACTGCGGCCCCTGATCATGTGACTCCTGACTCCTCCCCCTCCTGTGACCTCATCACAGGTCCTGTGCAGTGTGTGCACACAGAATAGCTAATGCCATTGCCGCTCCGGAATGCGTGCCTTCCCCCTGCTTCAGGGAGTGAGACATGTGGTGCACCGCAGGCTGCAGATTCCTGCCTCAGGGGCCGCATACGGCCCGCGTGTTTGAGACCCCTGCTCTACAGCCCCGCTGTCTTCCTTCCTCCACAGGCCCGCTCTCTATGCACCACATGCGGTGATGCCAGGGCCAGGAGAGAGAGGTGCGCAGATTGTTTGTTCGGGCGGAGCTGGGCGGAGCTAGAGCAGAGCTGCAGCGCGTGTGATTGGGCGGCCTGTGGGGGGCATGGCCTAGCGCTGTAGTAGGCCGCAGTAGAAGCCGGGGACTAAATTTAGGCCGGGATGCTGCAGGGGAGAGGGGGGATAGCGCAGTTGGCGACGGGGAGCACCGACCGAGCCGGGACAGGGCTGGGAGGGTGCCGGAACTATTTGGCCCCTGTCCTGATGACTGTCTTGCTCACAGCCCCGCTCCCCATGCACTGTCCTGCTGTATCTGTCCTCAGCCCTGCTCTCCAACCGCGTCCCACTCTGCTGCTTCGTGATTGGTTGGTGTCCCACTCTGCTGCTTTGTTATTGGTTGGTGATGCACACACAAACACACACATTCAGATTTATATATAGAGATGATCATACGGATTCTATATAGCAAGTCATCATATCATGCAGTGGTCTGTAAAATCATTGGCAATGAGGTGGCGGCCCAGTTAAAGTTTTTGCAACTGGACCCAGGAAATGCTGTTTATACATCTTGTTTTTTTATTTTATTCTACTTATTAAGTCTGTTTTTTTCTTTTAATGTTAAAATAGATAATAATTAAAGTTTTAAAAAGGTGACGTGTGCTACATTAAAGTAGCTAAACACAAAATATTATTATTTATTTATATAGCACCATTGATTCCATGGTGCTGTACATGAGAAGGGGTAACATACAAAGTGCAGATATCACTTACAGTAAACAAACTAACAATCACAGACTGATATAGAGGGGAGAGAGGACCCTGCCCTTTCGGGCTTACATTCTACAGGATGGTGGGAAGGAGACAGTAGGTTGGGGGGTTGCAGCAGCTCCAGTGATGGTGCGGCGGTAGCTCCAGTAGTGGTGAGGAGGCAGCGGGGATCATTGCAGTCTATAAGCTTTCCTGAAGATCTCTTTCAGGTTCCGTCTGAAGGATCCGATTGTGGTTGATAGTCGGACGTGTTGGGGCAAAGAATTCCAGAGGATGGGGGCCATTCGGGAAAAGTCTTGGAGGCAGTTGGGTGAGGAGCGAATAAGTGAGGAGAAGGGAAGGAGGTCTTGAGACGACCGGAGATTACGTGAGAGAAGATATCGGGAGATTAGTTCAGAGATATATGGCGAAGACAGGTTATAGATGGCCTTGTAGGTCAGCATTAGTACGGTAATTTGAATTGGATACGCTGAGGGAGTGGGAGCCAGTAAAGAGATTTGCAGAGGGGAGAAGCAGAGGAGTAGCGAGGAGAGAGATGAATTAATTGGGCGGCAGAGTTAAGGATGGACTGGAGAGGTGCGAGGGTGTTAGCAGGGAGGCCACAGAAAAGGATGTTGCAATAGTTGAGGCTGGAGATGATGAGGGCATGTACCAGCATTTTAGTAGAATGAGGGTCGAAGAAGGGACGGATTCTGGAAATATTTTTGAGCTGGAGGAGACAGGAGGTGGAGAGAGCTTGGATGTGCGGTTTGAAGGACAGGCCAGAGTCAAGGGTTACTCCGATGCAGTGGACAGGGGAAAGCGTGATGTCGTCAATTGTTATAAATAGGTCGGGTAAGGAAGATCTGTGAGATGGGGAAAGATGATCAGTTCAGATTCGTCCACATTGAGTTTGAGGAAGCTGGAGGAGAAGAAGGAGGATATGGCTGGTAGACACTCCGGGATTCTGGACAGCAGAGAGGTGACGTCTGGGCCAGAGAGGTAGATCTGAGTATCATCGGCATAAAGATGGTACTGGAATCCATGGGACTTTATGAGTTGCTCCAGGCCAAGTGTATAGATTGAGCAGAGTAGGGGTCCTAGAACAGAGCCTTAGGGGACTCCAAGAGAGAGGGGGTGGGATGGGAGGTAGTGTGGGAGTGGGAGACGCTGAATGTGCGGTTGGAAAGGTGTGAGGAGATCCAGGATAGGGCGAGGTCTTTGATGCCAAAGGAGGAGAGGATCTGTAGTAGGAGGAAGTGGTAAACTGTGTGGAAAGCAGAGGACAGGTCTAGAAGGAGGAGAATAGAGTATTGTCTGTTCTCTTTGGCTGTAAGTAGGTTGTTGGTAATTTTGGTCAGGGCTGTCTCAAAGGAATGATGGGGACGGAAACCAGTTTGTAGATTGTCAAAGAGCAAGTTAGATGAAAGGTGGGAGGAAAATTCAGTGTGGACATGCTGTTCCAGGAGTTTAGAAGCGAAAGGGAGCTGCGATATTTGGTGATAGTTGGACATGGCTGTTGGGTTGAGGGTTGGCTTTTTAAGGATAGGCGTGATTCTGGCATGCTTGAAAGCAGAAGGGAAGGTACCGGAAGTTAGTGATAGGTTGAAGAGGTGGGTTAGAGATGGGATAAGAGTGGTGGTGATGTTGGGGATGAGGTGGGATGGGATAGGGTCAAGTGCACAAGTGGTAAGGTGCGATTTGGAGAGAAGATGAGCAAGCTCCCCTTCAGTGATGTTAGGTAGGGAGGTTATGGGTCTTGGGCATTGGTCTGGCATGCAAAGGGGTTGTGGTGGTTGAGCAATAAAGACTTGCCGTGTTTGGTCTATCTTGCTTTTGAAGTGTGCGGCAAAGTCCTCGGCAGAGATTAGGGAAGTCGGAGGGGGCAGTGGTGGGCGGAGGAGGGAGTTAAAAGTATTGAACAACTGTTTGGGGTTGTGGGATAAGGAAGATAAAAGGGATGTAAAGTAGGCCTGTTTACCAAAGGTGAGGACAGATTTGAATGCGAGTGTTGCTTGTTTGAGTGCCGTGAAGTCGTCTTGCGAATGTGTTTTCTTCCAGCGCCGTTCTGCAATTCTGGATGCTTAACGAAGCTTTTTAGTGATGCTATTGTGCCAGGGTTGTCTATTGATTTGTTTCATTCTGTTATGCATGACAGGGGCGACCGAGTCGATGGCTGATGCAAGCGTGGCATTGTAGAAACTAGTGGCAGTGTCAGTGTCGTGAAGTGAAGCTATGGAGGACAGTGGAAGAATAGAGTCAGAGAGTGTGAAGTTTCAGCGGGGGTGTGCATGTTGCTGGACATGGGTGACAGGTGAGGAGGACAGTGATGAGAAAGTGAGTAGGTGATGGTCAGATAGAGGGAGAGGGGAGGTTGTGAAGTTAGATAGGGAGCAGAGACGGGTGAAGACCAGGTATAATGTGTGTCCGTCTGTGTGGGTGGCTGAGGAGGACCACTGAGTAAGTAAAAAAGATGAAGTAAGGGATAGGAGTTTGGAGGTTGCTGACTGATGGGTGTCAATGGGGATGTTGAAGTCGCCCATGATGATGGTGGGATGTAAGCAGAGAGAAAGTGAAGGAGCAAGGTGGAGAATTGGTCAATAAAGGCAGTGGTTGGGCCCGGAGGTCGGTATATGACGGCCACTTGGAGATTGGAGGGGGAGTAGATGCAGACAAAGTGGATTTCAAAAGAGGGGAGGATTAGGGAGGGAAGAGGTGGGATTGGGTTGAAGGTGCAGTTGGAAGAAAGGAGAAGGCCCACTCCTCCACCATGTCTGTTGCCAGGGCGAGGAGTGTGGGTGAAGTGGAGGCCACCATAACATAGCTTAGCAGGGGAGGTGGTGTGGGAGGGTGTCAGCCATGTTTTGGTGAGGCCAAGGAAGGGGAAATTACGAGACGTAAAGAGGTCGTGATTAACATGGAGTTTATAGCAGACGGAGCGGGCATTCCAGAGTGATCCAGAGAGTGGGAGCAGGGTGGTGGTTGTCAAGGGCACAGATTTGAGGTGGGAAAGATTTCTGGTGTTTGTATTTGTATTGTATTTGTGTTTGTATTTGTATTGATAGAAGGGTGTAATAATGGGAGGTATGAGCTGTGGGGGTCCAGGGATGGGAGATATGTTGCCAGCAGTGAGGAGAAGCAGAGAGAGGGAGGGTGGGTGGCTTGTTTTGATTTTTATTAGGAGAGCTCTGAAGTCAAGGAGCAGGTCAGCAGAGGAGGTCAGGTGGGGAGGCAAGAGGGAAGGAGAGATTATTATTTGGGCAGTGGGTGCAGGGGTTTGCGGATAGCGGAGGAGAGTGAGGAGTAATGGAGCCAAAACTGTTAGAGCGTATGTCAGCATGGTGAGAGTAAGTTTGAAGGCAAAAGAAATTTAGTACATGTAAACACAGCGGGTAGTCGTACCTTCTGGTCACTTCTGGCTCATTTCTGGCATATTTCTGATGTTATCTTTAAAAAAGACATCCTTGCAAAAGACAGACCAAGGTCTAGACAGCCCTGTGCCTCTGAATTTATAGCAACTTAACAGCACATGAAAAGTCCCAGGTGTGATCAGAAGGGAGGAGCAGCAGGAAGACTGGCCACAGACACAGGAGACCATTAATTAGAAGTCAGAAGAGAAAATGCAAAAGGAGATAGATTCGAATGGACAGATAAGGCCAAATTGTGTGTTAGAATCAAGGAAATAAGGTGAGAAAGCAGCCAGTGGACAAATCAGTAATACAAAGATGCAGGGTGATTGGGATCAGGAAAGATGGGTTACAGTATTGCAGCAGCCAGTGGACATTCCAGTAATAGAGAGATACAGGGTGATTGGGAGCAGGAAAGATGGGTTACGGTATTGCAGCAGCCATTGGACATACCAGTAATAGAGAGATGCAGGGTGATTGGGATCAGGAAAGATGGGTTATGGTATTGCAGCAGCCAGTGGACAAATCAGTAATACAAAGATGCAGGGTGATTGGGATCAGGAAAGATGGGCTATGGTATTGCAGCAGCCAGTGGACATACCTGAGGAGGAAGCAGATCGATTGTCAGATTGATAGCAACAGTGAAGCATAGTAATCATAATAGTGAAGCATCTACAGCAGGGAGTTATGTCTGGCATATTTCTGATGTTATCCTTAAAAAAGACGTCCTTGCAAAAAAAAAAATATATATTTCAATTAATTCTGATCAACGTCTTAGAAAATATTATTTGAGTGAGGTGGCTGCTAGCTTAAAGGATCTTAGTACTTTTTTAAATTATTTTTTAAGCGACTAATTTTCTATGATACCTTGTGTGTCACTACTACAACTTTCTAGAAATTGTGCCTACAAAACTATTTAAGCTCTGCTCATACTAATATTTTACATTTCTGGCAACTATTTCTAACTAATTGTTCCATTGACTTATTTTGATTCTTCTAATGGCAATGGCTAATACTTAGACTTAGTTTCATCTCAAATCCTCAAGTAGTAGAATATCACCCGCTATGATTTTCAAACAAGTTAAAAAAGGTCAAACATTTAAGAAAAGGTTCTCTTTTTTAACTGTTACAATGAGTCAAAGTATTGTAGAATTTGTATTGTAATACCTTCTTCCCCCAGCCTGTTTTTACCTTCTTAACAAGACCATTTTTTAAAAAATTATGATCAGTGTCACTTTAAGAGGTTCAGGAAAGATGTGTATCTTTGTACCGTGTTAGCCAGTAGATCACCTACAATCCAAAGGAGGTGCTAAGGGGAGCTGCACGGAAATTAAAACCTTTACTACAAAAAAAATGCCCGATTACAATCCATTTTTCCAGACCCCCCACTACTGTGTTTTAGGTAGCCCCCAAATCTAAGAAGCATCATTGTCAGAAGCTCCCTGTTCTCTCCAACAGCTGCAGGAACCTTTCCTTGCAACCAGAAAAAATGTAAAACCTGTCCTTATATAATGACTATGGACAAGATAAAAATCCCCAATTCACATCAGGACTACAAGATCCCAGGTACATTCAGCTGCGTCACATCTAATGTGGTGTACTTAATAATTTGTACTAAGTGTCCAACTGGGGGTCTGTATATGGGGGAGACAGGGCAAAATCTGAGAACAAGGATGAATTCTCATCGCCACACAATAAGAGAAAAAAGAATGGATCTACGTGTTGCAAAACATTTTTGTATGCCTGATCACAGCACCATTGATATGAAATTACTGGTATTGAAAGGTAACTTTACATCTCAGAGAGACAGAAAAGTCTGGTAGTACAAGCTCATGATTACCCTTGAGACTCTCAATACAGGAATGAATGTGTCGCATGGATTTATGTCTTTTACATCAATTAAGGAATTTGCTCCTAAGACCTTGTGGGGGCATCACAACACATTAGGAGACCCCAATCAGAGGACAATAAAACATTCACTCCTTATCTATGAACTGGTCCAATATTTATGTTTCTTCCTCTCCCACAATGATAGTTCTGCTTCACGTCACCTGTCTTATCTATTGCATCTTTTCTGTGCTCTGTTGTGAATAAATATGTGACTCTTCAGATGTTGTATTAGCCTATGCCTGATGAAGAGACCTGAGTAGTCTCAAAAGCTTGCAATTTGTTACCATCTTTTCAGTTAGCCATTAAAAGGTATCAACCACTGAGAACTCTCAATTCTGAATATTCTGCTTTAAAAGGTAGTAATTCGTAGACTGTTTTTTTTTTGTGAGATGTTGTACTACATGTTAGTGGTACATTTTGGTTGATATGATTTGCTTTTATTTATGAAAACAGAAAATTTGATAAAAAAAAGTGAAAATTTTGCAATTTTCAAACTTTTAATTTTTATGCCTTTAAAACATTTAATTATATCACACAAAATAGTTAATAAATAACATTGAACACATGTCTACTTCACATCAGAATAATTTTGTGAAACATATTCTTTTTTGCTAGGAAGTTAAAAGGATTAAAGTTTATTATCAATTTCTCAGTTTTCCATTTGAAGTGAATTTAAGGGCCTGTGTGATAAAAAATACCAAAAGTGATACCATTTTAAAAACTGCACCACACAAAGTGCTCAAAACCACATTCAAGAAATTTATTAACCCTTTGGGGGTTTCACAGGAATTAAAGCAATGTGGAAGGAAAAAATGAAAATTTTACTTTTTCCCATAAAAATATTGCTTTAGCGCCAAATTTTGCAATTTCCAAAGGGTAACAGGAGAAAATGGACCTGAAAATATTTTTTTATTATTATTATTATTTATTATTATAGCACCATTTATTCCATGGCGCTTTACATGTAAGGAGGGGTATACATAATACATACAAGTACAGCAATCTTAAACAATACAAGTCACGACTGGCACAGGATGAGAGAGGACCCTGCCCACGAGGGCTCCAATCTACAGGGGATGGGTGAGGATACAGTAGGCGAGGGTAGAGCTGGTGATGCAGCGGTTTGGTGGATCGGTGGTTACTGCAGGTTGTAGGCTTGTAGGAAGAGGTAGGTCTTCAGGTTCTTTTTGAAGGTTTCCATGGTAGGCAAGAGTCTGATATGTTGTGGTAGAGAGTTCCAGAGTAGGGGGGATGCGCGGGAGAAATCTTGTATGCAATTGTGGAAAGAGGAGATATGAGGGGAGTACAGGAGGAGATCTTGTGAGGATCGGAGGTTTCGTGCAGGTAAGTACCGGGAGATGAGTTCACAGTTGTATGGAGGACTCAGGTTGTGGATGGCTTTGTATGTCATGGTTAGGGTTTTGAACTGGAGTCTCTGGGTAATGTGGAGCCAGTGCAGGGATTGACAGAGGGGAGAGGCTGGGGAATAGCGGGGGGACAGGTGGATTAGTCGGTCAGCAGAGTTTAGAATAGATTGGAGGGGTGCGAGAGTGTTAGAGGGGAGGCCACAGAGCAGGAGGTTGCAGTAGTCAAGGCGGGAGACAATGAGGGCATGGACTAGGGGTTTTGCAGATTCTTGGTTGAGGAATGTACGGATCCGTGAAATATTTTTGAGTTGAAGTCGGAAGGAAGTGGAAAGGGCTTGGATATGCGGTTTGAAAGAGAGATCAGTGTCAAGGATAACCCCAAGGCAGCGAGCTTGTGGGACTGGAGAGAGTGGGCAGCCATTCACTTTAATGGATAGGTCCATTGGGGTGGTCACGTGAGATGGGGTAAAGATGATTAATTCGGTTTTGTCCATATTAAGTGTTAGAAATCTAGCGGAGAAGAAGGATGAAATAGACAGACATTGAGGGATTTTGTTTAGTAGGGAGGTGATATCTGGTCCAGAGATGTAGATCTGTGTGTCATCAGCATAGAGGTGATACTGAAAGCCATGAGATTCTATGAGCTGTCCGAGGCCGAAGGTGTAAATGGAGAAGAGCAGGGGCCCTAGAACTGAACCTTGCAGGAATCCGACAGATAGGGGGCGTGGTGAGGAGGTGGTGTGTGAGTGGGAGACGCTGAATGTCCGGTCTGTTAGGTATGACGCAATCCAAGATAGGGCCAAGTCTGTGATGCCAAGAGATGAGAGGGCCTGTAGTAAAAGGGAATGGTCCACTGTGTCAAAGGCAGAGGACAGGTCCAGGAGGAGGAGGACAGAGTAGTGTCGCTTGGCCTTGGTGGCTGGTAGGTCATTGGTGACCTTAGTTAGGGCAGTTTCAGTGGAGTCGTGTGGCTGGAAGCCTGATTGTAATCGGTCAAGGAGGGAGCAAGAAGAGAGGTGGGAGGACAGTTCAAGATGGATGTGTTGTTCCAGTAGTTTTGAGGCATAGGGGAGAAGGGACATAGGGTGATAGCTAGATACAGAGGATGGGTCAAGAGAGGGCTTTTTGAGGATAGGTGTGATTGAGGCAAGTTTAAAGCTTGAGGGAAAAACACCAGTTGTTAGTGATAGGTTGAAGAGGTGGGTTAGGGTTGGGATGAAGACTGTGGTGAGATTTGAGGTGAAGTGGGATGGTATCGGGTCAAGTGCACAGGTAGTGAGATGTGATCTTGAGAGTAGAGTGGAGAGTCGATCTTCTGTAATGGTGGAGAAGTTGGTTTTGGAGGAGGAGGGCAGGGTAGTTAGGAGGAAGGGCTCTGGGGGTTGTTGACCAAAACTGTCTCTGATGTTATCAATCTTCTCCTTGAAAAATGAGGCAAAGTCTTCAGCTGAGATGAGTGGGGAGGGAGGAGGTGCTGGGGGGCAGAGGAGAGAATTGAAGGTGTTGAATAACTGTTTAGGGTTATGATACAGGGATGATATGAGAGATGAGAAGTAGGTTTGTTTTGCTGCAGCAAGTGTGTCCTTGAAAGTAGTGAGGGACTGTTTGAATGCGATGAAGTCCTCATTGGAGAGGGATCTTTTCCATCTCCACTCAGCAGCCCTGGTTGTTGTGCGATTTCTGCTTAGTACGCTGAGAGAGTAGGTTATGTACGCTGAGAGAGTAGAGTTATGTTTTGTTATCAAAACAGCTTCTTTGGCCATATTTATGATGTAAAAATCTTTTATGTGGTCCTATCCCTGTTGTTGGCTCTTACTTTCAGAGCTACACATGGCTATACTGATGATTTAAATAATTTGCTATGTGATCTTACCTTTTTGCAATATTTTTAGAGGTATACACTTTTTTCAGGGAAGGACCATTTTTTGATTTATATGAGCACTGTTGTATCTTACTAACCTGAGGTCCTTATTAATTGTATAGGCAATAAGTTATATCCTTTCATCTCTTTTTATTGCTTATTGTTTTCCCACCTGCATTATATTAAGGCCCATTAAGGACAGTTTGGGACAGCCATCGCGGAGTGGGGGCGCCAAAAAATTGTCTCTTCTAGGGTGCCAACCTGCACAGTCAGGTAGGGATAATAGGGCATCAGGTTAATGTTATCAACTTATTTTTGTGGTATATACACTTTTTTTGCACTGGGTGGTGAATTTTATATAAAATATCTAATAAAGTTTTATGCTTTTATGGGAATATATGTTTACACTTAGTAAGCTGAGTGAGTGCCAATTGAATTATGGAGCGCAATTTTTGCTGGAACAGATTGCGGAGTCCATGTTACATTTGAAGAGCGCCTGACATGCCAAAGAAGCAGAAATCCCCACAAGTGACCTGGGTGCAGTGATCATATTGACACCACTGATGTGTCTCAGAAATTTATACCATTGGGCAATGATGAAAAACTAATTACATTACAGAAGGAGGGGGCATCTGGATTTGGGAGCTCAGAATTCACTGGATGCTTTTGGGGGGAGTGAGGAGACATAGACCTTTTGTACTACCAGTAAGGTGGAAGTCCCCTATATTTCCATTGACAGATGAACCTGAGTGGGGAATTGCTTTTTTGTGGATTGAGTTGAACCTTTTATTGGGAATACTTTAAATAACAATTTGCATCACATTTATCCTGCGCTCTTATCTGAGCGCTTACATCAGTGATTCTCCATCTAAATCAGGGATCCATTCACTATAATGAGGCAACAGCATTACTCTGGACTCCTTCTGGTCTCCGTTCAGCGGTGTCCTTCTTTTCAGAGGTGCACAAAATTGTAAGTATCCTCACTTTTATGCACGCTTAAATACACGGATATCACTGAATCATAGGCCGGACAGAGTCCACAATGCCTCCATCTGCCTCATTATAGGGAATCTTCCACCGGAGGTTCCGTCTAAATCACATATTTCAGAGATTCACACAGAAACCCTGAAGAATTGGTTTTATTTATTTTTTTACGCCATTGCTCCTGTGGTATAAGTGATTAGATGCCTTTATTCTTCAGTTAGCTACAATTACAGTGATACCAGATTTATCGTATATACTCGCATATAAGCCGACCTGTGTACAAGCCAACCCCATTAATTTTGCCACAAAAAACTGGGAAAACTTATTGACTCGTGTATAAGCCGAGGGTGGAAAATGCAGCAGCTACTGGTAAATTTCAAAAATAAAAAAGATACCAGCAAAAGTAAAATTAATTGAGACATCAGTAGGTTAAATGTTTTTGAATAGCCATATTGAATCAGGAGCCCCATATAATGCTCCATACAGTTCATGATGGGCCCCATAAAATGCTCCATACAAAATACGCCCCATATAATGCTGGACAAAGGTTAATAATGGCCCCATAAGATGCTCCATAGAATAATATGCCCTGGGGCCCCATAAGACGTTCCATAGATTATGCCCCATAAGCTGCCCCATAAAATGTTCCATAGAATAGACCCCATAAAGTGCTCCATAGATTATGCCCTATATGCTGCCCCATTAGATGCTCCATAGAATATGCCCCCATATGCTGCCCCCATAAGATGATCCATAGAATATGCCCCCATATGCTGCCTCATAAGATGCTCCATAGACTATGACCCCATATGCTGCCCCATAAGATACTCCATTGAATATGCCCCCATATGCTGCCCCATAAGATGCTCCATTGAATATGCCCCCATATGCTGCCCCATAAGATGCTCCATTGAAAATGCTTCCATATGCTGCCCCCATAAGATGCTCCATTGAATATACCCTCATATGCTGCCCCATAAAAAGCTCCATTGAAAATGCTTCCATATGCTGCCCCCATAAGATGCTCCATTGAATAATACCCTCATATGCTGCCCCATAAGATGCTCCATTGAAAATGCTTCCATATACTGCCCTCATTAGGTGCTCCATTGAATATACCCCCATATGCTGCCCCCATAAGATGCTCCATTGAATATGCCCCCATACGTTGCCCCCAAAACATGCTCCATTGAATATACCCCCATCTGCTGCCCCCATAAAATGCTCCATTGAATATGCCCCCATATGCTGCCTCCATATGCTGCCCCCATAAGTTGCTCCATTGAATATGCCCCATATGCTGCCCCCATAAGATGCTCCATTGAATATACCCCCATATGCTGCCCCATAAGATGCTTCATTGAATATACCCCCATATGCTGCCCCCATAAGATGCCCCATAGATTATGCCCCCATATGCTGCCCCCATAAGATGCCCCATAGATTATGCCCCCAGATATTGCTGCTGCCGCTACTGCTGATATTAAAGAAAATAAAAAGACATACTCACCCCTTGTCCCTGGGGGCCAGGTGCCGGTGTGTTGAGCAGACGGAGACACCGGCGCGCTATGGGGGACAGGTATCGCCACTGGCTCAGGACTCGGCACCTGAGATATTCACCTGTCCTGGTTCCAACGCTCCTCGTCGCTGTCTGCCCGCCAGGTCCCTCTGTCAGTGACTGTTCAGGCAGAGGGCGAGCACTGACTACGTCATTGCACCCTCTGCTGCGTGGACGTCACTGACAGAGGGACCCAGCGGGCAGACAGCGGCGAGAAGCATTGGAACCGGGACAGGTGAATATAGCATATACTTACCTCCCCCTGGCGCGTCTCTGCAGCCCTGTTCTCCTACGGTCTCCCTCCCTTCCTTCAGCGGTCACATGGTACCGTTCATTAAAGTCATAAATATGTGCATATTCATTACTTTAATGAGCGGTACCATGTGACTGCTGTAGGAAGCAAAGGAGACCGTGGGACAAGCAGGGGGGCTGCAGAGACACACAAGGGGGGGTCAGTATGATCTGACACCCCTGCTCCTCCTCCCCCACCTACCCTCTGGCTATATGACTCACGTATAAGCTGAGAAGGGGACTTTCAGCACCAAAAAATGGGCTGAAAATCTCAGCTCATATGCGAGTATATATGGTATATAGTTTTTTATGCTTGGCTACTATCACACACTGAAAAACGCTTTTTTTTAAGCAAAACCCCATATTTTGAGAGCTATAATTTTTCTAGATTTCAGTTGACAGTCCTGTGAGAGCTTGTTTTATGCAGGATGAGTTGACGTTTTTATTGGTACAATTTTCAGGCACATGACATGTTTTGATCGCTTTCTATTCCGATTTTAGGGAGGCCGAATGAGCAAAAACCTGTAATTCAGGAATAGTTTTTTTATGCTGTTTCGTGTGTGGTAAAATTGATAAGGCAGTTTTATTCTTCGGGTCAGTACAATTACAGCGATACCACATTCATATAATGTTTTTACGTTTTGTCTCTTTTTTTGCACAATAAAAACTATTCTATAGAAAAAAGAATTGTTTTTGCATCGCTCTATTCTAAGTGGTATTTCTCTGCTTATGATGCTGTATAGCAGCTTGTTTATTTGCGGTATTAGATGACATTTTCATCTATATCATCTTTATTTCCATTCCACTTTTTGATTGCGTTTTGCTGGCAAATATGATGAAAAGGCATAGTTTTTTTGCCACGCTTTTTCTTTATTTTTTATACGGTGCTCACTAAAGGGGTTAAATAGTGTGACATTTTTACGAACATGGCAATACCAAAGCTGTGTATTTTTTTTGTTTTTACATAAACATATCTATTTATTGGTATAATATTTTTCTTTTTTACATGTATTTTGTGATATTTTTAAAAAAAAAAAAGTTTGTTGTTACTTTTTTACTTAGTTCCTTTATGGTATTTTAACTTTTATTGCTCTGATCGCTAGTATAATGCACCAGCTCTGCAATGCATTATACCTGTCAGTATTACACTGGCAGAAGCCACTTAGACCATGCTGCTAACATTTGTCTAAACAGGCTTCTGTAGCTGGCAGACCTGGAGGTCATCATGATGAGCTCAAGTTGCCATGACAACGATTGGGTCCTTGTGATGACATGGCAGGGGGCGCCGATCAGACCTAGAGGGAGGCACTTCTCTATCCTAGCTTCCCAATTGCTAGGATTATGACATTTAAGGGGTTAAACAGCTGGGGGCTTTGCTATGACAGTTGCGATCGCTGCCTACTGTAGCTCCCGGCAGCGATCGTGCGGGCACAGCTCCTGTACTTGCACTACAACTATGACGTAACTATACGTCAAAGGTCGTGAAGGGGTTAATGACCAATAGTCTCTACTGTCTAATGCATTATACAGTTTCCGAGGGTTTCTGACTATCTTTTTATAGCAGGTACAGAGCAGTCAACAGTACTATAATTGCAATTTAAAACACTCACCCTGATAGAAACCCAAAAGGCCCCGCTATAGGTCAAAGAAATCATGTGACTATTAGGGCTTGTTCAGACGAGCATATTACATGGATGTGTGCTCCATGGAGCGCACCCCGAAAGCACGAGCACTCACTACATCTAATTTGCCAATGCACATGGCCGATTTTCCAAACAGACCAACAGTCTGTGTGGTAAAAAATTGCAGCATACAGATGTGTAAAGATAGCAGCCAGGTCCTGCACACGGAGCGGCGCACAGAGCCAGTCATATCCGCAATTAGCGATGAGACTTGCCTGAGTTTTAGTACAGCATTGTCATTATCATTTCTTACCTTCTGAAAATGTTTAAAAGGGCAAAACATGATGGCGCCATCACAACTTCTGTTTAGTAGCAGATCGTAGAACATTAACGTTGGCTATAAAATACACATTGGTGATTTCCTTTGCAGTATTTGCCAACTTTGTAATCTCCAGAAATTTTCTCTGTTTTTTCAGGATCTGGACAAAAGGCAAATATATATATATATATGTCAGTCTATTCTCATGTCATTATGGAGAGGAGGGACAATGCTTCAAGGTTAATTGCATGTTTCATTAAACATAGATTCCCAGTGCACCTCAGGATGATTGGCACCTCAGGAGAAAACCTAAGAGTGAAACACGTCTTCACCTTCCTAATTGTTTTTTTTATAGCTGTAGACAAAAAGATGTGAATGCTGTCCAGCATTGGCCACAAAATAAAAGTATTTTCGTTCATGAAAATGGGTGAGACCTTTACCTTAAAATCTTACCTCAACTGCGGTTTTGACTTTGTGATTTTTCTAATCCAACCCCTCTCCTGTGTGCTCATGACAATCCCCACCTTTCTGGTTTATTAAGTTAATCAAAGTATACAATTCACCTTATTCTTCTGTGTACTCGCTGCTGCTGTATATTCTTCTGTCTAACCAATTTTATTTTCTGCCATCCAAATTTGCTAATCACTGAGCTCGTCGGTCCAGCACTCCTCCACAACAGCAATGCGGGGTTGTGTTTGTTGCCTGCTGCAGACAGATCACTGATGTTAAATTGCAAATGCTGCTCTGTTTATGATTAAGCAGGTGCATGGATACAGTAACGCAGGGAATGCAGAACAAAGTCTAACACAGTGCGGTTTAATTTATAACAATAGTGAACTACTCGCAGGGAAATAACAGTTAATTAACAATAGAATTATGATACTAGTCTTATTATTAAACTTCACTTATCATGACTTCTCTGTCCTTAACCGCATGCAGTTCGATTAGAGCTGTAATACTGTCAGTGGTCGGCACGGCGTCATCAGGCTCAACTTGTCAACAAACAGTCCAGTTTCTGGCGGCAACGGGCGGTCACCTGTTTTCCCTGTTGAGCCCCTAGTAAATCAATCTGTAACGCCGAGATGGGAAGTGCCATAGAAGTCTCTGCCCGGTGCGTTCTCCACTGGACGCCTGCTAAGGAGGGGGAACACACCTCATGATCCTGCACTTGGCACACGCTTCTCAATGCACCGCACAATGTTTGGCTGAGTGCCCGACACCCTGCACACTCACTGACTATCGGGGTCCTCACATAACCTGTCCCAGGAAGTGGCTCCGCACTCTCTCTCTCGTTGCGGAGTACGGTACACCTCTGCATCCTCTCCCTGCCGGCGGGAAACTGAACTCTTTTCCCCTCCTTCCTACTCTCTCCCTGGTCTCACCATGCCCCCTCTCACCAGGTCATGAGCCCTGTCCGGTTCCCCATTCTTTTCCCCCGGCAACACTGGACTCCACCTCAACAGTTTTGGCATTGCACAGGTACCTGCAGCCTGGTCTTCCTCCTTACATATGCATATGGCTCGCCCCAGAGGCAGTGGGGTACTCGATGCTGGGCCCATTGATTTCAATGGGAGATGTCGCAGTGGCAGAGACCCGGTCCTTCGCCTCAGGCGGTCAATGTAAAAGGGGTAGAGTGGTGGGGATAAAGTGACTGAGCTGATTCGTGACGCCACCTGTGGTTCCTGGTCAGTTTGACCAGTGCTGCAGGGCTGCTTCTCTGGGACAGATGTTATAAGGCAGCAAGATGTAATAGCTCCCCACAGGTAGAGCTGTAGTCCCAGGGCAGTAGAGTGTGGATGAAGAGGGTGCAGTGTGAGGCACAGAGATGTAGCAGTGCTGAGGGGGATGGCACAGGAAGAAGGCAATGAAACAGCTAAGTGCAGTTCCAGTTCTTTTACTCACGTTCTCAGCACAAACCGGTGCCCGCTTCAATGCCGCGGTCTCCAGATCAGGGGCTCAGCCAACTCCCAGGCAGATGGAATTAACCTTTCCAGCTCTCCCTTTCGTGTGCCTGTTCTGAACGTCTCCTTTCTAGCACTTATTTGAGGTACTTGCAGTACTGAGTTAGACTGAAGTTCCTCCTTCTTGATATTATTCAATCTCCACTTGCATGACAAGTGATTGTAGACTGCTTCAGGGACTCCATCCGTCATGTCCCGGCTTAGGTTGCCACCGTGTCTTCGAATCTCAAAGGGGAATAGAGTGGTCACAACTCCTATTCCTCCAGTATCTGCTACAGGAACATCAGCTTCACAAACAGCCTCAGGGACCAGACCACGGCCATGCGCTCTGAACTTGAGGAAGGGCTCTGCTCTGACCCTAGTCCTTAGTTCATTTCTCCTTATGTTCCATACTAAACTATGTTTCTTCTGAAGAATCAGGCTTTCTATTGCTCTTTCCCGTGCCAGCAGCTCCAGGTCACAGGAGTCTGCTGCAGCACTTGCTTTCATCCATCCCTCTCTGGGGATCTTCTCTCACCAACTGACTACTTCCTAACATTCTCCAGCTCTCTTGTGCAGTCTAAGCTCCACCCACCGCCCAGCACTCTTCGCGTTCCAAGCAGGGAGCCACAAAGGTTGCTCTGCTACACTACTGGTGTGTGTGGGATGCAGGTGTTGGAGGCTGGTCAGGTGTTACCATCTTACCTGGAGAGTGGGATACTACACCTTAGGAGGAGGTGCAGTACCTCTGTGGTGACTGAACCCTCAGGGGCGCCACATACCTCCTCCATTAACCACAGCATGTCCGCGGGCTGTAAACAGATAATTAAGATGTTACATAAGGAACATACAAAAATTTTAAAAATGCATTTTAACAAGTAAGCAATTTTAAACTAAACTTCCCAATATGGGAGGCACTGACTCTTGAACGTTGCAGAACAAGTTAACAGACTACCTACAATTTATCATTTGACCTATTTTAAAGTGCTATTGGCAGTAACCGTTACCAAGAAGTTCTCTGCCAGATCAGGGCCTACTATCTTTACTTCAACATATTTTTCCTTTGCCATTCACATTATCACATTCTGCTGTTACTTCTACTCTTCTAGACCCATAGGTGACAACCGTTGCTCTGGGTTCATCACCTGATTCAAACTTTTATTCAAAACTTCACATTTTTATTAAAGATTTCTTCTAGACTAGAGATGAGCGACTTTGCCTTTTTTCGGGTCGAGTCGGGTTTCATGAAACGCGACTTTCGCAAAAGTCGGGTCGAACGAAATCGGCCGATTATCATGAAAAGTCGAAGGCCGACTAAAACACGAAACCCAATGCAAGTCAAAGGGGAAGAAAAGTCGGCAGTGAGTGGAGGACAGGAAGCACACCTACAGTGCCCATTTTAATGCCAAAAACATCAATTCTTATTACTTAAGCTTGTCAACCTTAATTTACTTTATAATAATAGTTAGGCATTGAAAACTGGGGGTTATTTGGCTAAAGTTGTGGGGGGGGGGGTAGGGCTGGCTTCAGAATTTCGTGGGCCCAGGGCCAAAGAGTGTCAATGGGCTCCTTTAACACATGCCACAATTCATGATCCTCTGATATGGCAGAGAAATAGCGGTATAGAATGAAAAATACTTAACTTCTTACATCACATGACTGATATCCATTTTAAATTCTCCAATAGCTCCAAAAATGGACAGTATATCGCGCCATACAGTATTATGGCCACCGCATAGTGCGCCATACAGAGTAATGAGGCCCATATATTTCTCCATACAGAATCATTGGTCCTATATAATGTTCAATACAGTATATGATGAGCTCCACATAATGTTACAGTATATGTTAGTCCCAATGGATGAAGCTCCACTGTCTTATGGGCCCAAATAATGCTCCATATATAATTGGCCCCATTTCTAATGCTCCAGTGTATCATGGGCCCTGTAAATGCTGCTCCAGTGCCTGATGTCCACCTTTTGGAATGCTCCAGTGAATGGTGGACCCCATATATCATTCTCCAGAGTATAGTGCTCCCCAAAAATTGCTCCCAACCTTTAAAACAATTAAATAAGTCTCCTTGCTAGGGAATCCCTGTACTGGTCTGGACTCCTCGTCGTCCCCATCTTCCATCTCTCTGCACTTGGACTGTTTAGGCAGATGGCGTACAGACGTGATGTCATTGCGCTCTCTGACCAGAATGTCACTGTCAGGAAACGCGGAAGACGTCACGGCGGTGGAGCAGGGAGAGGTAAGTATTTCAACTTTGCAAGTGCTGTGATCCTGAGCAAGCAGGGGGGCCCACTCACACGATAACAAAGAGGAAGGTGAAGATGAAAATGCAGGTTCCTTGAGCAGGTGGGGGGGCATACTCATGGGCGATGGCACTGGCACAGGGCCCCTCATAGTACGGCAGTGTGTCTGACGGCGGGTGGGCCCTCCCCCTCCCCCTCCCCCTCCCACCGGCAGAGACACTTTTCTGTACTGTGAGGGGCCCTGTGCCGTGTAAGGTGGTATAGTATGTGGGAAGGGGAACCTGAATTTCCTCAGGGTCAGATTCTGGCTGTGTAGAGTGTGAGGGGAATGTAGTGGTCTGGGTCAATGTACCAGCAGAATCATCTAGCAGTGGCTGGGCATCAGTTCACTTTTGGCGTCCCCCGGAGTACGGTCGCCACAGTGGCATTACCTTCCTCCTAGGGAGTGTGATGTCATGCATGGGAGCAAAGAAGGATCTCTCTAGCAGTTAAACCAACACACAACACATTTCCCACTCCAGGCCAGCAGGGAGACCTCTGAACCAGACTGCTGAGGAGCTGCTCTCTGTGGTCGGGAGGAGGTAAGTTAGGCCATTCTGTGCAGGGAAGGGGAAGTGTGTGGACGTGAGAAGGGGGGCTGGAGGTTGAGCAGAGTTAAGGCTCACTCCTAGCTGGAGCGCATGGTCCAGATTCCGGTCTCCGAGTTTGTAGGGACACTGACGTTCCTGCAGCAGAAACCGGAAGAAGTAGCAGCTGTAAATGCTCTGTACCCAACTAAGGCTCGGAGGCCCCAGCATCGACGTGTGGGAGCCAGAAGGAAAAGGCTACGGCTGCCTGCCATACGAGAAAGTTCCAAAAGAGAGTCAACAGTGGGAACTTCATTGAACTCAGCACTGCGAGTACCTCAGATAAGCGCTAGAACGGAGGCCACACTACCTGTCTGCAGAGAGAGAATTCGAAATTGGCTTCCAGGCTGACCAACTCCTTCTCCATCTGTACTCTGGGTCCTGGACGGCACTTACCAAGTACAGGTAAAGGAACTGCACGACTGTGTCTGTCATCTTTCTCCTGCGCCTGGCTCTGCTACATCCTGCACTGCACACCATCTACCAACTCTTTCATCTGCCCAGCAACTACAGCCCTACCTGTGCAGGGCTTCTTCATCTTAACTGCACCACAATATCTGTCCCAGAGAAGTGACACTGCAGCGCTGGTCAAACTAATCAGAAACCACAGGTGGCATCACATATCATTCACCTATAAATGTAATTCACCCCTTTGCATGGACGCCCAGGGCCACGGAACGGGTCACCACCACCGTGACACATCCCTGTGAGACACCGGCCCGGTACTGATTAACCCCACTGCCCTGGCTGGCCACCCACACTCCATGTCAGATTCATCTTGGACTTGGGAATTCACGATTTAACTTGAAAACCCAGGCATGGTATGATAGAAAGAGCTACATGGACTAATGTGAAGTGTGGCCTGCTGCATCATTCACTTTTGGTGGGGGTGAAGGACACAAGGAAAGGGGTTCTTCTTGACCAGGAGCCAGCACTTGATGACTCAGTGCTTGCATTTTTTGAAACTTCAGAAGAGAAGGGCATATTTGCTGGAGTCTGTTTCGGCAATGTAAGCCAAAACCAGTTCCTCATGCTCTGCCTTTAAAAGCAGTTAGCCTACTCCCAGAAAAGATAGCCTTCCAGGCGTTCTGGAGCCAGACCATGACACAGGCTCAACACCTCCTGCTTTAGCTGCTATTGTGCTTTTGCCACTACCAGCAGATGCACCACCACCATCAGCACCAGCTGGCCCCCCACGTCCGCGGCCTCTTCCACCAAACTTCAAAATTTTGCAGAAAATAGACCCAAAATAACATCAGATATATGGCACTGTATCAGAAGTGTAAAGCTCTATTCAGTCAGAGGATAATTGTCAATCTCCCTATATATTCTATCAGTCACACAGAGACGCTCACAGGCTCAGTATGGATTAGACAAGAATATAAAAATTAGACAAAGTGTACAGTATCATCAGATAGCAGGTATATATAGTATAGTTTAAACATTCTAAATCTCCGTAGATATTTGAGGAGGCACACACAGACACTCTCAGGCTCAGTATTGGATTACAACACAATCTAAAAAGCCATAAAACGGTAATGGATCTCAAGAGTACAGCTGTACACAGTGTAGGTGTCAGTTGTCAATCTCAGTATTTATTTCCACAGTCAGAAAATAACTCTCACTTGGTCAGTTTGGATTAGACCAGAATATAACAATCAGTAAATGGGTAATGTATCACAAGCATAGAGCTGTATACAGTGTTGGGGTAATTTTTAAATGTACATCTAAATTGCAGGAGTAACCCATAGACACTCACATGCTCAGGATGGATCACACCACAATATAACAAGAAGATCCGCAAGAAATAATCACACATGTGGGACAATGTTACAGGTGTCAATGATACACTTAGAGCATTGGTTGGAGGAGGACTTCCTGGCAGAAAGGGTACAGTATCACCAGATACCAGGTACATATAGCATAGTTTAAACATTAACAATGTACGTCTATATATCAGGAGTAGTGTTGAGCCACCTCGCTAGTGTTTTGGTACGTCGCACAGGAGGCAAGTTCGTCGAATGTTTGTCGAACGTTCAACGAACACCGTCGAACCCCATTGAAAACAATGGCAGGCAAGCACAAACACATACAAACACATAGAAAACAATTACAAAACACCTTCAAAGGTGACCCAAAGCAGACAAAATGCTCAGAAGACAAAAATAACATATGGAAAAGGGCAACTACATTTAGAAAAGAGGTGGAGGAGTAAAAGGAGGAGGTGGAGGAGACACAGATATAGGCTTGTCATGCCCTTATGAAGTCAAGAAAGGCTGGAATAAAAATGTAAAATACAAACACAAAAAAAAAAATTTCTGAACTCGAACACGATCATATACCGTCGGACTTCCCACCAATAAATTATGCCAACTGCCGATCGGGTGGCGTTCTTCCCACGAACCTCCAAACAGCGTCCATGAAGGCAAAGTGTTTGGTTTCCAGGGGCAGTATGATTGCAAAGCTGAATCTTAAAGGAATGTCCAAAAGGGCACCACCAGGAGTGGAGCCTGTGGCTTAATTGGACTCCACCTGGGAAACCACAACCATGCCACCTAAGGAAAAGATGCACACATTGAAAGCTTTGTCGATTCTGTGTGTGGTGTGGTATGTCCGTTTGTAGTTGTGCTAGCGATTTCTCAGCTTTATTCTGTTAACGACCGAGACTCCGGCATGCCCCCATGGTACGCGACAAGCTTACTAGAGGGATACGCGAGGCTCTGGCATGCGAAATCGAGCAATAACAGGTCTATCATGCCCTTACATGTCCGGGGCTGCATGCGCGCTACACTGAAAGGATCAGCTTTTGTCGCTTACAGGTGCAGAAAACCCGTTGAACACCGTTAGTGATGGGGATCTGGGATTCCAATTATTCCCCGCGAATGGTGATTTCCCAGTAAGTGCAGGTCAAACGCAATTCCGGAATTAGGCCTAACCGGCATTCCTGAAAAAATGAAAAAATTACGAGTCCAAACCACAGGTGCTGTAGCTTGCTTAACAGCTCGGCAGCCGTTCTCAGGCCCAGTATGGATTCGACAACATTGTAGAAAGTTGATAAAGGGTACAGTTACACCGGATAACATGTATATATGTAGCATGGTTTACACATTAAAAACCTATGTCTATATATCAGGAGGTAGGCTCAGACGGTCTCAGGCCCAGTATGAATTAGACGTGATTGGACAAAGGTGAGAAAGGGTAACGTATCACCGGATTACAGGTATGTATAGCATAGTTTACACATTAAAAATATATGTCTATAGATCAGGAGGCAGACTCAGACGTTCTCAGGCCCAGTATGGATTTGACCAGATTGTACAAAGTTGAGAAAGGGTACATTATCACTGGATAGCAGGTATATATAGCATAGTTTAAACATGTAAAATGTCCGTGTTCTCAGTATGGATTAGACAACAATCTAAAAAGTAGAAAAAAGGAAATGTATTTGAAGCGTACACCAGTATACACTTTTGGTGGTATTTTTAAATCTTCATATATATTTCTGTCTCAGTAAGACAGTCCAGCCTCTCCACAATAGGAAATGAGATGCATACAATTACTGACATAAAGTCTAGTGATTGCAGAAATCTAGGAATTACTAATCATGGGAAAAACTTCCATCACAATTCTCAAAGGCGATGCTGACCTTCAATTAATTTGTGTGTGGAGACAGCGAAAATATTTCTTTGTGAAGAAAGTGTTGCTGTATCGCAGTACCATTGATCCCATCACCGTTACTTATCTCCATCAAATTTTTATCACAGGGAGAGATGTAAACATGGTGCTCATTGCCTATCATGATCTGTCACGTAACTTTGGAGTGCAAAAGACAGAAGCCACAGGCCGTAGGCGATTCTATGGGATTGGCATGAGAGGGCACATTTAAAAATGTGCGCCGGAATGTCACACGTCTGTGAGTAGGAAACTGAAAGCTGATGATAAACCACCACTGCATGTCATTGTGAGTCAACGTCCATAAGAAATGGAAGCCATTGATAATCTGAAGCTAGAGCCCGGCCAGCGGGACAGGGCATAGCTACGTCTTAACCATCATTTATCAGTTCAACAAATTTGTAGTGGCAGTCCCAGTGAAGGATTTGACAGCCCAGACTACACAGCGGAGGAGCAGGGAGAGGTAAACATTGCAAATGCTGTGGCCCTGCCCAAGCAAGGGGGGCACACTCATGGGCGTCGGTACTGGCACTGGGCCCCTCATAGTACGGCGGTGTGTCTGACGGCGGGTGTGCACCACCACCGTCAGAGACACTTGATTGCACTATGAGGGACCCTGTGCCAGAGCCCGCACCCAAGAGTTGGCCTACCCACCTGTCCAGGGCAACGGCACTCGTACGTTGCGTGTGCTAGGTAGTGACCCCGGCCATGGGGGGGGTGGTAGCCCAGTTAGGGAGGTTTACAAAATGGCATATGTTGATGTGGGACATTCACCTGCTGCTAAAGGCGAAATTGGTCAACTCCGAGGAAGAGGAGGACCAAAGCAAACCATTTTTCTGGCAACCTATGTGTCATCAAGGTAAGGTGGGACAAAATCCTTGGAAACCCATGCATGGTTCATTTTAATGAAGGTTAGATCATCCACATTTTGGGTTGACAGACGAGTCCTTTTTTATGTCAGGATTGATCCAGCTGCACTGTAGACTCTTTCCGATAGCACACTTGCAGCTGGGCACGCGAGCTCCTGTAAGGCATATTGTGCCAATTCAGGCCAGGTGTCCAGTTTAGCGGCCCAATAGTCAGATGTGAATGACCTCATTTGCACAAGGAAAGACTAGAAGCAATGGGATGAAACTGAATGGGAGGAGACACAGATATTAGAAAAAACTTTTTGACAGAGTGATCAATGAGTGGAACAGGCTGCCACGAGAAGTGGTGAGTTCTCCTTCAATGGAAGTCTTCAAACAGAGGCAGGACAGACATCTGACTGGGATGATTTAGCGAATCCTGCTTTGAGCAGGGGGTTGGACCAGATGGCCCAGGAGGTCCCTTCCAACTCTACGATTCTATGATTCTATGATTCTAAGTAGTTTGTAACCATAGTTGACAACTGCTGTCTCCTGTCACTTTCAATCGATGCAGTATTACCAGTCGTGTGAGCGGTACTTGAAAAATCAGTCCACAACATTGTCATGAAACCCCTGTCTCCAACGCCACTTCTGCTGTGTGCACCACAAACACCTCTGCCAAGCTGCCCCTTGTGTGAGAACCATCACCGCTGCTGTGTGCTGGGAATGCCTCAACCAACCGGTTTACCAGAGTTGCTTGTTTATTAGCCAATATTAGGTCAAGGTTCTCGTGTGGCATGATGTTTTGTAATTTGCCTTTATCCAGGATCCAGGATGCTGGCCAACCAGTAGTCGTCATCGTTCATCATTTTGGCAATGCGGGGGGTCCCTTTTTAGGATCTGCAAGGCATAATCTGACATGTGGGCCAATGTTCCCGGTGTCAATGATGCACTGCGAGTGCTGGGTGGAGGAGCACTTTCTGGCAAATCCACATCCCTCCAGTCACGCACAAACCCTGTACCAGACCTTGCCACGCCAACATTTTCACTTGCCCCACGAGATGCACCCTCCTCCCCTAAGTAATCATCCCCATCATCATCCTCCTCCTCCTCTTCTTCCTCCACCTCGTCCAGGAGAGGTCCCTGAGCAGACAATGGCTGAATGTCATCAAGGATTCCCTCCTCCTCTTCCTCCTCATCAACATTGGCTGCAGACGCCTGCTCCTTAAGGTGCATCAAAGTTTGCATGAGCAGACGCTTAAGTGGGATGCTCATGCTTAGGATGGCGTCGTCTGCGCTTACCAGCCGTGTGCATTCCTCAAAACACTGAAGGACTTTACAGAGGTCTTTCAGCTTCGACCACTGCACACCTGTCAACTCCATGTCTGCTCTCAAAGTGCCTGGCCGTGTATCCTCCCACAAATGCATTATGGCCTGCCTCTGTTCGCACAGCCGCTCAACCATGTGCAGGGTGGAGGTCCACCTTGTTGCAATGTCGACAATGAGGCGGTGGTTGGGAAGGTGGAGCAATCGCTGCAGCTTCTGCATACGAATGGAGTGTACAGGCGACCGGCGGATGTGCGCGCACAGTCTTCGCACCTTCTGGAGCAGGGCTGTTAACTCTGGATAATTGTTGAGGAAGCACTGCACCACCAGGTTCAAGGTGTGAGCCAAGCAAGGTATGTGGCTGAGTTTTGAAAGGGCTATGGCTGCCACAAAATTATGGCCATTATCACTAACTACCTTGCCTGTCTCAAGATGTATACTGCCCAGCCTTGACTCAGTTTGTCGCTGAAAGTACTCGGCCAGCACCTCCGCTGTGTGTCTGTCGCCCAAACACATCATCTGCAACACAGCCTGCTGACGCTTTCCACTAGCTGCTCGATAGGGGGACACCTCGTGTGCAACAGTGGTAGCTGCAGATGGAGTGCTCGTACGACTGCGCTCTGTGGACGAGCTTTCGCTTCTGGAGGAGGAGGAGGAGGAGGAGGGTCGAACGCCTACAGCCAACTGTTTCCTATACTGTGGGCTAGGCAGCACTGTCCCACCACCGCTGTCCCCTGTGGACCCTGCATCCACCACATTAACCCAGTGCGCAGTGCTGGACACGTAACGGCCCTGGCCATGCCGACTGGACCATGCATCTGTTGTGAGGTGCACCTTTCCACTCACTGACTGCTTGAGTGCATGGACAATGCGGTCTTTCACATGATGGTGGAGGGCTGGGATGGCTTTGCGAGAGAAGTGGCGACTGGGTAGGTCATAGCATGGTACTGCATAGGCCATGAGTTCGCGAAAAGCTGCGCTTTCCACCAACCGATAGGGCATCATCTCTAATGAGATTAGTTTGGCAATGTGGGCGTTCAGACCCAGTGTACGCGGATGAGAGACTGAGTACTTTCTTGACCTACTCATAGTCTCTGGGAGGGTGAGCTGGACTTGAGAGCTGCATATGGTGGAACTAGCGGTGGACAGGGCGGACTGAGAGAGGGTTGATGATGGTGATGGAGTTGGTGTTGTTTCTGATGGCCTAGATTCAGTCTTTCGTTGATATAACAGTGGGATTCCCTGACTGCTTTGGCCTTGCAATGACATCTCAACATTTGCTGCTGTGCTAACCGGTGGGCTTACAGTGGGGGAAACAATGTAGCTTTGCTGACTACCTTCTTTGTGATCAGTTGCACATGTGGTACTTGAGGTTTGGTGTTGTGTCCATGCTTGCAAGTGCATGCTGGTTAAATGTCTAAGCATGCAACTGGTATTCAAATTTTTCAGATTTTTCCCTCGGGTAAAGGTCTTTGCGCATTTCTTACAGATAACCTTGGCCTGATCATGAGGATTTTGTTCAAAAAAGTGCCACACTGCACTCTTCCTACTTTGGAAGACATTTTGCGGCCTAGCACGCTGTGCTATTTTGACCGTCTGGACAAGCTGTCCAGCAACTCTTTTGATTTTTGGAACCTGTCTTTGGAGTGCTCCGGGCCTGCCAGATAACAGCTGTTGCGATGTCGATGTCTGCTGTGGATGCTCCTCCTCCTCATCTTAGCTATTGGAAGCAGCACCCTCTTCCCCCAATGGATGCCAATCTGGGTCAACAACTGGGTCATCCATCACCTCCTCTTCAATGTCATGTGAACCTTCCTCTGTGTCACCGTGTATGGTGGTATAGTATGCGGGAAGGGGCACCTGAGTCTCATCAGGGTCAGAATCTGGCTCATTACACTGCAAGGACAATGTAGTGCTCTGAGTGAATGTACCAGCAGAATCATCTATCAGTGGCTGTGCATCAGTGCACTCCATGTCAGATTCATCTTGGCCTGGGTAATTCACCATTTCACTTGATAACCCAGGCATGGTATGTGAAAACAGCTCCATGGAGTAATCAGTTGTATGGCCTGCGTCATCCTTCAATCTTGGTTGGGTTGAAGGACACAAGGAAAGGTGTGGTTCATGAACATGAGCCTCCAATGACGACTCAGTGCTTTTATTTTTTACAACTTCAGAAGAGGAGGCGATAGAGCTGGAGGCTAAGTCAGCAATGTAAGCCAAAACTTTTTCCTGAAGCTCTGGCTTTAAAAGCGGTTTGCCAACTCTAGAAAACTAAGCCTTCGCGGTCTTGTGGAGCCAGACGATGACGCAGGCTCAGCACCTCCTGCATTCGGTCCTATTTTGCTTTTGCCACTACCATCAGATCCACCACCAACACCATCATTACCAGCTGGCAACCCCCGCCCAATTCCACGGCCTCTTCCACCAGCCTTCCTCATTTTTGGTAAAAATGTACACAAAATCCCACAAACTATATAGTAATGTAAAACAAGGTACAAGGTGTATATAGGACAGGGGAGATGTAGAATTTCTGAACACACTTGTGGACACTGTTGGATTGTGTGAGGCCCAGTGAATATCACACCGCTATGTCACAGGCTCAATGTCGCAGGTGTGAAAAATGTCACTATAGGACAGGGGAGATGTAGAATTTCTGAACACACTTGTGGACACTGCTGGATTGTGTGAGGCCCAGTGAATATCACACCGCTATGTCACAGGCTCAATGTCGCAGGTGTGAAAAATGTCACTATAGGACAGGGGAGATGTAGAATTTCTGAACACACTTGTGGACACTGTTGGATTGTGTGAGGCCCAGTGAATATCTCACCTCTATGTCACAGGCTCAATGTCGTAGGTGTGAAAAATGTCACTATAGGACAAGGGAGATGTAGAATTTCTGAACACACTTGTGGACACTGTTGGATTGTGTGAGGCCCAGTGAATATCACACCGCTATGTCACAGGCAGAAATTGGCTAGTGTATGACAAACTACAAGATGTATATAGAATTGGGCAGAATAGGAATCTCCCTAGAGTGTAGGTCTGTAAGAACGGAACATGTCTTCGACTTATTCTTACAGAGTCACACACAGATAGCGTCACTGTGGCCGTGATAACAGCCGTTACACGGTACTGAGAGAGGAGCGTGCACATACACCGCTGTCCGGTGTCCGTAAAATTGTCAAGCTCTGTGTTTTTTAAGTATACGGACTGACACACGCTGTCTCTCTATAGTTTTGAATGTGATCAAACAGCAAATATACTTAACTGTTCGAAAAACAGACAAAACTAGAAGGTGGAGGTCTGTAAGAGCGGAACATGTCCTCGACTTATTCTTACAGAGTCACACACAGATAGCTTCACTGTGGCCGTGATAACAGCCGTTACACGGTACTGAGAGAGGAGCGTACACCGCTGTATGGTGTGAAAAAATGCACGCTCAGTACCTCACCAGAACAAAAAAAAAATTTGGATTGCTTTTAAAAAAGCAGTTTGCAGAGCAGTGGGAAAACAGCAATGCAGCTATCAGGAAGCCTTATAAGGCAGCCTAACAACCAACACAGCTGATCCAGCAAAATATAGCCTCCACTTGCACTGCACACACAGTGCCTCGTGTGTTGTACAGACAAAATCGCTAGCAGAAGCAGTTTTTGGTGTCTTCTTCCCTGCCGAACGCTCTCCCTACAGAATCAGCAGCAGCAGCAGCTCTCCCTATTCTGAGATCAGCATGAGTAACATGGCGGTTGGCGTGCACGCCCTTTTATACCCCCTGTGACGCCCCCCAAAGCAAGCCAATCACTTGCATGCCCTTCTCAAAGATGGTGGTGACCCCTGCCTATGTCATCACGTTGCCCACAGTGTCCGTGGATCCTGATTGGCTGAAAAAGGGTGGAAAACAAACTTTTGAAACGCGACTTTGGCGCTAAAGTCACCGAGCCCGTGACCGACCTCACCCTAGGGTCGGGTTTCGTTTCATGAAACCCTACTTTACCAAAAGTCAGCGACTTTTGAAATTTTTCGACCCGTTTCGCTCAACTCTAATCAGAACCTGTGTTACCCTGTTCCTGACTAAAAACGCCAGTCAGCTGAGTTTGCCAGGTGGCTTCTCTGGCCTTATAGTCCATTATACAATTAAATTCACAAAATCTTTGAGAAAAACACAGCAAAGTACAATTATCAGAAATGGAACAAATTGTATATAAAATACTTTGTCAAGCACTAATTCAAATAAAATCCTATAAAAAAAATTTGCATTAAAGACAATAAAAGATATAATAATATATAAATATTTTATTAGATATAGAAAATATGATAATAATGCAAAAATAAAAGTAGCTGAATGAAACGGAGCACGTTTAAAATAGTATTGTTTCATAAAATTCATACAGAAATATACTCTAACATCCAAGTAAAATTGCCCAAAGAAATTTTATATAATTACGGTACCTGCACAGCAATATAATAACATAATTATTGCCATTAATGTTAATAAACAATTATATGCACCATTAAATTAATAAATCTATAATTACTAACAAATTACCAAAAACATGCTGACGTGCAAAATTGATTAATATATAAAAAGCAAAAAAAACTCCAAAATTTAATTTTTTTTATATAACCATAATATAAACTGCTGGAGTGCAAAGGGTTAATCAACACTATAAAAAAGTGCAACAGTGCAACAAACCATGATAAGCCGTGGTAAACATAAACACTATAAAAAGTGCTGTGGTAATTCTGTGGAACTTTTAGATTTTATCAAATTTTTAAATAATAACCAACTCAACCTCAAATTGACTTGTCATCATGATATCCATAGTGTTGACTTTTTGGATGTTATCATTAGACGAGATAATTTTGGTACTTTACAGACAGACCTCTTTCGCAAAAAAGTCTGTCAATTCTCTCTTACACGCTTCATCTTCTCATCCTGGTAATGTCATTGGAGCGATACCAGTTGGTCAATTTTTAAGACTCCAAACTTTGTGTTCCTCTATTGATGATTTAAAAATGAGGTCCAATGAAATGAAAAAAGGTTCCTGGAACATGTTTACAACCACAGATGTATTAAAAAGGCTTTTAATCGGGCTTTAAAACCAGAGAGACATACCGTATATACTCGTGTATAAGCCGACCCGTGTATAAGCCGACCCCCCTAATTATGCCACAAAAAACTGGGAAAACTTATTGACTCGCGTATAAGCCTAGGATGGAAAATGCAGCAGCTACTGGTAAATTTCAAAAATAAAAATAAATATTAATAAAAGTAAACTGGTGGCCCCATAAGATGCTCCATAGTAAAATACGCCCCATATAATGCTGCACAAAGGTTATTGATGGCCCATAAAATGCTCCATGTTAATATATATGCCCCATATAATAATGCTGCACAAAGGTTATTGGTGGCCCATAACATGCTCCATGTTAATATATATGCTCCATATAATGCTCCTGATGCTGCTGCTATTAGGAAAAAAATGACATACTCACCTCTCATCAGCTGCCCGCTGTTCCTCAGCTTTGCCGGCTCTCTGTAGGACCCGGGAGACTGAGAGGTGAATATGGCATGGCTGGCTCACCCTCCCCCAATTCTACTCTACCTCCCGGTGTCTGTATATCCGGCTCTGCTGCATCTCAGTCCCGGCTGTCTGCATCTCCCTTCCTGTGTTCTTCCTGTGCGGTCACATGGTACCGCTCATTAAAGTCATGAATATGCGGCTCCACCCCTATGGGAAGAAGACAGGAAGGGAGATGCAGACAGCCGGGACTGAGATGTAGCAGAGCCGGATATACAGATGCCTGGAGGATGAGTATCACTTCTCCTGCTCCCCCTCCCACGCTGGCTTTCAGGTGTATGACTCGTGTATAAGCCGAAAGGGTATTTTTCAGCCCAAAAAAGGGGCTGAAAAACTCGGCTTATACACGAGTATATATAGTAATATAGTAATTTAATTTTTACAAATTAGGCACCTAAAGTGGATAATAAGGTGAGACTCATCACTGAATATCATTCTTAGTGGCAGTTGATGCAGGAAATTCTCTCTAAACACTGGTCTATTTTGACTAGTGATCCGATTTTGAAGCAATATATAAGGTGCGTTCACATCCCGGGGTCCACCATGCAGAGATGGCAACTGCTGCTCGGTAATGGTGGACGTTATATGGTGGTACAATAGAAAAACACATGGGGTTAACTCCACCTAGTGTGTACAGAGGCGGATTGTTACCTCACAGAGCCGTCCGACTGCCAAACACAAATGCCGCAGCCTGTTTATGCTCACGGAGCTCGGCAATGTGAGCACTGGTGTATAGACACAGAACTCTACCCCTGAGACACTGGGTTAGAGTCCCTCTAGTCACACTAGTGCTCGGCACCACAACTGTGGTGCCAAGAAGAACCTAAATTAATAAATAAAGCGCACTATGTGCGAACTGCACCGCTCTGGCGGATGCCACTAACCACCTGGACAAGGTGGGAAAGCATTAGACTTGCGCATGGTGTTGCACTGGTGAATGCAGCTGCTAACTGCGATACTGAAAGTGCCCAGAGCTAGATGGCACCATATGGCGCTGAGTGAGGTGCTGAGATGTGGAAGCACCATGGCGCAGACCAAGCCACTGACAGGCGCTGACTCTAACTCTATAGCCCTATAACATGCGTATCCAAGGGAGGGGAGTCATAATGAGTCAGTCACCAGTTTCCTGCGTCCATCATCACTCACACAAGATACAATTGCAAACCTGCAAACCTTTTACAGCAGCGTCTTTCCGGGACCTTCCTGATGGTCCAATCCGAGCTGGAGAAGGACCTGAGCATGTGACCTCCGATCTCCAATGAGACATTATCCCACAGGCATGCTGAGTGGACCGAAAGGAGGACTTAGTCCCTGGAGTAGCTCACTGCTGACCAGCATGCGTTGCTATAGCTGGACCAGTGGTGGCAGCAGCAACCAAACAGTGCTAGTCTGAGCATATCTATCCTATATACTGAGTACAATAGTGGACATTTTGATTTAGATAAATAGAACAAAAGGTGTCCAAACACAAGGATGTCAGCGCCATCACACGCACATACAAGAACAACACAGAAGTATCCAGAACAAGGGTCATTAATGGCAATGGTTGGCCTGGCACAGGGCCGGACTGGGACAAAAAACAGCCCTGCCACACAAATCCCACAGCCCACAAACTATAACACCCATCAGCCCCGATCAGTGAATTTTTGCTATACTTTTTCGTCCCCTCAACACTCTCTTTAAGGAGTTATTTGAAGAGCCACGTATGAATGGCACCATAGTGCGTATGATTGACCACAGCTCCATTTACATGGTGCTCTTCAAAGCTACATTTCCTAGGATCATGGGGGTCCCAGCGGTCAGATCCACAACAAACAGAAAGTCATCCCCTATCCCCACATAATGATCCATACAGTATTATGTGCCCCATATATTACTGTATACAGTATAATGGGCCGAATATATTACTTCATACAGTATAATGCGCCCCATATAATGCTCCATACAGTATAATGGACCCCATATATTACTTCATACAGCATAATGGGCCCCATATATTACTTCATACAGTATAATGGGCACCATATATTACTGCATACAGTATAATGGGCACCATATATTACTGCATACAGTATAATGGGCACCATATATTACTACATACAGTATAATGGGCCCCATATATTATTTCATACAGTGTATTAGGCCCAATATATTACTTCATACAGCATAATGGTCCCCATATATTACTTCATACAGCATAATGGGCACCATATATTACTTCATACAGTATAATGGGCCCCATATAATTCTTCTCCCCCAACCCCGCTGCTCTGGTCTCCTCAGTATATTCTGATCCTCCGCCCTGGTTGGCACAGGGACATCATTAACTTTCCGTATATAATTGTCCACTTGGACTGATAGTAATAGTGATTTGTTTGTACCCTGTTGTCGGGGGCTGGCCCACTTTATGGGGGTGCTCAGCGCATATGATTGTAAACCAGTAAAAAGTATGAGATGCTCAATGTGACCAGTGCCTTGCGAAAGTATTCGACCCCCTGGAACTTTTCAACCTTTTCCCACATATGCTTAAAACATAAAGATACCAAATGTAAACTTTTGGTGAAGAATCAACAAAAAGTGGGACACAGTTGTGAAGTTGAACAAAATTTATTGGTTATTTTAAATTTTTGTGGAAATTCAAAAACTGAAAGGTGGGGCGTGCAATATTATTCGGACCCTTTAACTTAATACTTTGTTGCGCCACCTTTTGCTGCGATTACAGCTGCAAGTCGCTTGGGGTAAGTCTCTATCAGTTTTGTACATTGAGAGACTGAAATTCTTGGCCTGTCTTCCTTGGGAAACTGCTCGAGCTCAGTGAGATTTGATAGAGATCGGTTGTGAACAGCAGTTTTTAGCTCTTTCCACAGATTCTCGAGTAGATTCAGGTCTGGACTTTGACTTGGCCATTCTAACACCTGGATGTTTATTTGTGAACCATTCCATTGTAGATTTTGCTTTATATTTGGGATCATTGTCTTGTTAGAAGACAAATCTCCGTTCCAGTCTCAGGTCTTTTGCAGACTCCAACAGGTTTTGTTCAAGAATGGTCCTGTATTTGGCTCCATCCATCTTCTCATCATTTTTAACCATCTTCCCTGTCCCTGCTGAAGAAAAGCAGGCCTAAACCATGATGCTGCCTCCACCATGTTTGACAGTGGGGATGGTGTGTTCATGGTGATGAGCTGTGTTGCCTTTACGCCAAACATATCGTTTGGCATCGTTGCCAAAAAGTTTGATTTTGGTTTCATCTGACGAGAGCACCTTCTTCCACATGTTTGGTGTGTCTCCCAGGTGGCTTGTTGCAAACTTTAAATGACACTTTTTATGGATATCTTTGAGAAATGGCTTTCTTCTTGCCACTCTTCCATAAAGGTCAGATTTGTGATTGTCGTCCTATGGACAGACTGTCCCACCTCAGCTGTAGATCTCTGCAGTTCATCCAGAGTGATCATTGACCTCGTGGCTGCATCCCTGATCAGTCTTCTCCTTGTTTGAGATGAAAGTTTAGAGGGATGGCCGGGTCTTGGTAGATTTGCAGTGGTATGATACTCCTTCCATTTCAATATCATCGCTTGTACAGTGCTCCTTGGGATGTTTAAAGTTTTGGAAATCATTTTGTATCCAAATCCGGCTTTAAACTTCTCCACAACAGTATCACGGACCTGATGCTCTCGATGCTTCATACAGAACCCTGAGACTATCACAAAGCAGGTGCATTTATACGGAGACTTGATTACACACAGGTGGATTATATTTATCATCATTAGTCATTTAGGACAATATTGGATCATTCAGTGATCCACAATGAACTTCTGGAGTGAGTTTGCTGCACTGAAAGTAAAGGGGTCGAATAATATTGCACGCCCCACTTATCAGTTTTTGAATTTTCGAAAAAATTTAAAATAACCAATACATTTTGATTAACTTCGCAATTGTGTCCCACTTGTTGTTGATTCTTCAACAAAAATTTACATTTTATATCTTTATGTTTGAAGCATGATATGTGGGAAAAGGTTGAAAAGCTCTAGGGGGCCAAATACTTTCGCAAGGCACTGTAGTTTCCTACCCCTCTTATTCTACTGGTACTGTGGGCACACTGACTGGTACTGAGGAAAAGAAAGAGAGAACAGAGAGAAAAAAGAAAACAGAGAGAGAAAGAAAGAAAGAACAGAGAGAGAGAAAGAGGGGAAAGAAAGAAAGAGAGAGAGAGAGAGAAAGAAAGAGGGGAAAGAAAGAACAGAGAGAAAGAAAGAAGGAAAGAAACAGAGAGAGAAAGAACAGAGAGAGAAAGAAAAAAGAAAGATCAGAGAGAGAAAAAGATTCTATAAAGATACTATAGCAGCCCGGCTCCCACTGTAGTGCCCACCTGAGCCTCCCGATGCAGGACATATCATGATCCGCTCACATGGCCGGCATCCCCGAGTCCAAGGCGATCCTGCTGTCCGCACTGTTGGAGGAGGACACTGTGATGGATCTGAAGCATTCCCTGAAGTGCCTCCATGGTTCCGTCACAATCTCCTCCCGAAATTACCTCATTTCCGGTCAGCTTCTAGCACGTCACTTCCGGAGGAACGTCACGTGCGAATTTTAAAGTACTCCTCGGGGCTCCGCCGTATATTCCTGTGTCCGCAGGAAAAGTAAACTCCCAGCCAGGGCAGTGGGGCAGAATCTCTCTCAAAATCGGGACTGTCCCGCTGGGAGGTATGAATGCTCCCCACTATACACCTTGTACACGTATGGCTCCACACACATCATACGCACACGGTTCCGCTTTTTATGCCTCGTACACACATGGCTCCGCTCTGTACACCTCACACACATGGCTCCACTCAGTACACACATGGCTCCACTCCGTAAACCTCGTACACATTCGGCTCTGCTCCGTACACCTTGTACACACGTGGCCACGCTCTGTAAACCTTGTACACAAATGGCTCCGCTCCGTAAACCTTGTACATATGCAGCTTTGTTCCATACACCTGTACGCATGCATTTCCGCTCTGTACACCTCGCACACACGCGGCTCCACTCCATACACACACGGCTCTGTACACCTCACAGACATGTGACTCTGCTCAATACACCTCGTACATGTGCGGCTCTGCTTCGCACACCTCGTACACGTGCGGCTCAGCTCCGTACACCTCGCACATGTGCTTCTCCGCTCCATACACCTCGCACATGCGCGGCTCTGCTCCATACACCTTGCACACACGCAGCTCCACTCCGTACACCTCGCACATGTGCTACTCCGTACACACATGGCTCCGCTCCGTGTACACACATGGCTCCGCTCCGTACACACACAGCTCCACTCCGTACACATCCCTGCTCTGTATACCTTGTACACGTGCGGCTCTGCTCCGTACACCTCGTACACACACACGGCTCCGCTCCGTACACCTTGTACACACACATGGCTCTGCTCCGTACACCTTGTACATGCTGCTCCGCTCCATACACCTCGTACACACGCGGCTCTGCTCCTTACACCTCGTACACACGCAGCTCCGCTCTGTACACCTTGTACACATGGCTCCGCTCCGTACACCTCATACACATGCGGCTTCGCTCTGTACACCTCGCACACACACAGCTCTGCTCTGTGCACCTCACACACTTGCGGCTTCGCTCTGTACACCTCGCACATGTGCGGCTCCGCTCCATTCACACATGCGCGGCTCCGCTCCATACACACACACAGCTCCACTCCGTACTCATCTCTGCTCTCCTACACGTGCGGCTCTGCTCCGTACACCTCATACACGTGCAGCTCCACCCCGTGCACCTCGCACACATGCGGCTCCGCTCCACACACCTCGTACACACGAGGCTCTGCTCCTTATACCTCGTACACACGTGGTGTAAGGAGTCCTGCATAAACCAAGGGCTGATGTGTACAGGACCTGTGATGAGGTCACAGGAGGGGAGGATTCAGGGATCACATGATCCGGGGCCCTGACTCCTTCCCTCCTGTGACCTCAACAATTACAAGCCTCTTGCACGACCACAGCACCAGCGTGTGGAGGCTAAATTGTAGGTGCTGCGGGTAGAGGAGCGCATAATGCCGCCCCCTGCTGCCTGCCGCCTGAGCAGCTGGCTCAAATTGCCTCATTATAGCTGCGGCCCTGATTAGAGTCTATACTAGTGCATGGCCGAGTGGCCATGCAAAACTTTTATAGCATGGTCCTTCCGGGACCTTCCTGATGGTCCAATCCGAGCTGGAGAAGGACCTGAGCATGTGACCTCTGATCTCCAATGAGAGATCGGCCCACAGGCAAGCTCAGTGGACCGAAAGGAGGACTTAGTACCTGGAGTAGCTCGTTGCTGACCAGCATGCGTTGCTATAGCTGGACCAGAGGTGGCAGCAGCAAACAAACCCACAGCGCTAGTCTGAGCAGAGCGCCAGACTAGCAGACCATTCCTATGCAGCCATAGAGGAATGGGAGACCGCCAAAGCAAGGCTCGGGATTCCTGCAGGAACCCGACGCCTAACAATATCTTCCTCCTGTACCAAGTATTACAGCACAATGGGTACGCAATTTACAGGATCATTTGGTAAAAAGTTTCTACCCAATTAATAATCAGTCCACCTTATTTCCATCTCTTGGTTTAACACCAAGGACAAGATGAAGATGTTCCCCCTGTGGAAATTGTGTTGCGTGTTCCAACGTCGATCATGCCACAACTTTTTGTGCATCCAACAATAAAATATTTAAAACTACTCAAACCATTTCATTCAATACTACGGCAGTTATTTACCATGCCACCTGTCCATGTTCCAAGATCTATGTTGGATTAACCACTAAACCATTAAAGTTACATGTGAGAGAACATGTAAGGGATATAATTGCTGCAGAAAAAGAAACAGTTGTTGAGCATCTTAAAACCATTCCAAGGCACTTTAAAACATTTCATAAGTGTGATCCATCTGGCTTGAGAATTATTGGCATTGATCGCGTTGTTAATGATTCACGGAGTGGCAACCTCTGGGTCTCAATGAAAATTTGAATTATTCATCCTTTCTCTGCTCATCCATTGTTTTTATATTCTATCTTATTGTTAATCCTTATAAATTTTAAATATTAATTAATTATACATTTTTTTTAGACTTTCTCTAACTTTATTATCCTTATTTTTCAGAATATCATGTTATATTACTATCCTTTTTGACATTTAATAATTGTTTGTATGAAATTGAAAGCTTTCCATTGATCTACTATCAAGTGATTGCTGGAATTATGTGAAAGAAAAAAGAAAAGAAAATAAGAAAAAAGAAAATAAGAAAAAAATTTTTGGGATGAACTCTACATTGGTTATTAATCTATATACAGTCTATGGCAATAAAATGTCACTTTATTACTTATTATATAACTTATTGTGGTAATCATAATATTTATGGATATCAGTATTATTTTTTGGTATCAATTATTCACTAATTTATTATTCACTCATTTTTATTTTATTTTTATTATTTATTTTTATTTATTTTTTTATTTTATTATTATTATACTATTATTATTTTTTTTATTATTTACTAGCTGAAGAGCTCGGCGTTGCCTGGGCATAGTAACCAACTGTGGTTAGTTCTAACAAATTATAATGATTATATTGCACATAAAAACATTTCACATCATATATTCAACACAAATTAACTAAACGATTACCGAAGTATTGATAGTATTTTATTTTCAACGCATTCAAGAATTTTGGTTTATCCTTTCGGTGCAAAGATGAACAGATTTTTGGCAGTTCCAACTCTTGAACAGACCACATAAAGCTGACCATGAGAAAAGCATGGACTGTCCCTGAGCATTGTTAATGGACATTGCAAATAGCAGTTGAACTGGAAACTGGAGGCGTTTAAAATCAAAAAACAAAACAGATGGAATGAGTGGAATTCTTGGAATTAAAATGTCCTCTCCTTTGGCACATCCTGTTTCTGAGCAGTGTATCTAACCCTATCCTGTGTGATAATGTCTGCTGAACTGTGTACTTAATCCTCTCCTGTGTGATACTTTCTGCTGAGCTGTGTATCTAATCCTATCATGTGTTACTGACTGCTCAGCCGTGTATCTAATCCTATCCTGTGTAATACTGACTGCTGAGCCATGTATCTAATCCTATCCTGTGTGATACTGACTGCTGAGCCGTGTACCTAATACTATCATGTGTGTTACTGACTGCTCAGCCGTGTATCTAATCCTATCCCGTGTGATACTGACTGCGGAGCCGTGTATCTAGTCCTATCCTGTGTGATACTGACTGCAGAGCCGTGTATCTAATCCTATTCTGTGTGATACTGTCTGCTGAGTCATGTATCTAATCCTATTCTGTGTGATACTGTCTGCTGAGTCATGTATATAATACTATTCTGTGTGATACTGACTGCTGAGTTGTGTATCTAATCCTATCCTGTGTGATACTGACTGCTGAGCTGTGTATCTAATCCTATCCTGTGTGATACTGACTGCAGAGCCGTGTATCTAATCCTATCCTGTGTGATACTGACTGATGAGCCATGTGTTTAATCCTCTCCTGTGTGATACTGACTGCTGAGCTGTGTATCTAATCCTATCCTGTGTGATACTGACTGCTGAGCCGTGTATCTAATTCTATCCTGTGTGATACTGGGTTCCCCCTGCAGTCTGTGTCAGAGGGTGGTCTGTGTTGGCACGGTAATAAATTGTGTTATTTCCAGCTGTACAGAAGGACGATAACACCATAGAAATGATAAGAATAATAGGCCTAATTCTTTGGTGAATTGGAACACGCAGGGTTAAAATTTCACCTCACAACATAGCCTATGACGCTCTTGGGGTCCAGACATGTGACTGTGCAAAATTTTGTGGCTGTAGCTGCGATGGTGCAGATGCCAATCCCAGACCTACAAACATACATACTTGCATGCACTTTTTCCCCATTATGTACCTAGGGGCAAAATTGTTTGGTGAATTTTACCTCTATATAAGTCACTAGTGCGACCACACTTAGAATACTGTGTACAGTTCTGGTCTCCGGTGTATAAGAAAGACAGCTGAACTGGAGCAGAGAAGAGCGACCAAGGTTATTAGGGAACTAGGGGGTCTGCAATACCAAGACAGGTTATTACACTTGGGGTTATTTAGTTTGGAGAATCGAAGGCTTAGGGGTGATCTTATTACAATGTATAAATATATGCGGGGACAGTACAAAGACCTTTCTAATGATCTTTTTACTCTTAGACCTGTGACGGACAGGGCCGCCATCAGGGCATGACAGGCCTTACATGTGTATGGGGCCCGGTGATTAGGGGGGCCCGACCATGCTGGCAGCCCGATCCGCGCTGGGGCCCCCCTACATTTTATACAGGCTTCTGCAACTTTATTTTAAATTCAGACTCAGCGCCTGCCGGGCCCCCCGGGCCCCTCGGGCAGGCCCCCCCCCGCACCATGGTCCAGCCAGCGCCGAAATCCCCCCTGCACAATGGTCCAGCCACAGCTCTGCCCTCACCTGACGTCACACACTGCTCTGCTCCTCCACTTCCTCATTCAGTCAGTGTGCCACGTGGGACTGGGAGAGGGAGGGAGCCTCGCCGCTGGAGCACAGCCAGATAACAAGGTAAGAAGAATTTATTTATTTTTTTTTTTGAGAGCGGCTATCCAGGGGGCCTGGGGCAGAATGCTGGGGGCAGAATGCTGGATGCTGGGGGCAGAATGCTGGACGCTGGGGGCAGAATGCTGGGGGCAGAATGCTGGACGCTGGGGGCAGAATGCTGGACGCTGGGGGCAGAATGCTGGGGGCAGAATGCTGGATGCTGGGGGCAGAATGCTGGGGGCAGAATGCTGGACGCTGGGGGCAGAATGCTGGGGGCAGAATGTTGGACGCTGGGGGCAGAATGCTGGGGGCAGAATGCTGGACGCTGGGGGCAGAATGCTGGGGGCAGAATGCTGGACGCTGGGGGCAGAATGCTGGGAGCAGAATGCTGGACGCTGGGGGCAGAATGCTGGACATGGGGCAGAATGCTGGACGCTGGGGGCAGAATGCTGGACGCTGGGGGCAGAATGCTGGACGCTGGGGGCAGAATGCTGGGGGCAGAATGCTGGACACTGGGGGCAGAATGCTGGGGGCAGAATGTTGGACACTGGGGGCAGAATGCTGGGGGCAGAATGCTGGACGCTGGGGGCAGAATGCTGGACGCTGGGGGCAGAATGCTGCGAGCAGAATGCTGGACGCTGGGGGCAGAATGCTGGACATGGGGCAGAATGCTGGGGCAGAATGGACATGGGGCAGAATGCTGGACATGGGGCATAATGCTGGACACTGGGGGCAGAATGGACATGGGGCAGAATGCTGGACGCTGGGGACAGAATGCTGGATGCTGGTGGCAGAATGCTGGATATGAGGGCAGACTGTGAGACGGGGCAGAATGCTGGACATGGGGCAGAAGAATGCTGGACGCTGGGGCAGAATTCTGGACATGGGGCAGAATGCTAGAGACTGAGGCAGAATGCTGGACGCTGGGGGCAGAATGCTGGACATGGGGGCAGGCTGTGAGCTGGGGCAGAATGTTGGACGCTGCGGGCAGAATGGTGGACGCTGGGGGTAGAATGCAAGACACTGGGGCAGAATGCTGGACATGGGGGCAGAATGTGACAGTGAGACACAGGAGGGGGCAGAATGTGACAGTGAGACACAGAAGGGGGCAGAATGTGACAGTGAGACACAGGAGGGGGCAGAATGTGACAGTGAGACACAGGAGGGGGCAGAATGTGACAGTGAGACACAGGAGGGGGCAGAATGTGACAGTGAGACACAGGAGGGGGCAGAATGTGACAGTGAGACACAGGAGGGGGCAGAATGTGAGACACCGGGCATGATTGGAGATAGATGGAGCAGGGTCATGGGGCAGGATGGATACGATTTAGACAGATTGGTCAGGAGGGGAGATCATATGGGGCAGAATGGATACTGATGAGGGTGGGATGGGAGAACATATTGCTGAAGCCAAAAATGAGACACACGGGAGTCAGGATGGGGGATATTATTACCATAGGGGCTAATTAAGGGATATTATTACTGCAGTGATGTATTTTATTTTCTTGAGGATACTGTTGTAAATGGGGGGGCGGTCCTGTTACTGTGTAGAGTGATACTATGTCGCCTTTTTTTCTTCATGTGGTGTAATGTAGAAGTTGGGAAAAAATAAGTAATGTGTTCTGCAAGCGGAGCTCTAGATAACTGTGTTATTTCCTGCAGAGACAAGTCCTGGCTGGAAGACGTGATGGCGATCTGTGCTGGATGAAAGATGAAAAACAAAGATGAAGGACTTCACCTGGAGACATCACTGGTGAGTTAGTGTGTTACCTGTACACTGACACTATGTACAGAGGTCCTGTGTATAATGTCACCGGTGATCACTGTGTTACCTGTACATTATATACAGAGCTCCTGTGTATAATGTCATTGATCATTATATTACCTGTACACAGACACTGCATACTAAGTACAGATCTTAGTTCCGATACTTTTTTCATATCGAATACTGGAATCGGAAGTTCCCATAATGCTAGGAGCCCGCTCGATTTGATTCAGCCAATGGGGATCCTCAGAAGTGTGGGCATATCCTGTTAGGCATGTAGGCATGTTAACTACTGGCATGGCTGTGATTGGCTGCTGAAATGATGTCATGATGCACTATAAAAAGCGCTGCAGCCGCCATTTCTGGTCACTCTGCTGTGAATTCAGTTAGGGACAGGCTGCTGTTGAAGACTGTGAGGGACAGTTAGAAATAGCGATTCTAAAAACAATATTGTGCTTTATCCAGGCTACATAAACTACCACTGTAGCTTGCTTTTCCCTAGCATCGCTGTTTTCACAGCTGTCTGCAAGGGCTGTGTGAGTGCAGACCCACGCTGTGTAGTGTGTCCTGCAGGCACGTCTGCTTGTAGGCCGGCCAGCGTGTGTCTCTGCCTCATACACATTTTTCTTTTATTGCTGCTTTTTTTTTCTCCTGTATAGTGTGCTTCCATACGTATCCATATACGTTGGTTGCAAACACTAAAGGAGTGGACAGCGGAGCCTTTCAGTGCTATAGCCCATTTCTCTGCACTGTTTTTGGCTGTCTGATAGGTCTCTCTGTGTGTGAGTGCAGCTCACGTTGCAGTGTGTTCTACAGCCACCGCTAGCTGTAGTCCGCTCAGCGTGCGTCACTGCCTCATATATAGTCCTTTTTTTGCAGCTAATTTAGCCAGATTTTTGCTCCTATATTAGTGTGCTTCCAACCGCATCCATTGTCATTGGTTGGTTGCAAACACTATATAGGATTAGATAGAGGAGCCTTTTTGCTGGCTTGTGCCCTTCAGGGCCAGCCAGACTAGTATCACCCTATTTTTTGGAGCCTCATCAATTGCATTGTAGGTTAGCTTCCTGCATTGTAATCGCTCCAAAAAGTTTGTGATACTATAGCTTTCAAACTTTGGTCACATCCTTTCCTTTCCCCCCACCCAAAAAAAAAAAAGGAAATAAAGTTCACCAAACACTCAACTTTACAGTTGTCTAGGCCACATTAGATCATATTAAAGTGTAGTACACACACTCTTAGCCAAATTAGTGTTTCTTATACTGGTTAGCAGGTGTTCAGGAATAAGAACACTAAGCCACCCCTTTTTTACTTTTCTGCCTATCTTTATCAGTCTACCAAGATGAAGAAGGCAGGGAGTAAGGCACGTGGTCGTGGCTGTGGAGTTTCAGCAGGGAGAGGACGGGGGGATTCAGCAGGGAGAGGACGTGGGGATTCGGTATCTGCTGTGGCCACCAGTGACCCGGCATCCCCCACTTTTACCAGGCAACAGTCCTTCATGCGCAGCTTTGTAGGACCTCGCCGTACCCCACTGCTGCGTGACGAACAAATTGAAGCCGTTGTCGGATGGATGGCAGCTAACGCATCCACTTCAATGACTTCCGCATCCTCCCAAGGCCAGAGCACTGAAGAGCAACCATCTGTTTCTTCACCACCTGCCAAATTGCCCAGGCAGTCAGAGAGCCCTGGACAGGAGCCATCTCAATCTTTACTTCTGTTCTCAGAATCTGTTGGCTTGGAAAGAGGTGGCCAGCCAAGCAGCATTCTAGAGCGTGAAGAAGAGGGAGTATGCAGTGATGCGCAACTGCTTTGTCCCTCTGAATCTGAAGAGGCGGGTGGGCCAGTGCCTATTGTCAGCACACCTCAGTGCTCATCTGATGATGATGAGACTCAGTTGCCAATTTCTGGTGCATACTGTGCTGGCGAGACAACCCAGGACCAGCCGGTGCTTGAAGAGGGGAGTGGAGATGATGAGGTCCTTGATCCATCATGGCGTCAGCCACAGGAAGGTGGTGGGAGCAGCTCTGAGGAAGAGATTCCCCGAACGGCCAAAAGAGGAGGGAGAGGGCGGGGGCAGACTTGGTTGCCTGTAGCCTCCACTTTGGCACCCGTGAGGAGCAATCCTCTTCCAAAACACAAAACGGGCGCTCCCAGGACTTGCAGTGCGTGGTCTTTTTTTGACACAGTTGCAGATGACATTTGCTTTGTCAAATGCAAGCTGTGTCATCAGAAAGTGAAACGAGGGAAAAATGTGAGCAACCTCAATACCACAAATATGTGGAAACATGTGCGTACCAAGCACGAGGTGGAGTTACACAGACACACTGAAAATGTAGGCCAACCTTCAGCAGCACCTACCACCTCTTCAGCTCGTGTTGGGGCCTCTTCCTCCAGCTCACACAGGGCTGCCACTAGGAATTTCGGGGCCCCATACTGGCAAAATTTATGGGCCCCCTTGAGACTCCGCCCAGGCTCCACCCCAGTTCCGCCTCCACCCTAGCTCCTCCTCCACCATGCAAACCTTCCAAAATCCCTCCGCCCTTTCTTGGAAAAACAGCTGAGCTGCAGGTGGAGACAGTCAACATGCTTGTACTGTGCAGCATAGTACCAGCATGTTGACTGTCTCCACCTGCAGCTCAGCCGTTGTCCTATCCTTTTAGCCAGCACAGAATGTGCTGCACAGTACCAGCATGTTGACTGTCTCCACCTGCAGCTCAGCCGTTGTCCTATCTTTTTGGTCAGCACAGACTGTGCTGCATAGTACCAGCATGTTGACTGTTTCCACCTGCAGCTCAGCCGTTGTTCTATCCTTTTTGCCAGCAGACTGTGCTGCACAGTACCAGCATGTTGACTGTCTCCACCTGCAGCTCAGCCGTTGTCCTATCCTTTTGGTCAGCACAGACTGTGCTGCATAGTACCAGCATGTTGACTGTTTCCACCTGCAGCTCAGCCGTTGTTCTATCCTTTTAGCCAGCAGACTGTGCTGCACAGTACCAGCATGTTGACTGTCTCCACCTGCAGCTCAGCCGTTGTCCTATCCTTTTAGTCAGCACAGACTGTGCTGCACAGTACCAGCATGTTGACTGTCTCCGCCTGCAGCTCAGACGTTGTCCTATCCTTTTAGTCAGCACAGACTGTGCTGCACAGTACCAGCATGTTGACTGTCTCCACTTGCAGCACAGCCGTTGTCCTATCCAATTAGTCAGCACTGCTGACTAAAAGGAAAGGACAATGACTGAGCTGCAGGTGCCAAGGTGGAGCACAGTCTGTGCGGCTGACTAAAAGGCTGAGCTGCAGGTGGAGTGGAGACAGTCAACATGCGGCATGCCTATGGACGCTGGAGATTTGTCCCCCACAGCCCCACTCCCGCCCCATCCATCATGAGCCTGGGCGCACGCCACCGGAGACGTCGGAGAGAGGGACAGACTGAGAAACTGTGACCTGCCTGGATGTGACTGACCGCCCCAGACACTGAGGACGCAGCCACTGCAGAACCTCCTGTTAGTGACTGCAGAGCTCACCACCTTCAGCAACCGATATGCAAGGAGGTGACGGCAGGTGCAAAGTTTCAGGAGATAGTCTTGGACTTGTAGTTCAGCAGATTGACAACACAGAATGCAGCTGCTGCAGAACCTCCTGTGTGAGTGACAGTTCTCACCCAAACTCCGAACTGTGCACCTGCATCTGTCAGTGGAGCTGCACAAGAGCTTCTGCAGCAGCTGCACTCAAACTAGGCTGTGAGGCAGCTGTAGGGCAGGAGAATATTGGGAGTTGTAGTTCTGACTTTGTGTTCCGATGGGGGTTCATGCCCCCCATTCCTCTATATATAGTGGCTCAAGCCCCCACACAGTATGTACCCAGTATATATTGCTTCCCTGTGCCATCCCCATGGATTTAGGGGTCTCCTCCCCCCACCCCCTTGGACATAGGGGTCCCTGCCCCGCTTAGGATACAGGGTTCCTGCCCCTCGTGTATATAGGGGTCCCTTCCCCCAACAATGGATATAGGGGTCTCTGTCCCCCACCCCTGGATATAAACCCCAACTGGAAAAAGGGAACTCTGCCCCCCCTACGCCTATATATTGGAGTATCTGCACCCCCACCCTGGAAATAGGGGTCTGCGGGCCCCACCCCTGGATATAGGAGTATCTGCCCCCCCACCCCTGAATATAGGGTTCACTCCCCCCACCCCTGGATATAGGGGTCTCTGCCCTCCCTGGAAATAGGGGTCTGCGGACCCCACCCCTGGATATAGGAGTATCTGCCCCTGCACCCCTGAATATAGGGTTCTCTCCCCCCACCCCTGGATATAGGGGTCTCTGCCCTCCCACCCCTCCCCGGAAATAGGGGTCTGTGGCACCCACCCCTGGATATAGGAGTATCTACCCCCCACCCCTAGATATAGGGGTCTCTGCCCCCCCTGCGGGTATAGGGATCTCTGCCCCTTAGGATAAAGTGTTCCTGCCCCCCTGCCTGATATAAGGGTTCCTTCCACCCCCTGCTAGATATAAAGTCTTTGCCCACTCAGGATATAGCAGGATATAGGGGTCCCAGCTGTCTTTCGTAGAACAAGGGTCTCTTTTGTCCCCCTAGGGTATGGGGTCTCCCCCAGGACATGGGGGTCCCTGATAAAAGTAACCAGTGGCTTTCCTTCCTTAGACTTGGTACAATGGCTCCTGCACCGTCAGATAGGGCGTCCTGACTTCTGGTCCCATATTGTGGGATTGTAAACATTGAAGAGGAGGCATAGACCGGCGATGCCAGCACTGTGGGTGGAGATGCCCATGGAGGAGAATATGGAGGGCTGGGCACATCCAGCAAGTTGAGTTTGACAACAGGGTGACTGGTGGTGGATCGTGGTGAGGATGGTGCCAGGATCCATGCAGTGGGCAGTATAATGTGAAGACCTACAGACTATGGATGACCGGGCATGCTGGGACTTGTAGTATTCAGGCGGCTTCAAAGCCACAGGCTGAGACTGACATAGAGGATGACCGCACATAGAGTTAAAGCATTCCCCCGCAGAGACACTAACAGACTACTTTCCTTAACCTGCCGCCGTCCACGTCCACCGTCTACTACGAGTCCGACTGCTGCCTCCCAGTCCCACATGGCACACCGCAGCATGCTGCTCTCTCTGCTCCGGAATGAGGAAGTGGAGCAGAGCAGCATGTAACGTCACATGAGGGGGCGGCACTGAGGCTGCACCATTTGCAGGGGGGGGATTGCGGTGCTGGCTTGACCATGGTGCGGGGGGCCTGCCCGGGGGGCCCGGCATGCGCTGGGCTTTCATTTAATATAAAGCTGGAGAAGCCTGAATAATATGTAGGGGGCCCTAGCGCGGACCGGGCTGCCAGCATGGTCGGGCCCCCCTAATTATCGGACCCCATACACTTGTAAGGGCTGTCATGCCCTGATGGCGGCCCTGAGCTCACACACAGCTGGTTCGGCTTCCTCACTGGAACGCCATGGAAGAACCACTGCCACTGTTGTCCAGAGACCCAGTGAAATTCCACCCACTGAACCACGTTCGCAGTCATCAGCACCCTCCCAGGCCACTCACCAGCAATCGGTAGCACAGGCATGGGAGAAAAAGCGGCCATACTCGGCAAACCATCCCCGAGCACTGGCTCTGAATGCCGGCATTGCCAAACTACTGGCCCTTGAGATGCTGTCATTCAGGCTGGTGGAGACTGACACATTCCGGAACTTTATGTCATTGGCAGTTCCACAATACAATGTGCCCAGCCGCTTTTATTTCAGCAGGCAAGCTGTCGCTGCCCTGCAAAAGCATGTGGAGGGAAAAATTAAAAATGCGCTACTAAATGCCGTCAGTAGCAAGGTCCACCTGACCACCGATGCGTGGACCAGTAGCCATGGACAGGGATGATACCTTTCCCTCACTGCCCATTGGGTCAATGTTGTGGAGCCGGGTACAGATCTGGAGAGTGGCTCTGTACGTATTCTGCCAACTCCAAGGATTGCAGGAATGCTGTCTGTACATATTGAGTCCTCCTCCTACTCTAGTTCCTCGGAATCAGCACTGCGTGAGCCTGTTAGGCCAGATATGAGCACAGGTGTGGCCAAACGTCAACAGGCCGTCCTTAAATTAATTTCTTGGGGAATCGGAGCCACACAGCACAAGAGCTCTGGAATGCCATCAAGCAGGAGAGCGATGTGTGGTTTGTGCCAGCGAATCTCCAGCCAGGTTTGGTAGTGAGTGACAATGGCCGAAATCTAGTGGCAGCTCTGGGCCTAGGCAACCTCACTCACATACCATGTCTGGCACACGTGCTCAATTTGGTCGTGCAGAGCTTTCTGAGGGACTATCCGGATCTTGATGCACTGCTGCACAAGGTTCGCCTAGAGTGTGCTCACTTGCGGTGTTCCAGCATGGCAAGATCGCGCATTGCATCTCTGCAACGCCGATTCCGCCTGCCAGAACATCGCATCATATGTGACCTCCCCACCAGGTGGAATTCAACGTTACATATGTTGGAGCGGTTGTGTGAGCAGCAGGCAGCAGTAATGGAGTACCAGCTGCATCAGGCGCAAACAAGTCGCACTGTGCGCCGGACACACTTCACCACCACTGAGTGGGCCACTATGAGGGACATCTGCCAAGTTTTGCGTGCCTTCGATGACTCCACGCGGATGGCCAGTGCAGATGATGCACTAATCAGCATGACTGTCCCCCTCATCTGTCTGCTTCAAAAAACCTTACAAGCACTAAGTGAGGAGGTTTTTGAAGAGGTCGAGGATGAGCAGTCAGAAATGCCATCTGCTTCTGGCAAGTCTGCGCAACGTGCTTCCACACAAAGGCCCAGGCAGGGGACACTTAGTGAGGAGGATGACGAGGAGTCAATGGAGGAGGAGGAACACATCTCTCCAGAGGAGGGAGGTACACAAGGCTCTAGTAGTCAGTGTGTACAGCGAGGGTGGGGTGATGCTGAGCAGGCAGAGATGCTACCTCAAGCTGGGGACAGCGTTTCCGGTCCAGTTGGCAGTCTGCAGCACATGGTTGATTTCATGCTGCAGTGCTTGTTAAATGACCGCCGCATCGCCAACATTCTCCACACGGCTGATAATTGGGTGTACACCCTCCTAGATCCTCGCTACCGGGACAACTTACAAAGCCTCATACCACAGTTGAACCGGGAGCGAAAAATGCGGGAGTACCAAGAAACATTTGTGCAGGCCATCATGTTCTCCATTCCCCCCACAAGTGTTGCTGGTAGTGCTTTTCTAAGCAGCCATGTGGGTAGAGGCAGTGGAGGAAGCTCTGCACAAAGAGGTAGCAGAGGCAGTGCCGCAGGACAAGGCAAGGCCAGTATGGCCCAAATGTGGAAAAGTTTTGTGGGACCGCCACAAACGGCTACACCATCACAGATGGCTCCAGTCAGCAGGAGGCAACGTTTCCGTCAGATGGTGACAGACTACTTGTCGTGCCCTGTTATTGTTCTCCCAGACGGCTCTTCCCCGTTCAAGTATTGGGTCTCTAAGCTGGATACATGGCCAGAGCTTAGCCAGTATGCATTGGAGGTGCTGGCTTGCCCTGCTGCCAGTGTATTATCGGAACGTGTCTTTAGTGCTGCAGGTGGTGTGGTAACAGACCGTCGCACGCGACTATCCGCCGATAATGTTGACCGGCTTACTTTTGTGAAAATGAACAAGGCCTGGATCTCACCTGAATTTGCCAGTCCTCTTCCAGAATAAATAATTGGCTGGCAACAGGATCCAGGTCTCCTGTTGTGTTCATGTTTCTATGACCTGAACTTTATTTCCTGGGCTACAGCAATGCCCGTTGTTGCTCAGAAGTGCTGTCCGCACAGACAAAACACTCGCTCATGTGTAAGTGGGGTTCGGTAACGTCAGCTGATCCCCTGCTGTGTGTACGGCAAACTCTCCTGCTGCCTACAACTTCTGACTACCTCTGATTTAATATGTTCTCTGATTTGCCCTCTGTCTCCACTCTGTTTTGAGTATTTCCTCCGGCCTACAACACCGCCTGTTTCTGCTCTCAAGTGCCGTCTGCACAATCCACACTTGTTCCTGTGGTACCTGGGTCCTGTAACATCTGCTCATCTCCAGAGTTGAGCACGGCAATGTCTCCTGCTTTGTCTACATTCCCACTACTTGTAGTGGAAATGTGGACAGAGCAGGAGACATTGCCTGACTCACCTCTAGGGAGAAGCTGCTGTTACAGAACCCCAGTAACACAGGAACAAGTGTGGGTTGTGCAGACGGCATTTCAGAGCAGCAACTGGCGTGGTTGGAAGCCAGCGGAAATACTCGATAAAGAGTGAAGACAGAGGCCTAATTGGAGTACGTTGACAGTTAGTAGTAGTCTAGAAACAATCGCAAACTGCCACCAAGTAGGCCTCGGCCTACTACCTGATTTTCCCTGGGCTCCGACACCGCCAGTTGGTGCTCAGAAGTGCTGTCCGCACAGACAAAACACTCGCTCATGTGTAAGTGCGGTTCGGTAACGTCAGCTGATCCCCTGCTGTGTGTATGGCAAAGTGTCCTGCTCCCTACACAGTCAAACAACCTCAGATTTACACCTGGCTCCAAGTAGGCCTTGGCCTACTACCTCATTTTCCCTGGGCTCCGACAACGCCAGTTGGTGCTCGGAAGTGCTGTCCACACAGAAAAACACACTCGTTCATGTGAAAGTGGGGTTCGGTAACGTCAGCTGATCCCCTGCTGTGTGGAGGGCAAACTGCTGCTGCCTCCAAATTTTAGCTACTTCAGATTTAAACATTCTCTGATTTGGCCTCTGTCTCCACTCTGTCTCTAGTATTTCCCCTGACCTCCAACACCGCCAGTTCCTGCTCACAGTTGCCGTCCACGCATTCCACACGTGTTCCTGTGTTACTGGGGTTCTGTTACGACAGCAGATCCCCCAATGTGTGTCTGCCACTGTCTCCTGCACTGTCCACCTTCCCACTGCAAGCGGTGGGAATGTGGACAGAGCAGGAGACAGTGGCAGACACACATCAGGGGATCTGCTGACATTACAGAATCCCAGTAACACAGGAACACGTGTGGATTGGGCAGACGGCTACTGTACGCATAAACTGGCGGTGTTGGTAGTCACGTGAAATCCTGGAAACAGAGTGGAGACAGATGCCTAATTGGAGCACGTTGACAGTCTGTTGTAGCCTACAAACAATCTAAAACTGCCACCAAGTAGGCCTCGGCCTGCACCCTGGTTCTCCCTGGGCTCCAACAACGCTAGTTGGTGCTCGGAAGTGCTGTCCTCACAGAAAAACACACTCGTTAATGCGAAAGTGGGGGTCAGTAACGTCTGCTGATCCCCTGCTGTGTGGAGGGCAAAGTGTCCTGCTCCCTCCAAAGTCAAAATACCTCAGCTTTACACCTGGCTCCTAGTAGGCCTCTGCCTGCACCCTGGTTCTCCCTGGGCTCCAACAACGCTAGTTGGTGCTCGGAAGTGCTGTCCACACAGAAAAACACACTCGTTCATGTGAAATTGGGGTTCAGTAACGTCAGCTGATCCCCTGCTGTGTGGAGGGCAAACTGCTACTGCCTCCAAATTCAAACAACGTCTTATCTTAAACTGCCTCCAAGTAGGCCTCAGCCTACAAAATGACTATCCCTGGGCTCCAACATCGTCAGTTGGTGCTCGGAAGTGCTGTCCTCACAGAAAAACACACTCGTTCATGCGAAAGTGGGGGTCAGTAACGTCAGCTGATCCCCTGCTGTGTGGAGGGCAAAGTGTCCTGCTCCCTACAAAGTCAAAATACCTCAGCTTTACACCTGGCTCCTAGTAGGCCTCTGCCTGCACCCTGGTTCTCCCTGGGCTCCAACAACGCTAGTTGGTGCTCAGAAGTGCTGTCCACACAGAAAAACACACTCGTTCATGTGAAAGTGGTGGTCAGTAACGTCAGCTGATCCCCTGCTGTGTGGAGGGCAAAGTGTCCTGCTCCCTCCAAAGTCAAAATACCTCTGCTTTACACCTCGCTCCTAGTAGGCCTCGGCCTGCACCATGATTGTCCCTGTGTTCCAACAACGCTAGTTGGTGCTCGGAAGTGCTGTCCACACAGAAAAACACACTCGTTCATGTGAAAGTGGGGGTCAGTAACGTCAGCTGATCCCCTGCTGTGTGGAGGGCAAACTGCTGCTGCCTCCAAATTGTAACTACTTCAGATTTAAACATTCTCTGATTTGGCCTCTGTCTCCACTCTGTCTCTAGTATTTCCCCTGACCTCCAACACCGCCAGTTCCTGCTCACAGTTGCCGTCCACACATTCCACACTTGTTCCTGTGTTCCTGGTGTTCTGTAACGTGAGCTGATCCCCCAATGTGTGTCCGGCACTGTCTCCTGCGCTGTCCACCTTCCCACTGCAAGTGGTGGGAATGTGGACAGAGCAGGAGACATTGGCAGACAAACATCAGGGGATCTGCTGACATTACAGAACACCAGTTACACAGGAACACGTGTGGATTGGGCAGACGGCTACTGTACGCATAAACTGGCGGTGTTGGTAGTCACGTGAAATCCTGGAAACAGAGTGGAGACAGATGCCTAATTGGAGCACGTTGACAGTCTGTTGTAGCCTACAAACAATCTAAAACTACCACCAAGTAGGCCTCGGCCTGCACCCTGGTTCTCCCTGGGCTCCAACAACGCTAGTTGGTGCTCAGAAGTGCTGTCCACACAGAAAAACACTCGTTCATGTGAAAGTGGGGGTCAGTAACGTCAGCTGATCCCCTGCTGTGTGGAGGGCAAAGTGTCCTGCTCCCTTCAAAGTCAAAATACCTCTGCTTTACACCTCGCTCCTAGTAGGCCTCGGCCTGCACCATGATTGTCCCTGGGTTCCAACAACGCTAGTTGGTGCTCGGAAGTGCTGTCCACACAGAAAAACACACTCGTTCATGTGAAAGTGGGGGTCAGTAACGTCAGCTGATCCCCTCCTGTGTGGAGGGCAAACTGCTGCTGCCTCCAAATTGTAACTACTTCAGATTTAAACATTCTCTGATTTGGCCTCTGTCTCCACTCTGTCTCTAGTATTTCCCCTGACCTCCAACACTGCCAGTTCCTGCTCACAGTAGCCATCCACGCATTCCACACGTGTTCCTGTGTTACTGGGGTTCTGTAACATCAGCAGATCCCCCAATATGTGTCCGCCACTGTCTCCTGCGCTGTCCACCTTCCCACTGCAAGCGGTGGGAAGGTGGACAGAGCAGGAGACAGTGGCAGACACACATCAGGGGATCTGCTGACATTACAGAATCCCAGTAACACAGCAACACGTGTGGATTGGGCAGACGGCTGCTGTACGCATAAACTGGCGGTGTTGTTGGTCACGTGAAATCCTGGAAACAGAGTGGAGACAGATGCCTAATTGGAGCACGTTGACAGTCTGTTGTAGCCTACAAACAATCTAAAACTACCACCAAGTAGGCCTCGGCCTACACCATGATTGTCCCTGGGCTCCAACAACGCCAGTGGGTGCTCGGCAGTGTCTTTGGCACGGGGACTCCCTGTTGCCCAGCCTGGTTCCAGCACGCCTGCTGTTTCCGGGTAGTGTCAAGGTCACTATGCCACCAATCCGTTGTCCTGTCGTCTTGCGGCCGGGTTAGCCGACTCTACGGTGCCTGCAGTTTAGGTGACTCCTATGTGGGCTGCGGGAACTGGCACTGAAGGCTGGATCCGTAGTGCCAATGGGACATGGACCCCCTGTAGGACTGTGGGTTTCGGTAACTGCGGCCGGCTTGCGGCCTGGCTACTTTGCTTTCAATGGGTACCTTCTGCTACCCACCCGGGTTCCAGCACTGTCTGCTGGTTCTCGCCAGAGCCTTTGGCCTAGGTGCCTCCATCTCGGTATCCGAGGTCCAGCACCGTCAGCTGGTCCTTGGTAGTGCTTTCTAGCACAGGTACCTCCTGCCTAGTAACCGTGGTCCAGCACCGTCAGCTGTTCCTCGGTAGTGCCATTGGCTCTTGTAGCTTTTGATACCGATCTGGGTTCCAGCACCGTCAGCTGGTTCTCGGCAGTGTCTTTGGCACGGGGACTCCCTGTTGCCCAGCCTGGTTCCAGCACGCCTGCTGTTTCCGGGTAGTGTCAAGGTCACTATGCCACCAATCCATTGTCCTGTCGTCTTGCGGCCGGGTTAGCTGACTCTACGGTGCCTGCAGTTTAGGTGACTCCTATGTGGGCTGCGGGAACTGGCACTGAAGGCTGGATCCGTAGTGCCAATGGGACAGGGACCCCCTGTAGGACTGTGGGTTTCAGTAACTGCGGCCGGCTTGCGGCCTGGCTACTTTGCTTTCAATGGGTACCTTCTGCTACCCACCCGGGTTCCAGCACTGTCTGCTGGTTCTCGCCAGAGCCTTTGGCCTAGGTGCCTCCATCTCGGTATCCGAGGTCCAGCACCATCAGCTGGTCCTTGGTAGTGCTTTCTAGCACAGGTACCTCCTGCTTAGTAACCGTGGTCCAGCACCGTCAGTTGGTCCTCGGTAGTGCCATTGGCTCTTGTAGCTTTTGATACCCATCTGGGTTCCAGCACCGTCAGCTGGTTCTCGGCAGTGTCTTTGGCACGGGGACTCCCTGTTGCCCAGCCTGGTTCCAGCACGCCTGCTGTTTCCGGGTAGTGTCAAGGTCACTATGCCACCAATCCGTTGTCCTGTCGTCTTGCGGCCGGGTTAGCCGACTCTACGGTGCCTGCAGCTTAGGTGACTCCTATGTGGGCTGTGGGAACTGGCACTGAAGGCTGGATCCGTAGTGCCAATGGGACAGGGACCCCCTGTAGGACTGTGGGTTTCGGTAACTGCGGCCGGCTTGCGGCCTGGCTACTTTCCTTTCAATGGGTACCTTCTGCTACCCACCCGGGTTCCAGCACTGTCTGCTGGTTCTCGCCAGAGCCTTTGGCCTAGGTGCCTCCATCTCGGTATCCGAGGTCCAGCACCGTCAGCTGGTCCTTGGTAGTGCTTTTTAGCACAGGTACCTTCTGCTTAGTAACCGTGGTCCAGCACCGTCAGTTGGTCCTCGGTAGTGCCATTGGCTCTTGTTCCTTCTGCTACCCATCCGGGTGCCAGCACTGTCTGCTGGTTCTCGCCACAGCCTTTGGCCTAGGTGCCTCCATCTCGGTATCCGAGGTCCAGCACCGTCAGCTGGTCCTTGGTAGTGCTTTTTAGCACAGGTACCTTCTGCTTAGTAACCGTTGTCCAGCACCGTCAGTTGGTCCTCGGTAATGCCATTGGCTCTTGTTCCTTCTGCTACCCATCCGGGTGCCAGCACTGTCTGCTGGTTCTCGCCACAGCCTTTGGCCTAGGTGCCTCCATCTCGGTATCCGAGGTCCAGCACCGTCAGCTGGTCCTTGGTAGTGGTTTCTAGCACAGGTACCTCCTGCATAGTAACCGGGGTCCAGCACCGTCAGCTGTTCCTCAGTAGTGCCATTGGCTATTGTTCCTTCTGCTGCCACTACGGGTTCCAGTACTGTCAGCTGGTTCTCACATGAAGACAACCACCAAGATACAGAACAAAAGACAGAAGAACAAGATGCAGAAGAAGCAAAAGCAGAAGAACAGAAAGCAGAAGAACATTAAGCATAAGACAAAAAATCAGCATAGAAGAAATCAAAATTATAAGCAGAAGAAGACTAAGCAGTAAATGGGGGTGAGTCCGTTCCTCCTCGTGGTGCCCCTGGAAAATGCCTGCTGCTGCAGGCCAAACTGAACGTGGACAAATCCTGTTGTAAATCTTTTGTGACAGGCAGAACGTAAGGTGTAATCTTATAACTTTTATAGATAAGTACTACAGGAATGCCTGTCACCATAAGAAAATGAAGAAAAAGAAGAATAGGAAGAAGATGAAGAAATAGCATATGAAAATTAATAATAGCTGAATAAGAAGAATATGAAGAATGGAAAAAAAAAATTAATGGGAAGAAGGTGAAGAAGAAGAAGATGAATAAGGTGAAGAAAAAGTTGATGAAAAAAATGCTACTGCTGCGGATCATGAAGGAGAAAGTGTGGGAGAAGTACAAAAGAAGGTGAAGAGCATGGAAGTTGTGAAACATACATATCTGACTAAATATAAAAAAGTTAACATAGTCAATATCTTTTTAACTCCGAACGTCTTGAAAAAAAAAATTGGAATTAATGCTATGCCATGTGATTTGAATAAACCACTATGCTTTTAATGTACAAAAAAAGAAAAGAGAAGCCAGCGTTGCCAAGGTCAGAACGCATAACATAAAGTGCATTTGCACATAACATCTAACTGTATTCAAAATGAGATATTTAGCAAAAAAATTGATCAATTCAATTGAGTCACCCCGCCGCGCCAAGGCAATCTCAAGTGGGGGGTCCTACTCTACGTTTTTAATAAACACTGTGCCATTACGGCCTCCTAGATACATTAAAAGCAAGACCACTTTAAATGCAATCTGTACCTGAGCATTTCTGGATCGCTCCCATGATGCCAGAAAAGGCAAGTGCGGATGAAAGCCAACCAGGTCTGAATGCAGACGTGTCAGGTTTAGCCTCCACACATTGCCTGACCAGCAAGCATAGATGAAGGGCAATGCAGGTTAAGATACAGGTGCACAATTAAATAAAGCTTGGGGCAGGGTGGGGCTGCTGTGTATGTGTGCACAGCAGCCTAGATCCATCACAGTGAACACAGAAAAAATGGCGAACACAACCCAGCGCGCACGGCAACAGTGGTGGTCAGCCACATACCAATATACAAAAAAAGAAAAGAGAAGCCAGCGTTGCCAAGGTCAGAACGCATAACATAAAGTGCATTTGCACATAACATCTAACTGTATTCAAAATGAGATATTTAGCAAAAAAATTGATCAATTCAATTGAGCCACCCCGCCGCGCCAAGGCAATCTCATGTGGGGGGTCCTACTCTACGTTTTTAATAAACACTGTGCCATTACGGCCTCCTAGATACATTAAAAGCAAGACCACTTTAAATGCAATCCGTACCTGAGCATTTCTGGATCGCTCCCATGATGCCAGAAAAGGCAAGTGCGGATGAAGTTCAACCAGGTCTGAATGCAGACGTGTCAGGTTTAGCCTCCACACATTGCCTGACCAGCAAGCATAGATGAAGGGCAATGCAGGTTCAGATACAGGTGCACAATTAAATAAAGCTTGGGGCAGGGTGGGGCTGCTGTGTATGTGTGCACAGCAGCCTAGATCCATCACAGTGAACACAGAAAAAATGGCGAACACAACCCAGCGCGCACGGCAACAGTGGTGGTCAGCCACATACCAATGTACAAAAAAAGAAAAGAGAAGCCAGCGTTGCCAAGGTCAGAACGCATAACATAAAGTGCATTTGAACATAACATCTAACTGTATTCAAAATGAGATATTTAGCAAAAAAATTGATCAATTCAATTGAGCCACCCCGCCGCGCCAAGGCAATCTCATGTGGGGGGTCCTACTCTACATTTTTAATAAACACTGTGCCATTACGGCCTCCTAGATACATTAAAAGCAAGACCACTTTAAATGCAATCCGTACCTGAGCATTTCTGGATCGCTCCCATGATGCCAGAAAAGGCAAGTGCGGATGAAGGCCAACCAGGTCTGAATGCAGACGTGTCAGGTTTAGCCTCCACACATTGCCTGACCAGCAAGCATAGATGAAGGGCAATGCAGGTTCAGATACAGGTGCACAATTAAATAAAGCTTGGGGCAGGGTGGGGCTGCTGTGTATTCAATTGAATTGATCAATTTTTTTGCTAAATATCTCATTTTGAATACAGTTAGATGTTATGTGCATATGCACTTTATGTTATGCGTTCTGACCTTGGCAACGCTGGCTTCTCTTCTCTTTTTTTGTACATTGGTATGTGGCTGACCACCACTGCTGCCGTGCGCGCTGGGTTGTGTTCGCCATTTTTTCTGTGTTCACTGTGATGGATCTAGGCTGCTGTGCACACATACACAGCAGCCCCACCCTGCCCCAAGCTTTATTTAATTGTGCACCTGTATCTGAACCTGCATTGCCCTTCATCTATGCTTGCTGGTCGGGCAATGTGTGGAGGCTAAACCTGACACGTCTGCATTCAGACCTGGTTGGCCTTCATCCGCACTTGCCTTTTCTGGCATCATGGGAGCGATCCAGAAATGCTCAGGTACGGATTGCACTTAAAGTGGTCTTGCTTTTAATGTATCTAGGAGGCCGTAATGGCACAGTGTTTATTAAAAACGTAGAGTAGGACCCCCCCACATGAGATTGCCTTGGCGCGGCGGGGTGGCTCAATTGAATTGATCAATTTTTTTCCTAAATATCTCATTTTGAATACAGTTAGATGTTATGTGCATATGCACTTTATGTTATGCGTTCTGACCTTGGCAACGCTGGCTTCTCTTCTCTTTTTTTATGCTTTTAATGTCTCCTCCACCTCCCACAATACATTCTACATGATTCTTATTTGTTTTCAAGTATGTAGAATTAGCCAACAAGGAAATAAAGGCCTTTTTTTTAATTCCGATACCGGAAGTCCCATTGACTTGAATGGGACTTCCGGTATCGGAATCTACCCGATATTTTTTTCGTATCGGGCGATACCATCCGATACGATATTTTTGGGTATCGAACGGTATCGCTCAACACTACTTAGGGGTGATCTTATTACAATGTATAAATATATGCGGGGACAGTACAAAGACCTTTCTAATGATCTTTTTACTCTTAGACCTGTGACGGGGACAAGGGGGCATCCTCTACGTCTGGAGGAAAGAAGGTTTAAGCATACTCACAGACGCGGATTCTTCACTGTAAGAGCAGTGAGACTATGGAACTCTCTGCCATATGATGTTGTAATGAGTGATTCCCTACTAAAATTTAAGAAGGGACTGGATGCCTTTCTTGAAAAGTATAATATTACAGGGTATATACACTAGTTTCCTTGTTATTGCGTTGATCCAGGGAGCTAGTCTGATTGCCGTATGTGGAGTCGGGAAGGAATTTTTTTCCCTAATGTGAAGCTTACTGTTTGCCACATGGGTTTTTTTGCCTTCCTCTGGATCAACATGTTAGGGCAAGTTAGGACAGGATATGGGTTGAACTAGATGGACTTAAAGTCTTCCTTCAACCTTAATAACTATGTTACTATGTTACTATGTTACTATGGAACGCGCAGGTTAAAATTTCACCTCACAACATAGGCTATGACGCTCTCGGGGTCCAGACGTGTGACTGTGCAAAATTTTGTGACTGTAGCTGCGACGGTGCAGATGCCAATCCCGGACATACACACATACATACATACAAACACACACACACACACATTCAGCTTTATACATTAGATTTTCTTTTTATTATTTATATATATATAATATATATATATATATATATATATAGAGAGAGAGAGAGAGAGAGAGAGAGTATTTATTTTCCTAATATTCCTTATGGTGACGTGTTTATATTTTTATATTTTCACTTATATTCACTGCTGTCTCAATATGGTTTTCTATATATATATATACTTTTTACTATATAAGCCAATATACTCTAAAAGAATATTTTTATTCAATCCCCTTCACTTCATCCTTTTGTATATGGCCTTTTGATTGTTGTGTCAATGCTGGGCATTTGAACTTATATGGTTGATATACAACTTTTATGGAACATAATGTTCCAGTACTTCATATAGCCTTGCGCTGATGGTGGGCATGCATTACTTTCCTTCCTGGCTTGCATCCCCTGAGGCACCTCTCACCATGGTGCCACGCTCTTGGTCGGTCCCGCTCACATAATTAATGTGGGCGTGGTCTCTGGGTGTTTGCGCGTTGCCGTGGTGATGCCTCGGGTGATGTGAGAGTGGTGGGTCTTTTGCGCATGCGCCGTTCACACATCAGCGCACATGATATTCTTCTAGCCTGTCATTGTGCCTTTGCCGCTATAAATAGTTAATCCCAGCTTCAGACTAACCACGCCCCCCGGAAGAAGGAAAAGCACCGAAACGCGTGTAGGGACCCAGCAGCACGTTTTTTATCCAGGTAATTTATACCCTTACATCAGTTACTATATTGCCACACTTTACTTTTTTTGCACTAAGCACTTTCTCTAGTGCTTTGAATTATTGCACTGCAGCACTTTTTCACTGCAGCACTTTCCTTATTTTGTACACTTCCTAGTTTCTTGATCATTGCACTGCAGCACTTTCCAGTGTTCTGATATAATAGTGTATTTGCACTGGTGCATTTTAACAGTGCTTTATTTATGATTGTACCACAGCAGTTTTATAGTGTTTATGTTTACCATGGCTTATCATGGTTTGTTGCACTTTTTTATAGTGTTGATTAACCCTTTGCACTCCAGCACTTTATATTATGGTTATATAAAAAAAAATAATTTTGGAGGTTTTTTTTGCTTTTTATATATTAGCAATCAATTTTGCACGTCAGCACGTTATTGGTCATTTGTTAGTATTGATATCTTTATTAATTTTATGGTGCATATAATTGTTTAACTTCAATGGCAATAATTATGTTATTATAGTGCTGTGCAGGTAATTATATAAAATTTCTTTGAGCAATTTTACTTGGATATTAGAATATATTTCTGTATGAATTTTATGAAATAATACTATTTTAAACGTGATCCGTTTCATTCAGCTACTCATATTTTTGCATTATTTTTATATCTTGTATACCTAATAAAATATTTATATATTATTATATCTTTTATTGTCTTTCATTCACAATTTTTTTATAGGATTTTATTTGAATTAGTGCTTGACAAAGTATTTTATATACAATTTGTTCCATTTCTGATAATAAAACAGTACATGTAAAACATTACATGTAAAACTGGAGGGAACCATTAGGGTGCCGCTTGGCGCAGTGCGTAGGAAAGATGAGACAACTGAGATTCCCTGCCACCTCCTTAAACTCCTCCCTCCTAATATATGGTCATCCCTGACCATAATGGCTCCTGTAAACTCAACACAGTTTATAAAACTCGCGCAGTCTCTGCCTGATGCCACCGATGGGTCAAACGTGACCTCGGCTCAGCTGAGGTAAAACCTAGGAAGCAAAAGAGTCCCAGTTCCTCTTAAAATGGGTCTGACTGACCCCGGTCCCTTGGCTCCTGGGACCCACTCAAACATACTGGCCCGATGGCCACACAGTCCTGACCCGGCTCGCTCCTTGGCAGCTACATGCAGAGTTCATAGCAACCAACCCTCATAGGGTTTCAGCCCCGTAATCCAGCAGGGGATGCGCAGCCATGCCCAAAGAAACTTGGAGGAGGGGGAAATCAAAGTCTTTCAACTGTGACCATGGTGGGTGCCATACAGGGCTCCTTGCCCTCAAGAGACGTGGAACAGTCACTTCACTCACATTTTCTTCTGCAGTGCAACCAGCACAACTTTATTAAGGGGACCGCATCAGTCAATGTTCAGCCATTGATTAGAATAGTGGGCCGTATTTGGACCCTGGACAGCAATGTATGTATGGGCCTAGGATCCTCTGGAGGAGGAGTCTCCACCACTTATCCTACTCTGTGCCCACTCCAGTGGTGTCCCCATGGCTCCCAGAGCTTCAAGCTCTGGTGATGTACCTGCAGCTGCCACACTCTGTATGGGCACCACTTCCTCCTATCTAGCGGCAGGAGCTGTGACCGCTGCAGTCAGTCGCTCACAATTCTGGACCTCCTGCGGTCTTACTTCCTCCAGACTGGAGGCCATTTTCACAGCCACAGCATATGGCACTCGGGGCCCTTGCTCCTTCACAATGCCACGCTCTCACCGCTTCTTTTCCTTAATTACTCCCTGGATCCACTGGTCCTCCTCCAGACATGCATCAGACGAGGCAGCGGGAGTTGGTGACGATGGCGGGGCTGAAGGAGGTGAGGAAGTGGGAGCTGGTGCGGCTGGTTGGATACCGGTTCCCTACTAACTGCCATGGGATTTTCTCCCATGGCCACGGGAACCATTGCCATAATGACCCCTCTCAGAACAGCCTCCAAGGTCTTCCAGGCCTTTTCTGGTTCCAGTTCGGACTCCGCCAGTCCCACATCTGCACTGCCCAACAGTCCTTGACAGGTTATGTCCCCCTCAACCGTGGTGCCCTCTGCTCCTCACAGTGAAGAGCCTCCTGCCCTGGGCAAGCCTGCCTGGGCTCTGCTCCAGGAACAGAAAAATCCTGCCCTGTCAGCCTGTTGGACCGGCCCACTTTTTAACTCTTGCAATCCCTGGACAAACTATAGACATAGGCAGGTACATGTCATATACAACACATTACACATAAAACAGTACATATAAAACATTACACATAAAACTTGAGGGAACCATTAGGGTGCCGCATGGGAGCAGTGTGAAGGGGAGAGGAGGCAACTGAGGTTACATGCCACCTACATGCCACCTACTTACATAGCATTTGGCTTTCCCATAGGGAATGAATGGAGCTATAGTCAAGCATGCACATTGCCGTTCCATTCCTATCCTGTGGATACGTGATAGCTTGTTTTCCCCAGCCAACCCTTTTTCAGAAAGAATATGAGTTGCAATACCTGCACAATGCTTTCAAAGCCATTGCTCTGTACAGATCTAAGGGGTTCTAATATGCATAGGGAGAAGCCTAAAAGTTTCTAGTTTGGGCAGACAGGTAGAATTTTAACTCTTTATATATTTTGTTTTCATGTAACATAAGCTTCAACATATTTAGAAGTAGTCGTGGGAGATAGCTGTTGACTGGACAAACACATTTTAATGTATGTGGACAACAAAAAAAACATGGATTCAACAATATCAACAAGAAAATCAATGTAGAGTAGCAATTTTTAATAATCAGTAGCTTCAATTAGAGGTAGGTACAGAGGTACCATTTCATTGCTGAACGTCATTGATCTATAGTTGTCACTGGCCTTGGTTTACAGAGTTTTTATTTATTTTGGATCATGTGTGGTATGGAATAAGTGTAGCAGCAGAGAGGCAAAGAAGTTTTCAAAAAAGGGTTGGGACATAATTTAGTAGTATTGCACTTTTGACATAAAAATAATAAAAATTATATAATAGTACAATTAAATGTTGATAAGAGCCACCCTGAGTGATGATGAGATCACGATGGCGTCAGAGCTTGATAACTAAGACCTCTATAGTTTTTGACTGCTTTTTACCCAATAAATACCATAGTAAAGCAATAGAGATTTGTTTCAGCTTAGGGCTTCCCGTTATCAGAACCATAGATTGTGCCGGAGGATAGATATAAGTTACCATCAGACAAGCACAGAATCCAGGACTATTCCTAGGAAAAGTGTCTGTGAAAAGAAGAATCTCAGTTACATAAAATGCAATATAAAGAAGAAGGAGGCTGCTAATGGTCCTAGCGGCACGTACACGAGCTTCTGCTCTTTGACGAAGGTCTCCATTTGCATTCCTGTCCTCCTTGTGGCTGTGTGAAAGCAAAGACTTGATGATAATGCCATTGACAATTCCAATGAGAGTCAGTGGAAGGGAACTACAAATGATAGTACTGGGGAGCATATACACAACACTTACTTTGGGCGCAGTTAGTTCTAAACCCTGATTACTAGATATGTTTAAGCTAAGGTGATCCTTGTGCCGATACCAGGCAGCTGGTATGCCATTAGCCACTGAAATAAAGACGGAGGCCATCAGCAGTTTTGGTATCAGCTGAGAAATTCCCAGTTTAAGCCGGATTAAAAATGGGTGAGTGAAAATAATAATCTGCAAGTAGTAGTAGACAGAAAGACAAACTGTGAACCAGAAACTGGAAAATATAGGCAGAATAAGCAAAACGGTGAATACAGTATAAATTTGTTCAGAACTGTAGAGATCACGGTCCAAGAAACTCATATAGTCATTAATCAGCAGGATAAACTGTAAAAAAACATTAAATGAACCAAGGGTGACCATGATGAGATCAGATGGATTGAGCTTCCTGCCTCTGACCTTGTCAACAAAATTCACAGTGACAATCAGTAAGCTAGTGAACACCCCAAATATTGTGCCAGCTCCCATAATAGTCATAGATGCTACAATAAAAGTAGGAGGCATCTGTCTCTGATTCACTATTGTCTGGCGACCAACATGCTGTTCACAATGTAGCAAAAAATTGCAAATTGTTATTCATCAGAGAAGCGATAGTAGGGCTTCTGAAAAAATAAAGAAATTAGAACAAAATTAAAATTGTTACCAATTTGGTAAATTGCATAAGTAATCCCATTAAATAAAGCCCTTTATACAAACTCAGATAGCCTTGTTGCAGAGATAGCAAAAGCATCATGGCCCCAAAACTTTGACTGAACGTAGTTGTCCGAGATGCATAGAAAGGAGATTGAACAATGGTGCAATAAGATCTTTTAAATAGACATTGATACTATATCAAGCTATAGCGCATAAAAAATACTCATATATGATACATACAGATTCTATATAGCAAGTCATCATATCATGCAGGGGTCTGTAAAATCATTTATAGTTATAGTTTTTGCAACTGGACCCAGGAAATGCTTTTTATACATCTTGTTTTTTTATTTTATTCTACTTATTAAGTCTATTTTTCTTTAAATGTTACAATAGATAATGATTAAAGTTTTAAAAAGGTGACGTGTGTGCTACTTTAAAGTAGCTAAACACAAAATTATATTTCAATTAATTCTGATCAACGTCTTAGAGAACATTATTTGAGTGAGGTGGCTGCTAGTTTAAAGGATCTTAGTACCGTATTTTTCAGACTATAAGATGCACCGGACCATAAGATGCACCCCAAATTTTCAGAAGGAAAATAGGGAAAAAAAATAATAATGGGTCAAATGGGGGGTCCGTCTTACAGTCCGAATTCAGCTTACCAGGGAATGGATCCGGCACAGTTGGAGGAGTGGTCACAGGGGTCGTTCCATGTTCCAGGCTGGTGCGGTTGCCTCTAGGAAATCCCATCTCAAGCTGGTGCGGTGGCGGCTCTGTGCTGGAGCAGGGTTGCTGGGGAAGGGGGGCTGTGCTGGGGCACTGTGCTGTGCTGGGGTACTGTGCTGTGTTGGGGAAGGGGATCTGTGCTGGGGCACTGTGCTGTGCTGATGCAGGGGGGCTGTGCTGTGCTGGGGGTGCTGTGGGGCTGTGCTGGGGCGCTGTGCTCAGGTGCAGGGGCAGCGACTCCGGTGCAGGGGCAGCGACTCTCTGTTCTCCGTGGGGGGGCTCCGGTGGCATTTCCTCAAAGCCCAGAGGCCCCCGCACATCCGCTGCTGCCATGTTGCGGTGGCCTCCGGGAACATGGACGTCGGGAAGAAGGCCGCCAGTCCGGGGACGGCACATGCTCAGGTTCAGATCTCGTCCCGAGATCTTGGGAGATGAGATCTCGGGACGAGATCTCGTTGCCAAGATTTGAATCTCGTCTCCCGAGATCTCGGGACGATATCTGTACCTCAGCATGCGCCGTATCCGGACCGGCGGCCATCTTCTCGGCGTCCATGTTCCCGGAGGCCACTGCAACATGGCAGCAACAGATGTGTGGGGGCCTCCGGGCCTTGAGGAAATGCCGGCAGAGCCCCCCCACGGAGAATAGAGAGCTGCTGCCCCTGCACCGAAGCACAGTCTGCCGCCACCACCACACCACAGAGCCACGCCGCACCAGTGAGTATATTGCGACCATAAGACGCGCCCCCCACTTTCCCCCAAGTTTTTTTGGGAAAAAAGTGCATCTTATGGTCTGAAAAATACGGTAATTTTTTAAGCGACTAATTTTCTATGATACCTTGTGTGTCACTACTACAACTTTCTAGAAATTGTGCCTACAAAACTACTTAAGCTCTGCTTACAATAATATTTTACATTTCTGGCAACCATTTCTAACTAATTGTTCCATTGACTTATTTTGATTCTTCTAATGGCAATGGCTAATACTGAGACTTAGTTTCATCTCAAATCATCAAGTAGAAGAATATCACCCGCTATGATTTTCAAACAAGATAAAAAAGGTCAAATATTTAACAAAAGGTTCTCTTTTTTAACTGTTACAATGAGTCAAAGTATTGTAGAATTTGTATTTTAATACCTTCTTCCCCCCCCAGCCTGTTTTTACCTTCTTGACAAGATCGGTTTTTTTTTACATTATGACCAGTGTCACTTTAAGAGGTTGTAATTCTTAGGCTAGTTTCACACTTGCTTTTTTTTGCAGCGCGTTTTTCCCGCAAAAAAACGCATTGAAAAAACGCATACAAAAGCATACAACTGCTGCGTTTTTTTCAAGCATTTTTATGAGCATGCATGAAAAAAACGCAGCGTTTTTATGCATTTGTATGCGTTTTTAGTGCGTTTTTACCGCGTTTGCGTTTTTTTCCAACATTTTTAGGTGGCCCCTCACACTACCCAAATCATGACTTTACTAACCCTAACCCTGACCCTAACCCTAACCCTAACCCTGACCCTAACCCTAACCCTGACCCTAACCCTTAACCAAATCATACTTAACCCTAACCCAAACCCTAAACCCTAACTAACCCTAACCCTAACCCTGACCCTAACCCTAACCCTAACCCTGACCCTAACCCTGACCCTAACCCTTAACAAAACCATACTTAACCCTAACCCTGACCCTAACCCTAACCCTAACCCTGACCCTAACCCTTAACCAAACCATACTTAACCCTAATCCTGACCCTAACCCTGACCCTAACCCTAACCCTAACCCTGACCCTAATCCTTAACAAAACCATACTTAACCCTAACCCTGACCCTAACCCTAACCCTGACCCTAACCCTAACCCTAACCCTAACCCTGACCCCAACCCTAACCCTAACCCTAACCCTGACCCTAACCCTTAACCAAACCATACTTAACCCTAATCCTGACCCTAACCCTGACCCTAACCCTTAACCAAACCATACTTAACCCTAACCCTGACCCAAACCCCAACCCTAACCCTGACCCTGACCTAACCCTAACCCTAAACCCCCTTAACTAACCCTAACTCTAACCCAAACCCCTAAATTCCATGGTTAAAAAAAAACGCATATGCAAAAAAACGCATACATGAGCATGCCAGTGCGCACATATGCGCATCCATAGGCTATAATGGCCATTTTTAGCGCAAAACGTGCGCATATGTGCGCATGCGCTTTTTTGCAGGGCCAAAAAATGCAACATGCTGCGTCTGGAAAATACAAACGCACACCCCAAAAAAACGCAGCGCATGAAAATCGCATACATGCGCTTACAAGCGCGCAGGTATGCGCACCCATGTTAAATATAGGGGAAAAAACGCATGCGCACATGTGCGTTTTTTTCCAGCGCTAAAAAACGCAAATGTGAAACCAGCCTTAGACTGTTTTTTTGTGAGATGCTGTACTACATGTTAGTGGTACAATTTGGTCGATAAGATTTGCTTTTATTTATTAAAACAAAAAAAATTGACAAGAAATGTGAAAATGTTACAATTTTCAAACTTTTAATTTTTATCCCTTTAGAACATTTAATTATATCACACAAAATAGTTAATAAATATCATTGACCACATGTCTGCTTCACATCAGCATCATTTTTTGAAACATATATTTTTGCTAGGAAGTTAAAAGCATTACAATTTATTATCATTTTCTCAGTTTACCACTTGAAGTGAATTTGAGGGGCCTACGTGATAGAAAATACCAAAAGTGATACCATTTTAAAAACTGCACCCCTCAAAGTGCTCAAAACCACATTAAAGAAGTTTATTAACCCTTTGGGGGTTTCACAGGAATTAAAGCAATGTGGAAGGAAAAAATGAACATTTTACTTTTTCCCATAAAAATAATGCTTTAGCTCCAAATTGTGCAACTTTCAAAGGGTAACAGGAGAAAATGGACCTCAAAATATGTTGTGTGATTTCTGCTTAGTAGGCTGAGAGAGTGCCAACTGAATTATGGAGCGCAATTTTTGCTGGAATAGATTGCGGAATCCATGTCACAATTGAAGAGTGCCTGACATGCCAAAGAAGCAGAAATCCCTACAAGTGACCTGGGTGCAGTGATCATATTTACACCACTGATGTGTCTCAGAATTTTATACCATTGGGCAATGATGAAAAACTAATTACATTACAGAAGGAGGGGACATCTGGATTTGGGAGCTCAGAATTCACTGGATGCTTTTGGGGAGAGTGAGGAGACATAGCGCTTTTCCAGACCTTTTGTACTACCAGTAAGCTGGAAGCCCCCTATATTTCCATTGACAGATGAACCTGAGTGGGGAATTGCTTTTTTGTGGATTCAGTTGAAGCTTTTATTGGGAACATTTTACATAACATTTAGCATCACATTTATCCTGCGCCCTTATCTGAGCACTTACATCAGTAATTTTCCATCTAAATCAGAAATACATTCACTATAATGAAGCAACAGCAGGAGAGGGAGGACTGGGAGCTTGCATCGCATCCAAATGGAAAGCCACCCTGGGCTGAGTTCATTAATCCACAGATGGGTGCACGAATTCGCTGGTGAACACAACAGATATCCAAATAGAGAAGAAAGTTTGTTCGGCACACCAGCATAAATGAAAAACCTTTATTAGGCTATGTGCACACGTTGCGGATTCTGCTGCATTTCCGCAGCGTTTTAGGCCCTGCGGAAACGCAGCAGTTCCGCAGACATGGTACAGTACCATGTTAGCCTATGGCATTTCAAATCCGCTGTGCTCACGCTGCGTTTTTTTCTGCGCGGTTTTGCTGTGGTTTAGAAACCGCAGCATGTTAATTGTTTGTGCGGATTCCGCAGCGGTTTCACACCTTTAACATAGTAGAGGTGTGAAACCGCAGGGCAAAACCGCAGGTCACTTTACCTTACCCGCAGGTGAATCCGCAGCGTGTGCACATAGCCTTAGGCTAATATGTCATATTTAAAATGCAGAAAAGCACCTGACGCGTTTCCTGTGCACAAAGGCACCCTTAGTCATAGGTAAATATAAACAAGATACATAGAAAAATATATACAGGTTACAAACCAATCACAAAGCTTGCAATTAATTACAAAGAGTGGCAACACATGAAAGAAAGAGTGACCGTTTCTTTGCAACGATACAGATCATTCCAGGATTGAAGTTCCCAAGAAAAGAAAAAAAAAAAGAAAACAAATTAAATAAATAAATCATACAATCAAACATATAATTAGCCGATATTAGACAGATCATACTTGAATTTTATACAACTGGAGAATTTAACTATACATAGAAAATGTTTCCTACAATAATATAAATGGATATATCTAAAACTAATTAGATTACTCCTAAATGATCTCCAATGGAAAATGGCTTTTCAGCACAGAAATAAATGGTTCCATGTGAAGGGTGTGAATGAGTGCCTACGAACAATATATAGAATTAGTCAGAATCAGAAGCAATTTTTTATACATCAAAAATAATTTATAGATACGCAGGAATAAATGGTTCCATGCAAGAGGTGTGAATGAGTGCCTACGAACAATATATAAAATTAGTGACAATCAGATAGAGTTTTTAGCACATAAAAAGTAAGTTATAGACACATAGCAATCAATGGTGGAACTTTTCATGGAATTCATGCCGTTGGAAATTAAGAAGCATATGAAAAAACAATGCATAATTCCTTTCAAAATCAATAAATGAATATAATAAATACATAATCCCTGGTAATAATATAAATAAATAAAACCAATAAAGATAATATAAATATAACCATAATTAAATACTATAAAAAACATTCTACTCTACTGAAAGTAGTTGATAACCATATAACCATTGGAGATCATTTTGGAGTAATCTAATTAGTTTTAGATATATCCATTTATATTATTGTAGGAAATTTGTCATGGTCACGTGTGTCGGGACGCAGATGATACCGCAAGGCGGACCCATAACACACGTGACCCTGGATACACCGCCTCCAGTAGGGCGCATTTAAATAATAAAACGTGCAGGTGGATACGCCGCCTCCACCTGGCGAATTTGGGTATTACACGTTATACATACAATAATCAAATGATAAAGGGGGAACCTGGGAAACTTTAACAATGGTGGGCCCTGCGATAGGGAATGGGGACATGGAGACCTCCTAAGCTCCCCTGAGCCAGTGTCCCTGCACTCCTTACATTCCCTAAACAGGCTCCGCACCTGTCGCCGCACGCGTACCTTAACGCCCTTGCTCACCCTGACCCTAAACCCTCACTAGGGAATGGGTCGGTGCGGAGACTAATCCCACCACTGCACTATTAACACACATGAGGAAAGAGACAATACAGGGGAAACACCACTTAGCTTTGCTCTGTTGCGTGCGCTCCTAGCAACAGAGCCCTCCACCTGAGTGCATCTTCTCCTCCACATGGATCCATCACCATAACAGGATCCTTCACCTTAGTGCAACCTTGGAGCAGAGTCCACCACCAGTTGCAGCTGCTTAGAACCAGAGTCCCAAGGAAGAGTTCAGCTTCTGACACGAAGTCGAGCATGCTTGAGTCCAGCTCAGCGGCCAAGTCCCACATGGTGAGTGCCACTCTCCATAGTCGCCACTCCACCAGCCCATGCAGACACTTCCCGCTGACACCATCACTGCGACTCCACCACGCCATGCCAGCCCTTCGTCCAGACACCATAGCTGACACTCTTCCCCCCTGGCTGAGCTGCGCAGGACTCCTCACCAGCTCCATCCTTCCTCCAGGCTCTCTCACCTCAGAATGAACACAAACTCACAATATCACAGGCCGTGATTGCACACCTCTAGCACACCTTTATAGGGTGTCACACCTGATACCTAATTAAGTGCACAAAAACCCAAAGTGCAATACCACAACCACCACCGGGGACAGTCAAAACACCTTTGAACTTAACCAAAGTAAAAAAAGTTCACTTTGTGCTTTTAATACCGCCAGATCCAACACTGGATCATGACAAAATTTTTTTATATTTACAATTAAATTCTCCAGTTATATAAAATTCAAGTATGATCTGTCTAATATCGACTAATTATATGTTTGATTGTATGATTTATTTATTTAATTTTTTTTTTTTCTTTTCTTGTGATCTTCAATCCTGGAGTGATCTGTATCGTTGCAAAGAACCGCTCACTCTTCCTTTCATGTGTTGCCACTCTTTGTAATTAATTGCAAGCTTTGTGATTGGTTTGTAACCTGTATATATTTTTCTATGCATCTTGTTTTTATTTACCTATGACTAAGGGTGCCTTTGTGTACCGGAAATGCGTCAGGTGTTTTTCTGCATTTTAAATATGGCATATTAGCCTAATAAAGTTTTTTCATTTATGCTGGTGTGCCGAACGAACTTTCTTCTATAATGAAGCAACAGCGTTACTCTGGACTCCTTCTGGCCTCTGTGCAGCCGTGTCCTTCTTTTCAGAGGGGCACAAAATTGTAACTGTCCTCACTTTTATGCACGCTTAAATACACGGATATCACTGAATCATACAGACAGAGTCCACAGTGCCTCCATCTGCCTCATTATTGGTAATCTTCCACCGGAGGTTCCGTCTAAATCCCGTATTTCAGAGATTCACACAGAAACCCTGAAGAATTGGTTTTATTTATTTTTTTACGCCATTGCTCCTGCGGTATAAGTGATTAGACGATTTTATTCTTCAGTTAGCTACAATTACAGTGATACCAGATTTATATAGTTTTTTATACTTGGCTACTATCACACACTGAAAAACACTTTTTTATTCAAAACCCCATATTTTGAGAGCTATAATTTTTCCAAATTTCAGTTGACAGTCCTGTGAGGGCTTGTTTTATGCAGGATGAGTTGACGTTTTTATTGGTACAATTTTCAGGCACATGACATGTTTTGATCGCTTTCTATTCTGATTTTAGGGAGGCCGAATGAGCAAAAACCAGCAATTAAGGAATAGGTTTTTTTTTATGCTGTTTCGTGTGTGGTAAAATTGATAAGGCAGCTTTATTCTTCGGGTCACTACAATTACAGCAATACCACATTCTTATAATCATTTTACATTTTGTCTCTTTTTTTGCACAATAAAAACTATTCTATAGAAAAAAGAATTGTTTTTGCATCGCTCTATTCTAAGTGGTATTTCTCTGCTTATGATGCTGTATAGCAGCTTGTTTTTTTGCGGTATTAGATGACATTTTCATCTATATCCTCTTTATTTCCATTCCACTTTTTGATCGCGTTTTGCTGGCAAATATAATGAAAAGGCATAGTTTTTTTGCCACGCTTTTTCTTTATTTTTTATATGGTGATTACTGAAGGGGTTAAATAGTGTGACATTTTTACGAACGTGGCGATACCAAAGCTGTGTAGTTTTTTTGTTTTTACATAAACATATCTATTTATTGGTATAATATTTTTCTTTTTTTACATGTATTTTGTGATATTTTAAAAAAATATTTTTAAAGTTTGTTGTTACTTTTTTACTTAGTTCCTCTATGGTATTTTAACTTTTATTGCTGTAATCACTGGTATAATGCATTGCTATGCACCAGCTCTGCAATGCATTACACCTGTAAGTATTACACTGGCAGAAGCCACTTAGACCATGCTGCTAACATTTGTCTAAACAGGTTTCTGTAGCTGGCAGACCTGGAGGTCATCATGATGATCTCAAGTTGCCATGACAACGATCGGGTCCTTGTGATGACGTGGCAGGGGGCGCCGATCAGACCTAGAGGGAGGCCCTTCTCTATCCTAGCCTCACAATTGCTACGATCATGACATTTATGGGGTTAAACAGCTGGGGGCTTTGCTATGACAGTTGCGGCTCAGCTCTCATGTAAGCCTAGCTCCCGGCAGCGATCGTGCGGGCACAGCTCCTGTATTTGCACTACAACTATGACGTAACTATACGTCAAAGGTTGTGAAGGGGTTAATATCAATAGTCTCTACTGTCTAATGCATTATACAGTTTCCGAGGGTTTCTGACTATCTTTTTATAGCCGGTACAGAGCAGTCAGCAGTACTATCATTGCCATTTAAAACACTCTCACCCTGATAGAAACCCAAAAGACCCCACTATAGGTCAAAGAAATCATGTGACTATTAGGGCTTGTTCAGACGAGCATATTACATGGATGTGTGCTCCATGGAGCGCACCCCGAAAGCACGAGCACTCACTACACCTAATTTGCCAATGCACATGGCCAATTTTCCAAACAGACCAACAGTCTGTGTGGTAAAAAATTGCAGCAACAGATGCGTAAAGATAGCAGCCAGGTCCTGCACACGGAGCGACGCACAGAGCCAGTCATGTCCGCAATTAGCGATGAGACTTGCCTGAGCTTTAGTACAGCATTGTCATTATCATTTCTTACCTTCTGAAAATGTGTAAAAGGGCAAAACATGATGGCGCCATCACAACTTCTGTTTAGTAGCAGATCGTAGAACATTAACGTTGGCTATAAAATACACATTGGTGATTTCCTTTGCAGTATCTGCGAATTTTGTAATCTCCAGAAATTCTGTCTGTTTATTCAGGATGTGGGCAAAAGGCAAATATATATATATCAGTCTATTCTCATGTCATTATGGAGAGAAGGGACAATGCTTCAAGGTTAATTGCATGTTTCATTAAACCTAGACTCCCAGTGCACCTCAGGATGATTGGCACCTCAGGAGAAAACCTAAGAGTGAAACACGTCTTCACCTTCCTAATTGTTTTTTTATAGCTGTAGACAAAAAGATGTGAATGCTGTCCAGCATTGGCCACAAAATAAAAGTATTTTCTTTTCCAAAGATTTTATTTGGATTTTAAAATAACAGGCAAGAATACGGAGTAAGGGCAGGAGAGGAAGGAGGGGGGGGAGAGGATAGGGATGGGGAGGGAAAGAAAAAAAAAAAAAAAAAAGGAGGGACATAGGTAAAATAACAATGCAACAATATAACAATATAACAAGAGTGATATTACACTTATAGGGTACATAATGCCCAGGTCACTGGGGGTGTAAAAGGTATAAACAAAACGGCTGCGAACAAACGCATAACGAGAGAATGTAGGCCAATTAAGGCCAATCATAAGTGAGCAAATATTTAACAAGGATTAGTAGACGAAATATACAATTAAATGGTAGCGCCTAGAAGTTGGTGGTGAGAGAAATTAAGTTATAGGGGACGGAAAGGCCTTGTCCCATTTGTTCCATTTTTTATAAAAATTTTCCAAACTGATTATTAATCAGAGCAAAATTCAGTTCATGTGCTCTATGTTGCTGGACTAGGTGGAAGATAACCTCTGGATTTGGGAGTATTTTGTTTTTCCAGTGGAAAGTGATGAAATTTTTTGCTACAAGACAAAGATGAATGAATATGGGTTGGAGTGCCAAGTCTAGTTCGTCTAGGTTAAGGGAAAGAAGGGCCATTTGAGGGGTGAGGGTTAAAGTTTTGTTAGAGAGTTTATTGAGAGAGGTAGAGATCCAAGACCAGACTGTTTTGACTCTGGGACATTCCCAAAACATATGCAATAGGTCTCCCTTGAAGCCGCAGTCTCTCCAGCAAAGGGGTGAGGATGAGTTTGAAGGACCGGAGTGTGCTAATTTTGCCGGAGTAAGGTACCAATTACTAATAGTTTTAAAGTATGTCTCTTGAAGTGGAAATGAGATTGTGGAGTTGTACGTTTTGGAGAGAGCCTCTTTCCATTGTTCAGGAGAAAAGGTGGATTTTAGGGTTTTTTCCCAGGTAACCATATAAGGGCTTTTTGACAAACTGTCGTCGTTGTTGAAGGAGTCATAGAGAAAGCCATGACTCCAAAAGATTTTATGATGAGGATTGAGTAAGACTTTTATGGAAGCGTGAGTAAAGTTCATTTTTGACTTAAGAAAAGCGAGGACATTATCTTTTAAGAGGATGAATTCTAAGAATAAGGAATGAGGGACGTTAAAGTTTTTTCTTAGCGATGCAAAGTCTACGAAATTGGAGCCGTTGTGGATATCTCCCAATTTTGTGATTTTTAATTCTGGCCAAATAGTAGGGAGGGTTACGTTAGAGAGGCTAAAAATAAGAGTAAGGGGTATGTTTTTTAGAATGGGGAATTTGTGTGTCCGTCTGCTTGGTTTGGAGAATTTACACCAAGCTTGAGCAATGGCCAGGAATAGAGGGTGAGCGTTAAAGTTAGGAAGATGATTTGAGATTGCTTGAGTGATGATGTTGCTTAACTGTTTACCATTATTTAAAAATAGTTCCAAATCAAACCAGGCCGGAGGTTCACGTTGGGAAATCCAATGGACACTTTGTTTAATCAGAAGAGTTTGATAATGGGCAATAATGTTGGGAAGGCCCATCCCCCCATTCCCTTTTTTCCTGTGTAATGATGAGGAAGAAGGTCTAGCTTTTTTTCCTCCCCACAGGAAGGTTTTGAACAAAGATTGGATAAAATAAAAGTATTTTCGTTCATGAAAATGGGTGAGACCTTTACCTTAAAATCTTACCTCAACTGCGGTTTTGACTTTGTGATTTTTCTAATCCAACCCCTCTCCTGTGTGCCCATGACAATCCCCACCTTTCTGGTTTATTAAGTTAATCAAAGTATACAATTCACCTTATTCTTCTGTGTACTCGCTGCTGCTGTATATTCTTCTGTCTAACCAAATTTATTTTCTGCCATCCAAATTTGCTAATCACTGAGCTCGTCGGTCCAGCACTCCTCCACAACAGCAATGCGGGGTTGTGTTTGTTGCCTGCTGCAGACAGATCACTGATGTTAAATTGCAAATGCTGCTCTGTTTATGATTAAGCAGGTGCATGGATACAGTAACGCAGGGAATGCAGAACAAGGTCTAACACAGTGCGGTTTAATTTATAACAATAGTGAACTACTCGCAGGGAGATAACAGTTAAAGGGAATCTGTCCCCCCTTTTTTGAGATATTATATAATGATATCATTCAATTGTGTGTCACATAAGGATTCTCTAAGTACTTTTGCTTCCCCCTGACCCCACACCTTTCATGCATAAATACCTTTTTTTATATCGGTTCAGATGTATGTAAACTGCCACGGTCCGGTCCGATGGGCGGAGCTTATTCAACTGCTCCCCCCCTCCCTGTCTTACCCTACACAAGAAGAAATGCATAGAGCAAGACAGGGGGGGGGAGCAGGTGAATAAGCCCCGCCCATCGGACCAGACAGCAACAGTTTACATACATCTGAACCGATATAAAAAAGGTATTTATGCATGAAAGGTGTGGGGTCAGGGGGAAGCAAAAGTACTAAGAGAATCCTTATGTGACACACAATTGAATGATATCATTATATGATATCTCAAAAAAGGGGTGACAAATTCCCTTTAATTAACAGTAGAATTATGATATAACATAATAGTCTTATTATTAATCTTCACTTATCATGACTTCTCTGTCCTTAACCGCATGCAGTCCGATTAGAGCTGTAATACTGTCAGCGGTCGGCACGGCGTCATCAGTCGCAACTTGTCAACAAACGGTCCAGCTTCTGGCGGCAACGGGCGGTCACCGGTTTTCCCTGCTGAGCCCCTAGTCCATCAATCTGTAACGCTGAGATGGGAAGTGCCATAGAAGTCACTGCCCGGTGCATTCTCCACTGGACGCCTGCCAAGGAGGGGGAACACACCTCATGATCCTGCACATGGTACACTCTTCTCAATGCGAGCACCGTACAATGTTTGGCTGAGTGCCCGACACCCTGCACACTCACTGACTATCCGGGGATCCTCACATAACCTATCCTGGGTAGTGGCTCCATACTCTCTCCCTCGCTGCGGAGTACGGTACACCTCTGCTTCATCTCCCTGCAGGCGGGAAACTGAATTGTTTTCCCTCCTTCCTGCTCTCTCCCTGGTCTCACCATGCCTCCTCTCACCAGGTCATGAGCCCTGTCCGGTTCCCCATTCTTTTCCCCCCCAGAAACACAGGACTCCACCTCGACAGATCTGGACCCGGCATTGCACAGGTACCCGCAGCCCGGTCTTCCTCCTTACATATGCATATAGCAAAAGAAAATCCTCTGAAATATATATGTAGAGCTGCATTTGAAGTTTCACATCCAGGACTGTCACCAGGAATTTCAGGGACTCAGGGATTGCATAAAAGTGCTGTTGGCCACAGTTTGTGCACTTCTGAAAAGAAGGACAATGCTGAACAGAGGCCAAATGGAGTCCAGAGTGACTTTGCTGCCTCATTATAGTGAATGGATCCCTTGGGGGTTTCATCTGAATCATGTTATTTGGAGATTTAGATGTAAACCTCGATGTAACTGCTCAGATAAGAGCGTAGGATAATTGTGATCCCAAACGTTGTATTAAATGATCCCAATAAAACCTTCAGCTCAATCCACAAAAAAGCAAGTCCTCACTCAGGTCCGTTATTGTTACGCACAGTGTGGGACGACTAAGTGCAACACGAGGGGGAGAGGGAAAAGAAGCCCAAATGCAAGGGAAATGGGGAGTGGAGACCCCTAGGCAAATATAATAGCACCCTGTCTCCCCTACCATCCCTATATTGGTTCCACACCAATCGCCGAGCAGGAACCTAAGCCCTATATATCCCTAGAGCTAGGCCCTGAATAGGGAATTGGGGGATAAGCATCGGTCAGTCCCCACAGTACATTAAAGAGAAGAAAGGAGACACATAAGGGGGAAGCAACTGTCCTCCAACAGCTCCAGAGAGCCCAAGCAAGGGAAAATGTGAATATCGCTGGTGACTCCCTGAAGCAGACTGAGAGTCTATAAACACCCACGTCCAGGTGTCATTTAGAGCAGGAGGGAGGTTGCCACTGGGTCCAAAACTCAGAAGGATTAAGAAGGCGTCGGCAATGCCAAATGCAGAGATCTTCTGCAGCTAGATGCAGAGCATCTGTCTGCAGCATATTACTGTACACACCTGTGACAGTCATCTGTTAACAGAAATATACACTACCGTTCAAAAGTTTGGGGTCACCCAGACAATTTTGTGTTTTCAATTAGCACTCATAATTTTTTTAATCAAATGAGTTGCCAAATGAATTTAAAATCTAGTCCAGACATTGACAAGGTTCGAAAAAAAGATTTTTATTTAAAATAATAATAATTTTCTCCTTCAAACTTGGCTTTCGTCAAAGATTGCTCAATTTGCAGCAATTACAGCATTGCAGACCTTTGGCTTTCTAGCTGTTAATTTGCTGAGGTAATCTGGAGAAATTTCATCCCATGCTTCCAGAAGCCCCTCCCACAAGTTCGTTTGACTTGATGGGCACTTTTTGCGTACCATACAGTCAAGCTGCTCCCGCAACAGCTCAATGGAGTTGAGATCTGGTTAGACTGTGCTGACCACTCCATTACAGATAGAATACCAGCTGCCTGCTTCTTCCCTAAATAGTTCTTGCATAATTTGGAGGTGTACTTTGGGTCATTGTCCTGTTGTAGGATGAAATTGGCTCCAATCAAGCGCTGTCCACAGGGTATGGCATGGTGTTGCAAAATGGAGTGATAGCCTTCCTTATTCAAAATCCCTTTTACCTTGTACAAATCTCCCACTTTACCAGCACCAAAGCAACTCCAGACCATCACATTACCTCCACCATGATTGACAGATGGCCTCAGGCACTCTTCCAGCATCTTTTCAGTTCTGCGTCTCACAAATGTTGTTCTGTGTGATCCAACATCTCAAACTTGGATTCATCTGTCCATAACACTTTTTTACAATCTTCCTCTGTCCAATGTCTGTGTTCTTTTGCCCATATTAATCTTTTCCTTTTACTAGCCAGTCTTAGATTTGGCTTTTTCTTTGCCACTCTGCCCTGAAGGCCAGCATCCCAGAGTCGCATCTTCACTGTAGACGTTGACACTGGTAATTTGCGTGTAATACACTTCATGACAGAAGTTACGTTGATTATCCATGTTATGTAAATAAAAGCTTATTACCTGATGTTATATTCATCCATTGGTTGCATAAATTATTCTTTTGAAAGCTGAAACCCTCCAAAATGTGGTTTCGGTTAAGAAAATAAATTGTCATCAATACAGAAATATTGATCATTTAATGGACACCAATAGGGTCAGATTTTGGCAAGACAAAAGTTTTGTCGGCCACAGAAAGTCATGTGATATTCAAACAAATAATTAACTTAAAATACAAATATATTATTATTATTATTTATTATTATAGCTCCATTTATTCCATGGCACTTTACATGTGAGGAGGGGTATACATAATACATACAAGTACAGTAATCATAAACAATACAAGTCACGACTGGTACAGGATGAGAGAGGACCCTGCCCGCGAGGGCTCACAATCTACAACGGGATGGATGAGGATACAGTAGGCGAGGGTAGAGCTGGTCGCGCAGCGGTTTGGTGGATCAGTGGTTACTGCAAGTTGTAGGCTTGTCGGAAGAGGTAGGTCTTCAAGTTCTTTTTGAAGGTTTCCATGGTAGGCGAGAGTCTGATATGTTGTGGTAGAGCGTTCCAGAGTAGAGGGGATGCGCGGGAGAAGTCTTGTATGCGATTGTGGGAAGAGGAGATAAGAGGGGAGTACAGATCTTGTGAGGATCGGAGGTTTCGTGCAGGTAAGTACAGGGAGACTAGGTCACAGATGTACAGAGGACTCAGGTTGTGGATGGCTTTGTATGTCATGGTTAGGGTTTTGAACTGGAGTCTTTGGGTAATGGGGAGCCAGTGCAGGGATTGACAGAGGAGAGAGGCCGGGGAATAGCGGGGGGACAGGTGGATTAGTCGGGCAACAGAGTTAAGAATAGATTGGAGGGGTGTGAGAGTGTTAGAGGGGAGGCCACAGAGCAGGAGGTTGCAGTAGTCAAGGCGGGAGATGATGAGGGCATGTACTAGGGTTTTTGCAGATTCTTGGTTGAGGAATGTACGGATCCGTGAAATATTTTTGAGTTGAAGTAGGCAGGAAGTGGAAAGGGCTTGGATATGTGGTTTGAAGGAGAGATCAGTGTCAAGGATAACCCCGAGGCAGCGAGCTTGTGGGACTGGAGAGAGTGGGCAGCCGTTTACTTTAATGGATAGGTCTGTTGGGGGGTCACGTGAGATGGGCGAAAGATGATTAATTCTGTTTTGTCCATATTAAGTTTTAGAAATCTAGCGGAGAAGAAGGATGAAACAGCAGACAGACATTGAGGGATTCTGTTTAGTAGGGAGGTGATATCTGGTCCAGAGATGTAGATCTGTGTATCATCAGCATAGAGATGATACTGAAAGCCATGAGATCTATGAGCTGTCCAAGGCCGAAGGTGTAAACGGAGAAGAGCAGGGGCCCTAGGACTGAACCTTGCGGGACTCTGACGGATAGGGGGCGCGGTGAGGAGGTGGTGTGAGAATGGGAGACGCTGAATGTCCGGTCTGCTAGGTATGACGCAATCCAAGATAGAACCAAGTCTGTGATACCAGAGATGAGAGGGTCTGTAGTAATAGGGAATGTTCCACTGTGTCAAAGGCAGAGGACATTTCCAGGAGGAGGAGGACAGAGTAGTGTTGCTTGGCCTTGGCGGCTAGTAGGTCAGTGGTGACCTTAGTTAGGGCAGTTTCAGTGGAGTGGTGTGGCCGGAAGCCGGATTGCAAGTGGTCAAGGAGGGAGCAAGAAGAGAGGTGGGAGGATAGTTCAAGATGGACGTGATGTTCCAGTAGTTTTGAGGCATAGGGGAGAAGTGATATAGGGCGATAGCTAGATACAGGGGATGGGTCAAGAGAGGGCTTTTTGAGGATAGGTGTGATTGAGGCATGTTTAAAGCTTGAGGGGAAAACACCAGTTGTTAGTGATAAGTTGAAGAGATGGGTTAGGGTTGGGATGAAGACTGTGGTGAGGTTTGGGATGAAGTGGGATGGGATCGGGTCAAGTGCACAGGTAGTGCGATGTGATCTTGAGAGTAGAGTGGAGAGTCGATCTTCTGTAATGGTGGAGAAGTTGGTTTTGGGGGAGGAGGGCAGGTAGGAGGAAGGGCACTGGGGGTTGTTGACCAAAACTGTCTCTGATGTTATCAATCTTCTCCTTGAAAAATGAGGCAAAGTCTTCAGCTGAGATGAGTGGAGAGGGAGGAGGTGCTGGGGGGCGGAGGAGAGAATTGAAGGTGTTGAATAATTGTTTAGGGTTGTGAGACAGGGAGGATATGAGAGATGAGAAGTAGGTTTGTTTTGCTGCAGCGAGTGTGGCCTTGAAAGTAGTGAGGGACTGTTTGAATGTGATGAAGTCCTCATTGGAGTGGGTTTTTTTCCATCTCCGCTCAGCAGCCCTGGAAGCCCGCCTCAGTTCTTTGGTCAGACTGGTGTGCCAGGGCTGTCTGTTGATTTTGCGAGTTTTAGTACTTTTGAGAGGGGCAACTGATTCCAAAGCTACAGCTTTTGTGGTGTTATATAGAGTGGCAGCGGCATCCGCATTGTGTAGGGAACTTATGTCTGTAAGAGGGAGGAGGGATTCAGACAGTGAGTGTAGATTGAGGTGTTGAAGATTTCTGCAAGGGTGTGTGAGTTTTTGAGGTGGGGATTGTGGACCTGAGGAGGAGAGGGAAGAGAATGTAAGTAGGTTGTGGTCAGAGAGAGGAAGAGGTGAGTTAGAGAGGCTAGATAGGGAGCAGAGGCGGGTGAAGATGAGGTCTAGTGTGTGGCCATCTTTGTGAGTGACTGCAGAAGACCATTGAGTGAGGCCGAAGGAGGAAGTGAGAGATAGAAGTTTAGAGGCAACTGAGAGGGAAGTGTCAATGGGGATGTTGAAGTCGCCCAAGATGATAGTGGGGATATCAGTGGAAAGAAAATGGAGTAGCCAGGTGGTGAAGTGGTCAAAGAAGGTGGTGGCTGACCCTGGAGGGCGGTATATGACAGCTAGTTGGAGGTTGGAGGGGGAGTAGATGCGCACAGAGTGCACCTCGAAGGAAGGGAGGGTAACAGAGGGCAGTAGTGGGATTGGGGTGAAGGAACAGTTATCTGACAGGAGAAAACCGACACCTCCATCATGCTTGCAGCTGGGGCGGGGGGTGTGGGAAAGGTGGAATACACCATATGAGAGTGCAGCCGGAGAGGCTGTGTCAGAGAAGGTGAGCCAGGTTTCGGTGATGGCGAGGAAGGAAAGATTGTTAGTAATAAAAAGATCATGGATAAAAGAAAGTTTGTTGCAGACAGAGCGAATGTTATGCAAATATATGTTGCATAACATTGGTGAATGAAGTTGTGGTGCTATTAGAGTCATATTTAATATTTTCTGTGACTTCCATGAGCTTGAAGGACTGCATTCATGCGGATCAACAATGATTCATACAATTTATTAATGAAGTCATCAGGAATAGCAAAGAATACAGTCTTACATGCCTCCCAGAGTTCATCTAGATTCTTTGGTTTTGTCTTCCAAGCTTCCTCTTTCATCCTACCCCAAACATGCTCAATGATGTTCATGTCTGGTGACTAGGCTGGCCAGTCCTTGAGCACCTTGATCTTTTTTACCTGGAGGAACTTTGTTGTAGAGATGGATGTATGAGATGGAGCACCATCCTGCTGCAGAATTTGACCCCTTTAATGATTTGAAATATAAGAGGCAGCTAATACTTCTTGATATTTTAGGCTATTGATATTGCCTTCCACCTTGCAAATGTTTCGCACACCCCCATACTAAATGTAACCCCAGACCATGATCTTTCCACCACCAAATTTAACTGTTTTCTGGGTGTATTTTGGATCCATACGGGCTCCAGTAGGTTTCCTATAGTATTTGCGGCAGCTGTGGTGTAATTCTACTGACGATCCATCAGAGAAATCTACCTTCTGCCACTTTTCCAGCGTCCATCTGTTTAGCAGGCTGTGGGACTTTGCAAATGCCACACAGTTTTTTATTTGCCTTTTGTTTAGTGCTGGCTTCTGGGCAGTGATTCGACCATGGAGGCCATTTCAAGACAGAATCCTACAAACTGTTCTAGTTGACACAGGGACTTGAGGTGACCAGGCCTGTTGGAGCTCTGCTGCAGTGGAAGAGGGGCTTGCTTTGCATTTTCTAACCAACAAAAGTTCCTCCTGAGCATTTGTCTTGCAGGGTCTGCCGGATCTGGACTTGTCAAACACATCTCCAGTCTCTTAGAATTTTTTTCCATTCTTTGTACTTGACGCTGAGACACATTAAAGGTGCCAGCCACCTCTGCAGTGGATTTGGTCTTCAGCCTCTTGATAATCCAGGCTTTGGTCGCAGGGTGGATTTTTGGCATATTGTCAGAGGTCAATTTGCAGCTCAAGTGAAGGTCTGGGGTGCTGGGTTTCTTTTTATACACACCCACTAATTAACCGATCATTTACTGAGCACAGGTGAGGATGTAAACTAAGATTGGGTGCATTATACGACCAGGCGACAAATCTTTTGTCTCGCCAAAATCTGACCATTCTGTGACCATTAAATGATCAATATTTCTGCATTGATGCCAATTTATTTTCTTAACCTAAACCACATTTCGGATGGTTTCAGCTTTCAAAAGAATAATTTATACAACCAATGGATGAATTTAACATCAGGTTATAAGCTTTTATTTACATAACATGGATAAGCGACATAACTTCTGTCAGGGAGTGTATTTAATGAAGATGCCAGTTGAGGACCTGTGAGCAGCGTCGGACTGGCCCACCGGGGAACCGGAGGATTCTCCGGTGGGCCCTGGCATCTGGTGGGCCCTGGCACCTGCAGGCATACAGGGTCAGCAGTTGCCTAGGGCCCCCGCTGCTCCAGGGGCCCCCAGCCAGTGGTGTGTCGCACACCATGCAGCTGCTATGGGGGCCCCTGCCAGCGGAGCAGCAGCGGGTGTCAGGAGGCAGGAGCACCTGTCCCCGCTGCTAAAGAGAAATGAATATTCACTGCGAAGCAGTGAATATCATTTCACAGTCTCCACCCCCAGAGGCCCCGCCCCCAGCCCAGTAAGCCGCTCTGCAGACTACAGCTGTAAATCAGGGCCGGCGCCGCCCTCAGTCCCCTCTGCTCCTGACTCACAGCCAGTGCGCGATGACGTCACTACATCGCGCACCCGCTGTGTGTCTGGCAGAGGGGGCAGCTCCTGACACTGAAGCCGGGATCAGCGTGGGAGCGAGGAGGAGAGGTGAGTATTGTGTTTTGTTTTTTTTTTTATATCTCTCGCTCTCTCTATCTGTCTCTCTCTATCTATCTATCTATCTATCTATCTATCTATCTATCTCTATTTCTCTATATATCTCTCTCTCTATCTCTCTTATATCTATCTATCTTTTTATCTCTATCTATTATCTATATCTATCTATCTCTATATCTATCTCTATCTATTATCTATATCTATCTCTATCGCTCTATCTTTATATCTATCTTTCTATCTCTACATCTATCTCTATATCTATCTATCTATCTCTATATCTGTCTATATATATATCTCTATATCTATCTATTATGTCTATCTATCTCTATATCTATCTATCTTACTCTATCTATCTCTATATCTATTATCTCTATATTTATTATCTATCTAGCTACCATCTATATCTATCTTTATCTATATATATCTCTATCTAATATCTATATCTATCTATCTCATACCTATCTATCTATTTATCTATCCGTTATCTTTCTCTATATCTTTTCTCTGTATCTATCTATCTCTATATCTATATCTCTCGCTATCTATCGCTCTATCTCTATATCTATATCTATCTCTATATCTATCTTTATATCTATATCTATATATCTATCTCTATCTATCTCTATATCTATCTCTATTTCTCTCTATATCTATCTCTATATCTCTATAGCTATCTATCTATATATCTCTATCTCTATATCTATCTCTCTGTATATCTATCTATCGCTCTATCTCTATATCTATATATCTATCTATCTTTATCTATTTATCTCTATATCTTTTCTCTGTATCTATCTCTCTCTATATCTATATCTATCTATCTCTATATATATCTATTATCTCTATATCTATATCTAATTCTCTCTAGTCTCTATATCTCTCTCTATATCTATCTATCTATTTATCTCTATCTCTATATCTATATATCTATCTATCTATCTTTATCTATTTATCTCTATATCTTTTCTCTGTATCTATCTCTATATCTATATCTATCTATCTCTATATATATCTATTATCTCTATATATATATATCTATTTCTCTCTATATCTCTCTCTATACCTATCTATCTATTTATCTCTATCTCTATATCTATCTCTCTGTATATCTATCTATCTTTCTAAAACTATCTATCTTTCTCTATCTATCTATCTATTTATCTCTATCTATTATCTATATCTATCTCTATCTATCGCTCTATCTCTATATCTATCTTTCTATGTCTACATCTATCTCTATATCTATCTTTCTATCTCTACATCTATCTCTATATCTATCTTTCTATCTATATCTATCTATATCTATATCTATCTATCTAGCTATCTCTATTATCTATATCTACCTATCTCTATATCTTTCTATCTTACTCTATCTCTATATCTATCTGTTATCTCTATATTTATTATCTATCTTTATCTATCTATCTCTATATATTATCTATATCTATATCTATCTCTCTATCTATTTATCTATCTCTGTATCTATCTCTCTCTATATCTATCTCTCTCTATCTACCGCTCTCTCTATCTCTATCTATCTTTATATCTATATCTATCTATCTATCTCTATATCTATTATCTCTATATCTATCTACCTATCTATCTCTATATCTATCTCTATATATATATATCTGTTTCTCTCTATATCTATCTCTATATCTCTCTCTATAGCTATCTATATATTATCTCTATATCTATCTATATATTATCTCTATATCTATCTATCTATCTCTATATCTATCTATCTATCTATCTATCTCTATATCTATCTATCTCTATATCTGTTATCTCTATATCCATATCTATCTCTATATCCATATCTATCTCTATATCTAGCTATCTCTATATCTATCTTTCTATCTAACACTATATCTCTATATCTATCTCTATATCTCATTATCTATCAATCTCTATCTCTATCTCTCTCTCTTTATCTATCTATCTATTGATCTATCCATCTATCTCTATATCTATCTCTATATCTATCTATTATATCTATCTATTATCTCTATTATCTATATCTATCTATCCATCTATCTATCTAGCTATCTCTATCTATCTCTATATCTCTCTATATCTATCTTTCTAACTCTATATCTATCTATCTATCTATCTCTATACATATCTCTATATCTAGCTATTATCTCTATATCTATCTCTATATCTATCTTTCTATATCTATCTGTCTCTATATCTATCTCTATATCTATCTATCTATCTCTATATCTATTATCTCTATATCTATCTATCTATCTCTATATATCTCTATATCTATTTTTATTTATAGCCATCTATCTATATATATTTATCTCTATATCTATCTATATACTGTATGTCTATATTATTATTATTATTATATCTGTATATCTCTATCTATTATCTATCTCTAGCTATTATCTATATCTATCTATATATCTATCTATCTCTATATCTTTCTATTTATAGCTATCTATCTATATCTATCTATCTATCTATCCATTATCTATTTTCTATCTATCTCTATATCTATCTATCTATCTATCTATCTATCTATCTATCTATATTTCTTTCTATATCTATCTTTATATCTATCTCTATCTATCTCTATGAATCTTTCTATCTATATCTATCCATTATCTACTTTCTATCCATTATCTACTATCTATCTCTATATCTATCTATTTCTACATCTATCTTTCTATCTATATCTATCTAACTCTATATCTATATATCTATATAGCATTATACCCTATGAGGGGGTGCATTATTCCCTATGAGGGGGGCAGTATTATACCCTATGAGGGGGCAGCATTATACCCTATGAGGAGGCAGCATTATACCCTATGAGGAGGGCAGCATTATTCCCTATGAGGAGGCAGCATTATACCCTATGAGGGGGGCAGCATTATACCCTATGAGGGGGGCAGTATTATACCCTATGAGGGGGGCAGCATTATACCCTATGAGGAGGGCAGCATTATACCCTATGAGGAGGCAGCATTATACCCTATGAGGAGGGCAGCATTATTCCCTATGAGGAGGCAGCATTATACCCTATGAGGGGGTGCATTATTCCCTATGAGGAGGCAGCATTATACCCTATGAGGAGGGCAGCATTATTCCCTATGAGGAGGCAGCATTATACCCTATGAGGGGGGCAGCATTATACCCTATGAGGAGGGCAGCATTATACCCTATGAGGGGGGCAGCATTATACCCTATGAGGGGGGCAGTATTATACCCTATGAGGGGGGCAGCATTATACCCTATGAGGAGGGCAGCATTATACCCTATGAGGAGGCAGCATTATACCCTATGAGGAGGGCAGCATTATTCCCTATGAGGAGGCAGCATTATACCCTATGAGGGGGCAGCATTATACCCTATGAGGGGGGCAGTATTATACCCTATGAGGGGGTGCATTATTCCCTATGAGGGGGGCAGTATTATACCCTATGAGGGGGGCAGTATTATACCCTATGAGGGGGCAGCATTATACCCTATGAGGGGGTGCATTATTCCCTATGAGGGGGGCAGTATTATACCCTATGAGGAGGCAGCATTATACCCTATGAGAGGGGGCAGTATTATACCCTATGAGGGGGGCAGTATTATACCCTATAAGGGGGGCAGCATTATACCCTATGAGGGGGTGCATTATACCCTATGAGGGGGTGCATTATTCCCTATGAGGGGGGCAGTATTATATTCTATGAGATGGCTGCATTATATTCTATGAGATGGCTGCATTATACTATGTGAGGGGGCTGCTTTATATTCTATGAGGGGGCTACCCCAACTCCTGCTACATAATTAAGACATGTACAACCTTATATTATACCCAGATATTAGCGTGTTTTACCGCATAATTGGTGGTCTGGTATTTAACTCTATGCAGCTATATAGTGGGCCCCAAGAATGATTTTCTCTGGTGGGCCCAAGGTGTTCCAGTCCGACGCTGCCTGTGAGGTATCGATTTCTCAAACTACAGACTCTAATGTACTTGTCTTGTTGCTCAGTTGTGCAGCGGGGCCTCCCACTATTATTTCTACTCTGGTTAGAGCCTGTTTGTGCTCTCCTCTGAAGGGAGTAGTATACACACCGTTGTAGGAAGTCTTTCTTGGCAATTTCTCGCATGGAATAGCCTTCATTTCTAAGAACAAGAATAGACTGTCAAGTTTGACATGAAAATTCTTTTTTTCTGGCCATTTTGAGAGTTTAATGGAATCAACAAATGTAATGCTCCAGATTCTCAAGTTGCTCAAAGGAAGGTCAGGTTTATAGCTTCTCTAGTCAGCCAAACTGTTTTCAGCTGTGCTAACATACTTGCACAAGGGTTTTCAAGGGTATTCTAACCATCCATTAGCCTTCTTACACAGTTAGCCAACACAAAGTACCATAAGAACACTGTAGTGAGGGTTGCTGGAAATGGGCCTCTATACACCTATGAAGATATTGTATTATAATCCAGACGTTTGCAGTTAGAATAGTCAATTACCACATTAGCAATGTATAGAGTGTAGTTCTGAATCATTTGATGTTAGCTTCATTGGAAAAAACGGTGCTTTTCTTTTCTAAATAAAGAAATTTTTAAGTGACCCTAAACTTTTGAACGGTAGTGTAGGGGGCATCCATGTTATTACTAGTACAAAGGCTCTGGAAAAGTGAAATGGCTCCTCACTCTTCAAAAGAAATTCAGCAAATTCTCTGCTCCCAAATCCAAATACCCCCTCCCTTCTGAGCTTCACAGTGTGCCTAAACCACATATAGTGTCCACATGTTTGGCATTTCTGAAGCAATGACAGCCCACCTAACTTACAGGTGCATGTCTCCAGAAGCATGGGCTAGGCATAACGTACTGGTGACTGCTCCATACTGGTCACTACAGCGTACTGGTCACTACAACGATAGTTTGCAATTTTCACTCGGCAACATTTATTGCTGCTTGTTTCTGGAAAATACCCATGAAGTCAAAATCGTCACTACACCTGCAGATAAATTCTCAAAGGGTTATAATTTCCAAAATGTGGTCACATGAGGGGGGATCCTGCTCTTCTAGCAATTAGGGGCTCTGTATATGGAGACCGCAAAGTATTCTAGGAATATAGTGCTCCGCTCTACTCGAGTCTCTTCGTATGGCTGAGTGGTACTGTATAGCCACATATTGGATATTGCCACGTTCAGTAGAAATTGTGGGACAAATTATAGTGCCATTTTTACCCTCTTCTTGTGTGAAAATGTAAAATCTGGGGCTAAAACAAAATTTTGGAGGTAAAAATGTAGTTACTTTTTCTTCACTGCCCAAAGGTAAAAAATTCTGACACACTAGTGGTGTCAATATGATCACTGCACTCCTAGCTGAATTCATTGAGAGGTGTAGTTTGTAAAATTGGGTCACTTATGGTAAATTCCGCTGTTCTGGCACCTCTTGGGTTCTCCCAGTGGGTCATGGCACCTGCAAACCATAACAGTAAAATCTGGCGGTTCTTGTCTTCTGAGCTTTGCACTGTGCCTGAAAACTATTTTCCAATTACATGTAGGGTATTGGCACACTCAGGAAAAAATGGATCTCAGTTTGTTGTAAAAAAAAAAATTCCTATTAGCCCTTACAAAAATTAAAAACTTGGGGTTAAAAAAAACATTTTAGTGGTAAAAATGTAATTTATTATTTCTTCACCACTCAATGATATAAAATTGAGGCATTGAGGCACATGTGGTGTCAATATGATCACTGCACCCCAGGATGAATTCATTGGGGAGTGTAGTTTGTAAAATGAGTTCACATATAGGGGGTTTCTGTTGTTCTGGCACCTCAGGGGCTCTGCCAATGTGAAATGACACCAGGCACGGACAACTAATCTGCCCTTTCGGACATTTGCCCGGAGGGCTGCGGTGTGCCACCTCTTGGGGGACCACTAGCCCATTTTCCTGCTGCCGACCCCTTTATTTTTTCAGGCACCTGGTGGTGCAGCATCACAGGGCGGAATGCGCAGCATGCAAATGTGGAGGTACATGGCCAGCTTTAGCAATGTGCACGCAGTAGTAAGAGGGGGCAGCACCGCTACCTGGCACACAACTTAGCAAAAAAAGAAGAGGAGGGTGCGTTACTTACACCATGACCGCACACAGCATCCTCCTCTTCTCTGTGTGCAGATCTGTCTCCGATGTCCGATCAGCCAGTGATCTATGGAAGGAAGTTCCCTGAGAGGGAAAAGGGGTTCTCCCAGAGGCACTGGAGGAGAGTGCTCCCCGTGGGGCTCCTTCCACCCTGACGGACGTCAGGTGGGGGAGAATCCAGGTTGCAGGAGGGTCTCGGCCCCTAGCATAGTGGAGTGGACATCAAGACTCAGCTAGCAAGCCGACAGCTGTGGCAACCTTAGGGGCCACAGCACACCACCACAGTTATCGTTTCCAGAAAGGCAGCCAGAAGGGATCAAGGAAACGTAGTAGGTCACGTTGCCCGACAAGATCTGCGGCAGTTGGCCGGGGACACTGACTGTGAGGTGCTGGAAGGGAAGGCAAGTGGAAAGCAGCACTGTGGAGATGGCCAGGGAAGGCACATATTGAAGGGAGTGCTGGAAAGGTGTACTTCAGTGATCTAGGAGTTGACTGAGCCCCTCATGTGAAGAACACAGTACAGAAGCAGGCATCTGTGTGCACCAGAAACTGTGAGTAAAGCTTTGGAACTGCACTCAATACATAACATAGTAACATAGTTTTGAAGGCTGAAGGAAGACCTTATGTCCATCTAGTTCAGCCTATTTTTAGTGCAGCTGTTCTGCATTGTTGATCCTGGGGAAGGCAAAAAACCCACAGAGTAGAAGCCAATTTTCTCCATAGGGAAAAAATTCCTTCCCCTAAGCTGGGTCAACCATCTACCTATAATATTATGTTACTCGTAACCTTCTATACTGTTACTCACAAGAAAAGCATCCATTCCTTTCTTAAATTCATTCAGTGAGTAGGCCATCACCACTTCCTCAGGAAGAGAATTCAAGAGCCTCACTGCTCTTACCGTGAAGAACCCTCTTCTATGCTGGTGCAGAAATTGTCCAAACGAAGAGAATGCCCCCCTTGTTCTTGTCACAGTCCTTGGTACAAACATTTCATTGAAGAGATCTCTGTATTGCCCTCTGATTTACTTGTACATATATATTAGGTCTCCCCTAAGTCTTCTCTTTTCTAGAGTAAATAGACCTAATTTTGATAACCTTTCTGGGTATTGTAGTGAACCAACTCCATTTATCATTTTTGTAGCCCACCTTTGAACCCTTTCAAGTTCAGTAATGTCTTTCTTGAGCACTGGCATCCAAAATTGCACACAATACTCCAAGTGTGGTCTGACGTGATTTGTACAGAAGGAGAATTATGTTTTCATCTCGTGTCCCCAGACCTTTTCTAATGCATCCCATGACCCTATTTGATTTGGTGGCAGCTGCCTGACACTGGGCACTCCAATTTAGCTTCTTATTGACAAAGATGCCTAAGTCTTTTTCCATGTCTGATTTCCCCAACAGTTTCCCATTTAGTAAGTAATTCTAGCATCTGTCTCTCCTTCCCATGTGCATAACCTTACACTTATCTGTGTTAAACCTCATTTGCCATTTTTCAGCCCAATTCTCCAATTTAGTCAAATCTGTCTGTAGTTGCAAACTGTCCTCCTTTGTGTTAACTACCTTACATAGTTTTGTATCATCTGCAAATACTGATATTTTACTGTGTAAGCCGTCCACTAGATCATTAATAAATATATTAAATAGTAGGGGGCCCAATACAGAACCCTGTGGTACCCCACTAGTAACCCTGGCCCAATCTGAGTATGCACCATTAATAACCACTCTTTGTTTTCTATCACTAAGCCAGCTACCTACCCATCTACACACATTTTCCCCTAGCCCAAGCTTTCTCATCTTACTTACCAATCTTTTATGTGGAACAGTGTCAAATGCTTTAGAGAAGTGGAGATAAATGACATCCAATGATTCTCCTTGGTCCATTTGACAGCTTGCATCCTCATAGAAGCTGATCAGGTTAGTTTGACAGGAGCGATCCTTCATAAATCCATGTTGATATGGAGTTAAACATTTATTAACATTGAGATATTCCATAAGGGTATCCCTTAGAAACCCTTCAAAAATTTTACCCACAACAGATGTTAAGCTTACCGGCCTATAGTTTCCAGGTTCCCTTTTACACCCCTTTTTGAATATTGGTACCACATTTGCTTGCCGCCAATCAAAAGGAACAAACCCTGTTTCTATAGAGTCTTTAAATATAAGGAATAGAGGCCTGTCTATCACATTACTTAACTCCCTTAATACCCGAGGGTGAATGCCATCAGGGCCTGGTGATTTGTCAATTTTAATCTTACTAAGGCGGTTCTGCACTTCTTCCTGGGTTAGGCAGGTAATACTTAATGGGGAGTTTACATTATCACTCTGCATTTCCCCTGGCAAATCCTTTTCCTGTGTGAACACTATTGCGAAAAAAGTATTTAAAACATTTGCTTTTCCCACATCGCTCTCTATGATTTCACCCTCATTGTTCTTTAAAGGGCCGACACCATCAATTTTAATCATTTTACTGTTTATATAATTAAAGAATAGTTTGGGGTTTGTTTTACTTTCCTTAGCAATGAGTCTCTCAGTTTCCACTTTTGCTAAATGTATTTGTTTTTTACACAATTTATTTTTTTCTCTATAACTTTCTTCATTGCCTTCTTGTTTTAGCTTCTTAAATGCCTTGTTCTTGTTATTTATTGCCCTTTTTACATCCTTATTTAGCCATATTGGTGTTCGCTTGATCCTAGCCCTTTTATTTCTGTACGGTATGGCTAGCTCGCAGTGGGTGTGTAAAACTGATTTAAATATTTCCCATTTATTTTCTGTGCTCCTATTTTTGAGGACATTGTCCCAATCAATTCAGCGAAGGTCCTCTCTAAGCTGATTGAACTTTGCTTTCCTAAAATTCAGCATTTTTGTAACCCCCTTCTAGGGCACTTTACTGAAGGACATGTGGAATTGTATTATATTGTGGTCACTGTTCCCTAGGTGCCCATTGACTCGTACTTCTGTTATTCTATCTGGCCTGTTGCTTAAAATTAAGTCCAGAAGGGCTGTCCCTCTCGTTGGGCCCTGCACAAGTTGTGACAGATAATTATCCTTGGTCACTGACAGAAATTCGTTTCCTTTCTGAGATACGCAGGTTTCAGTTTCCCAGTCTATATCAGGGTAGTTGAAGTCCCCCATAATAATCACCTCATTGTGATTTGCTGCTTTGACTATTTGTTTCAATAATACATTTTCATTTGGTGGCTTATAACAAACCCCTATGGGGATTTTATTACTTTTCCCTCCTTGTATCTCCACCCATAGAGACTCCACCTCTTCATTTCCCTCTTTTATATCTTCTCTTAGTGTGGGCTTTAAAGTGGACTTTATATATAGACAGACTCCACCCCCTTTCCTTTTTTTACGATCCCTCCTAAATAAATCATATCCTTGCAAGTTAGCCGCCCAGTCATAGCTGTCGTCTAACCATGTCTCAGTTATTCCTACTATGTCGCATTTTCCTCATACATTACCAACTCCAGATCTTCAATCTTATTGGTCAGGCTACTTGCATTGGTCAGCATGCAGGAAAGACGTTTTGCTTCCTTTTTCTTAGCATCCTTCTGAGTACCCTGTCTTGGATCTTCTTTACCACATCTAGTATCCTTGATTAGTTTGTCCTTCTGCTGCATGTTCTTGTCTGCTGTTTTGCCTCCCATCCCCTCTTCTTCTAGTTTAAATCCCTCCTGATGAGTGTGGCAAGTCTTCTGGTGAATGTGTTTCCCAGGTTTTGTGAGGTGTATCCCATCTCTTGCGAGAAGTCCATCGTAGAGGTAATTCACGCCATAGTCCAAGAATCCAAATCCTTGCTGCCTGCACCACCGTCATAGCCAGTTGTTCACCGCTAGTATCCTATTCCATCTTCTGATGCCCTGACCATCGACTGCTAGGATTGATGAGAAAACAACCTGAACGTTCCGTTCCTTTATTTTCTTCCCCAGAATTTCAAACTCTTCGCAGATAGTTGGTAGGTAATTTCTTGCTGTGTTGTTGCCGCCTACGTGTATCAGTAGAAAAGGGTAGTCGTCCTTGGATTTGAGGATAGTTGCTATCCTGTTGGCCACATCATTGATTTTTGCTCCTGGGAGGCAGCATACTTCTAGTGCGGTTATGTCCGGCCTGCAGATAGTTGCCTCAGTGCCTCTTAGTAGTGAGTCACCCATAACTACCACTCTTCTTTTCTTTCCGGACGCACTGCTTGCTGCTCGTGAGTGTTTTTGAGTGTCATTTGCTTCCGCTTTTTTTGACAGAGTTACTTTTTTTGTTGATAGCGTGTCTTCTCTTGTAGATACGGTATCATCCTGAGCTGTGCCATTTTCGTTCTCCAGCATGAGGGCTTCATATTGGTTGCTAAGCTGTGTGGGTGGTGATGACCACTTGATCCGTTTGCTTCTTTTCGTCACTTTCCGTATCCTGAATGGTTGCTTCTGCTTCATCCAAGAAGTCCTCATGTTCTTTAATTACCTTCAATGTTGCTATTCTTTCTTCCAGTCCCTGCACCTTTTCCTCTAAGAGGGCAACAAGTTTGCACTTCTGACAGGTAAAGTTGAGTTTTTTGGCCGGAAGATCCATAAACATGTAGCATGTGTTGCAGGTGACCATGTGCATTTTCTTCTCTTCCATATTGCTATTGCTGATGCAATCTATGATGGGTGTAAACTTGCGCGCCGTTAGGCGAGCGGTTTTGCGATGTCCTCGAACAGCGAGACCCGGCAAGTCCCAGTGATCGATCAGCTTAAGGCGACTCTTCGCCTCTTCCCAGAATGCATCGGAAATATGCAGATGAGCTTCCTGCTTCTCCAATCCCTGGTTTTGCGATGTCCTCAAACAGCGAGACCCGGCAGGTCCCAGCGATCGATCAGCTTAAGGCGACTCTTCTCCTCTTCCCAGAATGCACCAGAAATATGCAGATGAGCTTCCTGCTTCTCCAATCCCTGGTTTTGCGATGTCCCCTAACAGCGAGACCCGGCAAGTCCCAGCGATCGATCAGCTTAAGGCGACTCTTCTCCTCTTCCCAGAATGCACCGGAAATATGCAGATGAGCTTCCTGCTTCTCCAATCCCTGGTTTTGCGTTGTCCTCAAACAGCGAGACCCGGCAGGTCCCAGCGATCGATCAGCTTAAGGCGACTCTTCTCCTCTTCCCAGAATGCACCAGAAATATGCAGATGAGCTTCCTGCTTCTCCAATCCCTGGTTTTGCGATGTCCCCTAACAGCGAGACCCGGCAAGTCCCAGCGATCGATCAGCTTAAGGCGACTCTTCTCCTCTTCCCAGAATGCACCGGAAATATGCAGATGAGCTTCCTGCTTCTCCAATCCCTGGTTTTGCGTTGTCCTCAAACAGCGAGACCCGGCAAGTCCCAGCGATCGATCAGCTTAAGGCCACTCTTCTCCTCTTCCCAGAATGCACCGGAAATATGCAGATGAGCTTCCTGCTTCTCCAATCCACTGTGTCCTTTGAATTCTTGCCTCTACACTCATTCAGCACTGCTGCATCTAACATCAGCAGCCATTACATCTTCAACCAAACCACAACTGCTCTGGGACAACAGCTCTGCCTGTGGAGAGCTATTCCAACACTGCTGCATCACACCATCAGTCCCAGAGGATCTGCTCTGCAGCGCTGGTCACTAATGATCAGATACCACAGGTGGCAGCACAAACACTTAATACAAAAACTCTTTATTTCTCTTTCCCTTGTAAATACACCCCATTTATTGGATGCCCAGGGCCACGGACCGGGTCACCGCCGCTGTGACACTGCCCCTTTAAGAAAGCGGCCTGGTACTGAGTAGCTCCACTTGCCCTGGCGGGAGCTCCAATTTTGGCATCACAAACAGGATATCGAAGCCCGGTGTCACTAGGTCCTGTGTGCCAGAAATTTGATTGAATTGAGAACTGAAAAACCAAAATGTGCAAAGGAACAAGTTTATTGGATTATGAATTGGACTGTGATTTTGACTGTAAAGATGGCTGCTATGGTGGTCCCATGAGGTGTGCAGTGAGGTGTGCCGTCGTGGTTGGCACCAAAGAAAGAGCGTGAAAAAACATGAACCTCCCCTGCCTGTACTTCTATGCAACTGCGTCATGGCCGACACAAAGAGGGGTCCGGATCCTAGCCTGGTATGATGTCAAAGGGAAGAGATACTGCCCCCAGGGGGTGGAGAGAAGCTCCACGGCGAGAAAAAGAGCGTAGAAGTAGCCAGAAGACCAGGAGGCCAACATGGAGAACGGCAGGAGGCCTGTGGAGTGCGGTGGAGAGATACCAACTTCTCCTGGCTCTGTGGATTCAGGCTCCGGCCCCTCAGCAGACCTCAACCTGGCTCAGCTGGGGAGTGTTCTGTCTCCGACACTTAATTCATAATCTTTTATTGTCTATCTGATATTATTACTAGTGAATATCCAGAATGTTCAGTTTCTTCCATAGATTTAATGTTTTCATTGTTTCTGGCTCCATCTAGTGGCCAGAGTCATAACCGCAGTGTTATTCTATTTTACCTTCACTTTTGATGCTCGTATTTTTTTCCGTTCTTTCACAATGTATTCTGGGAAAGTTGCAAGGCACCCTGGTAAGTTTTGCAAAGGATCATGGTTAGTCCAGCACCATTTTCCCTCCAGTTTGCCATTTTCTCTCAGCCTGCATCCTGGAAGCATCTCATTTCTCTTCCCCCTTTGTGACAGCATCGTTGGTATGTAATCACGCTTCCTATATCTAATTCCTGTCCCAGATCAGCCTGCTCAGTTAGTTTCCCCTCCTCAGCTAGTAGTGCAGATGTTGATTCTTAACATATTATGCATGATACTGTATGAATCCCTGATGTACCCTGTATTGACTCAGTGTATATATATGTTTTTGTTTGTAGTTTCACCGCATCAATATACCACCACGTTCAATAACATACAGATTCAACCTACAGTCTCCTTATTGGACCCTGGTTTAGCGGTTTAGCTGCCAGTATAAGCTAGCTGAAGTCTGCTTCAATTAGTGAGGACAGAACAAACACAGTTATGGATGATTCAGCAGATTATTGTACAAAATGTGGATGGTTCAGGTAAAAACAATAAGAAACAGATAATGCAGCATGTCAGTACTGGTAGACAGTATCACAGCAATACATGGTACTATCACAACAGTAGCAATGATACAGGATGCTGTTATATCGATTGCATGCATTATATAGAAGCTGAGCAATATAACTTACACAGCAGTAAAAGAGAAAGAAATATCTAACACAATTCATGGCTGCCAGCTTATGCATTCATTGGCCAAAGGATGCATGTAACTATCATGCAGTGTAATAACATTACAGGAGCTGAACATGCATTGCAAACATCATGGGGGGCTGCATTATGGCTGCTAACACAGATGCATAACTCATAATTGCATTAACCTTACCGGAATCCGCTTGTTATAAGCTGTGGTTTTGCAGGAAGCTGGAAGCATGTGAGAAGCTCAGAAGACCGCTGAAAATGGTTACATGTTGTTGACCAGGGAAGGGAGAAGGGCGGTTCTGAACAGTTAACACTTTAGGAAAACAGAAAATTCCAAACACATGAATAAGAAAGAGAAAGGCAACTTATGACACCTACTGGCGATAGCTGGAACAGCACTTAAAATATCTTGCTGCACAGAAGGGGCAGAACACACATAAAAAAGGACGCATTTTTGCAAGAAGTTTTTGCATCACCATATTTAGAGAGCTATTTTTCCATATTTTGGCCCACAGAGACATGTGAGGGCTTGTTTTTTGCGGGACAAGCTGACTTTTTTTATTGTTACCACTTTTGGGCACATGACTTTTTTTTATTGCTGTCTATTCTGATTTTTGTGGAGGCAGAATGAACAAAAACCAGGAATTCAGGAATTGTTTTTTTTCCCCCTCTGTTCTGCGTGTGATAACATTGATAAGGCCGCTTTATTCTATATTGAGTCAATACGATTACTCGTACAGTGATAGCACATTTATTTTTTTATGTTTTGGCGCTTTTACACAATAAAAACTTTTATAGAAAAATTAATTATTATTATTTTTACATTGCTGAGAGATATTACTTTTTTATTTTTCCACTGATGGAGTAGTATGGCAGCTTGTTTTTGGCTGGACAAGATGTAATTTTCAGTGATATTATTTTTATTTACATTCGTCTTTTTGATTGCATTTTATTCCCCTTTTTGCAAGCGGTATGATGATAAAGCATAGTTCGGTACATTTTTTTTGCTTTTTTTCTAATGGCATTAACTGAAGGGCTTAACTAGCATGACACTTTCATAGATTGAATTGTTCCAGATTTGGCGATACCAAACGTGTACTTTTTTGGTTTATTTAATTTTTTTTATATAAAAAATTGTATTTCTTAGTGGATTTATTATTATTATGATTGTTATGTAATAATTTTTTTTACTTTTTTTATTTTTTATTTTCCTTTTTTACCTAGTCCCTTTCTGGAACTTTCACTTTTTTTTTTTACTTTGATTGAAGGTACAAAGCATTGCAATGCACTAGCATTGCAATGCATTATACCTATACTGAAAGCTTCTGACACCATGCTGTGAGCATAGTCTTAGAAGCATTCTGTAGCTTGGTAACTGGGGGGTCATCATGAGGACCCGGGTCACCATGGCAACGATCGGGCCCCCGCTATGACATTGATCACAGCATTTAAGGGGTTAAAAGCCAGGGGTGACACTGACACCACTCCTGGCTGTTAGTGCAGACGCTCAGCCACTGGCAGATCTGAGCTGCTGCATTGATTGGGCAGGAAGTGCTGATATTTCAGGATCTCCTGCATGATTGTGGGGGAGTGCCAGGGCCATAATCGTGGCTGATAATGCCTGCTCTTGTGTGCCCTGGTCTCCCATCACATACAAAGAATGTCCCATTGTCAGTGTACTTGCCTCTCTACTCTCCACACCTTCAGGGCCTTCTCTACGTTGCTTGAGACCCCCTCCGGTTGTTTGCGCACAAACAGAGACACAGTCCAGTTGCAACTTAAAATGTAGAAGTTTACTTGTTTCTTTTCGCAGTACATCCATATTAGATACAACATCAGCATAGGGTTCCATACAGTCCACATTTTTCACTTTCCCTGCACTATTCCCCATGTCCTTCAGTACGTGCCCAAGTCGTACCATCTCATTTGGTACCGCAGTGTCCTCCCTGTTCAGGCTTACTACACTCAGGAGTTCCCTCATCCGTTTTGCCCCAGAGATGAGGGCATCTGCCCATGCAGTAAGATGCCACATTTTAGAGAGACCTGCATCCCCGTACTGTTGTGATCTCTGCTGTAGCTTCTGTTCCACCATTGCTGTCACCGCTGCTGCCTCAGCTACACTTCTTGCCCACTGGGCCCTGGATGGCTGGGTTCCTTGCTTTTAACGTTATGGAGCTTTCCGCCCTATACGGGCTCCAAGGCCCTACTCGGCAGGATAAGGAAAACCCTCTATCTTGCATGCGGTTAGCTCCTCCTATTTAAACTATCTTAAGGTCTCTTGCTATTGAACTATAGTGTGCCCCCTCAAGTGACCTAGCTAGGGAACTGCACTTTCCCTATATTACAGCAATGCAGTATGCAACACTATTTATAATTATGTACATTACCATGCAATATATACACATAGCAGCATTACTTTTAGTACACCCCTTACATGATCATGCTGTGATCGGTCAGTTTGATTGACTAATAGGTCACAGGTTTACACGCAGTGACAGTTTAAATGCATGATGGGCATAGCCTATCCTGGTGTGGGAACTAACACCCTGCCATGACGGACTGTGCCAGTCATTAGTGACCTGGATCCTGTTGGGTTCATCATAGATCAGACCTAAACTGTCAAGAAAGCATCAACAGAAGACCATTCTGGGGCTTAGATTGTGGGGACAAGGAAAATGCCCAAGTCTGATGACGCCCTCACAGTAGAGTCATGATTTTTCACACCCACTGGAACTCATCCCCAAATGGGTATTCAGGGAGAGCTGTAGCTAATTTTTTTCCAGAGGCGAAGGGTAAAAAATAACCTACAGCATTCCCTAAACAACCTAAGGCTATGTGCACACGTTGCGGATTTGTTGCAGAACCGCAGCGCTTTTTTCTGAGCAGAATTGCACCAAATCCACAAATGATTGCTCAAGCAAGGTTAATCAGTGGGAATCCAGAATTGGTGTGTACATGCTGTGGAAAATTCCGTCCTGATTCGCAGCATTTTATTTTCCGCAGCATGTCAATTCTTTCAGTCGATCTGCAGTGTTTTTCCCCCACCCGCAATAAATCCACAGGTATAAAAATGTTTGCGGATTTGCTGCAGATTTGCTGCAGTTTCACGCAGATTTGGCAGAATAAATGCAGCAGATGTTTAAAACGCAAATATATTAGAAAGAGCCAATCTTGATTGAAGCACATCAACAATGGAGGTAGGACTTGAAAAAGGCAATTTTTTTACAGTAGTAAATCTTTATTGAGCTGACAAAGTCACATCTAAACTGCATGAAATCCATGCAAAAAACTTGCGGCATTTCCACTGCGTTTTCTGCCAAGAGATGCAGAATCCGTGAAGAAATTTCTGCAGCCAAATCCACCACGTGCGCACATAGCCTAAACTGGCCTTTCTCTCCCAAAAACTTATCAGAGAGGGCCATTAAAGATTTGGGAGAGACCAACTAAACATCAGAGGGTACTGATGTCACAGACATTGGCAGAAGTGGAGGGTTATAGAAGGTATTCATAAAGTTAATTATCTGACACTGCAACTGATATTATGATGACTCCAGACTCTGGCATTCCTTAGCCAGATTCTGAGTCATCTGCTTCAAATTTACCACCTGGTCAGTAAGCGTGTGAACAGGATCCATACTGGCGAAAAGAAAAAAAAGTATAGACCATACGTAATGTGATGTTGAGTCACTTCTCATGGACAAGCCGTGAGCCAGGATAGTCAAGGATTCTGAGGTCAACAACAGAGTAACAATGTTTTGGACTTTTGACTTTCAGGCTCCATATCCCACCATCCAGTACTGCTTTGAACGTAAGACTACCATAATTTTATAGACAATCATTTTGGCTATCTCATACATAAATTTGACTTGCAACTATTTAGCATGTGATTAGTTATGCAGATTGTTGTCATATCACTGCATTGTTACTGTTTTGCTCCTGGTGGTGGAAAAATATTTTTCATCCTGAATACTGCAAAATACAACCTGCTCTCACATTCCCTAATAGGTTAGTGTATTGTTAGGTTGATTCCCAAGTGAAAGCTCATTGGTTCGAATCGCCATGAAGATGATTTCCCAAGAAAAGAGAAACAGCATCATCCAGCTCATCGATAGTGGTCTCTTGGCCAAGAAAATTGCCAAAGTGCATCATATGAGCGCCGTGACAGTTGAAAGGATCCAAAATTAAATCTGTCCATCCATTCAGAAGCCAAAAGACGGACATCAAGGTAAAATATCAGAGTCAACAAGTCAGCTCATCCCAAGGGCTATCCGGCAGTGGAGGTGGCTCATATGGTTCATAATAGTGAGATCACAGACATCAATGCAAGCACCGTGCAATGCATGTAACACAAGTGTGGAATGGTGACCCAAAAAAGGTGAAAAAACCTCAACTCCAACATTGTCATAAAAAACGTCGGTTTGAGTTTGCAAATAAGTACAAAAAGAGGACATATAAAGATTTGAAATGGGTGATTTGGAGCGATGACACGAAAGTCAATAGACTAGGCTTTGATAGGTGCAAATGGATCTGAAAGAAAGAAACAAGGGGAAAAGGGGCTAACAGATTGAGCAATTGAATGAAATGTCAAGTTCCGTTGAGGAAGCCTGATGATATGGGGTTGTGTCATAGCCAAAGGCATTGAATACTTGACCAGAAATCGATTGTGGTGTCAATGCTGAGCTATATGTGATTATCCTACAAGATGATTTACTTCTCACACTCAAATACTGTGAGTATGAAAAGGACGACATAGTGTTCCACCAGTACAACAACACGAAGCATACATCGATATTGGATCAAAGACAATGAAGTAGAGGTGCTGGAGTGACCCTCACAGTCCCCAGATCTCAACCCAATCAAACACTTATGGGAAGAATTGAAGTAAGAACTGTATACATACCCAAGTGAATTGACTAGTATGCACCAACTTTTGGAATGTGTAGAAGAGACCTGAGATCAAATTTCAGTCAACACATGTTTGAATCTGACTGAGAACATGCCCAGAAGGATTCAGGCAGTGTTGAAAGCCAAAGGTGGATTTACTAACAAAATAATAAACAATACAATTTACATCTTTAGGTGCAAAACAGTAATAATGCAGTGACATGACAAGAATCTGCATAACTAATCATATGTTAAATAGTTGCAAGTAGTGTTGAGCATTCCAATACCGCAAGTATCGGGTATCGGCCGATATTCACTGTATCGGAATTCTGATACTGAGTTCCGACACTTTTAGCATATCGAATAACGGAATCGGAAGTTCCCATAATGCTATGAGCCAGTTTGATTTGATTCAGCCAATGACAATCCTCAGAAGTGTGGGCACATCCTGTTAGGCATGTAGGCATGTTAACTAATGGCATGGCTGTGATTGGCTGCTGAAATGATGCACTATAAAAGCCGCCGCCGCCATTTCGAGTTCACTCTGCTGTGAATTCAGTTAAGGACAGGCTGGTGTTCAAGACTGTGAGGGAGAGTTAGAGATAGTGATTTTCACAATCATAGTGTGCTTTACCCAGGCTACATAATCCACCACTATAGCTTTCTTTTGCCTTGCAGCAGTGTTCACAGCTGTCTGCAAGGTCTGTGTGAGTGCGGCTCACGCTGAGTAGTGTGTCCTGCAGCCACGTCTGGTTGTAGGCCGCTCAGCGTGCGTCACTGCCTCACACATATTTTTCTTTTATTGCAGCTCATTTTTTATTCTCCTATTAGTGTGCATCCATCCGTATCCATATACGGTGGTTGCAAACACTATAGGAGTAGACAGCGGACCCTCTCTGCAGCCTTTCATTGCTAGTGCCCACTTATCTGCACTGTTCACGGCTGTCTGAGAGGTTTCTGTCTGTGTGTGAGTGCAGCTCACGCTGAGTAGTGTGTCCTGCCGCTACGTCTGGTTGTAGGCCGCTCAGCGTGTGTCACTGCCTCACACATATTTTTCTTTCATTGCAGATCATTTTTATTCTCCTATTAGTGTGCATCCATCCGTATCCATCTACATTGGTTGGTTGCAAACACTATATAGGAGTAGATAGAGGAGACTTTTTTCTAGCTTGTGCCCTTCAGCTGCAGCCAGATTAGTATTACCCTATTTTTTGGAGCCTCATCTTTTGCATTGTAGGTTACCTTCCTGCATTGTAATAGCTCCAAAAAGTTTGTGATACTATCGCTTTCAAATCTTTGGTCACATCCTTTTAGTTTAAAAAAAAAATAAATAAATAAATAAAGTTCACCAAACACTCCATTTGACAGTTGTGTAGGCCACATTAGCTCCTATTAAAGTGTAGTCCACACACACACTTCATAAAATTAGTGTTTCTTATACCTGTTACCAGCTGTTCAGGAATAAGCACACTAAGCCCCCCCTTTGTACTTTTCTGCCTATCTTTATCAGTTTACCAAGATGAAGGAGGCAGGGAGTAAGGCACGTGGGCGTGGGCGTGGGGATTCTGCAGGGAGAGGACGTGGGGATTCTGCAGGGAGAGGACGTGGGGATTCTGCAGGGAGAGGATGTGGGGATTCTGTGCCTGCTGCGGGCACCAGTGAGTCAGCATCCCCAAGTTTTAGCAGGCAACAGTCCTTTATGCGCAGTTTTGTAGGACCTGGCCGTACCCCACTGCTGCGGGAGGAACAAATTGAAGCCGTTGTCGGATGGATGGCAGCTATCACATCGACTTCAATGACTTCCACGTCCTCTCAGGGCCAGAGCACTGAAGAGCAACCATCTGTCTCTTCACCACCTGTCAAAGTGCCCAGGCAGTCAGAGAGCCCAGGACAGGAGCCATCACAGTCTCTACTTCTGTTCTCTGAATCTGTTGGCTTGGAAAGAGGGGGCCAGCCAAGCAGCATTCAAGAATGTGAAGAAGAGGGAGTATGCAGTGATGTGCAACTTCTTTGTCCCTCGGAATCTGAAGAGGCGGGTGGGCCAGTGCCTATGGTCAGCACACCTCAGTACGCATCAGATGATGACAAGACTCAGGTGCCACTTTCTGGTGCGTACGGTGCTGGCGAGACAACCCAGGAGAAGCAGGTGTTTGAAGAGGGGAGTGTAGATGATAAGGTCCTTGACCCATCATGGCGTGAGGAACAGGAAGGTGGTGGGAGCAGCTCTGAGGAAGAGATTCCCCGAACGGCCAAAACAGGAGGGAGAGGGAGGGGGCAGACTTGGTTGCCTGTAGCCTCCACTTCGGAACCCGTTAGGAGCATTCCTCTTTCAAAAGCCAAAACGGGCGCTCCCAAGACTTGCAGTGCGTGGTCCTTTTTTGACACAGTTGCAGATGACATTTGCTTTGTCAAATGCAAGCTGTGTCATCAGAAAGTCAAAAGAGGGAAAAATGTCGCAACCTCAAAACCACAAATATGTGGAAACATGTGCGGACCAAGTACAAGGTGGAGTTACACAGACACACTGGCCAACGTAGGCCAACGTACAGCACCACCTACCACCTCTTCAGCTCGTGTTGGGGCCTCTTCCTCCAGCTCACACACAGCTGGTTCGGCTGCCTCACAGGATCGCCAAGGAAGAACCTCTGGCACTGTTGTCCGGAGACCCTGTGACATTCCACCCACAGCACCACGTTCCCAGTCATCCTCACTCTCCCAGGCCACTCTACAGCCATCGGTAGCACAGGCATGGGATAAAAGGCGGCCATACTCGGCAAACCATCCCCGAGCACAGGCTCTGAATGCTGGCATTGCCAAACTACTGGCCCTTGAAATGCTGTCATTCAGGCTGGTGGAGACTGACACCTTCCGGAATTTCATGGCATTGACAGTCCCACAATACACCGTGCCCAGCCGCTTTTATTTCAGCAGGCAAGCCGTCCCTGCCCTGCAAAAACATGTGGAGGGAAAAATTAAACATGCGCTACTAAACGCCATCAGTAGCAAGGTCCACCTGACCACCGATGCGTGGACCAGTAACCATGGACAGGGATGATACCTTTCCCTCACTGCCCATTGGGTCAATGTTTTGGAGCCGGGTACAGATCTGGAGAGTGGAGCTGTACATGTTCTGCCAACTCCACGGATTGCAGGAATCCAGTCTCTACACATTGACTCCTCCTCCTACTCAAGTTCCTCAGAAACAGCACTGCAGGAACCTGTTACGACCGATATGAGCACAGCCGTGGCCAAACGTCAACAGGCCGTACTCAAATTAATTTCTTTGGGGAATCGAAGCCACACAGCGCAGGAGCTCTGGAATGCCATCAAGCAGGAGAGCGACGTGTGGTTTGTGCCAGCGAATCTCCAGCCGGGCTTGGTAGTGTGTGACAATGGCCGAAATCTGGTGGCAGCTCTGGGCCTAGGCAACCTCACTCCTATCCCTTGTCTGGCACATGTGCTGAACTTGGTCGTGCAGAGCTTTCTGAGGGACTATCCGGATCTTGATGCACTGCTGCACAAGGTCCGCATAGAGTGCGCTCACTTGCAGGGTTCCAGCACGGCAAGATCGCGCTTTGCTGGTCTGCAGCGCCGATTACGCCTTCCGGAACATCGCATCATATGTGACCTACCCACCAGGTGGAATTCAACGTTACATATATTGGAGCGGTTGTGTGAGCAGCAGGCAGCACTCATGGAGTACCAGCTGCATCAGGCGCAAACAAGTCGCACTGTGCGCCGGTCACACTTCAGCACCACTGAGTGGGCCTCTATGAAGGACATCTGCCTCGTTTTGTGTGCCTTCGATGATTCCACGCAGATGGCGAGTGCAGATGATGCACTAGTCAGCACGACTGTCCCCCTTATCTGCCTGCTTCAAAAAACACTGCAAGCACTAAGGGAGGAGGTTTTGGAAGAGGTGGAGGATGAGGAGTCACAAATGCCATCTGCTTCTGGACAGTCAGCGCTACGTGGTTCCTCACAAAGGCCTAGGCAGGGGACACTTTGTGAGGAGGATGAGGAGGAGTCAATGGAGGAGGAAGACATCTCTCCAGAGGAGGGAGGTACACAATGCTCTAGTCAGTATGTACAGCGAGGGTGGGGTGATGCAGAGCAGGCAGAGATGATGACTCAAGCAGGGGACAGCGTTTCTTTGGCAGTTGGGAGTCTGCAGCACATGGTTGATTTCATGCTGCAGTACCTGAGAAACGACCGCCGCATCGCCCACATTCTCAACACGACTGATTATTGGGTGTACGTCCTCCTAGATCCTCGCTACTGGGACAACTTACAAAGCCTCATACCACCGTTGAACCGGGAGCGTAAACTGCGGGAGTACCAAGACACACTGGTGCAGTCCATCATGTTCTCCATTCCACCTGACAGCAGTGCTGCTAGTGCTTTACAAAGCAGCTCTGTGCGTTGAGGCAGTGGAGGAAGCTCGGCACAAAGAGGGAGCAGAGGCAACGCCTCAGCACAAGGCAAGACCACTATGGCCCAAATGTGGCAAAGTTTTGTGAGTCCGCCACAAATGTCTACACCATCACAGATGGCTCCAGTCAGCAGGAGGCAACGTTTCCGTCAGATGGTGACAGACTACATGTCTTGCCCTGTCAGTGTACTCCCAGACGGCTCTTCCCCCTTCAAGTTTTGGGTCTCTAAGCTGGATACATGGCCAGAGCTTAGCCAGTATGCATTGGAGGTGCTGGCTTGCCCTGCTGCCAGTGTATTATCGGAACGCGTCTTTAGTGCCGCAGGTGGTGTACTAACAGACCATCGCACGCGACTATCCTCCGATAACGTTGACCGGTTTACTTTTCTGAAAATGAACAAGGCCTGGATCTCGCCGGAATTTGCCAGTCCTCTTCCAGAATAAATAATTGGTTGGCAACAGTATCCAGGTCTCCTGTTGTGTTCATGTTTCTACCACCTGAACTGTAATCCCTGGGCTTCAACACAGCCAGTTATCGCTCAGAAGTGCCGTCTTCACAGAGAAAAGCACACTAGCTCCTGTGTTAGTGGGGTTCAGTAACGCCAGCTGCTCCCCTGCTGTGTGGACGGCAAAGTCTCCTGCTCCCTCCACAATCAAACTACTACTGATTTTTATCCGTGCTTCACTTAGGCCTCTGGCTCCACTGTCTCTAGTATTTCCCATGGCCTCCAACCCCGCCAGTTGCTGCTCTGAAGTGGCGTCTGCACAATCCACGCTTGTTCCTGTGTTACTGGGGCTCAGTCATGTCAGTTGATCCCCTGATGTGTGTCCGGCAATGTCTCCTGCTCTGTCCACATTCCCATTACTAGTAGTGGGAATGTGGACAGAGCAGGAGACCTTGCCGGACACACATCAGGGGATCAACTGATGTGACTGAGCCCCAGTAACACAGGAACAAGTGTGGATTGTGCAGATGCCACTTCTGAGCAGCAACTGGTGGGGTTGGAGGCCAGGGGAAATACTAGAGACAGTGGAGCCAGAGGCCATAGTGGAGCACGGTTACAATCAGTAGTAGTCTACAACCTATATAAAACTTGCTGCAAGTTGGCCTCCGCCTGCTGCATGATTGATCCTGGGCTTCAACACAGCCAGTTGTTGCTCGGAAGTGCTGTCCGCACAGAGAAAAACACTTGCTCCTGTGTTAGTGGGGTTCAGTAACGTCTGCTGTTCCCCTACTGTGTAGACGGCTATGTCTCCTGCTGCCTCCACATTCAAAAACCATCAGGCCACTGCCTGCTCCATGCTTGATCCTGGGCTCCAACAACGCGAGTTGGTGTTCAGAAGTGCCGTCTTCACAGAGAAAACCACACTAGCTCCTGTGTTAGTGGGGTTCAGTAACGTTAGCTGCTCCCCTGCTGTGTGGATGGCAAAGTCTCCTGCTGCCTACACAGTCACACTACTACTGATTTTTAACCGTGCTCCACTTAGGACTCTGGCTCCACTGTCTCTAGTATTTCCCCTGGCCTCCAACCCCACCAGTTGCTGCTCTGAAGTGGCGTCTGCACAATCCACACTTGTTCCTGTGTTACTGGGGCTCAGTCATGTCAGTTGATCCCCTGATGTGTGTCCGGCAATGTCTCCTGCTCTGTCCACATTCCCATTACTAGTAGTGGGAATGTGGACAGAGCAGGAGACCTGCTGCCTCCAAAATCACACTACATCTTATTTTCTACTCGCTCCAAGTAGGCCTCAGCCTGCTCCATGATTAATCCTGGGCTTCAACACAGCCAGTTGTTGCTCGGAAGTGCTGTCTGCACAGAGAAAAACACATTCTCCAGTGTTAGTGGGGTTCAGTAACGCCAGCTGCTCCCCTGCTGAGTGGACGACAAAGTCTCCTGCTGCCTCCAAAATCATACTACATCTTATTTACTACTCGCTCCAAGTAGGCCTCAGCCTGCTGCATGATTGACCCTGGGCTCCAACATCGCCAGTTGCTACTCAGAAGTGTCTTTGGCATGGGTACTCCCTCCTGCCCAGCCTGGTTCCAGCACGCCTGCTGTTTCCAGAGATTGTCAACGTCACTTTGCCACCAATGCGTTGGCCTGTCGTGTTGCGGCCGGGTTAGCCGAGTCTATGGTGCCTGCAGTTTCGGTTCTGGTAATAAAGGCTGGTTCCGTAGTGCCAATAGGACAAGCACCCCCTGTTGGACTGTGGGTTTCGGTAACTGCGTCCTGTTCGCGGCTTTGCAACTTTGTTTATTATGGGTACCTTGTGCTACCCATCCGTGTTCCAGCACCATCAGCTGGTTCTCAGCAGTGCCTTTGACCTAGGTGCCTCCTTCTCGGTATCCGAGTTCCAGCAACGTCAGCTGGTCCTTGGTAGTGCTTTGTAGCACAGGTACCTCCTGCTTATTAACCGTGTTCCAGTACCGTCAGCTGGTCCACAGTTGTGCCATTGGCTCTTGTTCCTTCAGCTGCCACTCTGGGTTCCAGCACCGTCAGCTGGTTCTCGCTAGTTCCATTGACTCTTGTTCCTTCTGCTGCCCCTCCGGGTTCCAGCACCGTCAGCTGGTCCTTGCTAGTTTCATTTGCTCTTGCAGCTTCTGCTACCCATCCGGTTTCCAGCACTGTCAGCTGGCTCTCGGCAGTGCCTTTGGCCTAGGTGCCTCCTTCACGGTATCCGAGTTCCAGCTACGTCAGCTGGTCCTTGGTAGTGCTTTGTAGCACAGGTACCTCCTGTTTATTAACCGTGTTCCAGCACGGTCAGCTGTTCCACGGTTGTGCCATTGGCTCTTGTTCCTTCTGCTGCCCCTCCGGGTTCCAGCACCGTCAGTTTGTCCTCGCTAGTTTCATTTGCTCTTGCAGCTTCTGCTACCCATCCGGGTTCCAGCACCGTCAGCTGGTTCTCGGCAGTGCCTTTGGCCTAGGTGCCTCCTTCTCGGTATCCGAGTTCCAGCTATGTCAGCTGGTCCTTGGTAGTGCTTTGTAGCACAGGTACCTCCTGCTTAGTAACTGTGTTCCAGCACCGTCAGCTGGTCCACGGTTGTGCCATTGGCTCTTGTTCCTTCTGCTGCCCCTCCGGGTTCCAGCACCGTCAGCTGGTCCTCGCTAGTTTCATTTGCTCTTGCAGCTTCTGCTACCCATCCGGGTTCCAGCACCGTCAGCTGGTTCTCGGCAGTGCCATTGGCCTAGGTGCCTCCTTCTCGGTATCCGAATTCCAGCTACGTCAGCTGGTCCTTGGTAATGCTTTGTAGCACAGGTACCTCCTGCTTAGTAACCGTGTTCCAGCACCGTCAGCTGGTCCACGGTTGTGCCATTGGCTCTTGTTCCTTCTGCTGCCCCTCCGGGTTCCAGCACCGTCAGCTGGTCCTCGCTAGTTTCATTTGCTCTTGCAGCTTCTGCTACCCATCCGGGTTCCAGCACCGTCAGCTGGTTCTCAGCAGTCGCTTTGGCCTAGGTGCCTCCTTCTCGGTATCCGAGTTCCAACAACGTCTGCTGGTCCTTGGTAGTGCTTTGTAGCACAGGTACCTCCTGCTTATTAACCATGTTCCAGCACCGTCAGCTGGTCCACGGTTGTGCCATTGGCTCTTGTTCCTTCTGCTGCCCCTCCGGGTTCCAGCACTGTCAGCTGGTCCTTGCTAGTTTCATTTGCTCTTGCAGCTTCTGCTACCCATCCAGGTTTAAGCACCGTCAGCTAGTTCTCGGCAGTGCCTTTGGCCTAGGTGCCTCCTTCTCGGTATCCGAGTTCCAGCTACGTCAGCTGGTCCTTGGTAGTGCTTTGTAGCACAGGTACCTCCTGCTTAGTAACCATGTTCCTGCACCGTCAGCTGTTCCACGGTTGTGCCATTGGCTCTTGTTCCTTCTGCTGCCCCTCCGGGTTCCAGCACCGTCAGCTGGTCCTCGCTAGTTTCATTTGCTCTTGCAGCTTCTGCTACCCATCCGGGTTCCAGCACCTTCAGCTGGTTCTCGGCAGTGCCTTTGGCCTAGGTGCCTCCTTCTCAGTATCCGAGTTCCAGCAACGTCAGCTGGTCCTTGGTAGTGGTTTGTAGCACAGGTGCCTCCTGTTTATTAACCGTGTTCCAGCACCGTCAGCTGGTCCACGGTTGTGCCATTGGCTCTTGTTCCTTTTGCTGCCCCTCCGGGTTCCAGCACCGTCAGCTGGTCCTTGCTAGTTCCATTTGCTCTTGTTCCTTCTGCTACCCATCCAGGTTCCAGTACCGTCAGCTGTTTCTCGGCAGTTCCTCAGCCTTCTTGTAACTTCTGCTACTTTTTCAAGTTCAAGCTTGTGGAAATGGTTTTTGGTTCTCACTCTGGATCTCCCTGACGATGATCCTAAAGACGACGACCCTGAAGACCACACCGAAGAAGACCAAAAAGATGACCCTGAAGAAGATGACCAAGAGGACAAAGAACATGAAGACAACCACCAAGATGCAGAACAACAAGAGACAGAAGACCAAGAAGCAGAAAAACCAAAAGCAGAAGAACATTAAGCATAAGACTAAAAATCAGAGCAAGTGATATTATCTAAATTATAAGCAGAAGAAGACTAAGCAGTGTATGGGGGTGTGTCCGTTCCTCCTCGTGGTGCCCCTGGAAAATGGCTGCTGCTGCAGGCCAAACTGAACACGGACAAATCCTGTTGTAAATCTTTTGTGATAGGCAGAACGGAAGGTGTAAACTTCAAACTTTTATAGATAACAACTACAGGAATGCCTGTCACAAATAAGAATATGATGAAGAAGAAGAATAGGAAGAAGATGAAAAAGTAGGATATGAAGAAGAATAATCGTTGAATAAGAAGAATATGAATAATGTACTAAAAAAGAATAATAGGAAGAAGGTGAAGAAGAAGAAGATGAATAAGGTAAAGAAGAAGTTGATGAAAAAGATGCTGCTGCTGCTGAGGATCAAGAAGGAGAAAGTGTCAGAGAAGTAAAAAAGAAGGTGAAGAGCATGGAAGTAGTGAAACATACATATCTGACAAAATATAAAAGAGGTTAACATAGTCAATATCTTTGTAACTCCGAACGTCTTTAAAAAAAAAAAATTAATTCCTGCTATTCCATTTGATTGGGCTAAACCTCTATGGCTTTAATGTCTCCTACACCTCCCACAATACATTCTACATTATTATTTGTTTTTCTTCATGTAGAATTAACCTACAAGGAAAGAAAGGATTTTTTTTAATTCCGATATTTCTGTTCCATTGACTTGAATGGGACTTCCGGGATCGGAATCGGCGATACCCGATACTTTTTTTATATCGGCCGATCCAATCCGATCCGATATTTTTCAATATCGGGTGGTATCGCTCAACACTAGTTGCAAGTCAAGTTTAAGTATGAGATATCCAAGATGATTGTCTATAAAATGATGGCAGTCTCAAGTTGAAAGCAGAAGTGGATTATGAGATATGGAGCCTGAAAGTCAAAAGTTCAAAACATTGTTACCTTACCATATTTATTCTAGATCCTAGAAGGACTTTGGATCCTAGATAATGAGAACTATTACTGTAGGTTGGAACAAGCGATCAGTCTTAATATTCTAATCCAAAGGTAGAAATATTTCTTGGACATTAAAAACTATAGGTTCCCATATTCTTTGGGGGGCACAGATACACAAAAGCCTTACCCATCCCCAGAGCAGCTGATCAGCTCTGGGATTAGATCCATCATGGCTAACCTCTCCCATTACATTGATCCGTTCTTGAAGAAATATGTAATTCGTCTAGATTCACATATACTGTGTACGTGATTCTTGACATCTCATCACCCAATTTAAAAACTATTCAGCAATGCATCATTTTTACACTAGATGTTAATTCACTCTATACCAATATTGATCATCAATTGCGTCTGGAAGCGATGGAATTCTTTTTAGGTCAGGACAGTTCTATTCTTGACATCCAGAGGGATTTTATTTTGCAGGGCATCAGGTTTACACTTAATCACAATGTTTTTTCCTTCACGGGTTTTGCCTATCTGCAGTTGAGGTGCTGTACCATGGGAACGATATTCGCACCCAGCTATGACAATCTCTTCAAGGATGGTTTGAGTTTCTCTTCATTGGGTGGTCCTTCTTGCTGATGGGTCACATCCTTTTTTGTTGCAAATTCATTGACAATTTATTTTTTGTCTGGACAAGGACACAAGATGAAGCGCATTTGTTTGTTAATTAATTGAATACTGATTGGTGGAAGTTCAATGTTTGCTGCTGGAGAAAATAGCGCAATAGGGTCTTATCCGAGAAACAAATGATTGAAATGATAGTATTGTACTCACCAGATTGAGCCACAAAACAGGCTTGTAGAAATATCTGCTGCAGCAGATCCATGGTTCACTCGTGGCCAACCAAAGATAAAAAAATGGGTAGATTGTTGCTATCAGTGAGTCAAGAGTGTGAGAAGAGGGTTGCATTGACAATCCAACACAATGAGCAATACTTTGAACACATTTTATAAGTGGTCATAAACTTGTAAATAACTCATGAAAGAATAAAGTTATGTTAAAACCAAGCACACCATTGTTTTTCTTGTGTAAGTCTCAATAAGTTTGATGTGTCACATGACCCTCTTCCCATTGAAAAAAATAGAGTTGGATCCAAAATGGTCTCCATGGTCATCACCCATCTTGAAAAGTTTCCCCCTCCCATATACTAATGTGCCATGAACAGGAAGTTGATTTCAATAATCATTCCCATTTTATTCAGGTGTATCCATATAAATGGCCCACCCTGTAGAGGTATTGTATGCACCTTGAACCCACATGTGCTTCAGAGAATCTTAGCATTGAGCCGTGAAAATGCAAAAATACATTTTTCTCAAAAAAATAGATTTAGCCCCAGTTTTATCCTTTTGACAAGGGTAACAGGAGAAAATAGACCCCAAAAATTGTTGTGCAATTTTTCCTGAGTACAACAATACCCCATATGTGGTGAAAAACTACTGTATGGGCACACGGCAGGACTCAGAAGTGATGGAGCACCAATTGAATTCTGCAGCACAATTCTGACTGGAGCAGATTGAGGATGTAATGTCACATTTGAAGAGCCCCTGACATGACAAATCTGCAGAAATCTCCACAATTGACACCATTTTGGAAACTAAACCTCTTGAGAAATTCATCAAGGGGTGTAGTGAGCATTTTTATCCCTCAGATGATTCACAGAATTACTGTATGTAACATTGTGCTGAGTCAATAGAAAATTACCATTTTCCAACAAAATGTTGCTTCAGCCTCAAGTTTTTAGTTTTCAAAAATTCAAAAGGGATAACAGGAGAAAATGGATCATACAATTTGTTAGGCAATTTCTCCTGAGTATGCCTATAACCCATATGTGGTTGAAAACTACTTTTGGGGCACAGTAGAAAGCTAAGAATGGAAGAAGCGCCATATTGGAGTTCAGATTTTGCTGGAATGTTTTGAGAGTGTCATGTCACACTGACAGAGACCCTGAGGTTTCACAACAGCAGAACCCCCCCATAAGTGACCCCATTTTACAAGCTACACCTCTCAATAAATTTATGTAGGGGTGCAGTGAGCATATTGATACCACATGTGTCTAACAAAATTTTATACCATTGGGAGATGAAGAAAAAATAATTACATTTCTATTGCTAAAATGTTGTTTTAGCTCCAAGTTTTTAATTTTTCTAAGGGGTAATAAAAAAATGGACTTCTCAATTTGTTGTGCAATTTTTTCTGAGTGCGTCAATACTCTACAAGTAATCGGGAAATACTTTTCAGCCACAGTGGAAAGCTTAGAATGGAAGGAGTGCCATATTGTAATGCAAATTTGGCTGTTATGGTTTGGGGGTGCCATGACTCAGTGGAAGAGCCCCTGAGATGCCAGAACAGCACAACCCCCAATAATTGACCCTATTTTACAAGTTACACCTCTCAGTGAATTCATCAAAAGGTGCAGTTATCAAATTGACAGCACAGATATGTCATATACCACTGGGCAGTGAAGAAAAAATGATTACATTATTACAACAAAATTGTTGATTTAGCCTCAATTTTTTTATTTTCACACATGGAAGTAAAACTGTCAACAAATTTTGTCACAAAATTTCTGCTGAACGTGGTAATACTCCATAGGTAGCTTTACCATACTGTGTAGTCACATGGTGTGTAGTGACGATTTTGACTGTTTCTTTCCAGAAACAAGCAGTAGTGGATGTTGCTGAGTGAACATTGCAAACCTGCCATTGTAGTGCCCATACATTGCGGTACCCAGTATGTTGTAGTGCCCAGTACATTGTAGTGCCCATTAGAGTTGAGCGAAACAGGTCGGTCAGATTCAAAAGTCGCTGACTTTCGCCAAAGTCGGGTTTTGCTGAGTGAAACCCAACCATAGCGTGAGGTCAGCCATGCGGTCAGCGATCCAAGCGCCAAAGTTGCGTTTCCCATAATGCTTACAGGCGCCTTTCCTCAATCAATGAACAAGGACACACACTGTGGGCAACGCGATGACATGGGCAGCAGCCACCACCATCTTAGAGAAGGGCAGTGCAGTGATTGGCTTGCTTTGTGTGGTGTCTGTTACACTGCTCCGCCATACTCACCCAGCCTCCGCTCCCACGCCCAGTCGGCCTCCGCTCCCACGCCGCGGCCTCTCTCCATCCGAAGGCAGCGGCGGTCACCTGAGACGGGCTCGCGACCGATGCCTTCCCTGCATGCTATGCGCATGTGCCATAGGCCGTGGCCGTGCCTCCCTCCTGCTTCTTATGCTCCGGCTGTGCCCTGACCCGGAAGCACCTTTGGACCAATGGCTGACCAGACGGGGCCATATCCCCCTGATGGAGGCGCCTGATCGTTGTGTTTCCTAGCACTCTGGCCTCGCTCCAATGTGTGCACTCTGCTCCTGCAGTTTCGTTCTCGGCTGCTCCCCGCAGCAGCTTCTCAGTCCTGCCGTCCTGCTCCAGTCCAGCCTCCAGTGTTCCTGCCATCCTACTCCAGTCCTGTCTCCAGTGTCCCTGCCGTCCTACTCCAGTCCTGTCTTCAGTGTTCCTGCCATCCTACTCCAGTCCTGCCTCCAGTGATCCTGCCGTCCTGCTCCAGTCCAGCCTCCAGTGTTCCTGCCGTCCTACTCCAGTCCTGCTTTCAGTGCTCCTGCCGTCCTACTCCACTCCTGTCTCCAGTGTTCCTACTTCTGTCACTCTTTACACCAGTCTCAGTCTTACTCCGGTCCATCCTGAGCCGCCCCTCTCGGTACCGGCTACCGTGGTACTCGAACCCCTGGGCCTGCTCCTAACGGTCCCTGTATAGGGGTCGGCTCCACCTGGCAACTCGCACGGGGTCCCTCGGTGCCACGGTCCAGAGGGTCCACTCCCGGAGTCTCCTGCTCCAGACCACCCACGCTAACAGTGTCACAGTGGCTATAAAAGCCCTGACCGCCGACTGCCATTTTACTTCTACCGATCTTAGCATAGGGAGAGATTGCTGCCGCTGGTTCTCAATAGGGAGAGTGTTAGGCAGGAAAGAAAAAAGATGGGCAGGAAAGAAAAAATAATCTGTGCTTCTTCTGATAGCAATTGTGCTGTACAGTTAGTGTGCAGTGACAGGGGAGGATTCTTTTGTGTGCAGCAACACTGGTTATTAGGCTGCCTGATAGCTGCATTGCTCTGTGCACACTGCTGTGCAGACTGCTTTTTACACAGCCCTCATACTTTTATTCTTTTTTTCTGCACAGTTACCGAGCGTTCATTTTTTCCCACACCGTAGAGAGCAGTACGCTCCTCACACACTACCATGTACCGGCTGGTATCACGGACAAATACATGCTGACTATCTGTGTGTGCCTCCGGAAATAAATATACGGAGATTTAAATTTTCCCCTACACTTTATACAGCTGTCTGCTTCAGATACAGTACCATATATCTGCTGATTGGATTACAGTCAAATCCATGCTGAGACAGCGTCTGTGTGTGACTCCGGAAATATATACGGAGATTTACATTTTTCCATACACCGTATAGAGCTGTATGCTCCTCACACAGTACCGTGCACCGGCTGGTATTATGGACAAATACATGCTGACTATCTGTGTGTGACTCCGGAAATAAATATACAGAGATTTAAATTTTCCCCTACACCGTATTCAGCTGTCTGCTTCTGATACAGTACTGTATATCTGCTGTTTGGATTACGGTCAGATACATACTGGGAGAGCGCCTGTGTGTGATTAAGGGAATATATAAAAGGTGATTTAAATTTTCCCCTACACTTTATACAGCTGTACGTTTCTGATACAGTACCGTATATCTGCTGTTTGGATTACGGTCAAATACATACTTGGGGAGCATCTGGGTGTGACTAAGGGAATATGTAAAAGGAGATTTAAATTTTCCCCTACACTTTATACAGCTATACGTTTCTGATACAGTACCGTATATCTGCTGTTTGGATTACAGTCAAATACATACTGGGAGAGTGTCTGGGTGTGACTAGGGGAATATATAAAAGGAGATTTAAATTTTCCCCTACACTTTATACAGCTGTACATTTCTGATACAGTACCGTATATCTGCTGTTTGTATTATGGTCAAATACATACTTGGGGAGCATCTGGGTGTGATTAAGGGAATATGTAAAAGGAGATTTAAATTTTCCCCTACACTTTATACAGCTATACGTTTCTGATACAGTACCGTATATCTGCTGTTTGGATTACAGTCAAATACATACTGGGAGAGTGTCTGGGTGTGACTAGGGGAATATATAAAAGGAGATTTAAATTTTCCCCTACACTTTATACAGCTGTACATTTCTGATACACTACCGTATATCTGCTGCTTGGATTACGGTCAAAGATATACTGGGAGAGCGTCTGGGTGTGACTAAGGAAATATGTAAAAGGAGATTTAAATTTTCCCTACACTTTATACAGCTGTACGTTTCTGATACAGTACCGTATATCTGCTATTTGGATTACGGTCAAATACATACTGGGAGAGCGTCTGGGTGTGTCTAAGGGAATATATAAAAGGAGATTTAAATTTTCCCCTACACTTTATACAGCTGTACGTTTCTGATACAGTACCGTATATCTGCTGTTTGGATTATGGTCAAATACATACTGGGAGAGCGTCTGGGTGTGACTAAGGGAAAATATAAAAGGAGATTTAAATTTTCCCCTACACTGTATACAGCTGTCCGCTTCTGATACAGCACCGTATATCTGCTGTTTGGATTACGGTCAAATTCATACTGAGACAGCGTCTGTGTGTGACTCCGTAAATAAATATACGGGTATTTAAATTTTCCCCTACACCGTATTTGGCTGTCTGTTTCTGATACAGTACCGTATATCTGCTGTTTGGATTACGGTCAAATACATACTGGGAGAGTGTCTGGGTGTGACTATGGGAATATATAAAAGGAGATTTAAATTTTCCCCTACACTTTATACAGCTGTATGTTTCTGATCTAGTACCGTATATCTGCTGATTGGAATATGGTCAAATACATACTGGGAGAGCATCTGGGTGTGACTAAGGGAATATATAAAAGGAGATTTACATTTTCCCCTACACTTTATACTACACTTTATACAGCTGTCCGTTTCTGATTCAGTACCGTACATCTGCTGTTTGGATTACGGTCAAATACATACTCCAAGAGTATCTGGGTGTAACTAAGGGAATATATAAAAGGAAATTTACATTTTCCCCTACACTTTACAAAGCTGTACGTTTCTGATACAGTACCGTATATCTGCTGTTTGGATTACGGTCAAATACATGCTGGGAGAGCATCTGGGTGTGACTAAGGGAATATATAAAGGGAGATTTACATTTTCCCCTACACTTTATTCAGCTGTACGTTTCTGATGCAGTATCGTATATCTGCTGTTTGGATAACGGTCAAATACATACTGGGAGAGCATCTGGGTGTGACTATGGAAATAAATACCGAGATTTAAATTTTTCCCTACACTGTATACAGCTGTACGCTCCTCATGCAGTACCATATATCTGCTGGTATTTTTTTTACATTTTCCCAAACATGAGGAAGTTTGGTGGAAGAGGCCGCAGACGTGGGCGGGGGGCAGCTGGTACTGATGGTGGTTGTGCATCTGCTGGTTATGCCAAAAGCACAACAGCAGCTTAGGCAGGAGATGTTGATCCTGCATCATCATCTGGCTCAAGAAGGCCTGGAAGGTTCCCTTTTCTGGGAGTGGGTAAACCGCTTTTAAAGCCGGAGCATCAGGAACAGGTTTTGGCTTACATGGCAGAAACAGCCTCCAGCTCTATCGCCTACTCGTCTGAAGTGTCCAAAAATGCAAGCACCAAGTCGTCAGTGCAGGCTTCTGGTCAGGAACAACACCTTTCCTTGTGTCCTTCACCCCCACCAAAAGTGAAGGATGTGGCAGGCCACACTTCTGATTACTCCATGGAGCTCTTTTCACATACCATGCCTGGGTTACCAAGTCAAATCCTGAATTCCCCAGTCCAAGATGAATTTGACATTGAGTGCACTGATGCACAGCCACTGCTAGATAATTCTGCTGGTACATTGACCCAGAGCACTACATTGCCCTCACAGTCAACTGAGCCAGAATCTGACTCTGATGAAACTCAGGTGCCCCTTCCCGCACACCATACCACCTTACACGGTGACACAGAGGAAGGTGTAGCTGAAATTGAAGAGGAGGTGATGGATGACCCAGTTGTTGACCCGGATTGGCATTCATTGGGCGAAGACGGTGCCGCTGTCAATAGCTCAGAAGAGGAGAAGGATCCGCAGCAGGCATCAACATTGCAGCAGCGGTTATCTGGCAGGCCCCTAACTGTCCAAAAACATGGTAAAAAAGCAAAAAGAGTTGCAGGACAGTTTGCCCAGATGGTCAAATTAGCACAGCGTGCAAGCCCTGAAAATTTATACCATAGTAGGAAGAGTGCAGTGTGCCACTTTTTTGACCAAAATCCTATTGATGAGCCAAAGGTTATCTGTAAGAAGTGCGGAAGGACCTTTAGCCGAGGGAAAAATCTCTGAAATTTGAATACCAGTTGCATGCTTAGACATTTAATCACCATGCACTTGCAAGTGTGGACGGACTACAAAACCTCAGGTAGCACATGTGCACCTGCTCCGAGTGAAGGTAGCCAGCAACGCTCCATCGCTTCCCTCACTGTAAGCCAACCGGTAAGCACACCACCAGCAAGATATGTTGAGGTGTCGTCGCAAGACAAAAGCAGTCAGGGAATCACAATGTTTTTGCAACGAAAGACTGAATCTAGGCCATCACCACCAGCACCACCACCATCACCATCACCATCACCAACCCACTCTCAGTCCGTCAGGCCCACCACTAGTTCCCCCATATGCAGCTCTCAAGTCCAGCTCACCCTACCCGACACTCTGAGTAGGACAAGAAAGTACTCATACTCTCATCCGCGTACATTGGCTTTGAATGCCTACATTGCCAAACTGATCTCATTAGAGATGATGCCCTTCTGTTTGGTTGAAAGCGCAGCATTCCAAGAGCTCATGGCCTACGCTGTCCCACGCTATGACCTACCCAGTCGGCACTTCTTTCTAAAAAAGCCATCCCTGCCCTCCACCTGCATGTGAAAAACCGCATTGTCCATGCACTCAAACAAGCAGTGAGTGGAAAGGTGCACCTCACAACAGATGCATGGGCCAGCAGGCATGGCCAGGGCCATTATGTGTCTATCACTGCGCACTGGTTTAATGTGGTGGATGCAGGCTACACAGGGGACAGTGGCGGTGGAACAGTGCTGCCTAGCCCACGGTATAGGAAACAGTTGGCTATAGGCGTTCGACCCTCCTCCTCTTCCTCCTCCTCCAGAAGCGAAAGCTCGTCGTCAGAGCACAGTTGCACGAGCACTCCATCCGCAGCTGCCAGTGTTGCACACGAGGTGTCCCACTATCGAAAAGCTAGTGGTAAGTGTCAGCAGGCTGTTTTAGAGATGATGTCTTTGTGCGACAACAGACACACCGCGGAGGTACTGGCCGACTACTTGCAGGGAGAAACTGAGTCATGGCTGGGCAGTCTACATCTTGAGCCAGGCAAGGTGGTCAGTGATAATGGCCGTAATTTTTTGGCGGCCATAGCCCTTGCAAAACTCAGACACATACCTTGCCTGGCTCACACCTTGATCCTGGTGGTGCAGTGCTTCCTAAATAATTATCCGGAGTTAATCGCCCTGCTCCATAAGGTGCTAAGACTGTGCTTGCACATCCGTCGTTCGCCTGTAGACTCCAGTCGTATGCAGAGGCTGCAGCGATCGCTCAACCTCCCCAAGCACCGCCTAATCATAGATGTTGCAACAAGGTGGAACTCCACCATGCACATGGCTGAGAGGTTGTGTGAACAGAGGCAGGCTGTAATGCATTTGTGGGAGGATACACGGGCAGGCAGTTTGAGGGCAGACATCGAGTTGTTGGGGGTGCAGTGGTCAAAGCTGAAAGACCTCTGTAAAGCATGAGCATCCCACTTATGCTTCTGCTAATGCAAACTTTGATGCACATTAAGGATCAGGCATCTGCAGCGGAGGAGGAAGAGGAGGAGGAGGAGGGAAGCCTTGATGACAGTCAGCCATTGTCTGGTCAGGGAACTGTCCTGGACAAGGTGGAGGAAGAAGAGGAGGAGGAGGAGGGTGAGGAGGAGGATTATTTTGGGGAGGAGGATGCTTCTCAGGGGGCAAGAGAAAATGTTGGCTTGCCAAGGTCAGGTACAGGGTTTGTGCGTGACTGGAGAGATGTGGATTCGGCAGAAAGTGCTCCGCCACCCACCACTGTCAGTGCATCATTGACACCTGGAACATTGGCCCACATGTGTGATTATCTCTTGCGGATCCTAAAAAGGGACCCCGCATTGTCAGAATTATGAAGGATGACGACTACTGCTTGGCCAGCATCCTCGATCCACGATATAAAGGCAAATTACAGAACATCATGCCACAGGAGAACCTAGAGCTTATATTGGCGAACAAACATGCAACTCTGGTAAACCGTTTGTTAGAGGCATTCCCAGCACACAGCAGTGGTGCAGGTTCTACCACGATCCATACTGGGCCAAATGGAAGAGGTGTTCGTGGTGCACACAGCCGAACTCGTGTTGGAGACAGGGGTTTCATGACCATGTTGTGGACTGATTTCTCAAGGACCGTTCACACGACTGATAATACTGAATCGATTGCACCAGATAGGAGACAGCAGTTGTCAACTATGGTTCAAAATTACCTCTCCTTGCCTATTGATGTTCTCCCTCACAGTTCATTCCCCTTTGACTAGTGGGCCTGCAAACTGGTCACCTGGCCTGAATTGGCACAATATGCCTTACAGGAGCTCGCTTGCCCTGCTGGTAGTGTGCTATCAGAAACAGTGCTGCTGGAGCAATCCTGACAGAAAGAAGGACCCGGCTGTTGACCCAAACTGTTGATGATCTCACCTTCATTAAAATGAACCATGCATGGGTTTCAAAGGATTTTGTCCCACCTGATGACACATAGGTTGCCAGCAAAATGGCTCGCTTTGTCCTCCTCTTCCTCCGACTTCTCCAATTCCACCATTTGCAACTGCTGAACGTCCAGCCTACACCTCAACATATGCCAGTTTTTCCACCTCCCTAACTGGGCTGCCCCCCCCCCAGGGCCAGCATCAGCACCTGGCGCACTCGGTCAAGTGCCGGGGCCCTGAGCAGGGGGGGACCACTCGTGTGCGACGGCACTCGAACAGGGCCCCTCACAGTAGGCCATTGCCTCTGACGGTGGGGGGGCCCACTCACCGTTACAGACACCATCGTACTATGAGGGGCCCTGTGCCAGCGCGGTTGCCCATGAGTGGACTCCCCTGCTTGCTCAAGGCAGCAGCATTTGCAATACTTACCTCTCCCTGCTCCACTGCTGTGACCTCTTCCGCGTTTCCTGACAGTGACATTCAGGTCAGAGAGCACGATGATGTCATGTCTGTACACCCTCTGCCTGAACAGTCCAAGTGCACAGAACTGGAAGATGGCGACGCTGAGGAGTCTAGAGTAGAGCAGTGCCCAGCGAGGAGAGGTATTTCATTTTTTTAATGTTTGGAGCAATATATGGGGAGCATTATACACTGGAGAATTATATATGGTGCCCATCATACACTTGAGCATCATAGATAGAGCCCATTATACACTGGAGCATCATATGGGGCCCATTACATATGGAGCATTATATGGGCCCATCATACACTGGACCATTATAAATGGGGCCCATCATACACTGGAGCATCATCCATGGTGCGCATCATACACTGGAGCATCATATACGGGGCCCATTATACACTTGAGCATTATAACTGGGCCCATTATATATGGAGCATTATACACTGTTTGCATAATTATTATTAGGCAAGTTGTATTTGAGAGGATTCTTTTTATTACTGAACAACAACTATGTTGTCAACCAACCGAAAAGACTCATAAATTTCAAAGCTTCCTATTGTTGGAAGTTGGAGTGGCTTTTTTTTAGATTTGGCTACCTTAGGAGGATATCTGTTTGTGCAGGTAAGACTGGTTTCACACTTGCATTTTTTTGCGCTGCTTTTTAGCGCCAAACAACGCATGCGTTTTTCCCCTATACTTTAACATGGGTGCGCATATGTGCGCATACATATGCGTACGTACGCGTTTGTATGCGCATGCGTTTTTTTTGCAGTGTGCGCTCGGGCTCACAAAATGCATCCTGTTGCATTTTTTGTGCGTCCGACTTGACCCCAAAAAATGCATGCACACGCAATGTGTTTTTTTACAGCAAAACACCCATTAAAGTCTATGGGTGCACATACGTGCGCATTGTAATGCGCACGTATGCGCAAAAAAAGCATGCATTTTTTTTAAAAAATGCACCAAAACCCGCAAAAAACGCACACAAATGCATGATGCGTTTCTTCATGCGTTTGTGTGCGCAAAAAACGTGCAGCAAAAAACCGCAAGTGTGAAAGTAGCCTGACTATTACTATGCATAATTATTAGGCAACTTAATAAAAACCAAATATATACCCATCTCACTTGTTTGTTGTCACCAGGTAAACTAATATAACAACACAAAATTTAGAAATAAACATTTCTGACATTCAAAACCCAAAAAAAAAAGGGACCAACATAGCCAGCTTTCTTTACGATGACACTCAAAAGCCTTCCATCCATAGATTCTGTCAGCTGCTTGATCTGTTTATGATCAATATTGCGTGCAGCAGCCACCACAGCCTCCCTGACACTGTTCCAAGAGGTGTAATGTTTTCACTCCCTGTAGATCTCACATTTTAGGAGGGACCACAGGTTCTCTATGGGGTTCAGATCAGGTGAACAAGGGGGCCATGTCATTATTTTTTCTTCTTTTAGACCTTTACTGGGCAGCCACGCTGTGGAGTATTTGGATGCATGTGATGGAGCATTGTCCTGCAGGAAAATCATGTTTTTCTTGAATGATACCGACATCTTCCTGTAACACTGCTTGAAGAAGGTGTCTTCCAGAAACTGCCAGTAGGTCTGGGAGTTGAGCTTCACTCCATCCTCCACCCGAAAAGGTCCCACAAGTTCATCTTTGATGATACCAGCCCATACCAGTACCCCACCTCCACCTTGCTGGCGTCTGAGTCAGAGTGGAGCTCTCTGGCCTTTACTGATCCAGCCTCAGTCCCATCCATCTGGCCCCTCAAGAGTCACTCTCCTTTCATCAGTCCATAAAACCTTACAAAAATCTGTCTTAACACATTTCTTGGCCCAGCCTTGACGTTTTATCTTATGTTTCTTGTTCAAAGGTGGTCGTTTTACAGCCTTCCTTACCTTGGTCATGTCCATGAGTATGGCACACCTTGTGCTTTTTGATACTCCAGTAACGTTGCAGCTCTGAAATATGGCAAAACTGGCGTCAAATGGCATCTTGGCAGCTTCACGCTTGATTTTCCTCAATTCATGGGCAGTTATTTTGAGCCTATTTTTATCAACAAGCTTCTTGCGACCCTGTTAGCTATTTGCCATGAAACGCTTGATTGTTCAGTGATCACGCTTCAAAAGTTTGGCAATTTCAAGACTGCTGCATTCCTCTGAAAGACATCGCACAATTTTTGAATTTTCAGAGTCCGTCAAATCTCTCTTCTGACCCATTTTTGCCAAAGGAAAGGAAGTTACCTAATAATTAAGCACGCCATGTAATAGAAAGTCAAACCCCCCAACTGCTACACTCAGAAACCCCTCTAATCTTATTAATATTCCCTGCATGCCATCTGTCTCTCTTAATTGTGCATTTTGGAATTCTCGCTCAGTGTGTAGCAAACTCTCCTTCACTCATGACTTTTTCCTTTCTAATTCTCTTAACCTCCTGGCTCTTACTGAAACCTGGATCCATCAGTCAGACACTACCGCTGCTGCTGCTCTTTCATACGGGGGACTACACTTCTCTCATACCCCAAGATCAGAAAATAGAGCAGGTGGAGGTGTTGGTCTGCTCCTATCACCAAAATGTACCTTTCAGGTTATCCCTCAACTACCCTCACTATTCTTCCCTTCTTTTGAGGTCCATGCCGTCAGACTCTACACCCCCTTCTCCATGAGAGTGGCGGTGGTGTATCGTCTTCCCGGCCCCTCCCATCAGTTCCTGGATCATTTTGCCACTTGGCTTCCACATTTTCTCTCCTGTGACATCCCTACCCTCATCATGGGAGATTTCAACATCCCCATTGCTCTTCCCCTCTCCCCATTTGCTACTCACCCTTTATCTCTAACCTCCTCGTTTGGCCTTTCACAGCTTACTAATTCTCCAACGCATGAAGACGGAAACTCCCTCGACTTGGTCTTCTCTCGGCTTTGTACAGTGGATGATTTTGCAAACTCCCCTCTCCCGCTCTCTGACCACAATCTTCTTTCATTCTCTATCAAAAACTGCCAGGCTGCTCAGGTCACCCCCACTGTCCATATTTATAGAAACATACAGGCCATTAACACCCATAAACTTATGAAGAACTTGCAGTCTTCATTGGCCCCTATCTCCTCCCTCTCATGGTCTGATTCTGCATTGAAGCATTACAATGAAACACTTCAAAGTGCCCTGGATGAATTTGCACCCCCTATAAATAGAACACCAAAACACAGACGGCAACAACCCTGGCACACCCTGCAAACACGTTTACTGCAGCGGTGCTCCAGGTGCGCCGAACGTCTGTGGAGAAAATCCAATCTACACGAAGATTTCATCCATTATAAGTTTATGCTTCGAACATACAACACTGCCCTTCACCTCTCCAAACAAACCTATTTCAACACCATCATCACCTCTCTGTCCAATAACCCGAAACATCTCTTTGACACTTTTCATTCTCTACTCAACCCAAGAGTACAGGCCCCAACCACGGAGCTCCGAGCTGATGATCTGGCCAATTACTTCAAAGAAAAAATTGACCAGATTCGACAGGAAATTATCTCCCAATCACCTCATACCATGCACCGTCCTCCCTCCCCCACTGCATCTAGCTCACTCTCTGATTTTGAACCAGTCACAGAAGAAGACGTAAGCAGGCTCCTTGCATCTTCTCGCCCAACCACTTGCACCAGTAACCCATTTCCGTCACATCACCTCCAGTCCCTTTCCCCTGCTGTCACCCCTCACCTAACTAAAATATTTAACCTCTCTCTCTCTTCTGGTATCTTTCCCTCCTCATTTAAGCATGCCATCATACATCGACTACTTAAAAAACCATCTCTCGCCCAAAACTGTGCCGCTAACTATAGATCTGTCTCTAATCTTCCCTTCATCTCTAAACTCCTGCATCGCCTGGTCCACTCCCGTCTTATCCACTATCTCTTTGATAACTCTCTTCTCGACCCTCTCCAATCCGGTTTCCACTCTTAACACTCTACTGAAACTGCCCTCACTAAAGTCTCTAATGATCTACTAACAGCTAAATCAAATGGTCATTACTCCATGCTAATTCTCTTGGATCTCTCTGCAGCATTCTACACTGTGGATCATCAGCTCCTCCTCACTATGCTCCATTCCATTGGCCGCAAGGACACCGTTCTCTCCTGGTTCTCCTCCCATCTCTCTGACCGCTTCTTTACTGTATCTTTTGCCGGTTCCTCCTCCTCTCACCTTCCCCTTACTGTTGGGGTTCCTCAATGATTGGTTCTAGGCCCCCTCCTCTTCTCCTTGTACACTGCCCCTATTGGTCAAACAATCAGTAGATTTGGTTTCCAGTACCATCTCTATGCTGATGACACCCAATTATACGCTTCTTCTCCTGACATCACGCCAGCCTTTCTAGAAAACACCGGCGATTGTCTAAACGCTGTGTCTAACATCATGTCCTCACTATATCTGAAACTGAATCTGTCAAAGACTGAACTCCTTGTGTTTCCTCCCTCTACTAATGTACCTATACCCGACATTGCCATTTCTGTGTGTGGTTCCACTATTATTCCCCAGCAACATGCCCGCTATCTTGGGGTCATACTTGACTCCGAGCTTTCCTTTGTCCCCCACATACGATCACTGGCTCACTCTTGTCATCTGCACCTCAAAAACATATCTAGAATTCGACATTTTCTTACTTTTGACTCTGCTAAAACTCTTACTGTTTCTCTTATTCATTCTCGTCTCGACTATTGTAACTCTCTTCTAATCGGTCTCCCTCTTACCAAACTCTCCCCTCTCCAATCTGTCTTGAATGCTGCAGCCAGGATCATATTCCTCACCAATCGTTACACCGATGCCTCTACCTTGTGCCAATCATTACACCGGCTGCCCATCCACTCCAGAATTCAGTATAAACTTATTACCCTCACCCACAAAGCCCTCCATGGCTCAGCACCACCCTACATCTCCTCCATTGTTTCAGTATACCACCCTAGCCGTGCCCTCCATTCTGCTGATGACCTGAGGTTAGCATCCTCAATAATCAGAATCTCCCACACCCGTCTCCAAGACTTTACACGTGCTGCGCCAATTCTTTGGAATGCACTTCCCAGGTCAATACGATTAGTCCCCAATCCCCACAATTTTAAGCGTGCCCTGAAAACGCATTTTTTCAGACTGGCCTATCGCCTCAACACATTAACCTAATCTATCCCTGTGTGGCACAGCAAAAAGTTTTACCATAACCAGGTTCCCCGCATCATGTTCCCACATGCTTTATGCATCCATTAGCCCTCTGTGTCAGTACTGTTACACACTTAACATTATGGCTGGTCCATACAATCAGGGCAACTGTTACCACCCACCTTTTGTGTCTACCTCTTTCCTCGTAGACTGTAAGCTTGCGAGCAGGGCCCTCATTCCTCTTGGTATTTGTTATAATCTATGTGACTATTGTTATGCTGTAATGTCTATTGTCTGTACAAATCCCCTCTGAAATGTAAAGTGCTGCGGAATATGTCGGCGCTATAGAAATAAAATGTATTATTATTATATATAGAGTGTTTATGTCATTATACCACACCCCTCCTCATTATAGAGATGCAAATCACCTGATTTACATAATTGTCAGTTGGCTTTCACACCTATACAGCTTGGAATAGGACAACATGTATAAAAAGGATGATGTGATCAAAATACTCATTTGCCTTATAATTGTGCACAGTGTATAGGCCCATCACACACTGGAGCATCATATGGGGCCCATCATATACTAGAGCATCATATGGGGCCCATTATATATGGAGCATTATATAGGCCCATCATACAATGGAGCATCATCCATGGGGCCCATCATATACTGGAACATCATATGGGGTTCATTATTTATGGGGCATCATATAGGGTATGGGGCATTATATGGAGCACATATGAGGCCTATTCTGTATGGAGCATTATATGGAGTACATTCTGTATGGAGCAATATATGGGGCCCATCATATACTGTATGGAGCTTTATATGCGACTCATTATACTGTATGGAGCAATATGGGGGCTCATTCTACTCTATGGGGACTGTCCTATACTTTATGGCACATTATGTGGAGACCATCATATACTATAGCATTATGTGGAGCTTATCATATACTGTATGGAACATTATATGGGACCAATTATTCTGTATGGCGCACTATGAGGTGGCAATAATACTGTATGGAGGAAATACTGTCTGGTTTTTGAGCTATGGTAGAATTTAAAATAGATATCAGTCATGTAATGTAAGAAGTGAAGTATCTGTCATTGCACTATACCAATATTTCTCTGCCGTATCGGAGCATCATGAATTGTGGTATGTGTTAAAGGGGCCCACTGACACTCTTTTGCCCGGGGCACACGAAAACCTGGAGCCAGCCCTACCCCCCCACAACTTTAGCCAAATAACCCCAAGTTTTCAATGCGTAACTATTATTATAAAGTAAATTAAGGTTGACAAGCTTAAGTAATAAGAATTTATGTCGTTGGCTTTGAAATGGGCACTGTTGATGTGTTTACTGTCCTCCACTCCCTGTTGACTTTGCTTCCCCATTGACTTGCATTGGGTTTTGTGTTTCAGTCGGACCTCCGACTTTTCACGATAGTCGGCCGATTTCGATCGACTTGACTTTTGAGAAAGTCGGGTTTCATGAAACTCGACTCGACCGTAAAAAAGGCAAAGTCGCTCATCCCTAGTGCCCATACATTGCGCCCAGCTCATGCTTCTGGTGACATGGACCTCGTCATTTAGAAGGGCTCTCATTGCTACTGAAATACCAAACATATGACACTAAATGTGGTTTAGGTACACTGTGGGGCTCATAAGGAAGAGGGGCATTTGGATTTGGAGCACAAAATTTGCTGGATTTCTTTTGAGGTGCGAGGAGCCATAGCGCTTTTCCAGAACCTTTGTGCTACCAGTAACGGGGAAGCCACCTATATTTCCACTGACAAGTGACAGACCTGAGTAAAGACTTGCTTTATTTGTGGATTGAGTTAAAGCTTTTATTGAGAGCATTTTACATAACAGTTTGAATCACATTTATCCTGTGCTCTACGCTGAGCACTTACAATGGGATTATCAGCTAAATCTCCAAATGACATGATTCAAATTAAACCCCCAAGGGATCTTTCACGTTAATCAGACAGCACTTAAGGCCCCATCACACACAGCGAGATCGTTAGTGAGATCGCTGATTTTGTGACGCCACAGTGATCTCGCCAGCGAGATCGCTGTGTGTGATGGGGATCAGCGACCGGCCCCCCCCACCAGGCATCACTGATCGTGCTCGATCGGCCTTAGCCATTTTTTCATCGTTGCTCTCCCGCTGGCCAACGCGCATCGCTGCATGAGGCAGCGGGAGCCAACGATCAGCGAAGCTCCCAGCGCTCTAAGCAGGCGCTGGGAGCTGGTATCTAAGGTAAATATGGGGTTACTAAGTGGCACGCATCACTTAGATACCCGATGTGTACCTTAGAAACCTGCGTGCTGGCAGCTCCCGGCGTGAGCATGCAGGTTTCTAAGGTACACATTGGGTAACTAAGTGACGCGCGCCGCTTAGTAACCCGATATTTACCTTAGGGACCAGCGTCCTCACTGGTGCTGATCGCTGGTGAAGCTGCCTGTTTGGCAGCTCACCAGTGATCATGTAGGGATGCACCAGCGATCCTGACAAGGTCGTATCATTGTCGGGATCGTGGGTGCATCTTTATGTGTGACGGGGCCTTTACTGTGGACTCCATCTGGTGTCTGTTCAGCGGTCTCATTGTTTTGAAAAACTTGGTTAACCTTGTTTTTGTGCATGTTTAAAAAGAAGAACACAGTCGAATTATAGGACAGACAGTCTGCTGTTCACCGTGTGGTAAAAGTGATAAGACACTTTTAACCAAAAAAAAAACTATTTTATTGAATAAAATAGGGAACTTAGATTGTGAACCCCACTGGGGACAGTGATGACAATGTATGTAAAGCTCTGAGGAATTAGCTATATAAGCAAAGCATAAGAAATAATAATAAAATAATAATTGTTTTTGCATCCCTTTATTCTGAAATCCAAATATTTTTTATTTCTCCGCTGATGGCGCTGTATGGGGGTTTGTTTGTTGTGGGACAACATGGAGTTTTCACCTACACCATTTTTATTTCCACTCTAATCTTTATCGGGTTTTATTCCGTTTTTTTGTTCAAGAGTATGATGAAAAAGCTTATTTTTTGCCACTTTTTCATGATGTTCACTGAAGGCGTTATCTAGTGTGAGGAAGCCTGCTGCAGTGCCTGTGACAGATCGCTGATCTGTCACAGCGATCTGTGATGTGACATATCAGCGATCTGTCACATGACAGTGATGTCCCCCATGGGACATTGTAATAAAGTTAAAAAAAAAAGTGTAAAAATAATTTATAAAAAATTCCTAAACATTTTTAAAAAAAATATTCCCTAATAAATTCATTTTTTGGAAATAAAAAAAAAACAATAAAAGTACACATATTTGGTATGTCCGTAACGATCCGCCCTATAAAACTGTCCCACTAGTTAACCCCTTTAGTGAACCCCTTAAAAATAATGCTTTATAACCATACCACCAAACAAAAAGTGCCATAACGCGCGATCAAAAAGACGGATATAAATAACCATGGTACCGCTGAAAACATCATCTTGTCCCGCAAAAAACGAGCTGCGACACAGCATCATCAACAAAAAAATTAAAACGTTATAGCTCGCAGAATAAAGCGATGCAAAAATAATTATTTTTCATATAAAATTGTTTTCATTGCATAAAAGCGCCAAAACATAAAAAAAGACATAAATCAGGTATCGCTGTAATCGTACTTACCCGAAGAATAAAACCACCTTATCAATTTTACCGCACATGGAATGGTGTAAATGCACCCCCAAAAGAAATTCTTGAAATGCCAATTTTTGTTCATTCTGCGTCCCAAAAATCGGAATAAAAAGCGATCAAAAAATGTCACGTGCCCGAAAATGGTACCAATAAAAACATCAACTCACCCCGCAAAAAATAAGACCTCACATGACTTGGTGGGTCAAAATACGGAAAAATTAGAGCTCTCAAAATGTGGTGATACAAAAACTATTTTTACAATAAAAAGCGTCTTTTAGGGTATGACAGCTGCCAAACATAAAAACCCGCCATAAATACTAAATCAAACCCCCCCCGTTATCACCCCCTTAGTTAGGGAAAAATTATAAAATTAAAAAAATGTATTTATTTCCATTTTCCCATTAGGGTTAGGGTTAGGGCTAGGGTTAGGGTTAGAGCTAGGGCTAGGGTTAGGGCTGAGATTAGGGTTAGGGGTGTGTTGGGGTTAGTGGCCATATACCGTCCCTTAGCAGCTCTGCCAGGTTGCACTTTTCATGTCCCACCCTCATTCACTGTCTTAGATTGATCTGATGCCACACTAGATTCATCCACAGATGTCATTGATGAAAAAAACCTGACCTTATTTTGGAAGGAGGGCGTGATTTAATTTAGTAGAGATATACTTTATTGTCCCGGTAATCTGAATTATCCCTTTGCAATTTTTTCATTTTTCTAGCACTGATCTCCTGTTCCCATTTAGAAAAGTCCTTCTCTAAATCTCGATTCAATTTTTCAAGGGCTTCAGGTGTCAACTTATCTTTAATTATTACCTGGATGTTATCAATTTCCTTTTCAATATCTCCTAATTTTGTTTCATCTAATTTCATAAGTAACTCAATGAAACCTCTGGAGCATTTAGTGGCAATCTCCTCCCACTCCTTCTTAAATGCCTCATCCTCAACTGGAAAAGATGGAAATATCTGAATTTGTAAGCCTCTTGGAATTAAGCCGCGAGTCAGGTATTGCCCCAAAGATGCCCTATTCCACCACAACTTCGTCCGCTTGTGTAATAGCGATTTTAGTCTCACAATTCTCTCTCTCGAGTCACCACCATTTGTAGTTAAAATACAAACAGACTCCTCTTTAAAAGCCTCCTGCAAACGAGATAACCAGGTTTGATCTCAAGTAAGAAAATCTATTTGCTTTAGATTGGATGCTGTGGAAAACACAGAAAAATTACACTCATTACCATAATCATAAAGCACAACATTACACTATGCATACCTTCATGTCTCCTCCGTTTCACCTCCTGATGTATGTACACTGTGTACATTCTATGTATTGTTGATTTTTTTATTTCATGTGATTTTTCTAATAATAAAAATTTGGCAGATATAATTTTTTATGCCTCATGGGTAGAGTTGAGCGAAACAGGTTGGTCAGATTCAAAAGTCGCCGACTTTCGCCAAAGTTGGGTTTCACCGAGCGAAACCCAATCATAGCGTGAGGTCAGCCATGCGGGCGGCGACCCGAGCGCCAAAGTCGCGTTTACCATAATGCTTACAGGTGCCTTTTCTCAGCCAATGAGCAAGGACGCACACTGTGGGCAGCGCGATGACATGGGCAGCGGCCACCACCATCTTAGAGAAGGGCATTGCAGTGATTAGCTTGCTTTGTGTGGCGTCACAGTGGCTATAAAAGCCCTGACCACCGCCTGCCATTTTACATCTGCCGATGTTAGCATAGGGAGAGGTTGCTGCCGCTGGTTCTCAATAGGGAGAGTGTTAGGCAGGAAAGAAAAAAGATAGGCAGGAAAGAAAAAGAATCTGTGCTTCTGCTGATAGCAATTGTGCTGTACAGTTAGTATGCAGTGACAGCGGAGGATTTTTTTGTGTGCAGCAGCGTTGGTTATTAGGCTGCCTGATAGCTGCATTGCTCTGTGCACACTGCTGTGCAGACTGCTTTTTACACAGCCCTCATACTTTTATTCTTTTTTTCTGCACAGTTACCAAGCATTCATTTTTCCCACACCATATAGAGCTGTATGCTCCACACAGTACCGTGTACCGGCTGGTATTACGGACAAATACATGCTGACTATCTGTGTGTGCCTCCGGAAATAAATATACGGATATTTAAAATTTCCCCTACACGGTATTCAGCTGTCTGCTTCTGATACAGTACCGTATATCTGCTGTTTGGATAACGGTCAAATCCATACTGAGACAGCGTCTGCATGTGACTCCAGAAATAAATGTACGGAGATTTAAAATTTCCCCTACACCGTATTCAGCTGTCTGCTACTGATACTGTACCGTATATCTGCTGTTTGGATTACGGTCAAATCCATACTGAGACAGCGTCTGCGTGTGACTCCGGAAATAAATATAAGGAGATTTAAAATTTCCCCTACACCATATTCAGCTGTGCACTTCTGATACAGTACCGTATATCTGTTGTTTGGATTGCGGTCAAATCCATACTGAGACAGCGTCTGCGTGTGACTCCGGAAATAAATATACGGAGATTTAAAATTTCCCCTACACCGTATTCAGCTGTCCGCTTCTGATACAGTACCGTATATCTGCTGTTTGGATTACGGTCAAATCCATACTTACTGAGACAGCATCTGTGTGTGACTCCGGAAATATATACGAAGATTTAAATTTTTCCATACACCGCATAGAGCTGTACGCTCCTCACACACTACCGTGTACCGGCTGGTATCACAGACAAATACATGCTATCTGTGTGTGACTCTGGAAATAAATATACAGAGATTTAAATTTTCCCCTACACCGTATTCAGCTGTCCGCTTCTGATACAGTACCGTATATCTGCTGTTTGGATTACGGTCAAATACATACTGGGAGAGCGTCTGGGTGTGACTAAGGGATTATATAAAAGGAGATGTAAATTTTCCCCTACACTTTATACAGCTGTCCGCTTCTGATAGTGTACTGTATATCTGCTGTTTGGATTACGGTCAAATACATACTGGAAGAGCGTCTGGGTGTGACTAAGGGAATATATAAAAGGAGATTTAAATTTTCCCCTACACTTTATACAGCTGTCCGCTTCTGATAGAGTACCGTCTATCTGCTGGTTGGAATACGGTCAAATACATAATGGGAGAGCGTCTGGGTGTGACTAAGGGAATATATAAAAGGAGATTTAAACTTTCCCCTACACTTTCTACAGCTGTCCACTTCTGATACAGTACCGTATATCTGCTGCTTGGATTACAGTCAAATCCATACTAAGACAGCGTCTGTGTGTGACTCCGGAAATAAATATACGGAGATTTAAATTTTCCCCTACACTGTATTCAGCTGTCGCTTCTGATACAGTACCGTTTATCTGCTGTTTGGATTACGGTCAAATATATACTGGGAGAGCGTCTGGGTGTGACTAAGGGAATATATAAAAGGAGATTTAAATTTTCCGCTATACTTTATACAGCTGTCCGCTTCTGATAGAGTACTGTATATCTGCTGGTTGGAATACGATCAAATACATACTGGGAGAGCGTCTGGGTGTGACTAAGAGAATATATAAAAGGAGATTTAATCTTTCCCCTACACTTTATACAGCTGTCCACTTCTGATACAGTACCGTATATCTGCTGCTTGGATTACAGTCAAATACATACTGGGGGAGCGTCGGGGTGTGACTAAGGGAATATATAAAAGGAGATTGAAACTTTCCCCTACACTTTATACAGCTGTGCGCTTCTGATACAGTACCGTATATCTGCTGGTTGGATTACGGTCAAATACATACTGGGTGTTAGGGCTGGCGGAACGCACCAAATTATAAAATAATAGTAGGTGCGTTCGCAGCCCGGGGTGCACCGTGCAGAGGTGGTACACTGCTGCTAGGTAATGGTGGGAGTTTAAAGCGGAGTGGAAAGGTCACACGTGGGTCTCTGTCCTACCTACACCTAAGCCTGGGTGCTTAACAGGCTAGGCTGCACAGCACATGCTTACCAAGGGTAGGGTTTTCTTAATGAGTCATTCACCAGAGACATTCATACATGCATACAACACTCACTCCTCATAGTCTGATAATGCAGTCTACACTAGCGCATGGCCGAACGACCATGCAAACCTTTTATAGCTGTGTGCTTCCGGGACCTTCCTGGCCTTTCGGATGGACCAATCCAAGCTGGAGAAGGACTTGAGCACTTGACCTTCGGTCTCCAATGGGAGATCACTCCACGGGCATGCTCAGTGGACCGAAAGGAGGACTTAGCCCCTGGAGACACTCGGTGCTGGCCAGCCTGCGTTGCTATATGTTGACCAGAGGTGGCAGCAGCCAGCAAACCCACAGTGCTGGTCTGAGCAGAGCGCTGGGAATGACGAGTCTGCTGAGCAGGCTCCTCTGCGGCTGAAGGAGTATGGGAGGCCGCCGAGTGCAAGGCTCTGGATTCCTACTGTGCAGTGGTAGGAACCCGATACCTAACATTACTCCCCCTCCTAGGACCCCCTGCCCTCTGAGCCTCGCTATGCTCAAATGCCACGATAAGGAGCGGAGCGTGGATGTTCTCCACTAGCTCCCAGGTCCGAACCTCTGGACCATGACCTTCCAGTCCACCAAATAAAGCTTTTAACCACGCACCACCCTGTGTCCCACAAAGGCATTGACCTCAAACTCATCCGAAGACAGGTCTGATGTCCCGGCAGATGACTCGGAGAACCGGGACATGTGAACAGGTTTAAGGAGGAAGACGTCAGAGATAGCCAAGTGTGGTGGAATAGCCAGGTGATAGACCACAGAGCTGATCCGCTCGACGACTTTAAAGTGGCCAATGTAGCGAGGAGCAAACTTAGTGGACTCGACTCGCAGCCTGATGTTACAGGTGGAGAGCCACACTAAGTCACCGGGGGAGAAGGTTGGAGCAGGACGCCGATGTGCATCCATGGAGGACCTCATTCTCTCCTTAGAGGCCCGAATGGCATCCTGGGTGCAGTCCCAAATATCCCATGCCTCCACCGCCCAGTCTGCCACCCTAGAGTCGGTGGACGACACGGGCATGGGCACAGGGACACGAGGATGCTGGCCGTCGTTAAGGAGGAATGGCGTCTGGCCGCTGGAATCGGCTACAGTGTTGTTCAAGGCGAACTCTGCCCATGGCAACAAAGATGCCCAGTCATCCTGCCTGGCCGAGACAAAATTTCAGAGATATGTGACCAGGGTCTGGTTGGCCCTCTCTACCAACCCGTTCTTCTCTGGATGATAGGCCGAGGAGAGATTCAGTTCAATACTGAGCAACCGACAGAGCTCTCTCCAGAAGCGAGACGCAAACTGGGGACCACAGTCGCTGACAATCTTGTCAGGCATGCCGTGTAAATGGAAAACGTGTTTAATGAACAGCACTGCTAAACCCCGTGCAGAAGGTATCCGAGAGAGAGGCACCAAGTGCACTATTTTGGAAAAGTAGTCGGTGACGACCCAAATAACTGTGCTGCCACTGTACTTGGGTAGATCCACCACAAAGTCCATGCCAACCATCTCCCAGGGCCTGTCCGCCACCGGTAAGGGGTAGAGTAACCCAGCAGGATGTTGTCGGGAAGGCTTATTCTTGGCGCAGGAGACGCACGCCTGTATGTAGTCTTTGATGTCACGAGCCATATGCGGCCACCAGTACGTCCTTGCCAGAAGCTCAACTGTCTGCTTAGTACCAAAGTGTCCACCCACCCTGGAGGCGTGAGCCCAAGCGAGGACCTGCGGACGCAAACAGGCAGGGACAAAAGGCTCTTCCCGGGGGTACAGACTCAAGGGCGACCGGAGCCACTGTCCTCAGACTCTCTGATGGTACGATTAGCCGAGGCTCCTCCTCTTCCACCTCCACTGATACCACGGAGTGGGAGAGCGCGTCGGCTCTGACATTCCTCTCACCGGAAAGGAAATGTAGGGTGAAGTGGAACCGGGAGAAGAATAGAGACCATCGAGCTTGGCGAGAATTTAACCGCTGGGCGGTTTGGAGATAAACCAAATTTTTGTGGTCAGTGCAAACTTGGAAGGGGTAGCGAGCCCACTCCAGGATGTGTCTCCATTCAGAAAAGGCCAATTTCATGGCTAGCAACTCCCTGTCCCCAATGGAATAGTTCCTCTCCGCCGGTGAAAAGGTCTTGGAAAAGAAGAAGCAAGGATGCTTCCGACCTTGAGCATCCTTTTGAAACAGGACTGCTCCAGCACTGACGGACAAGGCATCCACCTCTAAGATAAACGGCTTATCCACATTGGGGCGATGTAAAATGGGTGCACTAGAGAAGTGAGACTTGATGGAGCAGAAGGCCTTAGACACCTCCTCAGACCACACTTTAGGATTCGCTCCCTTCTTGGTGAGGGCAACCAAAGGAGCTACCAAAGTCGAGAAGTGCGGGATGAATTGGCGGTAATAGTTAATAAACCCCATAAAGCGCTGCACCACTTTAAGGCATGAGGCTCCTGCCAATCCATTACCGCCTGCAGTTTGGCAGAATCCATGGCCAACCCTTGGGCCGAGATGATATAGCGCAGGAAAGGCAACGACTCCTGTTCAAACATGCACTTCTCCAACTTGGCATATAGGGCGTTTGCTCGTAGGAGATCGAAGACTTTGCAAACCTCTCTCCGGTGGGACTCCAAATCTGGAGAAAAGATGAGAATATCATCCAGATAGACCACCACCGAAGAGGAAAGCATATCTCGAAAGATATCGTTTGCGAAGTCCTAAAAGATGGCTGAGGCATTACATAGGCCAAAGGGCATGACCAGATACTCATAATGGCTGTCCCTGGTGTTAAAAGCCGTCTTCCACTCGTCTCCGTCACGTATGCATATCAGGTTATAGGCTCCCCACAGATCGAGTTTGGTAAATACTCTTGCTCCCCGCAAGCTATCGAACAGCTCCAATATCAGGGGCAGAAGGTACTTATTCTTAACGGTGATAACGATAAGACCCCTGTAATCGATGCAAGGCCGCAATTCACCACTCTTCTTCTGCACAAAGAACAATCCCGCCCCTGCTGATGACACCGACTTCCTAATAAATCCCCTGGCCAGATTCTCCTTGATGTATTGTGACATGGCCTCCATTTCCGGGAGAGACAGGTGATACACACGACCCTGGGGAGGGTCTGCACCAGGCAAGAGGTCTATAAGACAGTCGTAGGGGCGGTGTGGCGGGAGAGTCTCTGCCGCTCTCTTGGAGAACACATCTGCGTACTGCTGATAGTGTCAGGGAGCGCAGAGAGATCTGCGGGAGCCGCAGTAGAGGCAACGTGAACACATTTGCTCAGACATCTACCCTCACAGGACTTACTCCAACTAAGAATTTTCCCCGAGGACCACTCAATATAGGGAGAGTGGCAACGCAACCAGGGAGCAATCAGGAGAACCAGATCGATACACTCGGGCATAATAAGGAAGGACACTGTCTCGTGATGGGACGGAGACAGTGAGAGTGTTAATGGAGCAGTCTGATGGGTAATCTGTGAGGGTAATGTCGAACCATTCACTACTCTGATGGTGACTGGCTGAGGTAGCATAACCAAGGGGATTGCATGCTGGAGAGCGAAAGCTGAGGACATAAAATTACCCTCCACTCCAGAGTCTACGCTAGGGGTCTCCAACTCGGCAGAGTAAATGGGCCGCACATAAAAAAATTTAACCTGGTGGGCCGCATTCCTTTCAAACTTAATACAGTCACAATTGATAGCGGTATCTAAGGGGTTAAACGATTGTGATCGGTGCTAATACCGATCGTGGCCGTTCAAGTAGGTTGTCAGCTGTGATGTACAGCTTACCTCAGCGGATGATAGTATCTGCATGTGAGCCGGCGCTATCATCTCGCTGTACACGCACAGCCACAGTCACCTGCAAAATCCAACAATGGGGGGAAAGTCACTTCTCTGCTCTCTGTGTGCTGGCAGTGGCCCCATGGCTCCCAGAGCTTCTAGCTCTGGTGATGTACCTGGGCGCCGCTTCCTCCTGTCTAGCTGCAGGAGCTGTGACCACTGTAGTTGGTCGCTCACAACTCTGGATCTCCTGCGGTTGTCCTTCCTCCAGACTGGTGGCCATTTTCACAACCACCGCATATGGCACTTGTGGCCCTTGCTCCTTCACAATGCCATGCTCTAGCCGCTTCTTTTCCTTAATTACTCCCTGGATCCACTGTTCCTCCTCCAGACATGCGCTGGACGAGGCAGTGGGAGTCGGTGATGATGGTGGGGTCGAAGGAGGTGAGGAAGTGGGAGCTGGTGTGGCCGTCTTGCTGGATGCCAGTTCCCTTCTCACTGCCGCTGTGTCTGGTGGCAATCTTCTCCCACGGCCGCGGGAGTGGGGAACCATGATCACGACGACTCCTCTCAGGACAGCCTTCAAGGTCTTCAAGGCCTTTTCCGATTCCAGTTCAGGCTCCGTTAGTCCTGCGCCCACGCTGCCCAACAGTCCTTGACAGCTTATGTCCTGTTATGATTAGGTAACCAAGGAGGATAGCAGGGAAATAGGCTAGGCAACCAGATAACCCAAGAGGTTGGTAAGTTAGCCGTGGGACGTACCTACGATGCCCTAGACGCCTCAGCACAGTCAAAGAATTAACTAAGCCTAAAGAAAGAAAGGGGAAAGCTAAACTGCCCTGGAGTAGAACCCCAAAGGAATAGATTAGATAGCATATATTGCCGGTGAGACAAGATGAGGCACAAAACACAGGCAGAAAATAGAGTAAGCAAATGATGGGGCTCTAACTGTCTAGATAGAACAGGATAGGAAAGTATACTGTCTGTAATCAAGCAAAAAACCCTAAGAAAAATTCCAACACGTCTGATATGCAAAAATACTGAGGCCACATGACCTCTCCCCCACTAAATCGGAACTCTGGTGTGAACTGGACGCAAAACAAAAGATACTGATATAATAGAGGATTAGTAACACTGAAAAGACTGACATGAGCTGTGGCATATGGAACAGAGTCCAGCACAGGTCCCAGCAGGGAACCAGGCTGAACTCACACCAGCAAAGCAGAAATCAGAGAAAAGCAAAAAATGGATCAAATGCAAAAAGGTTCAAATATACAAAAAACTTATCTGAAAGATGCAGGACACAGCAGGAGGCAAGCAGACTTCAAAAAATGCTCAGGAAGAAAACCAAATCACCGGCAACAACTGAGGGAAGGTTGCTCACTTAAATCTCTCCAGTCTGTAACACCTGACCTCCAATCATCCTCTTCAGGTGATTGGCTTCTGTCAGCCAGATGAGCTCCATTACCAGCAGCAACCATCAGATGGAGCCCAAACTCAGAAGCCAGGTCAAAAGTGTTCACAACAATGTCCCCCTCAACCGTGGTACCCTCTGCTCCTCGCAGTGAAGAGCGTCATGCCCAGGGCAAGCCTGCCTGGGCTCTGCTTCAGGAACAGGACATTCCTGCCCTGTCAGCCTGTTGGACCGACCCACTTTTTAACTTTTGCTATCCCTGGACAAACTATATACATAGGCAGTTACATGTCATATACAACACATTACACATAAAACTGTTAGGAACGGCGGAACGCACTAAATAAATAAATAATAAAGTGCGTTCGCTGCTCGGGGTCCACCGTGCAGAAGGTGTTATCACTGCTGCTGAGTAATGGCAGACGCACTCTATGGCGGCATAACGCGCACGGGTTAAACGCCACCCGATGTGCGCTGAGCGGACTCTGTTAGCTCACAGAGGCGCTGTAACATAAACATAAAACACCGAGCCTGTTAGACTCACAGGTCTCAGCTAAATTGCACGTGCAGTATACGGTCACAGGACACGGGCCCAAGGCTGAGGTCGGTGTCCGTCTAGACCTACCGTGCGTGCGGCGTCACTACCGCGGATGCCGGTAAGTGCTGCTGACTGCAGTGCAGCGGCAAACACAGCCGCTATACGATAGTGCCGTGAGGCGTGGCACGATCAGACACTAGTGTAGAGGTGCGGTGTGCACAGTGGCCTAAGGCTTGCTACTGACTGGCGCTGACTCTTTCTCTAGTTCCCTATCCACATGCGTAATATCAGAGGGAGGGGAATCTTAGTAAGTCAGTCACCAGAATCATACATCCATCACTATTCACTCATCTAGCAAGTAAAGTCTATACTAGCGCATGGCTGAGTGGCCATGCAGGCCTTTTATAGCCATGCGCTGTCGGGACCTTCCAGATCTCTGAGATGGACCAATCAGATCTGGAGAAGGACCTGAGCACGTGACTCCTGACCTCCAATGGGAGATCATCTCGTGAGCATGCTCAGTGGAACAGCAGAGGGACTTAGCCTCAGGAATGGCTTGCTGCAGAGCAGCATGTGAGGCACTGGATTCCTGTTATGTCGCTGCAGGAATCCGACGCCTAACATTACCCCACCTCCTAGGGCCCCCTCCCTCCTGAGCCTTCCAACCCACCAAATAAAGTTTTTCACCACGTACCACCTTGTGTCCTACAGAGGCGTAGGCCTCAGGCTCATCCGAAAACAAGTCTGATGCCCCGGCAGATGACTCGGAAAACCGGGACATGTGAACTGGTTTGAGAAGGGACACGTGGAAGGCGTCAGGGATGGCTAAGTCGCCAGGAGCCCAAGTTGGAGCAGGGCGCCGATGTGTGTGGGTGGGCGTCTTCATTTGCATTTTAGAGGTTTGAGTGACATGTGGGGTGTGACCCAGATTGTCGCGAACCTCCATTGCCCGGTCTGCCCCCAGCAAGGGATACAGTAACCCAGCCGGCCTCTGTTTAGAGGAGCTGCTCCGAGCACAAGAGGCGCATGCCTGAACATATTTTTTAGTGTCCCAGGCCCTGTGCGGCCACCAATAAGACCTTGCCAGGAGTTTTGTGGTCTGCTTGTAGCCAAAGTGACTACCCACCCTGGACGCGTGTGCCCACACAAGAACCTTGGACCGCAGATAAGGTGGGGCAAAGGTCTTTCCTGGTGGCACTGACCCAGGGACGACTGGAGCCACGGTCTTCAGATTCCCAGTAGGGGACGCAGAAAGATCCGCAGACACCTCCACAGAGGCTACTTGTATGCTCTCCCCCAATGCATCTTCCCACACAGTTTTTGCTCCATCCCAGTATTCTCCCTGTGGACCACTCTATGTGAGAGGAATGGCAATGGAGCCAGGGAACCCCGAGGAGCACCTGATCGATGCCCTCTGGCATAATGAGCAGGGACAGCGTCTCCAGATGAGATGGTGGAATTGAGAGCCTAAGGGGTGCAGTCTGGTGGGTAATCTGGGATGACAAGTTCGACCCGTTGACTACCCTGATGGGCACTGGGTGAGGAAGTGGTACCAACGGGATAGCGTGCTGTTGGGCGAAGGACGAGGACATGAAGTTCCCTTCTGCCACGGAAGCCACCGTGACCTTTACCTCCCAGGAGGAATCTCCGCTATCTAACGTCCCTAGGAGCGCCGGTATTGGGGAGAAGGTCTCCATAGCGAATAGACCTCCACCAATTACCGGGGGACGCAATTGTTTTTTTCGGCTGCTGCGAACACCTGTTAGCCAGGTGACCAGACTGTCGACACTGGTAACAGCGTGTGGAGCTTTGTGCCGGATGCGTCTTGAGGCCGGCGCGGGACACCTCCATGGGCTCTGGAGGTAAATTCTCCAGCTCAGGTGGCTCTAGAGATTCAAGGAGGTTGGGAGCCAAGCTAACTTTCCGCCTGGATTGAGCACGCTCCAGCCCGCACTCCGAAAAACGGAGATTGATGCGTTTAGAAATGGCAATCAGCTCTTCCAGACTTACGGGAACCTCCCTGGTAGATAGAGCATCCTTAACATGTTCCGCCAAACCTATCCAGAACACAGGGATGAGGGTTCTATCTGGCCATTCCAACTCGGAAGCCAGTGTCCGGAAACGGACGGCGTCCTGGCTGGCCGAGAGGGATCCCTGTGTTAATGCCAGTAGCTGGAGAGAGATGTTGTGAGTGACCCGTGGCCTCAAAAAGACCTGCTTCAGAGATGTTAGGAACTGAGCAGCGGTCCGAACCTCTGCGTCACCACGCTCCCACAGTGGTGTGGCCCACTCCAACGCCCTGCCCAACAGAAGGGAAACGAGAAACCCCACCTTGGCCCGTACTGTGGGGAATCGTGCGGCCAGTAACTCAAGCTGGATGGAGCACTGGCTCATGAAACCCCTGCAGGAGGCGCTGTAGCCAGAAAATTTTTCGGGCAACGGGAGGCGGGAAAATGTCGGTGCAGGCGTGGACGTGGACACATGTGAGACAGCCTCTGCGACTGCCTGGGCAGCAGCCTCAGTAAACTTCACAGCTGAGGTGGCACTCTCGAGAGTAGCCAACCTGCCCTCCAGCTGCCGAATGTACTGCAGAAGCTGCTGCTGGTCCGCCATTACTAGCCAGACCCTGGTGCTAGTGTAATGTTAGGAACGGCGGAACGCACTAAATAAATAAATAATAAAGTGCACTCGCCGCTCGAGGTCCACCGTGCAGAAGGTGTTATCACTGCTGCTGAGTAACGGCAGATGCGCTATATGGCGGTTTAACGCGCACGGGTTAAACGCCACCCGATGTGCGCTGAGCGGACTCTGTTAGCTCACAGAGGCGCTGTAACATAAACATAAACATAAAACGCCGAACCTGTTAGACTCACAGGTCTCAGCAAAATTGCATGCGCAGTATACGGTCACAGGACACGGGCCCAAGGCTGAGGTCGGTGTCCGTCTAGACCTACCGTGCGTGCGGCATTGCTACCGCAGATGCCGGTAAGTGCTGCTGACTGCAGCGCAGCGGCAAACACAGCCACTATACGATAGTGCCGTGAGGCGTGGCACGATCGGACGCTAGTGTAGAGGTGCAGTGTGCACAGTGGCCTAAGGCTTGCCACTGACTGGCGCTGACTCTTTCTCTAGTTCCCTATCCACATGCGTAATATCAGAGGGAGGGGAATCTTAGTAAGTCAGTCACCAGAATCATACATCCATCACTATTCACTCATCTAGCAAGTAAAGTCTATACTAGCGCATGGCTGAGCGGCCATGCAGGCCTTTTATAGCCATGCGCTGCCGGGACCTTCCAGATCTCTGAGATGGACCAATCAGATCTGGAGAAGGACCTGAGCACGTGACTCCTGACCTCCAATGGGAGATCATCTCGTGAGCATGCACAGTGGAGCAGCAGAGGGACTTAGCCTCAGGAATGGCTTGCTGCAGAGCAGCAGGTGAGGCTCTGGATTCCTGTTGTGTCGCTGCAGGAATCCGACGCCTAACATAAAGCAGTACATATAAAACATTACACATAAAACTTGAGGGAACCATTAGAGTGCCACATGGGAGCAGTATGTAGGGGAGAGGAGGCAACTGAGGTTCCCTGCCACCTCCTTACACAGCAACACAGCATTTGGCTTTCTCATAGGGAATGAATGGCGCTATAGTCAAGCATGCACATTGCCATTCCATTCCTATCCTGTGGATAAGTGATAGCTTGTTTTCCCCAGACAACCCTTTCTCAGAAATAATATGAGTTGCAAAACCTGCACAATGCATTCACAGCGATTGCACTGTACAGATCTAAGGGGTTCTAATATGCATAGGGAGAAGCCTAAAAGTTTCCAGTTTGGGCTGACAGGTAGAATTTTAACCCTTTATACATTTTGTTTTCATGTAACATAAGCTAGAACATATTTAGAAGTAGTCATGGGAGATAGCTGTTGACTAGACAAACACATTTTAATGTATATGGACAACAAAAAAACATGGATTCAACAATATCAACAAGAAAATCAATGTAGAGTAGCCATTTGTAATAATCAGTAGCTTCAATTAGAGGTAGGTACAGAGGTACCATTTCGTTGTTGAATGTCATTGATCTATAGTTGTCACTGGCCTTGGTTTACAGAGTTTTTATTTATTTTGGATCATGTGTGGTATGGAATAAGCGTAGCAGCAGATAGGCAAAGAAGTTTTCAAAAAAGAGTTGGGACATCATTTAGTAGTATTGCACTTTTGACCTAAAAATAATAAAATTATATAATAATAAAATTAAATGTTGATAAGAGCCACCCTGAGTGATGATGAGATCAGGATGGCGTCAGAGCTTGATAACTAAGACCTCTATAGCTTTTGTCTGCTTTTTACCCAATAAATACCATAGTAACGCAATCGAGATTTGTTTCAACTTAGGGCTTCCCGTTATCAGAACCATAGATTGTGCCGGGGGATAGATATAAATGACCATCAGACAAGCACAGAATCCAGGACTATTCCTAGGAAAAGTGTCTGTGAAAAGAAGAATTTCAGATACATAAAATGCAATATAAAGAAGAAGGAGGCTGCCAATGGTCCTAGCAGCACGTACACGAGCTTCTGCTCTTTGACGAAGGTCTCCATTTGCATTCCTGTCCTCCTTGTGGCTGTGTGAAAGCAATGACTTGATGATAATGCCATTGACAATTCCAATGAGAGTCAGTGGAAGGGAACTACTAATGATAGTACTGGGGAGCATATACACAACATTTACTTTGGGCGCAGTTAGTTCTAAACCCTGATTACTAGATATGTTTAAGCTAAGGTGATCCTTGTGCCGATACCAGGCAGCTGGTATGCCATTAGCCGCTGAAATAAAGACGGAGGCCATCAGCAGTTTTGGTATCAGCTGAGAAATTCCCAGTTTAAGCCGGATTAAAAATGGGTGAGTGAAAATGATAATCTGCAAGTAGTAGTAGACAGAAAGACAAACTGTGAACCAGAAACTGGAAAATATAGGCAGAATAAGCAAAACGGTAAATAAAGTATAAATTTGTTCAGAACTGTAGAGATCACGGTCCAAGAAACTCATATAGTCATTAATCAGCAGGATAAATTGTAAAAAAATATTAAATGAACCAAGGGTGACCATGATGAGATCTGATGGATTGAGTTTCCTGCCTCTGACCTTGTCAACAAAATTCACAGTGACAATCAGTAAGTTGGTGAACACCCCAAATATTGTGCCAGCTCCCATAATAGTCATAGATGCTACAATAAAAGTAGGAGGCATCTGTCTCTGATTCACTATTGTCTGGCGAACAACATGCTGTTCACAATGTAGCAAAAAATTGCAAATTGTTATTCATCAGAGAAGCGATAGTAGGGCTTCTGAAAAAATAAAGAAATTAGAACAAAATTAAAATTGTTACCAATTTGGTAAATTGCATAAGTAATCCCATTAAATAAAGCCCTTTATACAAACTCAGCCTTGTTGCAGAGATAGCAAAAGCATCATGGCCCCAAAACTTTGACTGAACGTAGTTGTCCGAGATGCATAGAAAGGAGATTGAACAATGGTGCAATAAGATCTTTTAAATAGACATTGATACTATATGAAGCTATAGCTCATTAAAAATATTCATATATGATACATACAGATTCTATAGAGCAAGTCATCATATCATGCAGGGGTCTGTAAAATTATTGGCAGTGAGGTGGCGGTCCAGTTATAGCTTTTGCAATTGTACCCAGGAAATGCTTTTTATACATCTTGTTTTTTTTTAATTTTATTCTACTTATTAAGTCTGTTTTTTTTCTTTTAATGTTGCAATAGATAATAATTAAAGTTTTAAAAAGGTGACGTGTGTGCTACATTAAAGTAGCTCAACACAAAATAATATTTCAATTAATTCTGATCAACGTCTTAGAGAACATTATTTGAGTGAGGTGGCTGCTAGTTTAAAGGATCTTAGTACTTTTTTCACTTATTTTTTTAAGCGACTAATTTTCTATGATACCTTGTGTGTCACTACTACAACTTTCTAGAAATTGTGCCTACAAAACTACTTAAGCTCTGCTCACACTAATATTTTACATTTCTGGCAACTATTTCTAACTAATTGTTCCATTGACTTATTTTGATTCTTCTAATGGCAATGGCTAATACTTAGACTTAGTTTCATCTCAAATCCTCAAGTAGAAGAATATCACCCGCTATGATTTTCAAACAAGATAAAAAAGGTCAAACATTTAACAAAAGGTTCTCTTTTTTAACTGTTACAATGATTCAAAGTATTGTAGAATTTGTATTTTAATGCCTTCTTCCCCCAGCCTGTTTTTACCTTCTTGACAAGAACATTTTTTTTACATTATGACCTGTGTCACTTTAAGAAGTAGTAATTTGTAGACTGTTTTTTTTTCGTGAGATGTTGCACTCCATGTTAGTGGTAAATTTTGGTCGATATGATTTTATTTTATTTATGAAAACAAATAATTTGATAAAAAATTTTAAAATTTAGCAATTTTCAAACTTTTAATTTTTATGCCTTTAAAACATTTAATTATATCACACAAAATAGTTAATAAATAACATTGACCACATGTCTACTTCACATCAGCATAATTTTTTGAAAGATTTTTTTTTTTTGCTAGGAAGTTAAAAGGATTAAAGTTTATTATCAATTTCTCAGTTTTCCATTTGAAGTGAATTTGAGGGGCCTAAGTGATAGAAAATACCAAAAACCCTACGGCTGACTTTTTATGACATAATCTCAAGAGCTATACTGTATATTGATTCTGAGAAGATTGAGATGATTGCTGCATTGGGATAAAAAGCTTCTTTGGCCATATTTATGATGTGAAAATCTTTTATGTGGTCCTATCCCTGTTGGCTCTTACTTTCAGAGCTACACATGGCTATACTGATGATTTAAATAATTTGCTATGTGATCTTACCTTTTTTGCAATATTTTTAGAGGTATACAATTTTTTCAGGGAAGGACCATTTTTTGATTTATATTAGCATTGTTGTATCTTACTAACCTGAGGTCCTTTTTAATAGTATAGACAATAAGTTCTATCCTTTCATCTCTTTTTATTGCTTATTGTTTCCCACCTGCATTATATTAGGGCCAATTAAGGACAGTTTGGGACAGCCGTCGTGGAGTGGAGGCGCCAAAAAATTGTCTCAAGTTCTAGGGTGCCAACCTGCACAGTCAGGTAGGGATAATAGGGCATTGTAGGGACATGACAGGTTAATGTTATCAACTTATGCTATTTTTGTGGTATATACACTTTTTTTGCACTGGGTGGTGAATTTTAAATAAAATATCTAATAACGTTTTATGCTTTTATGGGAATATATGTTTACACTTAGTACGCTGAGAGAGTGCCAACTGAATTATGGAGCGCAATTTTTGCTGGAATAGATTGCGGAGTCCATGTCACATATGAAGAGCGTCTGACATTCCAAAGAAGCAGAAATCCCCACAAGTGACCTGGGTGCAGTGGTCATATTCACACCACTGATGTGTCTCAGAAATTTATACCATTGGGTAATGATTAAAAACTAATTACATTACAGAAAGAGGGGGCATTAGGATTTGGGAGCTCAGAATTCACTGGATGTTTTTGGAGGTAGTGAGGAGACATAGCGCTATTCCAGACCTTTTGTACTACCAGTAAGGTGGAAGACCCCTATATGATCATTGAAAGATGAACCTGAGTGGGGAATTGTTTTTTGTGGATTGAGTTGAAACTTTTATTGAGAACATTTTGCATAACATTTTGCATCACATTTATCCTGCGCCCTTAACTGAGCGCTTACATCAGTGATTGTCCATCTAAATCAGGGATCCATTCACTATAATGAGGCAACAGCGTTACTCTGGACTCCTTCTGGCCGCTCTTCAGCAGTGTCCTTTTCAGAGGGGCACAAAATTGTAACTGTCCTCACTTTTATGCACGCTTAAATACACGGATATCACTGAATCATACAGACAGAGTCCACAGTGCCTCCATCTGCCTCATTATTGGTAATCTTCCACCTGAGGTTCTGTCTAAATCTTCAGAGATTCACACAGAAACCCTGTGTTTTTTCCGCCATTGCTCCTGCGGTATAAGTGATTAGACGACTTAATTCATCAGTTAGCTACAATTACAGTGATACCAGATTTATATAGTTTTTTATACTTGGCTACTATGACACACTGAAAAACACTTTTTTATTCAAAACCCCACATTTTGAGAGCTATAATTTTTCCAGATTTCAGTTGACAGTCCTGTGAGGGCTTGTTTTATGCAGGATGAGTTGACGTCTTTATTGGTACAATTTTCAAGCACATGACATTTTTTTATCGCTATCTATTCTGATTTTAGGGAGGCCGAATGAGCGAAAACCAGCAATTAAGGAATAGGTTTTTTTTTATGCTGTTTCGTGTGTGGTAAAATTGATAAGGCAGCTTTATTCTTCGGGTCACTACAATTACAGCAATACCACATTCTTATAATCATTTTACATTTTGTCTCTTTTTTTGCACAATAAAAACTATTCTATAGAAAAAAGAATTGTTTTTGCATCGCTCTATTCTAAGTGGTATTTCTCTGCTTATGATGCTGTATAGCAGCTTGTTTTTTTGCGGTATTAGATGACATTTTCATCTATATCCTCTTTATTTCCATTCCACTTTTTGATCACGTTTTGCTGGCAAATATGATGAAAAGGCATAGTTTTTTTGCCACGCTTTTTCTTTATTTTTTATACAGTGCTCACTGAAGGGGTTAAATAGTGTGACATTTTTACGAACGTGGCGATACCAAAGCTGTGTAGTTTTTTTTTGTTTTTACATAAACATATCTATTTATTGGTATAATATTTTTCTTTTTTACATGTATTTTGTGATATTTTTAAAAAAATATTTTTAAAGTTTGTTGTTACTTTTTTACTTAGTTCCTCTATGGTATTTTAACTTTTATTGCTCTGATCGCGGGTATAATGCATTGCTATGCACCAGCTCTGCAATGCATTACACCTGTCAGTATTTTACTGGCAGAAGCCACTTAGACCATGCTGCTAACATTTGTCTAAACAGGTTTCTGTAGCTGGCAGACCTGTAGGTCATTATGATGATTTCAAGTTGCCATGACAACGATCGGGTCCTTGTGATGACGTGGCAGGGGGCGCCGATCAGACCTAGAGGGAGGCACTTCTCTATCCTAGCCTCACAATTGCTACGATCATGACATTTATCGGGTTAAACAGCTGGAGGCTTTGCTATGACAGTTGCGGCTCAGCTCTCATGTAAGCCTAGCTCCTGGCAGCGATCGTGCGGGCACAGCTCCTGTATTTGCACTACAACTATGACGTAACTGTATGTCAAAGGTCGTGAAGGCGTTAATATCAATAGTCTCTATTGTCTTCTGCATTATACAGTTTCCGAGGGTTTCTTTTATAGCCGGTACAGAGCAGTCAGCAGTACTATCATTGCCATTTGAAACACTCTCACCCTGATAGAAACCCAAAAGACCCCACTATAGGTCAAAGAAATCATGTGACTATTAGGGCTTGTTCAGACGAGCATATTACATGGATGTGTGCTCCATGGAGCGCACCCCGAAAGCACGAGCACTCACTACATCTAATTTGCCAATGCACATGGCTGATTTTCCAAACAGACCAACAGTCTGTGTGGTAAAAAATTGCAGCAACAGATGCGTAAAGATAACAGCCAGGTCCTGCACACGGAGCGACGCACAGAGCCAGTCATGTCCGCAATTAGCGATGAGACTTGCCTGAGTTTTAGTACAGCATTGTCATTATCATTTCTTACCTTCTGAAAATGTTTAAAAGGGCAAAACATGATGGCGCCATCACAACTTCTGTTTAGTAGCAGATCGTAGAATGTTAACGTTGGCTATAAAATACACATTGGTGATTTCCTTTGCAGTATCTGCGAATTTTGTAATCTCCAGAAATTCTGTCTGTTTATTCAGGATGTGGGCAAAAGGCAAATATATATATATCAGTCTATTCTCATGTCATTATGGAGAGAAGGGACAATGCTTCAAGGTTAATTGCATGTTTCATTAAACCTAGACTCCCAGTGCACCTCAGGATGATTGGCACCTCAGGAGAAAACCTAAGAGTGAAACACGTCTTCACCTTCCTAATTGTTTTTTTATAGCTGTAGACAAAAAGATGTGAATGCTGTCCAGCATTGGCCACAAAATAAAAGTATTTTCGTTCATGAAAATGGGTGAGACCTTTACCATAAAATCTTAACTCAACTGCGGTTTTGACTTCGTGATTTTTCTAATCCAACCCCTCTCCTGTGTGCCCATGACAATCCCCACCTTTCTGGTTTATTAAGTTACCATATTTTTCAGATTATAAGATGCACTGTTGTTCCCCCAAATTTTGGGGGAAACTGGGGGGTGCGTCTTATAATCTGAATGTGTGCTGTAGAGGAGGGGGGTGGCTCTGGAGTGGTGTCAGGGGGCTGGGGTTCATTTGCAGAGACAGCAGGTGGTTCATTAGGCTCATGTAATATTCACTGCTCCCGCTGTCCATCACCTCGGTGCTGAAGTGGTACCGAGTTGGTGGAAAGGGGAGCAGCGCATATTGCATGTGCCTGCACTCTCCCCCCACTGCCCCATCACTATAGTCACCTTCTGATGATGGCTCTGTGCTCCCAGATCCCCCCTGGCTCTTCCTGTGTCTGTGCCAATAATACCTGCGGTCACATGACTCCCAGTGTGCAGCAGTGCGGTCATGGAATGGAAGGTCCTGCAGCCAATAATGAAATGCCTGTATGAGCAGCTCCTGGATGTCAGCACAGACACAGGAAGAGCCGTGGGGGAGCTGGGAGCACAGAGCCATCATCAGAAGGTGAGTTAACTGTTTGTTATTTTATCATGTTCGTGCCAGCAGCACAGGGGGGCATATCCAGGATGGGATGGGGGGCCATGTGCGTGCTAGCAGCACAGAGGGCATATCCAGGATGCGATGTGGGGGCCATGTGCATGCCAGCAGCAAAGGGGGGCATATCCAGGATGGGATGGGGGGCCATGTGTGTGCCAGCAGCACAGGGGGCATATCCAGGATGGGGTGGGGGGGTCATGTGTGTGCCAGCAGTACAGTGGGGCAATGTGCCAGCAGCACAGGGGGGCAATGTGCCAGCACATGGGGGCAATATGCCAGTGTGCCAGCAGCATAGGGGGGCCATGTGACAGCACAAGGGGGCCATGTGCCAGGATGGGAGTTTAATAGATACCAGGATGAAGGACATATATGTGATTTGTAAGACGGACACAGGAAAGACAGACCTCCACTTAACATAAAAAAATTCTCTTTTTCTTCAACAAATTTGGGGGTGCGTCTTATAATCAGGTGCGTCTTATAAAGTGAAAAATACGGACAATTCACCTTATTCTTCTGTGTACTCGCTGCTGCTGTATATTCTTCTATCTAACTAATTTTATTTTCTGCCATCCAAATTTGCTTATCACTGAGCTCGTCGGTCCACAAAAGCAATGCGGAGTTGTGTTTGTTGCCTGCTGCAGACAGATCACTGATGTTAAATTGCAAATGCTGCTCTGTTTATTGTTAAGCAGGTGCATGGATACAGTAATGCAGGGAATGCAGAACAAGGTCTAACACAGTGCGGTTTAATTTATAACAATAGTGAACTACTCGCAGGGAGATAACAGTTAATTAACAGTAGAATTATGATATAACACAATAGTCTTATTATTAATCTTCACTTATCGTGACTGCTTTGTCCTTAACCACATGCAGTCCGATTAGAGCTGTAATACCGTCAGTGGTCGGCATGGCGTCATCAGGCGCAACTTGTCAACAAACGGTCCAGCTTCTGGCAGCAACGGGCGGTCACCGGTTTTCCCTGTTGAGCCCCTAGTCCATCAATCTATAACGCCGAGATGGGAAGTGCCATAGAAGTCTCTGCCCGGTGTGTGCTCCACTGCATGCCTGCCAAGGAGGGGGAACACACCTCATGATCCTGAACCTGGCACACGCTTTTCAATGCGAGCACCGCACAATGTTTGGCTGAGTGCCCGACACCCTGCACACTCACTGACTATCCGAGGGTCCTCACGTAACCTGTCCCGGAAAGTGGCTCCATACTCTCTCCCTCGCTGCGGAGTACGGTACACTTCTGCTTCCTCTCCCTGCCGGCGGGAAATGGAACTCTTTTCCCCTCCTTCCTGCTCTCTCCCTGGTCTTACCATGCCTCCTCTCACCTGGTCATGAGCCCTGTCCAGTTCCCCATTCTTTTTCCCCGGCAACATTGGACGCAACCTCGGCAGTTCTGGACCAGACATTGCACAGGTACCCGCAGCCCGGTCTTCCTCCTTACATATGCATATAACAAAAGAAAATCCTCTGAAATATGTATGTAGAGCTGCATTTGAAGTTTCACATCCAGGAATGCCACCAGGAATTTCAGGGACTCAGGGATTGCATAAAAGTGCTGTCGGCCACAGTTTGTGCACTTCTGAAAAGAAGGACAATGCTGAACAGAGGCCAAATGGAGTCCAGAATGACTCTGCTGCCTCATTATAGTGAATGGATCCCTTGGGGGTTTCATCTGAATCACGTTATTTGGAGATTTAGACGTAAACCCCGATGTAAGTGCTCAGATAAGAGCATAAGATAAATGTGATCCCAAACGTTGTATTAAATGTTCCCAATAAAAGCTTCAACTCAATCCACAAAAAAAGCAAGTCCCCACTCAGGTCCGTTATTGTCACACACAGTGTGGGATGACTAAGTGCAACATGAGGGGGAGAGGGAAAAGAAGCCCAAATGCTAGGGAAATGGGGAGTGGAGACCCCTAGGCAAATATAATAGCACCCTGCTTCCCCTACCATCCCTATATTGGTTCCACACCAATCGCCAATCAGGAACCTAAGCCCTATGTATCCCTACAGCTAGGCCCTGAATAGGGAATGGGGGGATAAGCATTGGTTAGTCTCCACAGTGCACTAAAGAGAAGAAGGGAGACAAACAAGGGGGAAGCAACTGTCCTCCAACAGCTCCAGAGAGGAAGTAAGGAAGTAAGCTGACTGCTATAGCCCAAGCAAGGGAAAATGTGAATATCGCTGGCGACTCCCTGAAGCAGACTGAGAGTCTATAAACACCCATGTCCAGGTGTCAATTAGAGCAGGAGGGAGGTTGCCACTGGGTCCAAAACTCAGAAGGATTAAGAAGGTGTTGGCAATGCCAAACGCAGAGACCTTCTGCAGCCAGATGCAGAGCGTCTGTCTGCAGCATATGACACACCCGTGACAGTCATCTGTCAACAGAAATATCGGGGACATCCATGGTATTACTAGTACAAAGGCTCTGTAAAAGCGAAATGGCTCCTCACTCTTCAAAAGAAATTCAGCAAATTCTCTGCTCCCAAATCCAAATGCCCCCTCCCTTCTGAGCCTCACAGTGTGCCTAAACCACATATAGTGTCCACATGTTTGGCATTTCTGAAGCAATGACAGCCCACCTAACTTACAGGTGCATGTTTCCAGAAGCATGGGCTAGGCATAACGTACTGGTGACTGCTACATACTGGTCACTACACCTGTAGATAAATTCCCAAAGGGTTATAATTTCCAAAACGTGGTCACATGAGGGGGAATCCTGCTCTTCTAGCAATTAGGGGCTCTGTATATGGAGACCGCAAAGTATTCTAGGAATATAGTGCTCCGTTCTACTCGAGTCTCTTTGTATGGCTCAGTGGTACTGTATAGCCACATATTGGATATTGCCACGTTCAGTAGAAATTATGAGACAAATTATAGTGCCATTTTTACCCTGTTTTTGTGTGAAAATGTAAAATTTGGGGCTAAAACAAAATTTTGGTGGTAAAAATGTAGTTATTTTTTCTTCACTGCCCAAGGGTAAAAAATTCTGACACACTAGTGGTATCAATATGATCACTGCACCCCTAGCTGAATTCATTGAGAGGTGTAGTTTGTAAAATTGGGTCACTTATGGTAAGCTCTGCTGTTCTGGCACCTCTTGGGTTATAGAATCATAGAATCATAGAATCATAGAATCGTAGAGTTGGAAGGGACCTCCTGGGCCATCTGGTCCAACCCCCTGCTCAAAGCAGGATTCGCTAAATCATCCCAGTCAGATGTCTGTCCAGCCTCTGTTTGAAGACTTCCATTGAAGGAGAACTCACCACTACTCGTGGCAGCCTGTTCCACTCATTGATCACTCTAACTGTCAAAAAGTTTTTTCTAATATCTAATCTGTGTCTCCTCCCATTCAGTTTCATCCCATTGCTTCTAGTCTTTCCTTGTGCAAATGAGAATAAAGTTGATCCTTCTACAATGTGACAGCCCTTTAGATATTTGTAGACAGCTATTAAGTCTCCTCTCAGTCTTCTCTTTTGCAAACTAAACATTCCCAAATCCTGCAACCTTTCCTCATAAGACAGGGTTTGCAGACCGGTCACCATTCTGGTCGCTCTTTTCTGAACTTGCTCCAGTTTTTTTATGTCTTTTTTAAAATGTGGTGCCCAAAACTGGACACTGGTTCTCCACTGGTTCTCCACTGGTTCTCCCAGTGGGTCATAGCACCTGCAAACCATAACAGTAACATCTGGCGCTTCTTGTCTTCTGAGCTTTGCAATGTACCTGAAAACTATTTTCCAATTACATGTAGGGTATTGGCACACTCAGGAAAAAATGGATCTCAGTTTGTTGTAAAAAAAAAATTCCTATTAGCCCTTGCAAAAATTAAAAACTTGGGGTTAAAACAACATTTAAGTGGTAAAAATGTAATTTATTATTTCTTCACCGCTCAATTATATAAAATTGAGGCATTGAGGCACATGTGGTGTCAATATGATTACTGCACCCCAGGATGAATTCATTGGGGAATGTAGTTTGTAAAATTAGTTCACATATAGGGGGTTTCTGTTGTTCTGGCACCTCAGGGGCTCTGCCAATGTGACATGACACCAGGCACAGACTACTAATCTGCCCTTTCGGACATTTTCCTGGTGGACTGCGGTGTGCCACCTGTTGGGGGACTACTAGCCCATTTTCCTGCTGCCGGCCCTTTATTTTTTCAGAGAATAAACCGTGGCACTACTGTGAAGGTGCTCAAGTAGGTTCCCAAGCCAGTAAGATAGAAGTAAAAACCTTGGCACTCAACTTGTGATAAGGAAATCCAGATTTTTTAATAGGCAGTCACAATAACAGAGGACGTTTCAGTCCCAGTTGGACCTTCATCAGCCTGACTGCTGTAGGAATGGGTATGCGTGCTTGTAGATGAGAGTGGTGGAGCCGCAACAGTAATCAGAGTTTAGTCCTGTGATTATAGGAAGGGGTGTATAGGTCAAAACTGACCAAAAGCAGGGAATTGAAAAGCAGGCGCTGTGCTTAGCCTCTCCTACACTGACCCGGAATCCACCGTTGTCAGATCTGTGACTGCCTTTTAAAAAATCTGGATTTCCTTATCATAAGTTGAGTGCCAAGTATTTTACTTCTATCTTTATCTTTTCATGCACCTGGTGGTGCAGCATCACGGGGGCGGAATGCGTAGCATGAACATGTGGAGGTACATGGCCAGCTTTAGCAATATGCACGCAGTAGTAAGAGGGGGCAGCCCCACTACCTGGCACACAACTTAACAAAAAAAGGAAGAGAAGGGTGCATTACTTAAGGGTTTGTCACACTAAGCAATATCGCTAGCAATATCGCTATAACGTCACTGGTTTTTGTGACGTTATAGCGATATTGCTAGCGATATCGCTACATGTGATACTTACCTCCGACCGCTCCCCCGCTGGTTATCGCTGATCGTGCGAGAACGTCCTGGACCATTTCTCGTCGTCAGTTTCCTGCTGGGCTTCCTGTGGCACCGACGAGCGACGCGTGGACGCGGGCGGGAGGACGTCAGGATCGCCTCGTCTGACAGGTAAGAAGCGACCCCCGACCCCTGCGATGTCACTGGTGAGATCTGCCTGTGTGGCAGCTCACTAGCGACCACTTAGCGATGCACCAGCGATCCAGACCGCGTCATATCGCTGGTCGGGATCGCTGGTGCATCGCTAAGTGTGACAGTACCTTTACACCATGACCGCACGCAGCATAATCCTATTGTCTGTGTGCAGATCTGTGTCCGATGGCCGATCAGCCAGGAGGGGGTGGGGTATCAATGTGCAGAGCAGCAGAAAAGGACAGCAGGAGGAGATGAGATAACTGCCCTGTGTTCCCACTGCCCAGCACACTCCAGGTAACCTCTCCATCTGGTTATCAGCTGTACTGCCCATCTCAGCTTTTGCTGTGCTGAGATAAGTAGCAGGGGGAGGGGGCATTTGACAAATGTTAAATTCAACATGGCAGGTTAGAGTATGTGTGTTTTCCTGAATATGTGTGTTTTCCTATGTGCGTGAGTGTGCATGTGTGTGTTTTCCTGTATGTTTCCCTATGTGTGTGAGTATGCATGTGTGTCTTTTGCAATGTGTGTGAGCGAGCATGCATGTTTTGCAATGTGTGTTATTGTGCATGTGTGTGAGCGTGCAAGTGTGTGTATTTTCCAATGTGTGTGTTTGTTTTGCAGTGTGTGTGTGTGTGCATGTGTGTCTTTTGCAATGTGTGTGAGCATGCATGTGTGTGTTTTACAATGTGTGTGAATGTGCATGTGGATGTCTTTTCCAATGTGTGTCTTTTGCAATGTGTGTGAGCATGCATGTGTGTTTTCATATAGGTATGTGTGTGTGCCCATAATTTCACTTTCATATATCACATATGTAATGTTTATATTTCAGTCCCAGCGTACCCAATGTGGTGGATACACGTTGGCCCTCAGCGTATGCCTTGTGGTGGATACACATCGGCCCCAGCGTATCCCATATGGTGCATACATGTCAGTCTCAGCATATCCGTGTGGTGGATACACGTTGGCCCCAGCGTATACTATGTGGTGGATACCCGTCAGCCCCAGCGTATCCCATGTGGTGGATACACGTCGGACCCAGCATATACAGTATGGGCAGCAGCTCAGTGGCTCAGTGGATAGCACTGCAGCCTTGCAGCAAGGACACCAAGGACAACATCTGCAAGGAGTTTGTATGTTCTCCCCGTGTTTGCGTGGGTTTCCTCTGGGTACTCCGTTTTCCTCCCACATTCCAAAGACATACTGATATGGAATTTAGATTGTGTGCCCCATCAGGGACAGTGATGATAATGTGTGCAAACTGTAAAGCACCATGGAATATGTTAGCGCTATATAAAAATAAAGATTATTATTATCTTGTGTGGTGGATATACGTCAGCCCCAGCTTAGACTGTGTGATGGATACACATTGGCCCCATCCTATCACGTGTAGTGGATACACTTCGGCCTCAGTGTATTCCATATAGTGGATACATGTCGGCCCCAGCGTATCCTGTGTTGTGGATAAACGTCAACCCCAGTGTATCCCGTGTGGTGGATACACGTTGGCCCCAATGTATCCCGGGTGGTGGATACATGTCGGCACCAGTGTATATTGTGTGACGTAAATGGCATAATTAAGTATATAGTGAGGTCTTGTGTGTATAGCATATAGTAAGGTGCTGTTTATATTCATAGTGCACATATGTATATAGTATGGTGCTATGTGTATGTGGCACCCCTGAGGGTTCAGTCGCCACAGAGGTATAGTATCCCAATCCCAGGTAAGATGGGGACATCTGACCACACTCACACACCTGCACCCAACACACACTTTGAACAGCAGGGCACCCTTTATGACCCCTGCTTGGTTCATGAAGGGTGTTGGGAGGTGGGTGGAGCTTAGGTTTAGAGCGGGAGAACTGTAGGAAGATAGGACAGTTCCCCTTAGGAGGAGGAAGAGAGAGGAAGTGTCTGCAGCAGCTCCTAGTCAGGAGGAGCTGCTGGACGGAGTGATCTTTGGAAGGAAGTTCCCTGAGTGGGAAAAGGGGTTCTCCCAGAGGCATGGGAGGAGAGTGCTCCCCGTGGGGCTCGTTCCACCCTGATGGACGTCAGGTGGGGGAGAATCCAGGTCGCAGGAGGGTCTCAGCCCCTAGCCAAGTGGACATCAGGACTCAGCTGGAAAGCCAACAGCAGTGGCAACTTTAGGGGCCACAGCCAACTACTACAGTTATCGTCTCCAGAAAGGCAGCCAGAAGGGATCAAGGAAGTGTAGTGGGTCACGTCCGACAGGATCTGCTGCAGCTGGCCTGGGACACTGACTGTGAGGTGCTGGAAGGGAAGGCAAGTGGAAAGCAGCACTGTGGAGATGGCCAGGGAAGGCACATATTGAAGGGAGTGCTGGAGAGGTGTACTTCAGTGATCTAGGAGTTGACTGAGCCCCTCACCTGAAGAACACGGTACAGAAGCGGGCATCTGTGTGCACCAGAAACTCTGAGTATAGCTTTGGAACTGCACTCCACTGTGTCCTTTGAATTCTTGCCTTTACACTCATTCAGCACTGCTGCATCTAACATCAGCAGCCATTACATCTTCAACCAAACCACAACTGCCCTGGGACAACAGCTCTGCCTGTGGAGAGCTATTCCAACACTGCTGCATCACACCATCAGTCCCAGATGATCTGCACTGCAGCGCTGGTCACTCATGATCAGATACCACAGGTGGCGTCACAAACAATTAATACAAAAACTCTTTATCATTCCCTTGTAAATACACCCCTTTTATTGGACGCCCAGGGCCATGGACCGGATCACCACCATTGTGACACTGCCCCTTTAAGAAAGCAATAAATAGAAATTGTGGTATACATAATGTGCATGGAACCAAAGAAGATCTCAATTAGTCACATGGTAGATATAAGGAGCCAGTACACATACGCATAAAGGACAATTGGTAAAGACAACTGCAATCACAAAGATCAAAATAGAAAATAATAAAGGCCAGCAGTCAAAATGTCACATAAAATTCAATACTTTATTAGTAATATATAATTGGACATAGGTACATGAAAGAGGGGGGAGAGGACTCACCAATTGGCTGAACAAAGGGACTAGTATGTCACCCACATCCACCAGGAAAACAACCCCATATGGTCATACCACAAAAGAGTTCATATAAGAGTCACCACATAGTTGGTAAGTATAATATGCATCCGCATGGTAAACCGGGACTCAAGGAACTTGCTGGGTAAAAAATATATATGTGTAATCTAGAACAAGTGTTCATAATGACCAGACCTAAAAGGGGTCTATAATGTTACCTGGACAGAGTAGGAGTGAACCATACAGTGGCCGGACCCCGACGCGCGTTTCGGAGCGTGCTGCTCCTTCCTCAAGAAAGCAGCCAGGTATCGAGTAACTCCACTTGCCCTGGCGGGCGCTCCATATATATTAGATATATATACTGTATACACAGGCACATCTCTAAACTATATAATATATACACAGCTCCATACCATGCTTTATAACCCAGCATTAGTGAAGAGAGACTTTTGTTTTTTTAGGGTCGAGTTTCGTTTCATGAAACCCGACTTTTCCAAAAGTCGGGTCGAGCAAAATCGGCCGACTATAGGGAAAAGTCGGGGTCGTCCCGAAACACGAAACCCAATGTAAGTCAATGAAGAATTAAAGTCGGCAGTGAGAGGAGGACAGGAAACACACCAACAGTGCCCATTTGAATGCCAAAAGCATAAATTCTTGTTACTGAAGCTTGTCAGCCTTAATTAACTTCATAATACTAGTTACACACTGAAAAATGGGGGTTATTTGGCTACAGTTGTGGGGGGGAGGGCTGGCTTCAGGTTTTCGTGGGCCCAGGGCCAAAGAGCGCCCCTTTAACACATACCACAACTCATGATGCTCCGATACGGCAGAGAAATAGCAGTATAGTGCAATGAAAAATACTTCACTTCTTACATCTCATGACTGATATCCATTTTAAATTCTCCAATACCTCTAAAAACGGACAGTATATAACTCCATACAGTACTATGGCCAGCGCTTAGTGCGCTATACAGAGTAATGAGGCCCATATATTTCTCCATACGGAATCATTATTCCCATATAATGTTTCAAACCGTATATGATGAGCTCCACAAACTGCTATAGTATATGTTGGTCCCAATGGATGAAGCTCCACTGTCTTATGGGCCCAAATAATGCTCCATATATAATGGGCCCCATTTCTACTGCTCTAGTGTATAATGGGCCCTGTAAATGCTGCTCCAGTGTCTGATGTCCACCTTTGGAATGCTCCAGTGTATGGTGGGTGGGCCCCATATATCATTCACCAGAGTATAGTGCTCCCCAAAAATTGCTGTCCCAACATTGAAAACAATTACTTAAGTCTCCTTGCTAGGGAATCCCTGCACTACTCTGAACTCCTTGTCGTCCCCATCTTCCATCTCACTGCACTTGGCTGTTTAGGCCCTCCCACCGGCAGAGACACTTTTGTGTACTATGCGGTGCCCTGTGCCAGTGCCATCGCCCATGAGTATGCCCCCCCACCTGCTCAAGGAACCTGCACTTTCATCTGCACCTTCCTCTTTGTCACCGTGTAAGGTGGTATAGTATGCGGGAAGGGGAACCTGAGTTTCCTCTGGGTCAGATTCTGGCTGTGTAGAGTGCAAGGGGAATGTAGTGGTCTGGGTCAATGTACCAGCAGCATCATCCAGCAGTGGCTGGGCCTCAGTGCACTTGTGGCGTCCCCAAGAGTACGGTCGCCACTGTGGCATTGCCTTCCTCCTAGGGAGTGTGTTGTCAAGCTTGGGAGCAACGAAGGATCTCTCTAGCAGTGAAACCAACACACAACACATTTCCCACTCCAGGCCAGCAGGGAGACCTCTGAACCTGACTGCTGAGGAGCTGCTCTCTGTGGTCGGGAGAAGGTAAGTTAGGGCACTCTGTGCAGGGAAGGGGAAGTGTGTGGACGTGAGAAGGGGAGCTGGAGGATGAGCAGAGTTAAGGCTCACTCCTAGCTGGAGCGCATGGTCCGGATTCCGGTCTCCGAGTTTGTAGGGACACTGACGTTCCTGCAGCAGAAACCGGGGGAAGTAGCAGCTATAAATGCTCTGTACCCAACTAAGGCTCGGAGGCCCCAGCATCGACGTGTGCGAGGCAGAAGGAAAAGGCTACAGCTGTCTGCCATACAAGTAAAGTCTGAGGAACATCTGTTAGACAGGAGGCGTTTCAGTGAACCACGGTCCTGTGTGTGCTTCCCCCACAAGCGCTAGAAAGTAGACGTTCAGGAAGGTACATGTTGGCGGAGTGTTGGAAGGGAGCTTTCCATTCTGGTCCCGGAGGTTGGCAGCGGTCCTGACCCGGAGGACACAGCACGGAGGCAGGCATCTGTGTAACCTGCAGACTGTGAGTAAAGCTTTGGAACTGCACGCTCTGGTGTCCTACAGTTATTCCAGCACCGCTACATCTGGGTACCAGCACCTACACCGCCTGTGCCTTTCCCCCATCACTACATCTACACTTCCCTGGGACTCCAGCTCCACCTGTGGGGAGCTTCACCATCTTTGCTGCACAACACCATCAGTCCCAGAGGATCTGCATGCAGCGTCGGCCTAACATCTATGTTGCCGAACACCACAGGTGGCGTCAAACTATCTATATAAACTCTTTACCATTATACCACGCCATTTACATGGGCGCCCAGGGCCACCGTCCGGGTCACCGCTGCTGTGACACATCACACTGACACCGGCCGGTACCGAGCACCCCACAGCCCTGGGAGGGCGACCCATATGCCGACTGCTGATCGGGCGGCGTTATTCCCACGAACCTCCAAACAGCGTCCCTGAAGGCAAAGTTTTTGGTTTCCGGGGGCAGTATGATTGCAAAGCTGAACCTTAAAGGAATGTCCAAAAGGGCACCACCAGGAGTGGAGCCTGTGGCTTAATTGGACTGCACCCGGGAAACCACTACCATACAAGCTACAGAAAAGATGGACAGATTGCAAGCTTTGTCGATTCTGTGTGTGGTGTGGTATGTCCGTTTGTAGTTGTGCTAGCGATTTCTCAGCTTTATTCTGTTAACGACCGAGACTCCGGCATGGCCCCGCGGTACGCGTCAAGCTTACTAGAGGGATACGCGAGGCTGTGGCACGTGAGATCGAGCAATAACAGGTCTAGCATTCCAGTACATGTCCGGGGCTGCATGCACGCTACACTGAAAGGACCAGCTTTTGTCGCTTACAGGTGCAGATAACCTGCTGAACTCCGTTAGTGATGGGGATCTGGGATTCAGATTATTCCCCGCGAACGATGATTTCCCAGTAAGTTCAGGTCAACCGCAATTCCGGAGTTAGGCCTAACCGTCATTCCTGAATAAATTACGTGTCCAAACCACAGGTGCTGTAGCTTGCTTAACAGCTCGGCAGCCATTCTCAGGCCCAGTATGGATTCAACAACATTGTAGAAAGTTGATAAAGGGTACAGTTTCACCGGATAACACGTATATATGTAGCCTAGTTTACACATTAAAAATATATGTCTATAGATCAGGAGGCAGACTCAGATGTTCTCAGGCCCAGTATGGATTTGACCAGATTGTACAAAGTTGAGAAAGGGTACTTTATCAATGTATAGCAGGTATATATAGCATAGTTTAAACATGTAAAATCTCCGTGTTCACAGTATGGATTACACAGCAATCTAAAAAGTGGAAAAAAGGAAATGCATTTGAGGCATACACAACTATATACTTTTGGTGTTATTTTTAAATCTTCATATATATTTCTGTCTCAGTAATACAGTCCAGCCTCTCCGCAATAGGAAATGAGATGCATACAATTAGTGACATAAAGGCTATTGATTGCAGAAATCTAGGAATTATTATTCACGGGAAAAACTTCCGTCACAATTCTCATAGGCGATGCTGACCCTCAATTAATTTGTGTGTTGAGACAGTGAAAACATTTTTTTGTGAATAAAGTCTTGCAGTATCGCACTTCCGTTGATTCCATCACTGTTACTCATCTCAATCCAATTTTTATCACAGGCAGGGCCGCCATCAGGGCATGACAGGCCTTACATGTGTATGGGGCCCGGTGATTAGGGGGGCCCGACCATGCTGGCAGCCCGATCCGCGCTGGGGCCCCCCTACATTTTATACAGGCTTCTGCAACTTTATTTTAAATTCAGACTCAGCGCCTGCCGGGCCCCCCGGGCCCCTCGGGAAGTCCCCCCCCGCACCATGGTCCAGCCAGTGCCGAAATCCCCCCTGCACAATGGTCCAGCCACAGCTCCGCCCTCACCTGACGTCACACACTGCTCTGCTCCTCCACTTCCTCATTCAGTCAGTGTGCCACGTGGGACTGGGAGAGGGAGGGAGCCTCGCCGCTGGAGCACAGCCAGATAACAAGGTAAGAAGAATTTTTTTTTTTTTTTTTGAGAGCGGCTATCCAGGGGGCCTGGGGCAGAATGCTGGACGCTGGGGCAGAATGCTGGGGGCAGAATGCTGGACGCTGGGGGCAGAATGCTGGATGCTGGGGGCAGAATGCTGGGGGCAGAATGCTGGAGGCAGAATGCTGGACGCTGGGGGCAGAATGCTGGGGGCAGAATGCTGGACGCTGGGGGCAGAATGCTGGACATGGGGCAGGAATGCTGGGGGCAGAATGGACATGGGGCAGAATGCTGGACGCTGGGGCAGAATGCTGGACATGGGGCAGGAATGCTGGGGGCAGAATGGACATGGGGCAGAATGATGGACGCTGGGGCAGAATGCTGGACGCTGGGGGCAGAATGCTGGGGGCAGAATGCTGGACACTGGGGGCAGAATGCTGGGGGCAGAATGGACATGGGGCAGAATGCTGGACGCTGGGGCAGAATGCTGGACGCTGGGGGCAGAATGCTGGGGGCAGAATGCTGGACGCTGGGGGCAGAATGCTGGGGGCAGAATGCTGGACGCTGGGGGCAGAATGCTGGGGGCAGAATGCTGGACGCTGGGGGCAGAATGCTGGATGCTGGGGGCAGAATGCTGGGGGAAGAATGCTGGATGCTGGGGGCAGAATGCTGGGGGCAGAATGCTGGACGCTGGGGACAGAATGCTGGGGGCAGAATGCTGGACGCTGGGGGCAGAATGCTGGGGGCAGAATGCTGGACGCTGGGGGCAGAATGCTGGGGGCAGAATGCTGGACGCTGGGGGCAGAATGCTGGGCGCTAGGGGCAGAATGCTGGGAGCAGAATGCTGGACGCTGGGGGCAGAATGCTGGACATGGGGCAGAATGCTGGACGCTGGGGGCAGAATGCTGGACGCTGGGGGCAGAATGCTGGACGCTGGGGGCAGAATGCTGGATGCCGGGGGCAGAATGCTGGGGGCAGAATGCTGGACACTGGGGGCAGAATGCTGGGGGCAGAATGTTGGGCACTGGGGGCAGAATGCTGGACGCTGGGGGCAGAATGCTGGACGCTAGGGGCAGAATGCTGCGAGCAGAATGCTGGACGCTGGGGGCAGAATGCTGGACATGGGGCAGAATGCTGGGGGCAGAATGGACATGGGGCAGAATGCTGGACATGGGGCATAATGCTGGACACTGGGGGCAGAATGGACATGGGGCAGAATGCTGGACATGGGGCATAATGCTGGACACTGGGGGCAGAATGGACATGGGGCAGAATGCTGGACGCTGGGTACAGAATGCTGGACGCTGGTGGCAGAATGCTGGATATGAGGGCAGACTGTGAGACAGGGCAGAATGCTGGACATGGGGCAGAAGAATGCTGGACGCTGGGGCAGAATTCTGGACATGGGGCAGAATGCTGGAGACTGAGGCAGAATGCTGGACGCTGGGGGCAGAATGCTGGACATGGGGGCAGGCTGTGAGCTGGGGCAGAATGTTGGACGCTGCGGGCAGAATGGTGGACGCTGGGGGTAGAATGCAAGACACTGGGGCAGAATGCTGGACATGGGGGCAGAATGTGACAGTGAGACACAGGAGGGGGCAGAATGTGACAGTGAGACACAGAAGGGGGCAGAATGTGACAGTGAGACACAGGAGGGGGCAGAATGTGACAGTGAGACACAGAAGGGGGCAGAATGTGACAGTGAGACACAGGAGGGGGCAGAATGTGACAGTGAGACACAGGAGGGGGCAGAATGTGACAGTGAGACACAGGAGGGGGCAGAATGTGACAGTGAGACACAGGAGGGGGCAGAATGTGACAGTGAGACACAGGAGGGGGCAGAATGTGAGACACCGGGTATGATTGGAGATAGATGGAGCAGGGTCATGGGGCAGGATGGATACGATTTAGACAGATTGGTCAGGAGGGGAGATCATATGGGGCAGAATGGATACTGATGAGGGTGGGATGGGAGAACATATGGCTGAAGCCAAAAATGAGACACACGGGAGTCAGGATGGGGGATATTATTACCATAGGGGCTAATTAAGGGATATTATTACTGCAGTGATGTATTTTATTTTCTTGAGGATACTGTTGTAAATGGGGGGGCGGTCCTGTTACTGTGTAGAGTGATACTATGTCGCCTTTTTTTCTTCATGTGGTGTAATGTAGAAGTTGGGAAAAAATAAGTAATGTGTTCTGCAAGCGGAGCTCTAGATAACTGTGTTATTTCCTGCAGAGACAAGTCCTGGCTGGAAGACGTGATGGCGATCTGTGCTGGATGAAAGATGAAAAACAAAGATGAAGGACTTCACCTAGAGACATCACTGGTGAGTTAGTGTGTTACCTGTACACTAACACTATGTACAGAGGTCCTGTGTATAATGTCACCGGTGATCACTGTGTTACCTGTACATTATATACAGAGCTCCTGTGTATAATGTCATTGATCATTATATTACCTGTACACAGACACTGCATACTAAGTACAGATCTTGTGTGTATAATGTCTCTTATGGTCATAGTATTATGTTTTTTTAATTAATGTCAGTATTGTAGTATTCAGTCTCCATGTGGTGGTTATATGTGGTCTGGGCGTGGTGCAGTGGTATTTGTCCCTTGTATATTCTATTATTTGGTCACTTTGTGGTGGTAATTTGCGGTCTGTTCATGGTGCGGTGGTATTTGTTCGTTGTATGTGATATTATTCGGTCACTATGGTAGTAATATGTGGTCTGGTCATGGTATGGTGGTATTTGTTCCTTGTATGTCTTATTATAGGTCACTATGTGGTGGTAATATGTGGTCTGGACATGGTGTAGCGGTATTTGTTTCTTGTATGTGGTGGTAAGTTGTGGTCTGGACATGGTGCGGTGGTATTTGTTC